>NW_022990029.1:0-729488 GCF_902827175.1 Gymnodraco acuticeps | reverse complement strand
CTGTTGTGGGACAACTGGTTTAGTATGAATAGCGCTAAAAATGTACCTGCATTTATTAAATGTCAGCTAAAAGAGCAGTGACATGAAAAACCTCTGCATTTTCTGTGAAGATATTAACAGTACTTAATGTCAGTTTAGCATAACAATTATTATTTAAAATGGACTATGCTTAGCTAACAGACTAATTTCCACCACTCATGGACACGTAAGTACTAGCATCCTTGCTCCTCACATGCTCTCACTCTCTGCTATAAAGTGCGTTTGGAGGCGGAGGCGGGACCAAACCATTACATGTAAATAGAAGGGGGTGTACAAACTAGAGGCTTTGGATAATTACATTTTGGTAGAAAATAAGTTAAATTAATTGTAAATTTAGTGAGTACACTATCAATATAACATTATATTAATGTTATTATGATGATGATGAAAGGTTACTTACATTTTTTTTTCTTAATGTTCTAAAATAGTTTGGGCCCCCGTGGTGAGGGTGTTTGGGGTGGCCAATAGGGTGGCCAGGATTCAGCTCACCCCCAGCTCCGCCACTGCGTGGGGCGCTGAACTGTTCCTTTGAATCTTTTGAATTTTGATATATGATAATTACTTTCTTTCAAATTTGAAGGAGAGTGAGCAAGCATCTTGAGGAACATTCATCATTAACTCCTCCAAAAATATATAGTTTATATCAATAATAAATGAATATGTGAATCATAACAGTGATTGACAGCTGATAGGAAATAATATGATTGCTAATAGTATCATATTCATTCAGACAAACACAGATGAGACAGTTAATTAATGTACTTATTGCAGCAGTCTTCATAGATTTGGTACCCCTGCTGGGTCTAAGAGTGAAACATTACATTATTACATTACATGTCATTTGTTAGACGCTTTTATCCAAAGCGACTTACATACTTTCAGTACTGTGGGACAGTCCCCACAGGAGCAATTTGGGGTGAAGTGTCTCAGGGACACAACGACATGCTGACTGCAGTGGGACTCGAACTTGCTACCCGACACAGCCCTGACTCAAAGTCCAGCCCGCTATTCACTGAGCAACAGCTGCCCACAAACTCATTCAGTTATTGTTCAGTTCAAATTAATTAAATGATGTCTGCCACCTTATATATTTATATGTAAGGATTTACTGATGTGCCACAATAATGTCACCTATGTTATTGAGTTAAAATATTAATAGTGTGGCTTTCCAAGTTAACATTGATTGATATGACTGCGATTAAATCAGCATATACTTCTGCCAGGGGATGCCACCCATCAAAATCTCCTGCCACCCTCTTGCCACTCCATGAATATTTGTCTAGATCCGCCCCTGCCTGTGTACTCTCATGTTCAGAATAACCCAGCTTCCCCGAAATTTATTTTTGGTGTCTATCTACTGTAGTGGACATTTTTATTATATCCTGATATGTTTAAACCAAATGCTTCTCATTTCCTGAGATGTGCTGTTTTCCTCTATCTACTCTACTTCAAGGCCACAGCTGCTATATTGGTTGAGACTCACACAAAGTCACACGAGAACTTCTACAGCTCAAGGTCAGGTGTCTAATAACAATATGACCGTGTGAAGACAGATTTCTGCACTTCCCACTCTTTGCTGTATATAAGCTTTGCTTTCCTATTATATCTACGCACACCTCCTTCAGACTATCATTTACTCTGTGGAACCTGTGTCTTTATTATTATTTGTATTGTATCTATGTATTTGAAGCTTCAAATAAATAACCAGAAAGACAACTCTGTCTGATTCACCATTTATTTGTTTTTGATCACTCTGACTTGTACTCTCCAGTGTGTTGGGTCTTAGATTCCATAACAATTGGCGTTGTCGGCAGGATCTCTGCAAGTTCGATTGGGGACACCTACGGACGCTGGTGGTGGCCGGCTCCAGGATCCTCGGATTCTCCTCTACCTCGACAGAAACCGTACGGGGACGAGAGGGACCAGCGCCGGGGGTGGAACCGATTGACTTCACGAGAGTCCAACAAACTCAAAAGGCTTTCAATACTTGGTGAGATGTACAGTGTCCTAAATTGTTTAAAGTTAAGCGTAATTAAAACTCCATGACATTTATGAGAGGGATTGCTCGAAAGTAGGATATTTGGGATATCCATATATCGTAGCCTGGGTTTACGATCAGTGTTTGTGTGATTTGTACTGAGAAACAAATATCACATCATCGACGGATGGATGAAAAAATAGTGTTTTGGGTAACACTTAGAAGACTTTGTTTTGGGAGCAAAGCAGGTAGGGGACTTGTACACTCTCCTGAGGGTCCGATTGTAGATGTCATGCGAGCAAAATGGTGAAAACAGTCTGTCTAAATTAAATATCTGGACGGAAATGTTCCGATGTCCAAAGGGAGGTTTTTTGAGTACAATTAAAAAAATCAAGAACCTAAAGAATAAATTACAAGAACATGAAGATGGAATGAAGGGTACAAATAAAGTTAAAATAAAAGACTTATAGAAAAACTGGACACTCACAGAAAGTGTTTATAATACTGGGGAGTAAAAAAAAAGGCAGTTGGCCTTGGGGTATTAAAGAAAATATTAAGGTTGAAGATGAATGTGAAGAAAAGAAGGAAAATAAATTATTTCCAAAAACCATGTAAACCCCCAGACATCTCTGTGTCCTTCCATTGCAGGCCTGAATGACCTCTCCTCGACTGGGTATCCTTTCCCTCCCCGGGGTACAACCCTGGCAATCCGACTGGCCCACCTCAACCACCTCCACCACCGCCACTACAAGTCCCAGCCATGCAGTCCGTCAAACTCCAAGCTCGCCACCCCCATCAGCCCCAAGTAGATGGGGACAACAGCGGGATAAACAAACCCAAGCCCAAGCAGGTGTTTGGGCACACACCTCAGTAATGCCTTTCTCAAACGGACTCACAGACACACAGCGCAAGCTACCAGAATCTGGCCGGTCACAATACCGAGGGAGAGGCAGAAGAGGTTTTCCGAGGCAGAAGACGAGAAGCAAGACCTTCATTTGACGAAAGATGTTCAAGTGGTGGCAGTGTTGAAACATTGGATTATGGGACTGCTCACAGAACACATGTAGTGGAGGCAGAGGGGGACAGCAAGGACGGGGCCATTCACAATCAGACTGACCTACACCAGATGGGGAGGAAGGGGCCCGATCGAGCGAAGACGGAAATTCAGCCAGCAGCATCTAACCAGGGAAGTGACACACACAACCACACACACACACATCATGCTATTGAAGTAATTGGAAAAGGTAGAAGACACATGTCTGTGGTTAAAGAGGGTATATATAGTTGAAATATGACAGTGAAACAGCATTTGAGAAATGTCCCACACTGACTTTGGCTGTCATGGGTGTTGATGTTCCATTTTTTTGGTTGATTCTGGGGTTACACATTCGGTGGTAAAAATAGGGCTGATTTGCCTGATTGCAAATTTAGGTGGTAGATTTATGCACTCAATAGGAGCAGCTGGGGTGACTGTAATGAGAAGTTTTTGTATCACTTCACAGTAGAGATAACGGTGATGATAGTCATACATTTCCCACATCAGTAAAAAACAGTTTTCTTTTATCATCTGTCTGCCCAATACATTTTCTGGGCAGAGATCTGATTCTCCGGTTCAGCTTAGACCTAATTTTTCCACAAATGAGGGTCTTAAAGTCCGACAGCCATCTCCTACGATTGTTCAAAAACTGGCATTTGATGATAAAGAACTGGTGAATGTGTATCAAATGGCTGCTGACATATCCTGATTCTCAGGCGTTGTTGCGTTTGACTGATCAACGTGTTTTTCCACCTGCTGTGTTCATGGAGGCTTCTCATTTGCATTATACGTGCTAACGTTGTTGATGATCCGTGTAAATGCTATGATGAGAGTTTTCCTGTTAGAATGTGTGAATGATGAGCTCATACTTAAAATTATGTATTGGAGTTTGCTGCGCAGCTGGTTCCTGTTGCTCTCACACCCACACAACACAAACTGTGTCAAATCCCAGGGGCGGTCCACACATTTCACTAGCCAGGGGCCCCACTGATAGATAGAGGGATTTGGGTCCAATCGTTAAAGATTGGGAGTCAGTCACTGATTGGGCACCTACACACACAGAATATGTCATGTACTCTATGTCACAGACGTGTATAAGATCCAAATGTGCACGAACGTAGCCGTTCTGCGCACATTGCTGTTGGTTGAGGATGATGAGGTAATTCTCATATATCTGAGCTTCCTGCCGCGCTTTCAGATATGCCATACTCACTCTGGGCAGCTCACAGATATGACGTACAGATGAAGCACTCCAGATCAGACTCAGGTGGGTGTGTCCCAGTCAAAAGCCCAGCGGATGCCAGCGGCTGGGGGTGTTGCCAAATTGATAGGGGGCGTTGCCCAATTTCCCCATTTGTTCAATTACAGGATTTAACCATGAGATGGCGCTTCATTCACAAAATACACAACTGGGTGTTGATGAACTTAGTCTGTTTGCAATTTTTGCAGCTCTGCAGTTGTGTTTTGCTGAATACTGTAGCATTTAATCACTTATTTGTTACTGTATGGTTTTCACAAGCTACTATAATGAAAAAACATCAATATTTTAGATCAAATAAAGTATATAGTTTGCTTTATGCAGTATATTTCTTGTAATATTGTTGGGGTGTTTTTACAGAGTACAGTAGATTGAAGTAAATCAACTTATACATTAAGATAAGATAAGATGGACCTTTATTAATCCCCGTGGGGAAATTCAGTAGTTCAAACAGCAACAGGGTGAGAGTGAAAAACAGGACAGCACAGATTCACACAGATTAATAAAATCAAAAAATAAGATGAGCGATAAAAATAATAATAATGAGAAACTATGAAATAAGAAATGAATAAAACTAAAATATAATTATCATATCATGTATTATAATGTATTGTATTATTAAGTAATATCATACATTAACCCCATTATAGAAGATGCCACATTGAATGGATGAACACATTTATGCATCAATAATTACAACAGAGTATTTCTAAATACAAGTTGTAAAAATACTTATATGTATTTAATATTAACCCTTTGGAGTCAACCGTCACGCCGGCGTGATCAGATCACATGACCTGTGCCGCATAATAACAACAGTCCGGACAACATTGCCGTGTGTTTCTGTCGAAAGTACTGGCTTGAAACTATATCCCAGTCTATGTTTCATGCAAAAAGACCCAGTAAACACGGAGAGACGATGATATAAAGTTAATACATTTCAAAAGTATGAAAAATGGAAGCACATATTTGAATATATTCGCCGCATTTGATCATTTTACGAAACGGAAAATACTGGAAACTGTAGATCCTGCTCAACAGGATGTATATGTGTATTTCTGGTCGAAAGTACTGGCTTGAAACTAATGCCAGTCTTTGTTTCATGCAAAAAGACACAATAAACAGACAAAAATAAACACGGACATACGATGATATAAAGTTAATACAAATATATTTCAGAAGTATGAATAATGGAAGCACATATTTTAATATCTTCGCCGTATTTGATAATTTTACGAAACGGAAAATACTGGAAACTGTAGATTCTGCTCAACAGGATGTATTTACCAGGGAGGGGGGTGAGGTAATCAGGTAAACGGAGTGATACGAAACGAGACGAAAAGAGACGAAGAGGGACGGCGGGAACCGAAGAGAGACGGCGGGAAATGAGAGAGACGAAGATATACGAAGACAGGCGGCGGGAGACGAAGAGAGACGGCGGGAGACTGGATTGAAGTAAAGTGACAGACAAACATTGAGAATTTAGATATAGTTAGATAGATTTAGAGTTTTGAAGATTCAACTATGATGAAGAGAACTCTGAACATGAGTCAAGCTTTAAGCTTGTTTTTTGACATGGAGGAGGAGGAATCTGTGATGTTGCCCTCTGTGTCGTATTGACAGAAACCGCTTTGAAGCGTGGCACAGATAAAGACAGAAAAAACTGATTTTTGTACATAATGTGTATATATATATATTTGTATTATATTTGTAATAACACTTTTGCCTTATCAGAATGAAATCCCATGCTACCTCAATCAAACTTTCACATTATCATAGTGACATCCCATGTATATATTTCCAGCTTTTAAATAGTTTCGTTGTGTATGTTTGTGTTACCTATGAAAAATAATATCATTTTCAAAATCTGTTTTTACGTTTTTTTTGTGATTTTGGGTCCAAAATATTCATATAGTAGAAGATCACTGCTCTAAACAAAGTCAAAAATCCTACATCCAAAGGAAATAAATATAATTAATTATGATGAATACGTTAAGTCTTGTTCATTGTTTTTCACTTTTATTAAATGTTTGATATTTCCGGTGGAAATGGTGGACTATCGGACATTCAAAATGCAGCATATTTTCACTCTTACACACATATATTCTCCTTTTACATACATACATTTTCACTCTCACACACATATATTCTCCTTTTACATACATACATTTTCACTCTCACACACGTATATATACTCACACATTCATACATTTGCTCTCATATTATCATATTTCAATGCACACATTCATATATTGTCACTCACACATTCATGCATTTTGTTCTCATATTCATATAATTTAATGCTCATATTTATACATTTTGCTCTCATGCGAAATCTACTAAAACAAAGTATGTCATGGTAGTGGTCAGCTGTTAAACACAAAAGTGTATCTTAAGGGCTGTAAATATAATAAGCCTGTTGTCAATTTTAGACACAGGCTTATTATATTTACAGCCCTTAATAACATTCATTTTCTGGACTCAATGTGTGTCTTGGCCGTTTTCTTTGTTCCAAGCAAACGAGTGCTTTTTGTTTTGAAATCACTTCCGCGAGTTTCGCGGGCCTCCCCCCTCGCTCCACTGACCATTAGACCATTTAGTAAGGTAACAAGCAAAAAGGCAAAAACGCCTCTCAGACGCTCTTCCGTTTACTTTTTTAATAAAGAAAAATAAATGGTCCGTAGATACACGGACTCATATAGCCTATGTATACTGTAAGGAGAATGTATGTGCGTGAGAGGACCAGTATGAATTACGGGATAGAAATATGCAAACACAAACCTACAGACTGGGGGATGGGAAATCACAGGAGTGGGGGGGGGGGGGGGGGGGGGGGGGAGAGCTGTGGAATGTGACCCTTGGGAGAATTCCTCCACACATTCCGATGGCCAATTCGTTTTAAACAAAGAGTTCGCAACACAGGACAGCATAGGCAACATGGGGGGTGGGGGCTGGTGAACGGTCTGGTCAATGTTTGTAAACACATCCTCAGGATGTGTCCTAATCAGGAGCCGGGTAAATGAGAGACTGAGGAGCCCCCGAAAAACAGATCCCGAAATAGCTCGTCCTGGTTTCCGCAGCAGATAGGCCTACAGTATGGTGTCTGTTATGTCAGTCATTTTAAATAAAACGTTGAAAACTGAACTTGAAAATTGTTTCCTCTTTTTATTTTATTTATCATTTTCGGGACGGGGAGACGTGTGTGATTAAAAATTAATTTGCAGAAATGTAAAGTGATCTAACTAAGTTCTATTCATATTCTTGACGGGAAGAGCAGTGTAAATGGGTGGCCATATGCATTTGAAAAGCAATATAAATCACACAGTTATTATACAATAGGCTATAAAAGCACCATCGATAACCATTACCTTTCTCCAATTCAAACTTTGGACAGGAAAAAAGGAAGGTGTACATGGTTGGGCTATACTGTAGGCCCAGGGGCAGCGGGTGCTGTAGGCTAGGGAAGGCTAAGCCTTCCCAAATATTTGTGTAACTGCATCCTGGTAAAATAAAAATATAATGTCTTTGACATTAGCGCTGCTATGCAGCCACCTGTGCCCTGTACCACGAAGCCAGTTCAACAGACCCTGGATATGCTTGAGTTATCTTAACTAACCCTAACAAACGCGATCTCGCTAAACGGCGCTACGGCGCTGGTTATCAACTCCGTAAATCAAGCCAGGGTTTCTCTCTCCAGCTGAGAACGCATTCACGTGAAAGGGGCGGGGTTAGCTACATTTGACCAATCACAAACAGGGACAAGTGTACTGACAGCGCAACATCATACTTCATTAATGAAAAGTAAACTAATATTAGACAAATCTGAACTTTAAACATCCATGATGACTTAAACATATAATCCAGGATACAAGCCACATAGTTGCACCTGCAAGGAGAATACAGAACAACTCGTTAAAAAATAAACTACCGAGTGTTTGAAAGCGTAAGTTTTATGATACTGCCCCATCTAAAACACGAGGGAGATCTGACTTTATTACATTTGAGTTGAGTGTTTTGTCAACTTAATGTGTTGCTTAAAATAATACGTCTGCATACAGTATATGTGACAATGTAACTAAGTGTTGCACGGCCAGATACGGCTCGAGAAGCTGACTCAGATAAGGAAATATTGTGATATCGATGTGAGATCGATGATCTGATTGATGATGTGATGTCAGTGTGATATGAATGATAAGTGCGACACGTCGGCGTCTTCTCTGCATACGGCAGTTTAAACTGCATTTCCTTTTTCCTCTAATATGACTTGATAGATTTAAACTCCGCACACTGAGCTCTGATCGGTCAGCAGGCGGTGCTTTCACTGAGTTGATCTCTTTTCTATAGACGCCGGAGGCGGGCAGCGTAAGATGAAAAAAAGTTATTTAGCCTTCTGTAGAGTTATATTTGTATTTATTCATGTTAGCAAACTATGGATAAGCTTAAAATGGGAATAATTTGGGTAAAACTGTGAGCTGGATATGGGGCCTGTTGACATGTGTTTTTGAGGACAAAGGAAGATGGGGGAAGGTGAGAGCATGTCCTGATTTGCATTCAACTTAGAACGAGCTACAGTGGTTGTGATATTAAGAGAGGTTCCTTGGGTTTCTCTGGTGGTTATCAATAGTAGCAGTTAAATGAATACTGTTCAAACAATACCTGTGTTTGTGTTTTATATTGATTTCTCTGTTTTATCCTTTCATAAATGTAAGGACTACAAATGGCTATAAACATTCTGGGCTGGTTGGAGTAAATAGGGTTTTATTGCTCTGTGGGGGAGGTGTGGGTATGCAGGCCTTGAGACCTTTTGGTTGTAAGGTGAGCCTGTTTGGTTTCCTGCTGGCCAGTGTTGCGTCTCCCAATGAGATGACCTGAAAAGATGACCAGCTGACCTAAACCCTAACCCCTCCTTCTTGCTCTGGTATATCTCCGGTGGATCCCTGGCGTTCGCTCTCTTCTTCACATGCTGCCCTCGGGTGATAAGTAGCTCTGCAGTATGCGAACCAGTGCAGGAGTAAGCCGGCATTACTCCTTAAGCATTACAATATAACTGTAATATATCATGTTGTATTGTAATGATTGTATTGCATTGTCATATTGCCATTAAAGTAGATTATTGTTAACGGTTACTTTGTAGATATGGATTCCTTCCTGTATTATAACCAGCTTCATAGGAACGCGCGGAGATTTGAAAAGCGGACCAGTTATCCCTTCAAATCTCCAACAAAATGGTGACCCTGACGTGATATAACGAAGCTGAGGAAGAATTCAGACGCTTTCAAACATCTCAGACAATCAGCAGGACTCTGCAACTTTGCAGATAAGGTAAGCAGACGATGAAAATCGCCTGTATACGCTAAAACTTTAGGATTGTCTGTAGGCGTTTCACAGTGTTTTTAAAGTTTAAATGGAATATACAATGCATATTTTACTATGTTAGGAAAGTTATATACAAAACGTAAACGTTGATCGACAGGTAGACGAAGTCCTGCGTGACGTAAAATAGAGCAGTTTGGCGTGGATCTGCAGGTAGATTATTCCTGAGTGGCGTGGAGATGGTGCAGTTTGTTTGAATGCGAGGTTTGATTCCTGCACGGCAAAACCTGGAAACTCGATATATCAGATCGAGTCGCCGTTTAAAACTGGGGTTTAAATAACAGACCAATGCTAAAAGCTTAAAGCAGAGTCTGTTATATTACATCGGGAGGAGAGCGTTTCCCTTTGTCTGGAAACTTCTGCTGCTGCCATCTAGTGGCTGAAAGGGGGTATCACACCCTTGAAACTTCTGCTGCTGCCATCTAGTGGCTGAAAGGGGGTATCACACCCTTGAAACTTCTGCGAGCTTAGAGTTTAATCATTACATTGCTGGCCGGTATTGAAGACGGGAAGCACGTTCCCAGTATATTAATTAGAACTGATTTTGGAAAACTGGTACAAAACAATAAGGGATTGAACATTTTTTACAACGACAGCACCAGGAGATGAGTAAACTCAACAATCTGTAGAGTGTAAATACATTGTGCAAAACACATTTACACTCGAACTGTTTGCACATCATAGACAAGGAATTTAGACAATATAAATAAATGTTAAGACATAGGCCTACACTTGATTCAAATTTCATTACTGTGATCCGATTGGTGTGCTCTGCAGGTTTACTATTGTTCGAAGTAACAGTGGGATTTAAAATAAGAGAAGATATGGAGAATGTTCTTTCATAGTGTGTGGAATATGTGATGCTGGAAACATGTAAGTATTTCAGAGTTGTGTTGGGTAAATATGTAACAATGGATGAAACCATTTTTGGAGTGAGTTTTTGTAATATCATAAGTAGACATTAATTATGTTGTTTACATGGCATTTAACAACTAAGACAGATAGTATGATTAGAAAGATACAGAGTGGAAAGGGTTGGATTTATTTAACATCAGTGGGCTAGACTTCTTATAGGTAATGTGTACCGAGACCTGGACTCCCCCTCTGAGTTAGAAAGGCTTTGATCCCGACCCTCCAAGCAGACAAAAATACCTAACCCAACAGGAGACTCCTCCTTCTCCATCGTACAGACAGAGAACCAGAGCTGAACCAACAACAACAACAAGACTACATCAAGACTGCAGCCAGAACTATCTCCACCTGTGGCATCCAGAACCAAACCAGCATGCTGACAAAGAGACAAACTCTCATCGGTCCCTCAAACAGGACATGAAGTTCCAAACTGCGCCGCGAGATTTGGCACAATAGACATGAGCAGAATCCGCCCTCCATAAAAACAGCAGAGAGACTGTAAAGGAGGAGTGCAACAACAGTGGCATGATGGGGCTGCAGATGTGACTGGGCCAATGGCGGCCTACAAAAGTTACAGCGGATGGATTCAACAGCTGATGGACTGAAGAGAAGACAGAATCAGAGGAGTTGGCATGGTCGATTAGAAGTGAGGAGGCCGGGGTCACGGCTTGAGAAAACCAGGGGAGGAGGAAAGGAGAACGGGAATGAGTGAGTTACACATAAACACACTTATTCACAAAACGCACATTTACATAACTTGAATTAACTTCATAAATACGTAAAGACAGAAAGATGTATTAATCATTTGGTAAATTAAAAATAGCAGTAAAGAGGAAACTATTAAAGTAAAATGATAATCATCCTAAAACACACTGACAGAGTAGAACCATATTCTTCAATATTTTCATCATGTTAACAAATCATTCTTTAAGACATTTTTATTCACGTGTGAATAAAGTAGTGATCTCATTGGTTACAATATTGATCACCATTAAAAGGATAGTTTTAGGAACCACTCTATAGGACAAATCTTTGTTTGTATTAATGGCTAGTGCCAAGCCACATATTAAATTCCAATCTAGAGTGTTGATTTCACCATTGTGGCATAGTTATTACCAGACTTCGGTTTTAAATCCTTGATAAAGGAGGGAGTAATTGTTGCATGTTCGGACACCCAAGGTTCCACACACTGCTAAAGAGTTTAACATTGTTTTTTAAGTAGACCAGAATTATAATGAGCTATGAAATGCAGAGCGACACAGATCCTAGTAATGTTTTGACTCAAGATAATAGTTATTGTACACAAGTTTCTGAAATAGATCATTAGACATTTTAATACTAATTAGGTGTAATTGGATTGCAGTAGTAGTGGTACTCGAAGGAAGTGAGTTTTGTACCAAGTTTCAGGAAAAGTGGGAGGCAGAAGTCCCAATGACAAGTGAGAATCATCTTGAAAATCATAGTTGAAATCGTGACATATTTGTGTAGACAAAGGATACTGGCCTATGCTGAAATGTCAAAGTCTCTGCAGAGCACGACACATGGCCAAAAAAGACGGAGACCAACTGACCTTTGACCCTGACCGACAGTGTAACTTGACAAGGCACTGTGGATGACTGACTCTGGGGTGAACCTGACCAAACTTGACATGACAACCAGACAGTGTGAGTGTGAATGAATGCCGGCATGTGATCAGTGTAACTGCATGATTCTAAAACAATAACTAACCAAGCATGTTTTTGGACTAACATATTATTTTGGAGCTCCAAGGGAAACGAGAGGTTTCCTAAAAATTCCACAAAAAGGGGAAACCGCACATGTGATATTTTCCTCTCACATGAGTTGGCGGTTTGCAAATGTAAAACTACAATCTGAAGATTCTGTTTCTTTTAGGCCGGAAGGACGGAGACTAACACTTCTTTTCACTGAAGTGTTCACTGTGGAAATAATGATAATGATGTCAAACTTAAAATAATGTTCGTTATGTCCCTAACCAATTACCTGACAGTTTTTGTTCCCCTCCCATTACAGGCTTTTGTTACACATGATTTCATGTGTAAAAGGGGGGAGTGAGTATAATGTATAAATGTCAACATGGCTGTAAAATTCACAATTTAAATTTTTCTTTTAAGGATTGACAGAAACCTTCCGCCCCAACCCAGATGTTCAAACTGAGCATTGAATGTAATTAACCTGCTCCATATCTGGGGATAAGATACTGTTTGATGAATGTTGAGATGTTTCTAAATATTGATTTGAAGTATAAACAGGTAACAAAGAAGCAGTGGCCAAGGGGCTACTGTGAAACCGAAGAAGTTGACCTGTGATAATGAAACAATTTTGTAATATTTTAACAGACATTAGAGTAACTGAGGTTTGAAATGTAGAAAGAACATATTACAGTTAAAGCTAAAACATAGTAGTGTATTGAGACAGAATGTAATTTAGACAACATCATGTAACTAGCCTGGTAAAGGAGTAAAAGCCATAGACTTTATTGTTTAGGTCATTATGGGGATATACATTTCATCTACATTTAGAATAGAAAGACATTTGATGACAGTTTGTTGGAATTCTGTATTCATTTTTTCAGCGTGATAATATCTAAGCACTGACAGGTAAAAGCGGTATCACCAGGAAATCATTCACTTTGTTAGTATCGTGATTTTGGTTGTTTTTGAATCCATAACATTAGTGTGTTTCTTTACCAGAAACATTAGCAGTTCATATTATATTTAGATTTTAAATAGGATTTCATTTAAAAATAAACACGGATGCTTGTCAGAAATTCAGAGCTATTGAAATATGTTATTTAGTTTACCTAAAGATGTTGAGGTTCTTATTTAGTTGGCACAATCCAAGTATTAAGATTCTGAAGCTGCACTGGCAGATAGGAGGTCTACAATTAATTTGGAAAACCTGTTCACAGACGGCTGTTGTTTCAAGACACCCCACCAAGAGGCTCCAAGTGGGTCAAAACAGCTGAGCGTAGGCTTGAGGGAGTTGTATCAGATTTCTCCACACAGGTCACTGGCGCCAAAAGGGGGACCCGAGAGTCATCAGGACAAAGTGGCTCAACCCCAGGCTCTCCGACCCCGACCGAGTGACCCAGCGGACCTCTTATGCCGTCTGCCTGGGAGAAAAGGGGGACAGCTCGTACCACGGGAGCCAGTGTGCGGCGGGGAAACCACCTGCTAGGACCAGGGGACGACATCAGGACGGACGTGGCCCTGGCAGACGTGGACTACTCGGAAGCAGCAGACTGGAGGAGCAGGACCCTGGAGACATCCTTACAGCAGACGACCCGGGAGGCATCATCAGCGGGCCGGAGAAGGAGGATCGGGAAGACATCTCTACAGCATCGACCCGGAAGCCGCCATCAGCGGGCCGGAGGACGAGGAGGAGGAAGACATCTCTCTAGCAGGCAGCCCAGAAGCTGCTGTCAGCGGATTGGGGGGACAAAGACACGGCAAGCCAGGACGGCACAGGGAACTTGTCGAGGCAGCAGAGGAGTCTACTTCGCTCTGATCAGTTCTACCCGTGAAGGGAAAGCTGCATCTCCCCCTCCCTATTAGCTGTCCTTGTGGGCTATTCCTCCGAGGGGGGGGGGGGGGGGCTGATGATTCTAGCACTCAGCTACCCCCTCATGGTTCCTTCACTGCCATGGAAAGTGGTGTTCTGTCTCCATGAAGGTTTCAAGTACTCTAAATACCAGCTTCGGATGGATTTACGGACACAGTAGAAAAGAATGACCGTGGGTATATTTCAAAATGCCTTGTCTAAGTTTATCTCTGGAGAAGGAGATAAAAAGGGGGATTTGTAGAGTTATATTTGTATTTATTCATGTTAGCAAACTATGGATAAGCTTAAAATGGGAATAATTTGGGTAAAACTGTGAGCTGGATATGGGGCCTGTTGACATGTGTTTTTGAGGACAAAGGAAGATGGGGGAAGGTGAGAGCATGTCCTGATTTGCATTCAACTTAGAACGAGCTACAGTGGTTGTGATATCAAGAGAGGTCCCTTGGGTTTCTCTGGTGGTTATCAATAGTAGCAGTTAAGTGAATACTGTTCAAACAATACCTGTGTTTGTGTTTTATATTGATTTCTCTGTTTTATCCTTTCATAAATGTAAGGACTACAAATGGCTATAAACATTCTGGGCTGGTTGGAGTGAACAGGGTTTTATTGCTCTGTGGGGGAGGTGTGGGTATGCAGGCCTTGAGACCTTTTGGTTGTAAGGTGAGCCTGTTTGGTTTCCTGCTGGCCAGCGTTGCGTCTCCCAATGAGATGACCTGAAAAGATGACCAGCTGACCTAAACCCTAACCCCTCCTTCTTGCTCTGGTATATATCCGGTGGATCCCTGGCGTTCGCTCTCTTCTTCACATGCTGCCCTCGGGTGAAAGTAGCTCTGCAGTATGCAAACCAGTGCAGGAGTAAGCCGGCATTACTCCTTAAGCATTACAATATAACTGTAATATATCATGTTGTATTGTAATGATTGTATTGCATTGTCATATTGCCATTAAAGTAGATTATTGTTAACGGTTACTTTGTAGATATGGATTCCTTCCTGTATTATAACCAGCTTCATAGGAACGCGCGGAGATTTGAAAAGCGGACCAGTTATCCCTTCAAATCTCCAACACTTCCCAAACCTGAGCCTCACGCGCCGCATATGTGTAGGCCTACTGTATACATACAAAGGCCATTCAAGCTAGAGTTCTTCTGGAAATGTTCACATCAGGCACCTTCAAGTTAAACAATCAGGTGTACACTTTAATGTGCCGCCACCTCCGGACTCGGCTTGACTCGGTTTAAAGAATGCACCAATGTGTTTAATCGTTTATGTCAGATATGTACTAAGTAGCCTAAATACATTTGTTCCTGCTCAAGATTAGATTCAACTTTATTGTTATTGCACATATTGCAGGTACTGAGACAACGAAATGCAGTTTAGCTTCTAACCAGGGGTGCAACAAGCAGCGAAAAGTAATGTGCACAATACTACAGTAAACAATTAACACAGTAAATGATGTGGATTAAACCACATTTATTTCGTTAAAAAGAAACGAAATATGATTTTGTATGAATGATTAAATGTAGGGTGAATTGCCCTAATGTGGGACATTTTTGCATTTCAGACTTCGGGAATATATTGCGATATGCTCAATTGCTCTAGGTCCGATTTCCTACTAACGTAATAGACACTTTGGACATTTATTAATCCTAGTAGATTTTGAGTCATCACTAGGCAAGGCGAGACAAGTTTATTTATATAGCACCTTTCAACACGAGGCAATTCGAAGTGCTGTACAAAAATACAAGACAATAAGATCTAACAACACCAACATGTGTAGTCAAATTTGTCTGAAAATGATTTAGAAATGTTGCTTCATTTGGATGGAACATTTGCGAGGCGAAAATGTACCTCACTCTTAGTTTATGAAATCATCAACTCACTATAGAAAAAAATGAAAATTGGCATCAACAGTACGAAAACAAAACCGGTTGCAACCATGTTGTCAAAGTAGCAGCAAAAAGAGCCAATGTGATGTACTGCCCGCTCGTTAGTTTGAGAGCTTGAACAACAACTGACAAGTGAAGAAATGCATGGATGAAATGTCGATGTGTGGTTCAGTTTCCTCTATATGCATTGGATAAAAACTGATGATTATTTGCGATGCATTTATGTGAAGCAGTATTTTATTGGTGTTGCTGGTTAAGATAAGTATGATGTAATTATTTTATAGACTAATATGTTGCTTTATCAATAATGCCGTGCCTCATTTTATAAGCTATTTGTTTTGAATGTAAAGTAGTTAAGTGGGAGTTTAAACTAACAAGAGATTTCATAAGTAGAGCAACTTCCTTATGCTCGGGCAGCCGAAAATATGTTTTGTGTGCACACTTTTGGGCCTTTGGGGACTCCGTAGAATCACCGCAGACAATTACATTTCAGGAAGTTAGTTTGAGACTCGCATGTAAAGTTTCACGCTATTTTTTGCTAAATGAAAGTTAAAACCTTTCACTATCACTCATATAACTTTGTCTGATCCCATCTCTCTCTCTCTCTCTCTCTCTCTCTCTCTCTCTCTCTCTCTCTCTCCTCTCTCTCTCTCTCTCTCTCTCTCTCTCCCTCTCTCTCTCTCTCTCCCTCTCTCTCACTCACTCACTCTTTCGCCCTGTAATGAGTTGATTCAACTTCTTAAAGTCAGTCTAAATAATACAATTATGTTGGTGCATCATGGCATGTGGCACATTAAAAAAAGTACAGCTACTATTTACCTCTTGTATAACTGGTAGGCTCCAACTGCATTAGCAGGTAAACACAATGGACGAAACAAATACATTCAAGTAAAACCACTTTCCAGCAGTCAGCAGCACATTGTAAAAGCTGTTGATACAACTGTTCACATTCATAATTAAGTAAAGACAACACCCTTTTCACCCCGGTTACATTTTCCATTTGCCCTGAGAGGCTCAGTGAGGTAAAGGACTCTGAGTGTTTAGATAGTTCACTTTAGTCTATGTCATCTCAGTGGGTCTCAAACGGTGTTATCACAATTTATGTCAACAAATATTTCCAAGGCAGACCTTTATAATTATTAGGATAAATAAAAACAGGTTTGAAATCATTCCAATGTATACTATAGGACAGTAAACCAACAATATCCTTTAAAACTGGAGAGAATAAAAAATATGGATGAATAATTAAATGTTAACTGGTAAAATAAGATATAAATGAACCAGCAAAATCTTGCCTAGGACAGCAAATTGGTCAGAACCGGCCCTGGTGTCATCCCCACAGTACCCCCCATTTGAAACATGTTCCCACGGCTATGTAACGAAGCTTACATTATACAAATGTAGTGCAGACTGTTTAGCTTATGGTGATCATCAGGTAAACAGAGACACACACACACAATTTAAATAAGAGTTTTTAAATTAAATTATTGGTTTAGAATAACCATCTTAAAGTAAATAACAATAAACAATAGCCTTTAACCCTGTAAGGCCCCCGGTTGTAATTTTACAACATTACTTTAAGCTATCCCAAAAAGTCAGTAAATGTTTTGGTTTTTTAAAAGACTACATTTACATAGTCAAACGGTCCTTTTGTTCAGCCTCACAATGCTATTGGGTAGTAAATGTGTTATAGGTCCTGCCCTCAGGCCATACACGCCAGGGATTTTGGGCCCCATGGAAATATATCACATTGGGCCCCACCACTAGGCCCAGGCCATGCCAACCAAGCACAATTGCTGTAACCACACCTCCAGAACCCAACCCACTCATTTATGCTTTAAATAACGCTACCTGTACAGGCTTGCATCTATCTTGTAGTCCAATACTAACTGCACAATATTTACTGACACTGAGCTGTGAAAATATAACACTGTGCAGACGTGCAACATTCTGCTGCAGTAGAATTCACTATTTGATATAAGACTAACATTCCTGACAATAGATCTCAATAGTCATCTTTTATAGTGTAAATGCCTTTTTAATAATAACATTTTGAATGGAACATTCTCAACATGAATGCATAAATCAAAATAAATATAACTTCAATATGTGGGAAAATACTGTGTATGAAATGTATAATTGAAATGAGATGTTAGCTTTTTGTTTTGATATATATATATATATATATATATATATACATATATATATATATTTGTTGTATTCCAGTCTCCCTTCAGATATGTTAAGTGGCATGGCATTCAACACAATGCTGCTCACCTCCTTCAGTTGGGAGAAAAGCTGGTTCAGGTTCAGCATTATGGGGGGACAGGGCTGCTGAGCCTAGAGATGGATCTGTTGGTGGGACAACTGGTTTAGTATGAATAGCTGCTAAAAATGTACCTGCATTTATTAAATGTCAGCTAAAAGAGCAGTGACATGAAAAACCTCTGCATTTTCTGTGAAGATATTAACAGTACTTAATGTCAGTTTAGCATAACAATTATTATTTAAAATGGACTATGCTTAGCTAACAGACTAATTTCCACCACTCATGGACACGTAAGTACTAGCATCCTTGCTCCTCACATGCTCTCACTCTCTGCTATAAAGTGCGTTTGGAGGCGGAGGCGGGACCAAACCATTACATGTAAATAGAAGGGGGTGTACAAACTAGAGGCTTTGGATAATTAACTTTTGGAAGAAAATAAGTTAAATTAATTGTAAATTTAGTGAGTACACTATCAATATAACATTATATTAATGTTAATTATTGATGAATGATGAAAGGTTACTTACATTTTTTTTTCTTAATGTTCTAAAATAGTTTGGGCCCCCGTGGTGAGGGTGTTTGGGGTGGCCAATAGGGTGGCCAGGATTCAGCTCACCCCCAGCTCCGCCACTGCGTGGGGCGCTGAACTGTTCCTTTGAATCTTTTGAATTTTGATATATGATAGTAATTACTTGTCTTTCAAATTTGAAGGAGAGTGAGCAAGCATCTTGAGGAACATTCATCATTAACTCCTCCAAAAAGATATAGTTTATTCAATAATAAATGAATATGTGAATCATAACAGTGATTGACAGCTGATAGGAATAATATCATATTCATTCAGACAAACACAGATGAGACAGTTAATTAATGTACTTATTGCAGCAGTCTTCATAGATTTGGTACCCCTGCTGGTCTAAGAGTGAAACATTACATTATTACATTACATGTCATTTGTTAGACGCTTTTATCCAAAGCGACTTACATACTTTCAGTACTGTGGACAGTCCCCACAGGAGCAATTTGGGGTGAAGTGTCTCAGGGACACAACGACATGCTGACTGCAGTGGGACTCGAACTTGCTACCCCCTGACTCAAAGTCCAGCCCGCTATTCACTGAGCAACAGCTGCCCACAAACTCATTCAGTTATTGTTCAGTTCAAATTAATTAAATGATGTCTGCCACCTTATATATTTATATGTAAGGATTTACTGATGTGCCACAATAATGTCACCTATGTTATTGAGTTAAAATATTAATAGTGTGGCTTTCCAAGTTAACATTGATTGATATGACTGCGATTAAATCAGCATATACTTCTGCCAGGGGATGCCACCCATCAAAATCTCCTGCCACCCTCTTGCCACTCCATGAATATTTGTCTAGATCCGCCCCTGCCTGTGTACTCTCATGTTCAGAATAACCCAGCTTCCCCGAAATTTATTTTTGGTGTCTATCTACTGTAGTGGACATTTTTATTATATCCTGATATGTTTAAACCAAATGCTTCTCATTTCCTGAGATGTGCTGTTTTCCTCTATCTACTCTACTTCAAGGCCACAGCTGCTATTTGGTTGAGACTCACACAAAGTCACACGAGAACTTCTACAGCTCAAGGTCAGGTGTCTAATAACAATATGACCGTGTGAAGACAGATTTCTGCACTTCCCACTCTTTGCTGTATATAAGCTTTGCTTTCCTATTATATCTACGCACACTCCTGCAGACTATCATTTACTCTGTGGAACCTGTGTCTTTATTATTATTTGTATTGTATCTATGTATTTGAAGCTTCAAATAAATAACCAGAAAGACAACTCTGTCTGATTCACCATTTATTTGTTTTTGATCACTCTGACTTGTACTCTCCAGTGTGTTGGGTCTTAGATTTCCATAACAATTGGCGTTGTCGGCAGGATCTCTGCAAGTTCGATTGGGGACACCTACGGACGCTGGTGGTGGCCGGCTCCAGGATCCTCGGATTCTCCTCTACCTCGACAGAAACCGTACGGGACGAGAGGACCAGCGCCGGGGGTGGAACCGATTGACTTCACGAGATCCAACAAACTCAAAAGGCTTTCAATACTTGGTGAGATGTACAGTGTCTAAATTGTTTAAAGTTAAGCGTAATTAAACTCCATGACATTTATGAGAGGGATTGCTCGAAAGTAGGATATTTGGGATATCCAATATATCGTAGCCTGGGTTTACGATCAGTGTTTGTGTGATTTGTACTGAGAAACAAATATCACATCATCGACGGATGAAAAAATAGTGTTTTGGTAACACGGGGTGTTTTGGTAACACTTAGAGACTTTGTTTTGGGAGCAAAGCAGGTAGGGGACTTGTACACTCTCCTGAGGGTCCGATTGTAGATGTCATGCGAGCAGAAATGGTGAAAACAGTCTGTCTAAATTAAATATCTGGACGGAAATGTTCCGATTTCCAAAGGGAGGTTTTTTGAGTAAATTAAAAATCAAGAACCTAAAGAATAAATTACAAGAACATGAAGATGGAATGAAGGGTACAAATAAAGTTAAAATAAAAGACTTATAGAAAACTGGACACTCACAGAAAGTGTTTATAATACTGGGGAGTAAAAAAAAGGCAGTTGGCCTTGGGGTATTAAAGAAAATATTAAGGTTGAAGATGAATGTGAAGAAAAGAAGGAAAATAAATTATTTCCAAAACCATGTAAACCCCAGACATCTCTGTGTCCTTCCATTGCAGGCCTGAATGACCTCTCCTCGACTGGGTATCCTTTCCCTCCCCCGGGGTACAACCCTGGCAATCCGGCTGGCCCACCTCAACCACCTCCACCGCCACTACAAGCCCCAGCTATGCAGTCCGTCAACTCCAAGCTCGCCACCCCCATCAGCCCCAAGTAGATGGGGACAACAGCGGGATAAACAAACCCAAGCCCAAGCAGGTGTTTGGGCAACACACCTCAGTAATGCCTTTCTCAACGGACTCACAGACACACAGCGCAAGCTACGCAGAATGCTGGCCGGTCACAATACCGAGGGAGAGGCAGAAGAGGTTTTCCGAGGCAGAAGACGAGAAGCAAGACCTAAATTTGACGAAATATGTTTCAAGTGTGGCAGTGTTGAACATTGGATTATGGGACTGCTCACAGAACACATGTAGTGGAGGCAGAGGGGGACAGCAAGGACGGGGCCATTCACAATCAGACTGACCTACACCAGATGGGGAGGAAGGGGCCCGATCGAGCGAGACGGAAATTCAGCCAGCAGCATCTAACCAGGGAAGTGACACACACACACACACACATCATGCTATTGAGTAATTGGAAAAGGTAGAAGACATGTCTGTGGTTAAAGAGGGTATATATATTTGAAATATGACAGTGAAACAGCATTTGAGAAATGTCCCACACTGACTTTGGCTGTCATGGGTGTTGATGTTCCATTTTTTTGGTTGATTCTGGGGTTACACATTCGGTGGTAAAAAGGGCTGATTTGCCTGATTGCAAATTTAGTGTTAGATTTATGCACTCAATAGGAGCAGCTGGGGTGACTATAAAGGAGAAGTTTTTGTATCACTTCACAGTAGAGATAACGGTGATGATAGTCATACATTTCCCACATCAGTAAAAAACAGTTTTCTTTTATCATCTGTCTGCCCAATACATTTCTGGGCAGAGATCTGATTCTCCGGTTCAGATTAGACCTCATTTTTCCACAAATGAGGGTCTTAAAGTCCGACAGCCATCTCCTACGATTGTTCAAAAACTGGCATTTGATGATAAAAAACTGGTGAATGTGTATCAAATGGCTGCTGACATATCCTGATTCTCAGGCGTTGTTGCGGTTTGACTGATCAACGTGTTTTTCCACCTGCTGTGTTCATGGAGGCTTCGCATTTGCATTATACGTGCTAACGTTGTTGATGATCCGTGTAAATGCTATGATGAGAGGTTTCCTGTTAGAATGTGTGAATGATGAGCTCATACTTAAAATTACGTATTGGAGTTTGCTGCGCAGCTGGTTCCTGTTGCACTCACACCCACACAACACAAACTGTGTCAAATCCCAGGGGCGGTCCACACATTTCACTAGCCAGGGGCCCCACTGATAGATAGAGGGATTTGGGTCCAATCGTTAAAGATTGGGAGTCAGTCACTGATTGGACACCTACACACACAGAATATGTCATGTACTCTATGTCACAGACGTGTATAAGATCCAAATGTGCACGAACGTAGCCGTTTTGCGCACATTGCTGTTGGTTGAGGATGATGAGGTAATTCTCATATATCTGAGCTTCCTGCCGTGCTTTCAGATGTGCCATACTCACTCTGGGCAGCTCACAGATATGACGTACAGATGAAGCACTCCAGATCAGACTCAGGTGGGTGTGTCCCAGTCAAAAGCCCAGCGGATGCCAGCGGCTGGGGGTGTTGCCAAATTGCTAAGGGGCGTTGCCCAATTTCCCCATTTGTTCAATTACAGGATTTAACCATGAGATGGCGCTTCATTCACAAAATACACAACTGGGTGTTGATGAACTTAGTCTGTTTGCAATTTTTGCAGCTCTGCAGTTGTGTTTTGCTGAATACTGTAGCATTTAATCACTTATTTGTTACTGTATGGTTTTCACAAGCTACTATAATGAAAAAACATCAATATTTTAGATCAAATAAAGTATATAGTTTGCTTTATGCAGTATATTTCTTGTAATATTGTTGGGGTGTTTTTACACAGTACAGTAGATTGAAGTAAATCAACTTATACATTAAGATAAGATAAGATGGACCTTTATTAATCCCCGTGGGGAAATTCAGTAGTTCAAACAGCAACAGGGTGAGAGTGAAAAACAGGACAGCACAGATTCACACAGATTAATAAAATCAAAAATAGGATGAGCGATAAAAATAATAATAATGAGAAACTATGAAATAAGAAATGAATAAAACTAAAATATAATTATCATATCATGTATTATAATGTATTGTATTATTAAGTAATATCATACATTAACCCCATTATAGCAGATGCCACATTGAATGGATGAACAAATTTATGCATCAATAATTACAACAGAGTATTTCTAAATACAAGTTGTAAAAATACTTATATGTATTTAATATTAACCCTTTGGAGTCAACCGTCACGCCGGCGTGATCAGATCACATGACCTGTGCCGCATAATAACAACAGTCCGGACAACATTGCCGTGTGTTTCTGTCGAAAGTACTGGCTTGAAACTATATCCCAGTCTTTGTTTCATGCAAAAAGACCCAGTAAACACGGAGATACGATGATATAAAGTTAATACATTTCAAAAGTATGAAAAATGGAAGCACATATTTGAATATATTCGCCGCATTTGATCATTTTACGAAACGGAAAATACTGGAAACTGTAGATCCTGCTCAACAGGATGTATATGTGTATTTCTGTCGAAAGTACTGGCTTGAAACTATATGCCAGTCTTTGTTTCATGCAAAAAGACCCAATAAACAGACAAAAATAAACACGGACATACGATGATATAAAGTTAATACAGATATATTTCAGAAGTATGAATAATGGAAGCACATATTTTAATATCTTCGCTGTATTTGATCATTTTACGAAACGGAAAATACTGGAAACTGTAGATTCTGCTCAACAGGATGTATTTACCAGGGAGGGGGTGAGGTAATCAGGTAAACGGAGTTATACGAAACGAGACGAAAAGAGACGAAGAGGGACGGCGGGAACCGAAGAGAGACGGCGGGAAATGAGAGAGACGAAGATATACGAAGACAGGCGGCGGGAGACGAAGAGAGACGGCGGGAGACTGGATTGAAGTAAAGTGACAGACAAACATTGAGAATTTAGATATAGTTAGATAGATTTAGAGTTTTGAAGATTCAACTATGATGAAGAGAACTCTGAACATGAGTCAAGCTTTAAGCTTGTTTTTTGACATGGAGGAGGAGGAATCTGTGATGTTGCCCTCTGTGTCGTATTGACAGAAACCGCTTTGAAGCGTGGCACAGATAAAGACAGAAAAAAACTGATTTTTGTACATAATGTGTAGGCCTATATATATATATTTGTATTATATTTATAATAACACTTTTGCCTTATCAGAATGAAATCCCATGCTACCTCAATCAAACTTTCACATTATCATAGTGACATCCCATGTATATATTTCCAGCTTTTAAATAGTTTCATTGTGTATGTTTGTGTTACCTATGAAAAATAATATCATTTTCAAAATCTGTTTTTACGTTTTTTTTGTGATTTTGGGTCCAAAATATTCATATAGTAGAAGATCACTGCTCTAAACAAAGTCAAAAATCCTACATCCAAACGAAATAAATATAATTAATTATGATGAATACCTTAAGTCTTGTTCATTGTTTTTCACTTTTATTAAATGTTTGATATTTCCAGTGGAAATGGTGGACTATCGGACATTCAAAATGCAGCATATTTTCACTCTTACACACATATATTCTCCTTTTGCATACATACATTTTCACTCTCACACACGTATATATACTCACACATTCATACATTTTGCTCTCATATTATCATATTTCAATGCACACATTCATATATTGTCACTCACACATTCATGCATTTTGTTCTCATATTCATATAATTTAATGCTCATATTTATACATTTTGCTCTCATGCGAAATCTACTAAAACAAAGTATGTCATGGTAGTGGTCAGCTGTTAAACACAAAAGTGTATCTTAAGGGCTGTAAATATAATAAGCCTGTTGTCAATTTTAGACACAGGCTTATAATATTTACAGCCCTTAATAACATTCATTTTCTGGACTCAATGTGTGTCTTGGCCGTTTTCTTTGTTCCAAGCAAACGAGTGCTTTTTGTTTTGAAATCACTTCCGCGAGTTTCGCGGGCCTCCCCCCTCGCTCCACTGACCATCAGACCATTTAGTAAGGTAACAAGCAAAAGGGCAAAAACGCCTCTCACACGCTCTTCCGTTTACTTTTTTAATAAAGAAAAACAAATGGTCCGTAGATACACGGACTCATATAGCCTATGTATACTGTAAGGAGAATGTATGTGCGTGAGAGGACCAGTATGAATTACGGGATAGAAATATGCAAACACAAACCCACAGACTGGGGGATGGGAGATCACAGGAGTGGGGGGGGGGGAGAGCTGTGGAATGTGACCCTTGGGAGAATTCCTCCACACATTCCGATGGCCAATTCGTTTTAAACAAAGAGTTCGCAACACAGGACAGCATAGGCAACATGGGGGGGTGGGGGCTGGTGAACGGTCTGGTCAATGTTTGTAAACACAATCCCCAGGATGTGTCCTAATCAGGAGCCGGGTAAATGAGAGACTGAGGAGCCCCCGAAAAACAGATCCCGAAATAGCTCGTCCTGGTTTCCGCAGCAGATGGTATGGTGTCTGTTATGTCAGTCATTTTAAATAAAACGTTGAAAACTGAACTTGAAAATGGTTTCCTCTTTTTATTTTATTTATCATTTTCGGGACGGGGAGACGTGTGTGATTAAAAATTAATTTGCAGAAATGTAAAGTGATCTAACTAAGTTCTATTCATATTCTTGACGGGAAGAGCAGTGTAAATGGGTGGCCATATGCATTTGAAAAGCAATATAAATCACACAGTTATTATACAATAGGCTATAAAAGCACCATCGATAACCATTACCTTTCTCCAATTCAAACTTTGGACGGGAAAAAAGGAAGGTGTACATGGTTGGGCTATACTGTAGGCCCAGGGGCGGCGGGTGCTGTAGGCTATGAAAGGCTAAGCCTTCCCAAATATTTGTGTAACTGCATCCTGGTAAAATAAAAATATAATGTCTTTGACATTAGCGCTGCTATGCAGCCACCTGTGCCCTGTACCACGAAGCCAGTTCAACAGACCCTGGATATGCTTGAGTTATCTTAACTAACCCTAACAAACGCGATCTCGCTAAACGGCCCTACGGCGCTGGTTATGAACTCGGTAAATCAAGCCAGGGTTTCTCTCTCCAGCTGAGGACGCGTTCACGTGAAAGGGGCGGGGTTAGCTACATTCAACCAATCACAAACAGGGACAAGTGTACTGACAGTGCAACATCATACTTCATTAATGAAAAGTAAACTAATATTAGACAAATCTGAACTTTAAACATCCATGATGACTTAAACATATAATCCAGGATACAAGCCACATAGTTGCACCTGCAAGGAGAATACAGAACAACTCGTTAAAAAATAAACTACCGAGTGTTTGAAAGCGTACAAGAGTTTTATGATACTGCCCCATCTAGAACACGAGGGGATCTGACTTTATTACATTTGAGTTGAGTGTTTCGTCAACTTAATGTGTTGCTTAAAATAATACGTCTGCATACAGTATATGTGACAATGTAACTAAGTGTTGCACGGCCAGATACGGCTCGAGAAGCTGACTCAGATAAGGAAATATTGTGATATCGATGTGAGATCGATGATCTGATTGATGATGTGATGTCAGTGTGATATGAATGATAAGTGCGACACGTCGGCGTCTTCTCTGCATACGGCAGTTTAAACTGCATTTCCTTTTTCCTCTAATATGACTTGATAGATTTAAACTCCGCACACTGAGCTCTGATCGGTCAGCAGGCGGTGCTTTCACTGAGTTGATCTCTTTTCTATAGACGCCGGAGGCGGGCAGCGTAAGATAAAAACAAGTTATTTAGCCTTCCCAAACCTGAGCCTCACGCGCCGCCTATGTGTAGGCCTACTGTATACATACAAAGGCCATTCAAGCTAGAGTGCTTCTGGAAATGTTCACATCAGGCACCTTCAAGTTAAACAATACTAAACAATTAACACAGTAGGCCTAAATTATGTGGATTAAACCACATTTATTTCGTTAAAAATAAACGAAATATGATTTAGTTTGAATGATTAAATGTCATCAGGCACCTTCAAGTTAAACAATCAGGTGTACACTTTAATGTGCCGCCACCTCCGGACTCGGCTTGACTCGGTTTAAAGAATGCACCAATGTGTTTAATCGTTTATGTCAGATATGTACTAAGTAGCCTAAATACATTTGTTCCTGCTCAAGATTAGATTCAACTTTATTGTTATTGCACATATTGCAGGTACTGAGACAACGAAATGCAGTTTAGCTTCTAACCAGGGGTGCAACAAGCAGCGAAAAGTAATGTGCACAATACTACAGAAAACAATTAACACAGTAAATTATGTGGATTAAACCACATTTATTTCGTTAAAAAGAAACGAAATATGATTTTGTATGAATGATTAAATGTAGGGTGAATTGCCCTAATGTGGGACATTTTTTCATTTCAGACTTTGGGAATATATTGCGATATGAAGCCGATACAATAAATCAAAATCCAGTAGGCTACCATTCCGAATTCCCCAGTAATATTAGACACTAATAACACAGTAAACTATTAACACTGTACATATTATTGTTTGCCCGTGGGATTAGGATGATCGGTAGTGAGACCCGTGCTGCATTTTCCTCCGGTCGGATGTGATATAAAAACAAAGCGATTATTTTTGTTGTTGTAAACTCACGTGGATTAAATGTAGTGCATTCATTTCAACTCGCGAACATATGATAGCCTACATTAAATGATCGTGAGGATGATGATTGAAAATCGTTTGTTTGAGCCTGGATGCATTTCCTGATCTAAAAACATAGCGATGGTTTTGTACTTACGCCAACGTGAATTAAACATTATTTTGTTAATTAAAAACATGGGGATCTTTAGTAAATGATTACATGTCTCTTATTTAGCACAGAATATGATCCTATCCGTGACATATGGATCTTAACAAATATCCGCTATATCAGATACCTGTAGATCAGCTGTTTATTTCACATGAGTTCCAGTGTGGCAGCTTTTTAATCACGGCTCCCCCTGGTGGATCCATTATCCATTGCAGCTGGTTTCATTATAATTAAATGTATTTATCAAGGGGGCATTTCAAGTCCTGCGGGGGGTTTTCCTTTTCAGCAGGGGCCCACCCCGTGCCGATCACGGACCCGCACGGGTAGGCGTCTGAAATGGAGCGCTTCATCTGTAGGGTTAATGTCCACGTTCCGTTCAAATCAACCCCCATACCCATTGAAACGTGAAGCTGTTGATGGCATTCGGCCAGTGTTTACCTCTCAGCTTAAACAAGGGGTCAAATGCACCTTATAATATTATCACTATAACACTGACCCAGATCGCTGGATCGCTAGAAAACACCTGCCATAAGACTGGCAAGAGCTGTTCCATGCTCTGCTCAACCTCCCGCCTTCCCAATGGACTCAGTAGCGCCCCCTGCTGCCGTGGAGAATGTGTGAGTGAGCATGTGTGAGTGTGTTTGAGCACAACCACAGCGGAATATTACTGCCAAAAGTCACAAAAAAAGTGTTGTACTTGTAAAAAAAAGTGTTGTATTTGTAAAAAAAATGTGTGTACTTGTAGAACCTATGCTGAATTTGTCTCTGAAACATGATTTATTAGAAAAATGTTATGTGTTTGTTTGATAGATACGTTTTTTCTTTGCAAAACTAAATGCATTAGTTTGTAGATGGTGTTTTGTATTTGCAAACCACATTGTGTTTGTTAGTGAATCATGAGGCATTTGTTAAACCCGTTTAGTTTGTTTGTGGAGTTATGGCAGGAAATTAGCTCCATACAATACGCCCTGCTTAAAATAAATGACATCAATTTGCAACATTACCTCATTGCTTTGTTTTTAGAAAAACAAAAACTAGGTGTGTCTTGTTCTTGTTCTATTAGATGTTTAATGATTCAACATGTTTTTACACTTTCCTGTTTAGATTCTGCCTCGTGTTTGTTCTCATTGGGCCTTATGAAACAACATGTTTTATTCCAATGCTCAATTGCTCTAGGTCCGATTTCCTACTAACGTAATAGACACTTTGGACATTTATTAATCCTAGTAGATTTTGAGTCATCACTAGGCAAGGCGAGACAAGTTTATTTATATAGCACCTTTCAACACAAGGCAATTTGAAGTGCTGTACAAAAATATAAGACAATAAGATCTAACAACACCAACATGTGTAGTCAAATTTGTCTGAAAATGATTTAGAAATGTTGCTTCATTTGGATGGAACATTTGCGAGGCGAAAATGTACCTCACTCTTAGTTTATGAAATCATCAACTCACTATAGAAAAAAATGAAAATTGGCATCAACAGCACGAAAACAAAACCGGTTGCAACCATGTTGTCAAAGTAGCAGCAAAAAGAGCCAATGTGATGTACTGCCCGCTAGTTAGTTTGAGAGCTTGAACAACAACTGACAAGTGAAGAAATGCATGGATGAAATGTCGATGTGTGGTTCAGTTTCCTCTATATGCATTGGATAAAAACTGATGATTATTTGCGATGCATTTATGTGAAGCAGTATTTTATTGGTGTTGCTGGTTAAGATAAGTATGATGTAATTATTTTATAGACTAATATGTTGCTTTATCAATAATGCCGTGCCACATTTTATAAGTTATTTGTTTTGAATGTAAAGTAGTTAAGTGGGAGTTTAAACTAACAAGAGATTTCATAAGTAGAGCAACTTCCTTATGCTCGGGCAGCCGAAAATATGTTTTGTGTGCACACTTTTGGGCCTTTGGGGACTCTGTAGAATCACCGCAGACAATTACATTTCAGGAAGTTAGTTTGAGACTCGCATGTAAAGTTTCACGCTATTTTTTGCTAAATGAAAGTTAAAACCTTTCACTATCACTCATATAACTTTGTCTGATCCCATCTCTCTCTCTCTCTCTCTCTCTCTCTCTCTCTCTCTCTCTCTCTCTCTCCCTCTCTCTCTCTCTCTCTCTCTCTCTCTCTCTCTCTCTCTCTCTCTCTCTCTCTCCCCCCCCTCTCTCTCCATCTCTCCCCCCCTCTCTCTCACTCACTCTTTCGCCCTGTAATGAGTTGATTCAACTTCTTAAAGTCAGTCTAAATAATACAATTATGTTGGTGCATCATGGCATGTGGCACATTAAAAAAAGTACAGCTACTATTTACCTCTTGTATAACTGGTAGGCTCCAACTGCATTAGCAGGTAAACACAATGGACGAAACAAATACATTCAAGTAAAACCACTTTCCAGCAGTCAGCAGCACATTGTAAAAGCTGTTGATACAACTGTTCACAATTATAATTAAGTAAAGACAACACCCTTTTCACCCCGGTTACATTTTCCATTTGCCCTGAGAGGCTCAGTGAGGTAAAGGACTCTGAGTGTTTAGATAGTTCACTTTAGTCTATGTTATCTCAGTGGGTCTCAAACGGTGTTATCACAATTTATGTAAACAAATATTTCCAAGGCAGACCTTTATAATTATTAGGATAAATAAAAACAGGTTTGAAATCATTCCAATGTATACTATAGGACAGTAAACCAACAATATCCTTTAAATATGGAGAGAATAAAAAATATGGATGAATAATTAAATGTTAACTGGTAAAATAAGATATAAATGAACCAGCAAAAATCTTGCCTAGGACAGCAAATTGGTCAGAACCGGCCCTGGTGTCATCCCCATAGTACCCCCCATTTGAAACATGTTCCCACGGCTATGTAACGAAGCTTACATTATACAAATGTAGTGCAGACTGTTTAGCTTATGGTGATCATCAGGTAAACAGAGACACACACACACAATTTAAATAAGAGTTTTTAAATTAAATTATTGGTTTAGAATAACCATCTTAAAGTAAATAACAATAAACAATAGCCTTTAACCCTGTAAGGCCCCCGGTTATAATTTTACAACATTAGTTTAAGCTATCCCAAAAAGTCAGTAAATGTTTTGGTTTTTTAAAAGACTACATTTACATAGTCAAACGGTCCTTTTGTTCAGCCTCACAATGCTATTGGGTAGTAAATGTGTTATAGGTCCTGCCCTCAGGCCATACACGCCAGGGATTTTGGGCCCCATGGAAATATATCACATTGGGCCCCACCACTAGGCCCAGGCCATGCCAACCAAGCACAATTGCTGTAACCACACCTCCAGAACCCAACCCACTCATTTATGCTTTAAATAACGCTACCTGTACAGGCTTGCATCTATCTTGTAGTCCAATACTAACTGCACAATATTTACTGACACTGAGCTGTGAAAATATAACACTGTGCAGACGTGCAACATTCTGCTGCAGTAGAATTCACTATTTGATATAAGACTAACATTCCTGACAATAGATCTCAATAGTCATCTTTTATAGTGTAAATGCCTTTTTAATAATAACATTTTTGAATGGAACATTCTCAACATGAATGCATAAATCAAAATAAATATAACTTCAATATGTGGGAAAATACTGTGTATGAAATGTATAATTGAAATGAGATGTTAGCTTTTTGTTTTGATATATATATATATATATATATATATATATATACATATATATATATATTTGTTGTATTCCAGTCTCCCTTCAGATATGTTAAGTGGCATGGCATTCAACACAATGCTGCTCACCTCCTTCAGTTGGGAGAAAAGCTGGTTCAGGTTCAGCATTATGGGGGGACAGGGCTGCTGAGCCTAGAGATGGATCTGTTGGTGGGACAACTGGTTTAGTATGAATAGCTGCTAAAAATGTACCTGCATTTATTACATGTCAGCTAAAAGAGCAGTGACATGAAAAACCTCTGAATTTTCTGTGAAGATATTAACAGTACTTAATGTCAGTTTAGCATAACAATTATTATTTAAAATGGACTATGCTTAGCTAACAGACTAATTTCCACCACTCATGGACACGTAAGTACTAGCATCCTTGCTCCTCACATGCTCTCACTCTCTGCTATAAAGTGCGTTTGGAGGCGGAGGCGGGACCAAACCATTACATGTAAATAGAAGGGGGTGTACAAACTAGAGGCTTTGGATAATTAAATTTTGGTAGAAAATAAGTTAAATTAATTGTAAATTTAGTGAGTACACTATCAATATAACATTATATTAATGTTAATTATTGATGAATGATGAAAGGTTACTTACATTTTTTTTTCTTAATGTTCTAAAATAGTTTGGGCCCCCGTGGTGAGGGTGTTTGGGGTGGCCAATAGGGTGGCCAGGATTCAGCTCACCCCCAGCTCCGCCACTGCGTGGGGCGCTGAACTGTTCCTTTGAATCTTTTGAATTTTGATATATGATAGTAATTACTTGTCTTTCAAATTTGAAGGAGAGTGAGCAAGCATCTTGAGGAACATTCATCATTAACTCCTCCAAAAATATATAGTTTATTCAATAATAAATGAATATGTGAATCATAACAGTGATTGACAGCTGATAGGAATAATATGATTGCTAATAGTATCATATTCATTCAGACAAACACAGATGAGACAGTTAATTAATGTACTTATTGCAGCAGTCTTCATAGATTTGGTACCCCTGCTGGTCTAAGAGTGAAACATTACATTATTACATTACATGTCATTTGTTAGACGCTTTTATCCAAAGCGACTTACATACTTTCAGTACTGTGGACAGTCCCCACAGGAGCAATTTGGGGTGAAGTGTCTCAGGGACACAACGACATGCTGACTGCAGTGGGACTCGAACTTGCTACCCCCCTGACTCAAAGTCCAGCCCGCTATTCACTGAGCAACAGCTGCCCACAAACTCATTCAGTTATTGTTCAGTTCAAATTAATTAAATGATGTCTGCCACCTTATATATTTATATGTAAGGATTTACTGATGTGCCACAATAATGTCACCTATGTTATTGAGTTAAAATATTAATAGTGTGGCTTTCCAAGTTAACATTGATTGATATGACTGCGATTAAATCAGCATATACTTCTGCCAGGGGATGCCACCCATCAAAATCTCCTGCCACCCTCTTGCCACTCCATGAATATTTGTCTAGATCCGCCCCTGCCTGTGTACTCTCATGTTCAGAATAACCCAGCTTCCCCGAAATTTATTTTTGGTGTCTATCTACTGTAGTGGACATTTTTATTATATCCTGATATGTTTAAACCAAATGCTTCTCATTTCCTGAGATGTGCTGTTTTCCTCTATCTACTCTACTTCAAGGCCACAGCTGCTATATGGTTGAGACTCACACAAAGTCACACGAGAACTTCTACAGCTCAAGGTCAGGTGTCTAATAACAATATGACCGTGTGAAGACAGATTTCTGCACTTCCCACTCTTTGCTGTATATAAGCTTTGCTTTCCTATTATATCTACGCACACTCCTGCAGACTATCATTTACTCTGTGGAACCTGTGTCTTTATTATTATTTGTATTGTATCTATGTATTTGAAGCTTCAAATAAATAACCAGAAAGACAACTCTGTCTGATTCACCATTTATTTGTTTTTGATCACTCTGACTTGTACTCTCCAGTGTGTTGGGTCTTAGATTTCCATAACAATTGGCGTTGTCGGCAGGATCTCTGCAAGTTCGATTGGGGACACCTACGGACGCTGGTGGTGGCCGGCTCCAGGATCCTCGGATTCTCCTCTACCTCGACAGAAACCGTACGGGACGAGAGGACCAGCGCCGGGGGTGGAACCGATTGACTTCACGAGATCCAACAAACTCAAAAGGCTTTCAATACTTGGTGAGATGTACAGTGTCTAAATTGTTTAAAGTTAAGCGTTATTAAACTCCATGACATTTATGAGAGGGATTGCTCAAAAGTAGGATATTTGGGATATCCAATATATCGTAGCCTGGGTTTACGATCAGTGTTTGTGTGATTTGTACTGAGAAACAAATATCACATCATCGACGGATGAAAAAATAGTGTTTTGGTAACACGGGATGTTTTGGTAACACTTAGAGACTTTGTTTTGGGAGCAAAGCAGGTAGGGGACTTGTACACTCTCCTGAGGGTCCGATTGTAGATATCATGCGAGCAGAAATGGTGAAAACAGTCTGTCTAAATTAAATATCTGGACGGAAATGTTCCGATTTCCAAAGGGAGGTTTTTTGAGTAAATTAAAAATCAAGATTAAGAAATTAAAGAAAATATTAAGGTTGAAGATGAATGTGAAGAAAAGAAGGAAAATAAATTATTTCCAAAACCATGTAAACCCCAGACATCTCTGTGTCCTTCCATTGCAGGCCTGAATGACCTCTCCTCGACTGGGTATCCTTTCCCTCCCCCGGGGTACAACCCTGGCAATCCGGCTGGCCCACCTCAACCACCTCCACCGCCACTACAAGCCCCAGCTATGCAGTCCGTCAACTCCAAGCTCGCCACCCCCATCAGCCCCAAGTAGATGGGGACAACAGCGGGATAAACAAACCCAAGCCCAAGCAGGTGTTTGGGCAACACACCTCAGTAATGCCTTTCTCAACGGACTCACAGACACACAGCGCAAGCTACGCAGAATGCTGGCCGGTCACAATACCGAGGGAGAGGCAGAAGAGGTTTTCCGAGGCAGAAGACGAGAAGCAAGACCTTCATTTGACGAAAGATGTTTCAAGTGTGGCAGTGTTGAACATTGGATTATGGGACTGCTCACAGAACACATGTAGTGGAGGCAGAGGGGGACAGCAAGGACGGGGCCATTCACAATCAGACTGACCTACACCAGATGGGGAGGAAGGGGCCCGATCGAGCGAGACGGAAATTCAGCCAGCAGCATCTAACCAGGGAAGTGACACATACACACACACACATCATGCTATTGAGTAATTGGAAAAGGTAGAAGACATGTCTGTGGTTAAAGAGGGTATATATATTTGAAATATGACAGTGAAACAGCATTTGAGAAATGTCCCACACTGACTTTGGCTGTCATGGGTGTTGATGTTCCATTTTTTTGGTTGATTCTGGGGTTACACATTCGGTGGTAAAAAGGGCTGATTTGCCTGATTGCAAATTTAGTGGTAGATTTATGCACTCAATAGGAGCAGCTGGGGTGACTGTAAAGGAGACGTTTTTGTATCACTTCACAGTAGAGATAACGGTGATGATAGTCATACATTTCCCACATCAGTAAAAAACAGTTTTCTTTTATCATCTATCTGCCCAATACATTTTCTGGGCAGAGATCTGATTCTCCGGTTCAGCTTAGACCTCATTTTTCCACAAATGAGGGTCTTAAAGTCCGACAGCCATCTCCTACAATTGTTCAAAAACTGGCATTTGATGATAAAGAACTGGTGAATGTGTATCAAATGGCTGCTGACATATCCTGATTCTCAGGCGTTGTTGCGGTTTGACTGATCAACGTGTTTTTCCACCTGCTGTGTTCATGGAGGCTTCTCATTTGCATTATACGTGCTAACGTTGTTGATGATCCGTGTAAATGCTATGATGAGAGTTTTCCTGTTAGAATGTGTGAATGATGAGCTCATACTTAAAATTATGTATTGGAGTTTGCTGCGCAGCTGGTTCCTGTTGCACTCACACCCACACAACACAAACTGTGTCAAATCCCAGGGGCGGTCCACACATTTCACTAGCCAGGGGCCCCACTGATAGATAGAGGGATTTGGGTCCAATCGTTAAAGATTGGGAGTCAGTCACTGATTGGGCACCTACACACACAGAATATGTCATGTACTCTATGTCACAGACGTGTATAAGATCCAAATGTGCACGAACGTAGCCGTTCTGCGCACATTGCTGTTGGTTGAGGATGATGAGGTAATTCTCATATATCTGAGCTTCCTGCCGTGCTTTCAGATGTGACATACTCACTCTGGGCAGCTCACAGATATGACGTACAGATGAAGCACTCCAGATCAGACTCAGGTGGGTGTGTCCCAGTCAAAAGCCCAGCGGATGCCAGCGGCTGGGGGTGTTGCCAAATTGCTAGGGGGCGTTGCCCAATTTCCCCATTTGTTCAATTACAGGATTTAACCATGAGATGGCGCTTCATTCACAAAATACACAACTGGGTGTTGATGAACTTAGTCTGTTTGCAATTTTTGCAGCTCTGCAGTTGTGTTTTGCTGAATACTGTAGCATTTAATCACTTATTTGTTACTGTATGGTTTTCACAAGCTACTATAATGGAAAAACATCAATATTTTAGATCAAATAAAGTATATAGTTTGCTTTATGCAGTATATTTCTTGTAATATTGTTGGGGTGTTTTTACAGAGTACAGTAGATTGAAGTAAATCAACTTATACATTAAGATAAGATAAGATGGACCTTTATTAATCCCCGTGGGGAAATTCAGTAGTTCAAACAGCAACAGGGTGAGAGTGAAAAACAGGACAGCACAGATTCACACAGATTAATAAAATCAAAAATAAGATGAGCGATAAAAATAATAATAATGAGAAACTATGAAATAAGAAATGAATAAAACTAAAATATAATTATCATATCATGTATTATAATGTATTGTATTATTAGATCAGATCACATGACCTGTGCCGCATAATAACAACAGTCCGGACAACATTGCCGTGTGTTTCTGTCGAAAGTACTGGCTTGAAACTATATCCCAGTCTTTGTTTCATGCAAAAAGACCCAGTAAACACGGAGAGACGATGATATAAGGTTAATACATTTCAAAAGTATGAAAAATGGAAGCACATATTTGAATATATTCGCCGCATTTGATCATTTTACGAAACGGAAAATACTGGAAACTGTAGATCCTGCTCAACAGGATGTATATGTGTATTTCTGTCGAAAGTACTGGCTTGAAACTATATGCCAGTCTTTGTTTCATGCAAAAAGACCCAATAAACAGACAAAAATAAACACGGACATACGATGATATAAAGTTAATACAGATATATTTCAGAAGTATGAATAATGGAAGCACATATTTTAATATCTTCGCTGTATTTGATCATTTTACGAAACGGAAAATACTGGAAACTGTAGATTCTGCTCAACAGGATGTATTTACCAGGGAGGGGGTGAGGTAATCAGGTAAACGGAGTTATACGAAACGAGACGAAAAGAGACGAAGAGGGACGGCGGGAACCGAAGAGAGACGGCGGGAAATGAGAGAGACGAAGATATACGAAGACAGGCGGCGGGAGACGAAGAGAGACGGCGGGAGACTGGATTGAAGTAAAGTGACAGACAAACATTGAGAATTTAGATATAGTTAGATAGATTTAGAGTTTTGAAGATTCAACTATGATGAAGAGAACTCTGAACATGAGTCAAGCTTTAAGCTTGTTTTTTGACATGGAGGAGGAGGAATCTGTGATGTTGCCCTCTGTGTCGTATTGACAGAAACCGCTTTGAAGCGTGGCACAGATAAAGACAGAAAAAACTGATTTTTGTACATAATGTGTATATATATATATTTGTATTATATTTGTAATAACACTTTTGCCTTATCAGAATGAAATCCCATGCTACCTGAATCAAACTTTCACATTATCATAGTGACATCCCATGTATATATTTCCAGCTTTTAAATAGTTTCATTGTGTATGTTTGTGTTACCTATGAAAAATAATATCATTTTCAAAATCTGTTTTTACGTTTTTTTTGTGATTTTGGGTCCAAAATATTCATATAGTAGAAGATCACTGCTCTAAACAAAGTCAAAAATCCTACATCCAAACGAAATAAATATAATTAATTATGATGAATACGTTAAGTCTTGTTCATTGTTTTTCACTTTTATTAAATGTTTGATATTTCCGGTGGAAATGGTGGACTATCGGACATTCAAAATGCAGCATATTTTCACTCTTACACACATATATTCTCCTTTTACATACATACATTTTCACTCTTACACACATATTCTCCTTTTACATACATACATTTTCACTCTTACACACATATATTCTCCTTTTACATACATACATCTTCACTCTTACACACATATATTCTCCTTTTACATACATACATTTTCACTCTCACACACGTATATATACTCACACATTCATACATTTTGCTCTCATATTATCATATTTCAATGCACACATTCATATATTGTCACTCACACATTCATGCATTTTGTTCTCATATTCATATAATTTAATGCTCATATTTATACATTTTGCTCTCATGCGAAATCTACTAAAACAAAGTATGTCATGGTAGTGGTCAGCTGTTAAACACAAAAGTGTATCTTAAGGGCTGTAAATATAATAAGCCTGTTGTCAATTTTAGACACAGGCTTATTATATTTACAGCCCTTAATAACATTCATTTTCTGGACTCAATGTGTGTCTTGGCCGTTTTCTTTGTTCCAAGCAAACGAGTGCTTTTTGTTTTGAAATCACTTCCGCGAGTTTCGCGGGCCTCCCCCCTCGCTCCACTGACCATTAGACCATTCAGTAAGGTAACAAGCAAAAGGGCAAAAACGCCTCTCACACGCTCTTCCGTTTACTTTTTTAATAAAGAAAAACAAATGGTCCGTAGATTCACGGACTCATATAGCTGTATACTGTAAGGAGAATGTATGTGCGTGAGAGGACCAGTATGAATTACGGGATAGAAATATGCAAACACAAACCTACAGACTGGGGGATGGGAGATCACAGGAGTGTGGGGGGGGAGAGCTGTGGAATGTGACCCTTGGGAGAATTCCTCCACACATTCCGATGGCCAATTCGTTTTAAACAAAGAGTTCGCAACACAGGACAGCATAGGCAACATGGGGGGTGGGGGCTGGTGAACGGTCTGGTCAATGTTTGTAAACACAATCCCCAGGATGTGTCCTAATCAGGAGCCGGGTAAATGAGAGACTGAGGAGCCCCCGAAAAACAGATCCCGAAATAGCTCGTCCTGGTTTCCGCAGCAGATAGGCCTACAGTATGGTGTCTGTTATGTCAGTCATTTTAAATAAAACGTTGAAAACTGAACTTGAAAATGGTTTCCTCTTTTTATTTTATTTATCATTTTCGGGACGGGGAGACGTGTGTGATTAAAAATTAATTTGCAGAAATGTAAAGTGATCTAACTAAGTTCTATTCATATTCTTGACGGGAAGAGCAGTGTAAATGGGTGGCCATATGCATTTGAAAAGCAATATAAATCACACAGTTATTATACAATAGGCTATAAAAGCACCATCGATAACCATTACCTTTCTCCAATTCAAACTTTGGACAGGAACAAAGGAAGGTGTACATGGTTGGGCTATACTGTAGGCCCAGGGGCAGCGGTTGCTGTAGGCTAGGGAAGGCTAAGCCTTCCCAAATATTTGTGTAACTGCATCCTGGTAAAATAAAAATATAATGTCTTTGACATTAGCGCTGCTATGCACTCACCTGTGCCCTGTACCACGAAGCCAGTTCAACAGACCCTGGATATGCTTGAGTTATCTTAACTAACCCTAACAAACGCGATCCCGCTAAACGGTCCTACGGCGCTGGTTATCAACTCGGTAAATCAAGCCAGGGTTTCTCTCTCCAGCTGAGAACGCGTTCACGTGAAAGGGGCGGGGTTAGCTACATTTGACCAATCACAAACAGGGACAAGTGTACTGACAGCGCAACATCATACTTCATTAATGAAAAGTAAACTAATATTAGACAAATCTGAACTTTAAACATCCATAATGACTTAAACATAATCCAGGATACAAGCCACATAGTTGCACCTGCAAGGAGAATACAGAACAACTCGTTAAAAAATAAACTACCGAGTGTTTGAAAGCGTAAGTTTTATGATACTGCCCCATCTAAAACACGAGGGGGATCTGACTTTATTACATTTGAGTTGAGTGTTTCGTCAACTTAATGTGTTGCTTAAAATAATACGTCTGCATACAGTATATGTGACAATGTAACTAAGTGTTGCACGGCCAGATACGGCTCGAGAAGCTGACTCAGATAAGGAAATATTGTGATATCGATGTGAGATCGATGATCTGATTGATGATGTGATGTCAGTGTGATATGAATGATAAGTGCGACACGTCGGCGTCTGCTCTGCATACGGCAGTTTAAACTGCATTTCCTTTTTCCTGTAATATGACTTGATAGATTTAAACTCCGCACACTGAGCTCTGATCGGTCAGCAGGCGGTGCTTTCACTGAGTTGATCTCTTTTCTATAGACGCCGGAGGCGGGCAGCGTAAGATGAAAAAAAGTTATTTAGCCTTCCCAAACCTGAGCCTCACGCGCCGCCTATGTGTAGGCCTACTTTGCATACAAAGGCCATTCAAGCTAGAGTTCTTCTGGAAATGTTCACATCAGGCACCTTCAAGTTAAACAATACTAAACAATTAACACAGTAGGCCTAAATTATGTGGATTAAACCACATTTATTTCGTTAAAAATAAACGAAATATGATTTAGTTTGAATGATTAAATGTCATCAGGCACCTTCAAGTTAAACAATCAGGTGTACACTTTAATGTGCCGCCACCTCCGGACTCGGCTTGACTCGGTTTAAAGAATGCACCAATGTGTTTAATCGTTTATGTCAGATATGTACTAAGTAGCCTAAATACATTTGTTCCTGCTTAAGATTAGATTCAACTTTATTGTTATTGCACATATTGCAGGTACTGAGACAACAAAATGCAGTTTAGCTTCTAACAAGGGGTGCAACAAGCAGCGAAAAGTAATGTGCACAATACTACAGTAAACAATTAACACAGTAAATTATGTGGATTAAACCACATTTATTTCGTTAAAAAGAAACGAAATATGATTTTGTATGAATGATTAAATGTAGGGTGAATTGCCCTAATGTGGGACATTTTTGCATTTCAGACTTCGGGAATATATTGCGATATGAAGCCGATACAATAAATCAAAATCCAGTAGGCTACCATTCCGAATTCCCCAGTAATATTAGACACTAATAATACAGTAAACTATTAACACTGTACATATTATTGTTTGCCCGTGGGATTAGGATGATCGGTAGTGAGACCCGTGCTGCATTTTCCTCCGGTCGGATGTGATATAAAAACAAAGCGATTATTTTTGTTGTTGTAAACTCACGTGGATTAAATGTAGTGCATTCATTTCAACTCGCGAACATATGATACATTAAATGATCGTGAGGATGATGATTGAAAATCGTTTGTTTGAGCCTGGATGCATTTCCTGATCTAAAAACATAGCGATGGTTTTGTACTTACGCCAACGTGAATTAAACATTATTTTGTTAATTAAAAACATGGGGATCTTTAGTAAATGATTACATGTCTCTTATTTAGCACAGAATATGATCCTATCCGTGACATATGGATCTTAACAAATATCCGCTATATCAGATACCTGTAGATCAGCTGTTTATTTCACATGAGTTCCAGTGTGGCAGCTTTTTAATCACGGCTCCCCCTGGTGGATCCATTATCCATTGCAGCTGGTTTCATTATAATTAAATGTATTTATCAAGGGGGCATTTCAAGTCCTGCGGGGGGTTTTCCTTTTCAGCAGGGGCCCACCCCGTGCCGATCACGGACCCGCACGGGTAGGCGTCTGAAATGGAGCGCTTCATCTGTAGGGTTAATGTCCACGTTCCGTTCAAATCAACCCCCATACCCATTGAAACGTGAAGCTGTTGATGGCATTCGGCCAGTGTTTACCTCTCAGCTTAAACAAGGCGTCAAATGCACCTTATAATATTATCACTATAACACTGACCCAGATCGCTGGATCGCTAGAAACACCTGCCATAAGACTGGCAAGAGCTGTTCCATGCTCTGCTCAACCTCCCGCCTTCCCAATGGACTCAGTAGCGCCCCCTGCTGCCGTGGAGAATGTGTGAGTGAGCATGTGTGAGTGTGTTTGAGCACAACCACAGCGGAATATTACTGCCAAAAGTCACAAAAAAAGTGTTGTACTTGTAAAAAAAAGTGTTGTATTTGTAAAAAAAATGTGTGTACTTGTAGAACCTATGCTGAATTTGTCTCTGAAACATGATTTATTAGAAAAATGTTATGTGTTTGTTTGATAGATACGTTTTTTCTTTGCAAAACTAAATGCATTAGTTTGTAGATGGTGTTTTGTATTTGCAAACCACATTGTGTTTGTTAGTGAATCATGAGGCATTTGTTAAACCCGTTTAGTTTGTTTGTGGAGTTATGGCAGGAAATTAGCTCCATACAATACGCCCTGCTTAAAATAAATGACATCAATTTGCAACATTACCTCATTGCTTTGTTTTTAGAAAAACAAAAACTAGGTGTGTCTTGTTCTTGTTCTATTAGATGTTTAATGATTCAACATGTTTTTACACTTTCCTGTTTAGATTCTGCCTCGTGTTTGTTCTCATTGGGCCTTATGAAACAACATGTTTTATTCCAATGCTCAATTGCTCTAGGTCCGATTTCCTACTAACGTAATAGACACTTTGGACATTTATTAATCCTAGTAGATTTTGAGTCATCACTAGGCAAGGCGAGACAAGTTTATTTATATAGCACCTTTCAACACAAGGCAATTCGAAGTGCTGTACAAAAATATAAGACAATAAGATCTAACAACACCAACATGTGTAGTCAAATTTGTCTGAAAATGATTTAGAAATGTTGCTTCATTTGGATGGAACATTTGCGAGGCGAAAATGTACCTCACTCTTAGTTTATGAAATCATCAACTCACTATAGAAAAAAATGAAAATTGGCATCAACAGCACGAAAACAAAACCGGTTGCAACCATGTTGTCAAAGTAGCAGCAAAAAGAGCCAATGTGATGTACTGCCCGCTCGTTAGTTTGAGAGCTTGAACAACAACTGACAAGTGAAGAAATGCATGGATGAAATGTCGATGTGTGGTTCAGTTTCCTCTATATGCATTGGATAAAAACTGATGACTGGTTTCAAGGCAGGTCACTCCACAGAAACTGCTCTCATTGCTGTCACGGAGGAACTGCACACTGCCAAAACTGCATCCCTCTCCTCTGTCATCATCCTGTTGGACCTGTCTGCTGCATTCGACACGGTGAATCATCAGATCCTCCTTCGCACTCTCCAAAAACTTGGAGTTTCAGGCTCTGCACTTTCCCTCCTCACCTCATACCTGAAAGACCGTACCTACAGGGTGACTTGGAGAGGGTCTGAGTCCGACCCTTGTCAATTAACTACGGGGGTCCCTCAGGGCTCTGTTCTTGGTCCCCTCCTCTTCTCCTTGTACACAAACTCGCTCGGATCAGTCATTAGCCCGCATGGTTTTTCATACCACTGCTACGCTGACGACACCCAATTAATTCTGTCCTTTCCCCGCTCAGAGACCCAGGTCGTCGCACGCATCTCTGCTTGTCTAGCTGACATCTCTCAGTGGATGTCTGCTCACCACCTCAAGCTCAACCTTGACAAGACTGAGCTGCTCTTCCTCCCGGGAAAAGATTGTCCAACTCTTGACCTGACAATCAACATCGGCACCTCAGTTGTTTCCCCGACTCAGACTGCAAGGAATCTGGGTGTGACCCTAGATAACAACCTGTCCTTCACTGCAAACATCGCTGCTACAACCCGCTGCTGCAGATACACGCTTTACAACATCAGGAAGATACGTCCCCAGCTGACTCAGAAAGCGACTCAGGTTCTGGTCCAGGCTCTCGTCATCTCACGCCTAGACTACTGCAACTCCCTCCTGGCTGGTCTACCTGCATGTGCCATCCGACCTCTGCAGCTCATCCAGAATGCAGCGGCTCGTCTGGTTTTCAACCTTCCTAAATTCTCCCACACCACTCCGCTCCTCCGCTCCCTTCACTGGCTTCCGGTAACTGCTAGAATCCACTTCAAGACACTCGTACTTGCTTACCGTGTTGCGAATGGATCTGGCCCTTCCTACATCCAGGACATGGTTAAATCGTACACCCCAGCGCGTGCACTACGCTCTGCATCAGCCAAACGACTCGTTGCGCCCTCGCTGCGAGGGGGACCCAAGTTCCCATCGGCAAAAACACGTGGGTTTGCTATCCTGGCTCCAAGATGGTGGAATGAGCTCCCCATTGACATCAGAACGGCAGATAGCTTGCACATCTTCCGGCGCAAACTGAAAACTCATCTCTTTCGACTCCACTTCGAGCGTTAGAACGATTAACGAAGCACTTTTATACTAATAAAGGACTGGATTATCTAAAGCCAGTTGAGTAGCACTTGAAATGTTTGGCTCTATGAAACCTGATATACTTATATGATTCTGTTTTCTTCAAGGTTGTGTCTTCCTGGTCGAATGTACTTATTGTAAGTCGCTTTGGACAAAAGCGTCAGCTAAATGCAATGTAATGTAATGTAATGTAATGTAATGATGATTATTTGCGATGCATTTATGTGAAGCAGTATTTTATTGGTGTTGCTGGTTAAGATAAATATGATGTAATTATTTTATAGACTAATATGTTGCTTTATCAATAATGCCGTGCCACATTTTATAAGTTATTTGTTTTGAATGTAAAGTAGTTAAGTGGGAGTTTAAACTACCAAGAGATTTCATAATTAGAGCAACTTCCTTATGCTCGGGCAAATATGTTTTGTGTGCACACTTTTGGGCCTTTGGGGACTCCGTAGAATCACCGCAGACAATTACATTTCAGGAAGTTAGTTTGAGACTCGCATGTAAAGTTTCACGCTATTTTTTGCTAAATGAAAGAAAGTTAAAAGCCTTCACTATCACTCATATAACTTTGTCTGATCCCTCTCTCTCTCTCTCTCTCTCTCGCTCTCTCTCTCTCTCATCTCTCTCTCTCTCTCTCTTCTCTCTCTCTCTCTCTCTCTCTCTCTCTATCTCTCTCTCTCCTTCTCTCTCTCTCTCTATCTCTCTCGCCCCCCCTCCTCTCACCTCTCTCTCTCCCCCCCTCCGCCTCTCACTCACTCTTTCGCCCTGTAATGAGTGTGATTCAACTTCTTAAAGTCAGTCTTAAATAATACAATTATGTGGTGCATCATGGCATGTGGCACATTAAAAAAAGTACAGCTACTATTTACCTCTTGTATAACTGGTAGGCTCCAACTGCATTAGCAGGTAAACACAATGGACGAAACAAATACATTCAAGTAAAACCACTTTCCAGCAGTCAGCAGCACATTGTAAAAGCTGTTGATACAACTGTTCACATTCATAATTAAGTAAAGACAACACCCTTTTCACCCCGGTTACATTTTCCATTTGCCCTGAGAGGCTCAGTGAGGTAAAGGACTCTGAGTGTTTAGATAGTTCACTTTAGTCTATGTTATCTCAGTGGGTCTGAAACGGTGTTATCACAATTTATGTCAACAAATATTTCCAAGGCAGACCTTTATAATTATTAGGATAAATAAAAACAGGTTTGAAATCATTCCAATGTATACTATAGGACAGTAAACCAACAATATCCTTTAAAACTGGAGAGAATAAAAAATATAGATGAATAATTAAATGTTAACTGGTAAAATAAGATATAAATGAACCAGCAAAATCTTGCCTAGGACAGCAAATTGGTCAGAACCGGCCCTGGTGTCATCCCCACAGTACCCCCCATTTGAAACATGTTCCCACGGCTATGTAACGAAGCTTACATTATACAAATGTAGTGCAGACTGTTTAGCTTATGGTGATCATCAGGTAAACAGAGACACACACACACAATTTAAATAAGAGTTTTTAAATTAAATTATTGGTTTAGAATAACCATCTTAAATTAAATAACAATAAACAATAGCCTTTAACCCTGTAAGGCCCCCGGTTGTAATTTTACAACATTACTTTAAGCTATCCCAAAAAGTCAGTAAATGTTTTGGTTTTTTAAAAGACTACATTTACATAGTCAAACGGTCCTTTTGTTCAGCCTCACAATGCTATTGGGTAGTAAATGTGTTATAGGTCCTGCCCTCAGGCCATACACGCCAGGGATTTTGGGCCCCATGGAAATATATCACATTGGGCCCCACCACTAGGCCCAGGCCATGCCAACCAAGCACAATTGCTGTAACCACACCTCCAGAAACCAACCCACTCATTTATGCTTTAAATAACGCTACCTGTACAGGCTTGCATCTATCTTGTAGTCCAATACTAACTGCACAATATTTACTGACACTGAGCTGTGAAAATATAACACTGTGCAGACGTGCAACATTCTGCTGCAGTAGAATTCACTATTTGATATAAGACTAACATTCCTGACAATAGATCTCAATAGTCATCTTTTATAGTGTAAATGCCTTTTTAATAATAACATTTTTGAATGGAACATTCTCAACATGAATGCATAAATCAAAATAAATATAACTTCAATATGTGGGAAAATACTGTGTATGAAATGTATAATTGAAATGAGATGTTAGCTTTTTGTTTTGATATATATATATATATATATACATATATATATATATTTGTTGTATTCCAGTCTCCCTTCAGATATGTTAAGTGGCATGGCATTCAACACAATGCTGCTCACCTCCTTCAGTTGGGAGAAAAGCTGGTTCAGGTTCAGCATTATGGGGGGACAGGGCTGCTGAGCCTAGAGATGGATCTGTTGGTGGGACAACTGGTTTAGTATGAATAGCTGCTAAAAATGTACCTGCATTTATTAAATGTCAGCTAAAAGAGCAGTGACATGAAAAACCTCTGAATTTTCTGTGAAGATATTAACAGTACTTAATGTCAGTTTAGCATAACAATTATTATTTAAAATGGACTATGCTTAGATAACAGACTAATTTCCACCACTCAGGGACACGTAAGTACTAGCATCCTTGCTCCTCACATGCTCTCACTCTCTGCTATAAAGTGCGTTTGAGGCGGAGGCGGGACCAAACCATTACATGTAAATAGAAGGGGGTGTACAAACTAGAGGCTTTGGATAATTAACTTTTGGAAGAAAATAAGTTAAATTAATTGTAAATTTAGTGAGTACACTATCAATATAACATTATATTAATGTTAATTATTGATGAATGATGAAAGGTTACTTACATTTTTTCTTTCTTAATGTTCTAAAATAGTTTGGGCCCCCGTGGTGAGGGTGTTTGGGGTGGCCAATAGGGTGGCCAGGATTCAGCTCACCCCCAGCTCCGCCACTGCGTGGGGCGCTGAACTGTTCCTTTGAATCTTTTGAATTTTGATATATGATAGTAATTACTTGTCTTTCAAATTTGAAGGAGGGTGAGCAAGCATCTTGAGGAACATTCATCATTAACTCCTCCAAAAATATATAGTTTATTCAATAATAAATGAATATGTGAATCATAACAGTGATTGACAGCTGATAGGAATAATATGATTGCTAATAGTATCATATTCATTCAGACAAACACAGATGAGACAGTTAATTAATGTACTTATTGCAGCAGTCTTCATAGATTTGGTACCCCTGCTGGTCTAAGAGTGAAACATTACATTATTACATTACATGTCATTTGTTAGACGCTTTTATCCAAAGCGACTTACATACTTTCAGTACTGTGGACAGTCCCCACAGGAGCAATTTGGGGTGAAGTGTCTCAGGGACACAACGACATGCTGACTGCAGTGGGACTCGAACTTGCTACCCCCTGACTCAAAGTCCAGCCCGCTATTCACTGAGCAACAGCTGCCCACAAACTCATTCAGTTATTGTTCAGTTCAAATTAATTAAATGATGTCTGCCACCTTATATATTTATATGTAAGGATTTACTGATGTGCCACAATAATGTCACCTATGTTATTGAGTTAAAATATTAATAGTGTGGCTTTCCAAGTTAACATTGATTGATATGACTGCGATTAAATCAGCATATACTTCTGCCAGGGGATGCCACCCATCAAAATCTCCTGCCACCCTCTTGCCACTCCAAAAATAAGATGAGCGATAAAAATAATAATAATGAGAAACTATGAAATAAGAAATGAATAAAACTAAAATATAATTATCATATCATATATTATAATGTATTGTATTATTAAGTAATATCATACATTAACCCCATTATAGCAGATGCCACATTGAATGGATGAACACATTTATGCATCAATAATTACAACAGAGTATTTCTAAATACAAGTTGTAAAAATACTTATATGTATTTAATATTAACCCTTTGGAGTCAACCGTCACGCCGGCGTGATCAGATCACATGACCTGTGCCGCATAATAACAACAGTCCGGACAACATTGCCGTGTGTTTCTGTCGAAAGTACTGGCTTGAAACTATATCCCAGTCTTTGTTTCATGCAAAAAGACCCAGTAAACACGGAGAGACGATGATATAAAGTTAATACATTTCAAAAGTATGAAAAATGGAAGCACATATTTGAATATATTCGCCGCATTTGATCATTTTACGAAACGGAAAATACTGGAAACTGTAGATCCTGCTCAACAGGATGTATATGTGTATTTCTGTCGAAAGTACTGGCTTGAAACTATATGCCAGTCTTTGTTTCATGCAAAAAGACCCAATAAACAGACAAAAATAAACACGGACATACGATGATATAAAGTTAATACAGATATATTTCAGAAGTATGAATAATGGAAGCACATATTTTAATATCTTCGCCGTATTTGATAATTTTACGAAACGGAAAATACTGGAAACTGTAGATTCTGCTCAACAGGATGTATTTACCAGGGAGGGGGTGAGGTAATCAGGTAAACGGAGTTATACGAAACGAGACGAAAAGAGACGAAGAGGGACGGCGGGAACCGAAGAGAGACGGCGGGAAATGAGAGAGACGAAGATATACGAAGACAGGCGGCGGGAGACGAAGAGAGACGGCGGGAGACTGGATTGAAGTAAAGTGACAGACAAACATTGAGAATTTAGATATAGTTAGATAGATTTAGAGTTTTGAAGATTCAACTATGATGAAGAGAACTCTGAACATGAGTCAAGCTTTAAGCTTGTTTTTTGACATGGAGGAGGAGAAATCTGTGATGTTGCCCTCTGTGTCGTATTGACAGAAACCGCTTTGAAGCGTGGCACAGATAAAGACAGAAAAAACTGATTTTTGTACATAATGTGTATATGTATATATTTGTATTATATTTATAATAACAATTTTGCCTTATCAGAATGAAATCCCATGCTACCTCAATCAAACTTTCACATTATCATAGTGACATCCCATGTATATATTTCCAGCTTTTAAATGGTTTCGTTGTGTATGTTTGTGTTACCTATATGAAAAATAATATCATTTTCAAAATCTGTTTTTACGTTTTTTTTGTGATTTTGGGTCCAAAATATTCATATAGTAGAAGATCACTGCTCTAAACAAAGTCAAAAATCCTACATCCAAACGAAATAAATATAATTAATTATGATGAATACCTTATGTCTTGTTCATTGTTTTTCACTTTTATTAAATGTTTGATATTTCCGGTGGAAATGGTGGACTATCGGACATTCAAAATGCAGCATATTTTCACTCTTACACACATATATTCTCCTTTTACATACATACATCTTCACTCTCACACACGTATATTCTCCTTTTACATACATACATTTTCACTCTCACACACGTATATATACTCACACATTCATACATTTTGCTCTCATATTATCATATTTCAATGCACACATTCATATATTGTCACTCACACATTCATGCATTTTGTTCTCATATTCATATAATTTAATGCTCATATTTATACATTTTGCTCTCATGCGAAATCTACTAAAACAAAGTATGTCATGGTAGTGGTCAGCTGTTAAACACAAAAGTGTATCTTAAGGGCTGTAAATATAATAAGCCTGTTGTCAATTTTAGACACAGGCTTATTATATTTACAGCCCTTAATAACATTCATTTTCTGGACTCAATGTGTGTCTTGGCCGTTTTCTTTGTTCCAAGCAAACGAGTGCTTTTTGTTTTGAAATCACTTCCGCGAGTTTCGCGGGCCTCCCCCCTCGCTCCACTGACCATTAGACCATTTAGTAAGGTAACAAGCAAAAGGGCAAAAACGCCTCTCACACGCTCTTCCGTTTACTTTTTTAATAAAGAAAAACAAATGGTCCGTAGATACACGGACTCATATAGCCTATGTATACTGTAAGGAGAATGTATGTGCGTGAGAGGACCAGTATGAATTACGGGATAGAAATATGCAAACACAAACCTACAGACTGGGGGATGGGAGATCACAGGAGTGTGGGGGGGGGGGGGAGGGGGGGGAGAGCTGTGGAATGTGACCCTTGGGAGAATTCCTCCACACATTCCGATGGCCAATTCGTTTTAAACAAAGAGTTCGCAACACAGGACAGCATAGGCAACATGGGGGGTGGGGGCTGGTGAACGGTCTGGTCAATGTTTGTAAACACAATCCCCAGGATGTGTCCTAATCAGGAGCCGGGTAAATGAGAGACTGAGGAGCCCCCGAAAAACAGATCCCGAAATAGCTCGTCCTGGTTTCCGCAGCAGATAGGCCTACAGTATGGTGTCTGTTATGTCAGTCATTTTAAATAAAACGTTGAAAACTGAACTTGAAAATGGTTTCCTCTTTTTATTTTATTTATCATTTTCGGGACGGGGAGACGTGTGTGATTAAAAATTAATTTGCAGAAATGTAAAGTGATCTAACTAAGTTCTATTCATATTCTTGACGGGAAGAGCAGTGTAAATGGGTGGCCATATGCATTTGAAAAGCAATATAAATCACACAGTTATTATACAATAGGCTATAAAAGCACCATCAATAACCATTACCTTTATCCAATTCAAACTTTGGACGGGAAAAAAGGAAGGTTTACATGGTTGGGCTATACTGTAGGCCCAGGGGCGGCGGGTGCTGTAGTCTAGGGAAGGCTAAGTTAAACAATCAGGTGTACACTTTAATGTGCCGCCACCTCCGGACTCGGCTTGACTCGGTTTAAAGAATGCACAAATGTGTTTAATCGTTTATGTCAGATATGTACTAAGTAGCCTAAATACATTTGTTCCTGCTCAAGATTAGATTCAACTTTATTGTTATTGCACATATTGCAGGTACTGAGACAACGAAATGCAGTTTAGCTTCTAACCAGGGGTACAACAAGCAGCGAAAAGTAATGTGCACAATACTACAGTAAACAATTAACACAGTAAATTATGTGGATTAAACCACATTTATTTCGTTAAAAATAAACGAAATATGATTTTGTATGAATGATTAAATGTAGGGTGAATTGCCCTAATGTGGGACATTTTTGCATTTCAGACTTCGGGAATATATTGCGATATGAAGCCGATACAATAAATCAAAATCCAGTAGGCTACCATTCCGAAATCCCCAGTAATATTAGACACTAATAATACAGTAAACTATTAACACTGTACATATTATTGTTTGCCCGTGGGATTAGGAAGATCGGTAGTGAGACCCGTGCTGCATTTTCCTCCGGTCGGATGTGATATAAAAACAAAGCGATTATTTTTGTTGTTGTAAACTCACGTGGATTAAATGTAGTGCATTCATTTCAACTCGCGAACATATGATAGCCTACATTAAATGATCGTGAGGATGATGATTGAAAATCGTTTGTTTGAGCCTGGATGCATTTCCTGATCTAAAAACATAGCGATGGTTTTGTACTTACGCCAACGTGAATTAAACATTATTTTGTTAATTAAAAACATGGGCATCTTTAGTAAATGATTACATGTCTCTTATTTAGCACAGAATATGATCCTATCCGTGACATATGGATCTTAACAAATATCCGCTATATCAGATACCTGTAGATCAGCTGTTTATTTCACATGAGTTCCAGTGTGGCAGCTTTTTAATCATGGCTCCCCCTGGTGGATCCATTATGCATTGCAGCTGGTTTCATTATAATTAAATGTATTTATCAAGGGGGCATTTCAAGTCCTGCGGGGGGTTTTCCTTTTCAGCAGGGGCCCACCCCGTGCCGATCACGGACCCGCACGGGTAGGCGTCTGAAATGGAGCGCTTCATCTGTAGGGTTAATGTCCACGTTCCGTTCAAATCAACCCCCGTACCCATTGAAACGTGAAGCTGTTGATGGCATTCGGCCAGTGTTTACCTCTCAGCTTAAACAAGGGGTCATTATTCCGTGTGAATCTCCTACTGTGTACAACCAGGCATTGTGTGAAAGGTTGGCCTCTCTCCATAACAGTGTGGAGCTGATACCATTTCCTTGTTAAAATACCTCGCAGCCGAAGGCCAGAAGGCCAGTTTGTCAAAACTCCAATATGTACAAAGAACAGTTACATTTTTGAGACATGTCATTTCAGGAGAGGGGAAAACGCTTTTAGTTAAGCGTATTGCATCATTGGCTGCTCTGCCAAAACCTGTCACTAAACGACAGATGATGTCATTATTGCGTAAGTGTTCATAACACACGGCTGTTGTTATGTTTGCTCTGATGTTACATTAGTCCGTTCTCTGCTTGTAATTATGCCGTTACAAGTTTAATATTCTGAAAGCCAATACTTTGTTAGTAGTAGTACTCATACTGTTTCAATCACATTAGTATGCATAAAAAGGGACAGATGGACACGCCCCAAATTATGCAAATGAGCTAAGTCCCGCCTCCCATTGTTCGACATCCTTTGATGTGAGGGTGAGGGGTCATCACCCCCTAGGGGTGAAATGCCCCCCTGTGTAGCGCCTTTGTTCGAGATCCTTTTGATGTGTGTTATGTGAAAAGCCCCCGGGCTAGCGCCTTTGTTGTCTAATTCTTTGATGTGTTGATTAAGTCTCTTTGAAGTTGTATTGTATGCCCCCACTCAGAGCCCTTTTGTTGTCTAATCTAATTATGACGTCTAATCTAATTATGATGTCTATCTAATTAGCCTTTGGTGTTTGCCCTTTGATGTGAAGTGTTATAACAGGCCGGTGTGACTTCACACTGGTGTGCTATAAACCTTTGATGTTAATCTAGGGGTCTCTTTGAAGTTATGTGTGAGACTGTCTACCCAGCCCCCCTCCCAGCCTCCCCCCCCCCTTTTTTACCCCTTCCGGGGCTACGACGCAAACAAATAGTGGGGGGTGGAATTAGGTAGAAATACGCTCAAACGAAATAACAAGACAGCAATTCCATTTACCCCGTCACCTTTTCAAAAAAGAAAAATGTCAAGAGACGCCTCGAATGGGGGTTAATCAGCCTGTAACAACTTACAGCCATCCGTCCGTAGCGTCAGTCAAGAAACGAATGCAGCAGCAGTGCGGGGGTCAGACGCCTACAATCTGTGCACAAACGTATCTCGTGCCCTCTTTTGGTCATGCATTCATGTGTGTTGGAGGAGGGGCTCTGTGAGGAAGTGGCAGATTTTCCCCGGTTTGACTGCAAAAGACTCTCACTTTTTACAGAGGGCTCCGCCTACCACTCAACATAACAAGCCCCGCCTTTCCTCACCAGATCATTTAAAAATGAGAACACCTCAAGGACATTTTGTGAGCAGCAACCATGGATCGGGGAGAAAACAACTCTCTCACTGCGAGCTGCAGCCTGGAGCAAACGCCTGTAGGACCTCCATCCTCTCCAACAATCTGGACACCAGATCTCAACAGCTATATGGCTGATATTGATATTACGGGGTGGCTGGATATGCATCAACCTCCATCTACTCCATCCGAGTCTCCAGGGGAATCGACAGCAGTAGGCATTGATGCGCCATGCTTTCCTTGTGCTCCCGAGGGTGATGCTAAAGAACGTGCTCGGACATCGTCATTCCTGAATACGGTAAAAGCAGTTGTAGTTCATCTGTTGGACAGGGTCGTGTACCTTTACAGAAAGGAAACATTTTACGGATTTCAAGTCGATCACCCAAGTCAGAGGCGGCACGAGTGTTTATTTCCGACCGAAGAATACTATCTGGATCGAAACTATGATGAAGTGGTAAAGAGACTGTTGACCGTTCGTTTCATTCCAGCCATTCGGGACGCTCTACACCAGAGCCACCTTCATGTGTCGGAGAGGAGAGTCTTTGGAGCTACCGAGGCGATTCTGCACAATCTCAGAAACACCAGACTCTTTGAGGCTAAAATGAAGAAGCTTTACGAACAGCTTATGGAGAACGACGAGACCCATCTGAAGACTATAAGAGCAGCTTGGGCCTTTTGGCAGCAATAGGAAGAGTTTTTTTGATTTTATTTTATCTGTTTTTATTTTTTATTTTAGGCTACTTGATCTAGTGTGTCCTTCCTAAAAATCATGTTTATTATTCTCTGCTTAGAGAAAATGTTTTTTTATACATGTGTGACATATCAATAAAATGCGTTGTAAGAAAAACTGTTGTACTCATTACCTCATCGGGCTGTAACAGGGAACATGTCTGAGAAACGTGTCATGCAAAAGGTGTATTACACTCCTTCTAATCCAGGGAGTTTAGGAGGTGTGGATAAACTCCATAGAGCTGTACAGAATGAAATGGGTAAACAAGTAAATGTAGAGAAAGTCAGGGAATATTTATCTGAGCAGGACGCATATACTTTACATAAGCCGGCTCGGGTGCATTTTGTAAGAAACAGAGTTTTCGTACTCAGACCGCTACAACAATTTCAAGCAGATCTCTGTGATATGCAGTCGCTGTCCGAATATAATGATGGTTTTAATTATTTGTTAACAGTCGTAGATGTATTTTCGAAAAAAGCCTATGCTCAGGCATTAAAGAAGAAGACGGGTATTGAGGTTACCAAAGCCTTTGATACAATTTTAACACACAGTGAGATCCCTAAAAAGATACAAACAGACGCTGGGAAAGAATTCTTTAACAACGTTTTTCAAAACTTATTGAAGAAACGAGGTATAGCACATTATGCAACCGCCAGTGATATGAAGGCATGTGTGATAGAGAGATTTAACCGTATGCTGAAAACTAAAATGTGGAGGTATTTTACTGCTAAAAACACTCATAGATATATAGACGTCTTACCTGAACTAATTGAAAGTTACAATAATAGTTATCACTGAAGTATTAAGATGACACCATTGCAAGTGACTAAGGAAAATGCGGCTCAAGTGTTCCGGAACCTGTATAACCCTTCAAGCCTTCGTAAAGAAGCTGTTGCCAAAATGAACTTTAAGGAGGGGGAGCTTGTAAGGATATCCAAATTGAGAGGGGTATTTGATAAAAAATATGAGCAGAGTTATACGGACGAGTTATTTACGGTGTCTAAAGGCTTACCTCGACAGCCACCTGTTTACAAACTCAAAGATTATGATGGAGAAGAGATCAAGGGGACTTTTTATGAGAAAGAGTTACAAAAAGTGAAGATATCCAAGGACAAGGCTTTTCAAGTCGAGAAAATTCTAAAAAGGCGGGTGGTGAGAGGGAAAAAACAAATTTTTGTATCTTGGCATAATTGGCCCGAAAAATTCAACAGCTGGGTTGATGCAGGCGAAATCAAAGATGTATAAAAGCAAACAGAATCAACGCTCAGTCCTTCATTACAGCCATGGAGATAAATGAAGGGTTCTACATTACGCTGCCGTCCAATGCCAGCCTTGATGTATTTCAAAACAATACAAGCTCTAGTTATCAGGTGAACCTGGCCCAGCCTTTACACTTGGATGGTTCGTGGCAAGTCGCCATGACAGAAATGTCATACCCGCACACCTGGTACAATATACCTTTGGAAGTAGCCTACTTTGAATGGATAAAGAAACCAAAACTCCCCGACATATCTAATAAGTTAAAACTTCATATGTTTAGAGCTGGTTACTATAGTAGCATAACTCAGCTCATGGAGGAACTAGAGTCCTGCTTCAGAAAAATTTACTCTGATGTCAGTTTGTACTATAGTCCAATTCACAGGAAAATTGAATTTCTAGGAGGGGGCCAATATCGTTTCCGCTTTCCAAAACCCGTCGCTTATATGCTTGGAATAAAACCAGACGAGTGGCTCAAATTTGACGATAACTCAGCAGTCTACCCAACGGATATAAATGCAGGCTCAACTCATCTATACTGCTATAGTAATGTGGTCAGTCACCAGCGGGTAGGTGACGCTTTTGCTCCTCTCTTGAGAACTGTAGATATAAGAGGAACATTCGGCGATACCGTAACTCAGTATTTTAATCCTGCGTATTACTTACCGGTAACAAAAACGCACATCGAAAATATACAGATAGATAAAAAACGATCAGAACAAACCAGTAAAGTTCACCTACGGGAAGAGTGTAGTGAAACTTCCTTTCAGACCTTCAAAAGCAGGGCAATCTTTTACAAAACGATGATTCATCACGACCCCCAACGTTTTGTGAGTTACTATGAAAATCAAGCGGGAGGATCCCTGCCGGGTTTTTATGGTGCCCCAGTGATGTACGGGTGAGGCATTGGCTCTATATTTTCGAGATTATTTAGTTTTGTCGCACCCCTGGTGAGAAAAGGGTTCGCCATAGCTAAACCTCATCTCAAATCGGCTGCCAAAAATATTGCATCAGATGTTATCAGTAAATTTGTAAATTTCCGTAAATTTGGCCGCCAGTCAGACCCTGGATCTCAAGAAGGAGCAGGTGGTCTGATGGTTCTGGCAAGAAGGGCCAGGAAGAGACCTCCAGGCAAACGGGTTCCGGTAGGTGTTAAAAAAGGAAAGCACTCAGTCAAAAGAAAAACGTATTGGGGAGAGATATATTTTAGAGTGTTAAATATGGCTCTTTTACATCACAAATCTGCTGAATGCAGCATGGCAGAGCTGGATTTATTTTCTGCCCCCATGACGCAGCTTTCTATCGATGAAAAACACTACACAGAGGTCCTTCCATTGTCTGCCATTACGGAGGACGGACCCATTGAATTTGTTATTCCCGGGGACGGGGATAAATACCTAGATATGAATGACACCTTGATGCATCTCAGGATCAAAATAACCAACGCCGATGGGACTAATCTGGTAGCTGATGCCCCTGTGGCCCTGGTAAATTATCCTCTGAATACCATTTTTAGTCAATGCGACGTTATTCTAGGGGACAGGCTAATTTCTCAATCCAGTTCGACTCATCCTTACAGAGCTATGATTGAAACGCTATTGAATTACTCTGATTCTACTTTAAAAACTCAGTTCACTGCCGGCTTATTTTATAAAGACACTGCGGGTGCTATAGACTCTGTAGTGATCGCCAATGGACCAAACAAGGGTCTAGTAAAGAGATCTATATTCACGGCAGAATCTCGAGAGCTTCATCTGATCGGAGCCCTATACACAGATATATTTTTCAGCGAGAGGCTTCTCCTGAACGCTGTAGATGTGAGAATCAAACTCACCAGATCTAACGATGCCTTTACGCTCATGTGTGCAAATGACTCTACATACCGTATAAAAATACTGGGGGCTTCACTTTTTATCAAGAAGGCCACCATCTCACCTGCCGTGCGTTTAGGTCATGCTGCGGGTCTGATGAGAGGTAACGCCCTCTACCCTTTATCTCGGGTGAATATCAAAACCTATAGTATCCCTGTGAATTCCAGAATATGCAACCAAGAAAATCTCTTTCTGGGTAATATGCCTAAATACATAGTATTGGGTATGGTAAATCACGAAGCCTTCACCGGAAGGAGAGAGCTTTCACCTTTTAATTTCCTTCATAATGATATGGAATATCTGGCTCTATGTCAGGACGGCAGACAAGTACCGGCCAAAGCATTCCAACCTCAATTTAACCGAGGGTCGTCAATCAGAGAGTTTTACAACATGTTCACTGCTACAGGGAGACACATGAAAGACTTACCTCTGAGTATTGACAGAGATGATTTCGAACAAGGATACTCACTATTCGTGTTTAATCTAACTGCTGCTGAAGATGCGGACGCACTGTCTCCCATTACAAGCGGTAGTTTAAGACTGGAAATGAGGTTCAGAGTACCATTACCCCAGACGACCACTTTAATTGTGTATTCTTATTTTGATTAGATTCTGGAGATTAATTCAAAACGTCAAGTGTTGGTAGATTATTACTAAGAAGACTACAACATGAATAATCACCAATTGGCCAGTCTCCTGCGTCACATGGTGGGGGACTCTTTCGGGGGGGTGTGGGCCTCAGATAAGCTACCCCGAGTAAAACAATTATTTAGATGCCCTGTATACATGATTGTAAACACCCACCCCTCCCACATGCCCGGAGAACACTGGCTAGCAGTGACTTTAGAGGAAGGGGTTGGAACTTTTTTTGATTCTTTCGGATTTCCCCCCGATTTTAGTCATTACCCGAAAAGCATCCTACATTTTCTAGAAAAACAATGTAAAACTATTTTATACCATAACCGGCAACTTCAGAATGTCATGTCTACAGCCTGTGGTCAACACTGTGTTTTTTATCTATGCAAAAGAGCGTCGGGGTTGTCTTATGAAAATGTGTTATCTCTGTATCAAGATGATGTGGTAAAAAATGATGCTGCTGTAACGAATTTTGTGAAAAAATACCAACGGTGTGAGAGACGTCATAAAGACACTCATTTTAACCACAGTGTTTGTTCTCTACAAATGTTTAAAGATTGTTATAAAATGTAGAAAATAAAAAAGGTCTGAAGACAAAATTAATTCAGGTGACTCTGTCTTTATTAGGAAAATAAAATATATAATACAACTTTAGGGAGTAAAATGTAACCAGCTAGGACTTAATATTCTGTCCTTCCTTATCCTTTTCTTCTTAAGCAGGGCACTCAGAGGTTCTCCCTCCTCTGTGGTGTATGGGGTCCCTGCCACCCCCCATAGGGGGGTCGTAGGAGATGATTTACTATTCCTTCTTCTTTTTTTGGGTATATTTTCTCCATTTGGCTCGCCCTCTTTGATTATACGATATTGTTCACGAGCGTGCAGGTTTTGAAAAGCTGATAAAGGAATGTTGAGCTCATTCAGACTATTTAAAAAACCCCGCCAGCCTTTAGGTTCCCGGTCATTTGTTTTATACGAACAGGATAAATGTTTAAATAAATCTAACATGTGTGAACCTTTTACAGCTGTCCCCTTTTCTACAAATTCCCCCGCTGGTGTCCATCCAGCTGTACTCGTGATTAATTTACTCATAATGTACTCGGCATTCTTACGGCTGCGCGTAGGAATGTTATGAAGTACCTCGTTCTTTATTTTATCATCGGACGTGCCATCCTTTTCTTCTCCTTTTACCAACCCTGTGTCTTCGGGTAGAGTTAAAGTAATATGTCGTTCCTCATTCCCGTCTTGTTTGAGTAAGGTGAGATATCTCTGTAGCAAGGTATTGTATTTTCTTATTTTTTCATAAGGGGTTAATCCTGTTTCGTTTAACACTGCTCTCATATTTTCCTCCAGAACATCTTCGGCAGTGCGTCTCATTGTTTCCTTACTATGGGGGTTAGTTACACCAGTCTGATTGAGCTGATTAAACTGGTGAGGTGATAACAAAAACATCTTTTGACTCATGATCGAGTGAGCCCTCCTAAAAGTTGTCCTAAAATGGGGATCACAGCACCAAGCAGTGGTAAAAGAAAACCTCCAGATTGTTTTCTTAAGGCCGTGAATTTAGTTTTTAAGTTGGTCTTTTTATCGGCCAAGAGTTTGAAAATGTTCTTTTGTTTCTTGAGCTTCTTATACTGAGCGCCTGATAGTGGAATGTTACCCTTTAAAATATTTAGAGACAGCTCACAGAGTGATTGAAGAAAATCCGTCGAGCAGTTCTTGAGAATATCCTTGCGCCTCGATGCCTTTGCATTACACAAAGCCTTCAGCAGAGGCATGTTTCTTTTTAAACGGGCCGACATACTGTTTCAAGTTTTCGTTTTTGGTACATAAACAACTGGCCACTGATTAGGTAGTGCTCCCGATCTAAGTCTGTAGATGTCTGGACAGCTGGGGGTCATGTCTACGATTAAATAACCGTGAGGTTCCGTTGTAGCGTCTTCAAAACTTTGTAGGAAAAATGATTTATTACCCGGGTGTATCTGTTGAGCAAGTATGTTCATCTGTAATCTGTCTCTGGGGTTTTTAAACAAGACCATGTAATTAGTATTCAAACTAATGGTACGACTGTTTTTCCCCTGATGAAAAACATTTTGGGTAAGCATGATAACACTCATATTTCTGTGATGACGGTATTGGGTGAAAAGTCTGACTACTTCAGGATGCTCCGAGGCCTGAAATATAACATCGTCCAATATAATCAAATGACTTTGATCAGGAGGAAATAGAGATTCATCTTGAAATGATTCAGGCAAATCTTTGATGAACTTTATATTTTTATTATTTTCCTGCAGTTCAGCATACATGGGCTGGAAAGAAGTATAAATCCACACAATATTTTGAGGCTGTACATCCATTACATGAATACAATTTTGCAATACATTCTTGACAAAAAAAAGTTTTTCCGCACCCGCTGGGGCCCACGACTAAACAAGAAAAAGGAACTCGTAGTCGGGGCTCAAAATCAATTTGACGGGGTGAAAACATTTTGTCTCAATACCCAAAAGGCAAAGTATTTCCTCCGTCTAGCAGACGTCTCTTATCAAACACAACTCGGAACTTTTTGGTGAATGACACATTTCTCAAAACGAAACCCTCTTTATTCCGTACAATGTTGTGTTGCTGGGCCTGAAGACACCTCCCCCTCTCAGAGTTTCGAACGTAGCCTTCCACCAGATCTGTCAGACTGTCAAAGTTCACTCGTTCACAACATTCGTGCGTTTGTGTAATGCCTTTCACACGCATCACAACCTTTTTTTGATTTTTGGTCTGATAGGCATAACTTTTAGGGCCTGCTGAAACAAACTCTGCAATTGTGTCACCCCCCAGTTCGTCTGTCAGATCCCCCAGATAAACCCCCATGGGCAGTGGAGTCTCACCCGGTCTCGTCACATAGATGATACTGTCTGTGTCGTAGTAGAAGACTCTGTGCTGTAATTTCTCCAATTCACTGTACAGTTTCAGCCTGGCATACGCAGTGGTAAATGCTGCAATGAATATGTTATCTACCTTGTTGGGAGGAGAATAGCATTTTTCACCGTAGCACCACTGAACAAGAGCCGTTCTGTCGTTGAGGAATGAGAAATACTTAACCTTATGTTTAGCTGAAAACAAGAGGTTAAGAAATTCTTCTGTTTTGGTCACAATCTTAGTCTGAGTCAGGTTGTTTCTTGCAAATTTACCCCAGAAACTGTTGAGACATAGTTTTGCCACTTGTCTTTTGGCTGGATTTGATTTGATTTTATCTGCATCCTGCAAGATACCCTGCTTAGCATGATAGTCTGCCACATACTTTTGTCTGCTCTCATCATCTGTGGCCTCTGAAGGGTAACCTGATGCTTCTTGTTTGCCCTTCAAAAATGTGTGTATATAGTCTACAAAAAAGCTGTCACTTTTCTTCTCAAAATGCCACACCTCTGTGATCTGAGTCATCTTGTATCCCATGTCCAGGGCTTTGGTGAATTCTGTGGTCACCCAAACTCCTGTTAATGCTCTTTCCTCTTTGCTGTGCATGCATCTGCCGCTGTCGTGTGCCTCAGCTTTACAGCACATGTCCTCCCTCCGTATAGAGCATCGTGGGGGGTCAATGGTTCTGGCGCTTTGTATTCCCTGAGGAAAGCCTGTAAATCTTGGTTGGATTTTTTCATCTCAACCCATGTATGCTCACGCATAACGATCACTTTGGCCCTGTGAACAGACTGTAGCTCATGCAGCTTTTCCTCACTAGCAGCATGGAGCTGCTCAAATGTGCCACCTGTCAAGGGGTTTTTTTCATGGCCCTTGTAGCAAGATGGACACCCGTGATAGAAGCAACCAAGAAATTCCCAGACAATCTTGCCCCCGGCTACTTCGGCAAAACCATCCACGACAAAACGTCCCCTCGTTTTTCTCCTTCGTTCAACGCATGTTGAATAAATACACCTTCTGTTTGGGCTATCCACTCTAGCCATTGAACACCTGCGTCCGAGTACGTCTTGTTTTCATAGCGGTAGTCGTCGGGTGGTGGTATTGCTAGGGTTTTGGGTGGTAGAAAGTTGGTGGTAAAAACTTTCATACACGCAGAAGCTATGGTCGCACGACTAAAAGGATCAACTCCTGTCTCTGCGAGAAACCCTTTCCGAAATAAAGTGGTTCCCTGGGCAAGAATGTCCACATCGTTTTTACAGTAAAGCCGTGCTTGCTTTTGAAAATCAAAAGTACCCGTGCGTACCGTCTCATACCAGGTGAAAAAGTCACTTTTTTCATCAGTTGTCATGCGTTCAACCCCATAACAGTGTGCTGGGGGGTAAGGTCCGATATAACTCAGATTAGCCTTAGAGCTGAAACTGTGTGGGAAGTATCCCTTGATTTTATCTTCAAATCCCAAAGCTTTTGGCATTGCTGCTAAACGCATAGAGAGATAAGACAGTGAGTCTATGTACTTTTGTCCGAAATCCTGGTCAGTAAAATAAATCACTTTACTTCCCTGCATTATCAAAGAGGGTTTTAATCCTTGTTCTAACATTGCATTGATAATTAGATAGCTGTCAAAACCCTTAGCATTGTGAGCGATGAAGGTTGCATTTTTTTACTTTGGACGCCTAAAGTGTGTCAGAAACTGCAGTGCACAGTCGGTGCCCTCCGAGACCCAAATTTCACCCGCAAGGGTTTTTGTGCACACCAGGAAGGGGGCATGTACACCATCTGCCCCAGCCATGGTTTCAAAATCATAAAACACAATGTTGTCATTGTGTTCTGTCTCTTTGGGCAACACTCTGATGTAACACAGATGTTTTTCACCATCGGCTGTAGAAGCAGAGGGTCATTTTTCCTTGCATGTCTTACATTTTTTCACCGCACACTAGTGTGTTTTATCTGCACTACTCTTGGGAGTGTAGTAGGAAAGTTGACAATCTACACACTTTTTGTGTAAATCGCAGTTACTGGCAATGTCTGATGATCTTTGTGTCTGTTTTTTATGTCGAGAGTGACAGCCAGCCGTACGACACGTTTTGTTACAGTCTTTACAAAAGATGGGTTTAAACTCGTCCAGAGTACATGAGGGGTCAAGACAGACATAACAATGACCAGTACAGGAATGACTCCATTGAGAGCTGTAACCTGTGTAGCAATGTTCACAGACATATGGCGAGCCTAAAAACCCCTTCAAGTTTTTAATCCCATAGTAGTGGTTTTTGAAGAGAAACAAAAACACAGGTTTGTCTCATTTGGGACCCTCTGTCTGGAATTTACAGTGAGTACGATCTTCATCGCCTCTGTAAAATACCACAATCGTGCATTTTAAACTCTCTTCGAATTTAACAATGTCATTGAATGTCACAGCTGTCTGGTCTGTCAAACCCACCATCCTCTGAATATCTTTACCACATTCAAAACCTTCTTTATCAGTGAGGTTGTCATGCAACAACAGTGCTAAATTAATAGCAAAACACAGCTGGTTGGACGGATTCTGTACCACGTACAGAAAACGCCTCTTCTTTTTAACAATCTCATTGTCCAACATTTTACCAGCCAATCGTTTAGCACCACCACGGGTACCGCCACGGGGGGATTGTACAATTTGCACCACTAACTCGAAGTTACTGTCTGCCATTACCTCCAAATTTGACTGTACAGCATTGAACAGGGCCTCCTCAAAATCAGCTAGATTATCATCATTAGCATTCAAAATGGCTGACACATTAGCCTGTAGCTGCTCGCCCCGGAGCTCAACCTGAACAATATCTTCCCAATCTGCCCGTGAAAAAGCATCATTTACCATATCCTGTACATTGTTCATCAGAACCCCATAATAGGATGTAAAGTCTGCTTCGTCATTATTAGGAGGGGGTAGGACTAGAGACTGACGCAGTTCTGTGTTATTGAATACAGGTCGAGACAAAACACTTGGTGTGGCATTTCGGTTAGCCCCCCCTCCATGTTGGAACGAGGGGGGTGGTGATTCTGAAACATTCGGGGTGTCATTCTGATCAACATGTCCACCACTTTGCATGGAGCAAACTGGTGATTCTGAGTCACTAACGTGTTCACCATTCTGCACGATGGAAACTGGTGATTCCGCAATGGTTGAAGCTATGCTATTTACTCCATTCAGATGGCTTACTCTGTCTGCGAGCTGATTTAAAAGCCCTAGACCAGGGTAAGTGTCAGAGTCTTGATAGCATTCTAATACCCATTCCAAAGCGCTATCTAAGGTTGTGGGATGGCTTGAGTTTGTTTGTGATGAGATGGGAGGTTCTTCGTCGTTTAACTCATTGATATTGCCCGAACACTGAGGAAATGACATATCTCCATACACGAATTCCTCATCACTGCTTAGTTCATTTATGTCGTTTATAGACTGAAGAAAAGAAAATTCTCTATCTGCTAAATCATCCATGTTTGACCATTTATGAAACCAAATCAGAAATACATTTGTCACAGCTGAAGAAACATACCGGTCGGTTACATCGGCATCAATTTACATGAGACCCTCCAGCTTATTCAGTGGGTGTGTCCATAAAGTTGGCAATAACAGCAGTGGGGGTCCACCTGGTAATAGCTTGACTGATCTATACAGAAAAAAGACAGAGAAAAAGAAGGATAAGTATTTGAAAAACACATGATTATACATTTAACAACTATTCATTTATCAAACATCTTGTAAAATAACCATAAAACTCATTTACCAGGGTGATATCTCGTCAGGAGGGGGTCTGTGAGGAGTGATATATCGGCCTGAATCTCACGCAGAGTCTGTGCTGATGGTTCACCCTCGACCTGAGGACTAGGGGCTGAGTCTGTCTGACTCGATATGAGCATGTCTGGTTGTAACTCAAAGTCATCCAGATAGGCACTGTAAGTGTCAAAATCGGCCTGCAGTTCTGGTGGAATTTGCAGGAAGGTTTCAGACCCGAGCGGTTGCAGGGGGGCATTGAAAAGGGGGGTGTATGCCTGGTTATCTGTGTCCCGGGGGAGGGCGACGGCTGTACTCAGGGGGTCTGCAGTTACCTCAAAGGGTAGATTGTGTGTGAACTCCACAGGGGGAAAGTTTTGATACACAGAGCCTCTGTCAGTGTTGTAGACTTCGCCACCTTTTTTAACAAAAGAGTAAAAAAAAAACGTTATTCAGGGGTACTTTGCACATAAAAAACACATTTGATTTCAAAATAAAATATAATTAGTTTAAATATACTCACTTTCCACAGGGGGTGAATTAAGGTAGGCTCCAAGTACAAAGCAGATTATTTCCACTAATAGTGGCCTTATCTGACTCAGAGTATCCTGAGCTGAGACACATAGAAAGATTTGATTATAATCTACACCATATTACTCTATACTTTTCTAATTAAAAACATGTTAAAAAGAAGTAAAAAATAAACTCACCTAGTATTTCAATAATCCTATGACCCCACACATTAGGGTTTTCAGCACACAGGATCTCTACTGCAAACAGAAAAACATAATATTTGTTATAGTATCTAATAATATACTATCCACATATACATATATATATATATATATATATATATATATAAATATATATATATATATAAACAACATTTAATAATTACATGATATTATAAGATAAGTACTTACCACATTGTTTTGTGATGGCGTCCAGGTCAATAAAGCGCTGAGCTGGAATGGTAGGATAATTCATCCTCTAGTTTCTTCAAACTGTAGAGATCTTGTCGCCTTATAAAACCACCAAATAACAGTGCCTTGTCAACCCCTCAAAAAACTGACCAATCGATGAGTCCTTTTTATCCAGGTAATTAGCTACGCGTCTTCATACAGCTTTTCTTTTGTCCTGATCAGCACCCTGGAGCCGTCATAAAGTGAAATGGAATAGGAAACACATTTTTAAGAAAACTTCTCTTTTATGGATACAGCAGAATTCTAATATTACCACCTCATATTGGGTTTCCTTACAGTGGTGTAAAATAATGATTAAAAAAAAAAAGACAATATCATGTTTTTAAATTGTTTTATTATTTCCGTCTTCAGAGAGACTTTTCTTATAGTTAATAAAAGTAATTACACATTAGTTCACAAATCCATATACTAAAAGAGAATATCCTTAGGTATCACTATTAAAACCTAAATAAGATCTTTTGAAAATAACCTCTTTGCAAACAGATACTTCTTGCAGTCAACAGTTTCACAAAAAATTGAAAAGAAAGATCCTTAGCCAGCACACATCATTTAAAACAAAACCCTGAATCAAATCTAGAGAGGACAATAACGTTTTTAGATGTCTTGGTGAGTGAAAATTAATGGCTGTTTTTATTTAATTTGAGCTTATTTCTTTTTTTTAAAACTAACTTCATCCCTCTCTTCTCATCTCACAGAGTGTCTTAATTAACATAGGCATTTACACCCCAGGCTTATCTCAACCCCCACATCAAGGGGGGCTCCAACGTGTGTGTGTGTGTGTGTGTGTGTGTGTGTGTGTGTGTGTGTGTGTGTGTGTGTGTGTGTGTGTGTGTGTGTGTGAATTGTTCTTAAAGGTAAGGGTTAGATCATTTGGAGAAAGTGAGAGTCTTTTGCAATCAAACCGGGGAAAATCTGCCACTTCCTCACAGAGCCCCTCCTCCAACACACATGAACGCGCGCATGACCAAAAGAGGGCACGAGATAAGTTTGTGCACAGACTGTAGGCGTCTGACCCCCGCACTGCTGCTGCATTCGTTTCTTGACTGACGCTACGGACGGATGGCTGTAAGTTGTCACAGGCTGATTAACCCCCATTCTCTTGCCATTTTTATTTTTTGAAAAGGTGACGGGGTAAATGGAATTGCTGTCTTGTTATTTCGTTTGAGCGTATTTCTACCTAATTCCACCCCCCACTATTTGTTTGCGTCGTAGCCCCGGAAGGGGTAGAAAAGGGGGGGGGATGCTGGGAGGGGGTTTGGGTAGACAGTCTCACACATAACTTCAAAGAGACATCTAGATTAACATCAAAGGTTTATAGCACACCAGTGTGAAGTCACACCGGCCTGTTATAACACTTCACATCAAAGGGCAAACACCAAAGGCTAATTAGATAGACATCATAATTAGATTAGACGTCATAATTAGATTAGACAACAAAAGGGCTCTGAGGGGGGCCATACAATACAACTTCAAAGAGACTTAATCAATACATCAAAGAATTAGACAACAAAGGCGCTAGCCCGGGGGCTTTTCACACAACACACATCAAAAGGATCTCGAACAAAGGCGCTACACAGGGAGGCATTTCACCCCTACGGGTGATGACCCCTCACCCCCACATCAAAGGATGTCGAACAATGGGAGGCGGAACTTAGCTCATTTGCATAATTGGGGGCGTGTCCACCTGTCACTTTGTATGCATACTAATGTGATTGAAACAGTATGAGTACTACTACTTTTGTTTATTCGAAAACAGATGAAAACAAACTGTCTTTTATACAAAATGGAAGTATTATACAAGTAAAACTACATGTTGCTTTAATCCCATGTAATTGTAGAATTAACACAGTCTTCCTTTGTATAAGTCAGGTGTCTTGAGTAGTCAAAATTACCTACAAATCATTGTACACATTGGTAAATATTATTTTCCACTTGTTACCATTGTGAGTCTATTTTTATGCAGCGCTGCGTGATTTTGTAGCTACAATTCAGACTAATACACTACCAGAGGTGGAATAAGTACTCAGATATTTTAGTGAAATTATAGGTGCTCAGATATTGTACTTGAGTAAAAGTAGAAGTACTCAGATCTTGTACTTGAGTAAAAGTAGAAGTACTCAGATCTTGTACTTGAGTAAAAGTAGAAGTACCAGAGTGTAGGAATACTCTGTTACAGTAAAAGTCCTGCATTCAAAATGTTCCTCAAGAAGAAGTAGAAAAGTATTATCAAAATATAATACAGTAAAAGTATTCGTTGTGCAGATTGGTCCATTTCAGAATAATATGATATGTTTTATAATGATTGATCATGAAAGTGTTCTCAGAGCTGGTGAAGGTGCAGCTAGTTTGAATGACTTTGTATACTGCAGGGTAGCTTGTGGATTTACTCCAGGTGGAACTAAAGTCTGATTCAACACTTGATTAGATTTCACATCATTCATCCACATCTGTGAAGTAACTAAAGGTATTAAATACATGTAGTGAAGGAAAAGTACACCATGTACCTCTGACTTATGTTCACTGCCAACCTAAAAGTACCTAAAAGAATAGTAATCAATAATGTATTGAACAGTTATTTGGCTGATTGTTTTTATATCGGCTCAGCCAGGTTATATGGGAGGCCCAGTCTACGTACACTCTAAAAACAAATGCTTGGCTTAACAAAGAAAATCAAGGCAATAGGTTGCATCGATGGTTATTGAGTTAAGACAACTTCTAATGAAATTTTGTTAAAGCAACAAAGTTATTTGAGTTAGGGGAGAAGACTTTTCCTCTACAATCAGAGGTGTTTTCAATTACCACTTACTTAATAATTGGTAGCATAAACACAAGTTTTTAAGTTGATTACTCCAAAAGTTCCAACTTGTTTTACCGTATGATTTAAATGTAATCTTAAATTGTGTATACTTAATTACCACATGTTGAACATGGACGTTTTTAAGTTGACAGCCATTTGTAAATTAAGTTGCTCCAAATAATAGTGTATTCAATAGGGTTTTTTTTTCTTAGCTTTTCCATGTTTTGCCTTTAAAGAAAGAAATTAATTGATTCCACAACAAAAATATTAGGCAATTCACTTTTTATTTTTGAACTGCAGTTGTTTATTTCAACACATGATGTTTCAATCAGGAGAGTTTGAATTTCAAGTTGTATTTGAATGACAAAAGATGACACTCACCTTAAAATGTCCTTTGTATATTTCTATTTGTCTTAACTGTGGGAAATTGTCCAGGCATCTTAAGTGGGAGTGGACTTGAAATCCTTAACTCAAGGTGCAGAACAATTAAGTTATCAAGCCAATTGCATTACTTACTTCAACTTGAATTTAGTTTGAAGTCAATTAATGCAGAAATCAGAGTTCAAATGACACACAATATTAAGTTGATGTAATTACCAACATTATTACGTCAACACAACTTATAAATTAATGTTACAACTTAAACTGTTTATCTAAATCAATTAACTCACATTTTTATCTTGCAACCAGTGCATTTAATTAAGTGGAGGTGAAAGGTCGCCTGAATTCGTTTTTAGACGTACATATCACTCATTTTGAAATATTAAACTTAGTTTTCTTTTCTTTAATTTTTCATCCTCGTGTAGAATGCTATCATGAAACACACATTTGGTTGTTTATAGCATAAAGAACATCTGAGTGAGTTAATGTGAGGTGACGAACACGACTGTGTTGCCGAACTTCTCATGGTGTGCACACCTAGACCGGACTTAAAAGACGTTCCTCTGACCAACGCTGACCTCATTTTGTATGTTGATGGGTCTGCCTCTCGCGACCAAGGGGGCACTAATCGGGTGGGTTTTTCTGTTGTTTCAGATTCTGCTGTACTCCGTTCCGGACCAATCCCATGTCACATCAGCACAAGCAGCAGAGCTGATCGCACTAACTGCACGTTTGCAGAAGGCAAAACCGTGACTATTTACACTGACTCACGCTATGCTTTTGGGGTAGTACACGATTTTGAGGCTATTTGGAAGTGTAGACAATTTCTGAATCTGATGGCAAACCAGTACTTAACCATGTACTGGTTGCAGGCTTACTAGACGCCATTCTGCTCCCATCTGAAGTTGCAGTCTGTAAATGTGCCGCACACGCAGCACAGACCCAGTTTACCTAAGAAATTGGGTCCGCTAATGAACTGCTGACTCAGCCGCAAAGGCAGCTGCTCTGATTCCTCTCGCACCTCACGCACAATCATTTGTTAAAATCCCTGTCTCCTCCTTCACTGACAAAATGTCGTCACTGACTTCCATGCAGCAGCTAGCTACACCAGTTGAGAAAGCTCAGTGGAAGGCTGCTGGGGCTGCTTTTGACCCAACCTCCAGCATCTGGGTTGGTCCAAATTCCAATCCATGTCTCCCAAGACATTTCTTCCCTCATTTTGCTAAGTTGACACATGGGTTGGATCATGTGTCAAAAGGGGGGATGTTAGAGGCTATCAATCAGGAGTGGTTCACAAGGGGGTTCACAGTAACAGCTCAAAAGCACTGTGAAGCATGCCTAATTTGCATTATGCAAAATTCTGGTAGACCAGTAAAGGTTACAGGACCCGGAGCACATCCACCTCCCACCAGGCCATTTGAGCACCTAATGCTGGATTTCATTGAGCTTAGCCCATCAGAGGGTAAGAAGCACTGTCTGGTGGTGGTTGACATGTGGTCCAAATGGGTTGAAGCTTTCCCAGTAAAAGCACAGACAGCAAATGCTGTGGCAAAGGCACTACTGAGGGAAATCATTCCTAGATGGGGACTACCAGACAAAATTTCTAGCGACAATGGTTCACATTTTGCTAATGAGGCCATTACGCAGATAGGAGAATACATGGGCATGGACATCAGAAAGCATTGTGCGTACCATCCACAGAGTGGGGGTGGGGTGGAAAGAGAGAACGTCACAATCAAAAACAAACTAGCAAAATGCTGTGCAGACACAGGTCTGTCATGGACACAAGCTCTGCCCATTGTGCTGATGTACATGCGGATGCGGAAACGAACACAGAGGCAACTCAGCCCATTTGAAATCCTTTTTGGGGCTCCTGCACAGATTGGACTCAAGGCTCCAGGATGTCCTCTTCCCTCCACAACTTTGTGTGAGGATGCTATGTTGTCCTATTGTGTTAACCTGTCATCCACTTTAGCGACCGCCACTGGTCCACTTCACCATCTCCAACCCGGCAACTTCGTGCTGGTCAAGGATTTCCGGAGAAAGAGCTGGAAATCCAATCGTTGGCAAGGTCCCTACCAGGATGTTCTCGTCACCCAGACAGCGGTCAAGGTCGCAGAGAGAGCTACGTGGGTCCACGCCAGCCACTGCAAGGTCGTAATCACAGGAAAGGAGAAACGGTAGAAGTAGACGACAACAAGTGACGTGTCCTAGTCACCAATGGAAGACGACAACAAGTGACGTGTCCTAGTCACCACCAGCACCACACTTGCACTACATACACCAAAACACACTACACACAAGGTGTCACGAGCGAGTGCCAGCTGAGCGGTTCCATATGCTCTCTGGTTCCTCGTTTGTGTTACCGGTGTGCGGAGTCTGACTGTCCGTGTCACAAAATCGACCGAGGGAATACACACACACACCCCATGGAGCATTTCCCCCTCGTGATGAGGGCTCGCCTAGAAAGGCGACAACGCAACCGTGAGCAATGTGGATACTACTGGAGAGCCTGGACAATCATAAAATGGTTCCTCTGCATACTTGTCATGATAGTTGTGTTAGGACTAGTCCTATATTTTATGTATCCATGGTCAGCACACAGCATGTCAGCCAAAATCGACGGGTTGGTACCAGCATGTCAGCCATGTGCACCCCAGCCATTTGAGAGGGATGAAACACAGCCTCTGCATCCAGAGAGTGTACCACAAAACGTCTCTTACACCACCTTATTTTTTCCTAGGCACTACTACTGGTTGTACTCGTATCCTACGGAACACGTGCAGTTACGGTGCTTACAATATCTCGTATTGTCGCATAGTCGGTGCCCCTGGAAGAATCCTTTCTAACGTAGCATTCCCTGATGTTAACCATATTTCCCTCCAACTGGCCTGGCCCAGTGATGCTGGGTTTAGCTCGCCACAAGATTATGTTTGGTTGTGTGGCGACAAGCTCTATCAAGTTCTGGCTCCCCTTTGGATAGGTACATGCACTCTAGTGGATTTGAATCCAGCAGTCACTGTCCTCACGTCCTTAATGTACACGACACATCATTACCCAGAGTTCCAACACCACGACCACCACAAGGTAAAAAGAGATCTGACGTCCGCTGGAGCTAAATTCATTGGCGGCCTGTTCCCATGGTGAGGTACAGTAAACAATGCCCATAACATAGATACCTTACACGTTCGGCTAGAGAACCTCACTTACGAGACGACGCAAGGCTTCCAGGCATTGCCCCCATTCATAATAGCCTCTAGGAACATGCTCATGCAGCACCGATTTGCTCTTGACCTGTGTCATATGATCGGTGACTCCTGTTGCACTTACATTCCCGACGCCACCAAGAACATCACTGACACCGTGCTGCATCTTAACAACCTGTTAGCCGACATGAAAGCGGATGACATATCCAACGCAGGTGGCTGGGAATGGTGGTCCTGACTTACATCGGGCGGGTGGGAAGCATAGCTGGCCAGGATAGTTACACCCCTGGCGATCATTTTCGGCCTATTAATCAGTTGTACCTGTTTGATTATCCCAATACTGAAGAAGTGCGTTTCCAGCATGGTATCCTCAGCTTTCGTTCAGTATACTGCTATTCCATTACACGACAATCCTTTGCACCACAGTGAGATAGACCAGCTAGAATCAAAAGAGTCTGATTCCGACACTACAATATAATCAATATAATCATGTGAATCGAGTGTACTCTCCTCTTATACTTACATTATATTGGAGTCTGTCCTCCACAAAAACAGCCAGTTTTCTATGATATATTTGTGATGTGTTTACTTAAACCAGCGATGGAGTGTATTCATTGATGTGTTATATCAGTCGATCCTGTCATTTGGTTTTGTATTGATCAAGTATGATCAAAAGGGGGGAATGTAGTGGACATTTTTATTATATCCTGATATGTTTAAACCAAATGCTTCTCATTTCCTGAGATGTGCTGTTTTCCACTATCTACTCTACTTCAAGGCCACAGCTGCTATTTGGTTGAGACTCACACAAAGTCACATGAGAACTTCTACAGCTCAAGGCCAGGTGTCTAATAACAATATGACCATGTGAAGACAGATTTCTGCACTTCCCAGTCTTTGCTGTATATAAGGTTTGCTTTCCTATTATATCTATGCACACTCCTGCAGACTATCATATACCCTGTGGAACCTGTGTCTTTATTATTATTATTATTGTATCTATGTATTTGAAGCTTCAAATAAATAACCAGAAAGACAACTCTGTCTGATTCACCATTTATTTGTTTTTGATCACTCTGACTTGTACTCTCCAGTGTGTTGGGTCTTAGATCTCCATAACACTACGCCGGGATCCTGAGTTGTGGCTGACCCTGTTGCTGTGGTCCTGAGTCCTGGATCCTGAGTCGTTGCTGATATTGTTGCTGTGGTCCTGAGTCCTGGATCCTGAGTCGTTGCTGATATTGTTGCTGTGGTCCTGAGTCCTGGATCCTGAGTCATGGCTGATCCTGTTAATGTGGTCCTGAGTCCTGGATCCTGAGTCCTGCATCCTGAGTCCTGGACTTCGAGTCGTGTCTGAACCTGTCACTGTGGTCCTGCCTGACTCTCATCATACTACTTCCCTGATGGCTCCCACAGGATTGTTGACATCCTTGTGGATTCATCTTCTTATTGTAGACACATGCATTTCCAAACATTTGGACTACCTATGTTGTAAATGTATTATCTTTTCAATTACACACGGCATCTATTGCACGTCTGTCCGTCCTGGGAGAGGGATCCCTCCTCTGTTGCTCTCCCTGAGGTTTCTCCCATGTTTCCCTTTAAACTGTGGGTTTTCTCCGGAAGTTTTTCCTTGTACGATGTGAGGGTCTAAGGACAGAGGGTGTCATATTGTCATACTGATATCTTGCCCTGCCTTGCCCTAACTTGCCCTAACTTGCCCTCGCCTTGCCTCGCCTTGCTGCTTAGCATAATATATTGTAGCAGTGGCATGCATATGACACTTTTAGGGCCTTCTCAGAATTTCACTCAACATTTGTCTTTCTAGTTATCTACCTGTTCCACTACACTTTGCCTTTCTAATCCACTACACTCACTCTCATCTCAAATTAGCTCCAAGGCCACAAAGCAGAGAATCTTCTGCTCATATTGCTAGTGGAGGATTGCAGATGTGGTGCCCTAAACACTTTACAGATAAGAAGCCCAGGCCATGTAGTTTGAGGTTGAAAGAATCCCTGCAGTAAGCTCTTTGTCACGGTCTGTCTGTGTTGTGTTTTGTCTGTCTCTGGTTTCCTGTTTCATTTTGAAAAGTGTTCACCCCCTGTCTTGTCTGTTGATTCCTGTCTCTGGCTGCGTTTCACTTCGGTTAAATGGATTCCTTGCGTCCCTCACTTGCGTCGTTTCCCTGCGACTAGTCCCTCCCACCAGGGAAGCATGGAGAGACGCAAGGAAACCACGAGAAGCAGGGAAATGAGTTTTAAGAGCAATGGGACGTCCTTTCCTCCGGAGCGTCACGTGAAGCGACGTCCGTTTGTGATGACAGCAGTTCTGTCCCTGTTATTTTCACAAACACCCCCGCCTCTGTTAGTACACATTTACTGACACAAACTTTTGTATCATCTGTTGTAGACCCAAATAAATAAAATCCAATAAAAACTCATTCTCAAAAAAGATAAACGCCATTCTCAAAAAAGATAAACGCCATTCTTAAAATGTATAAATGAACATTAGTTGGATTAATATTAATTAGAGTGCACAATAGAAATAAAATAATTGAGAGAAGAAAAAGAGATATGTTATCTATCAAAACCCAGTTAGATTAACATTCATTGGATTGCACACTTTGTTTGTTTGTTTGTTTGGATATGTAGCAAATTAACATTTTAAATAGCACTTAATGACTGACTGAATGGAAATTGTTAGGGAAATAATTGTCCTAGACTCCTAGATATGACGTGCATGACCAACCCTGACGTCTGTTATCTCCTTTAAGGAGATAGGCTGCCTCAGCCATAATGTTGTTGTTCCCATTCTATGACCGGGCAACCCTAGGTCACAGATGGTTTATTGTTGTGGGTACACTGGGACACTTCCTTCTCGGTGTTTGTGGACTCCAAGGTGTGAAATCTTCGAGGCCATAAGTGTCAGACGCAAGTAACTCAGTGTGCCCAACTGTTTAGGCTATCTTCTCAAATATGTTGATTACTCTCTGCGAAACCAGTTAAATGGGCTAACGAGAGAGAGGCGCTCCAGATTTGACGTGGCAACTCTACCGTGAAGTCAGAACCTCTGGCTCTTGGACTTGTGATGTGAATTCTCCGGCCGAAGCTCCAAATAAACCATCAGTGTTTGACATCAAAGCTCCTGCTCTTCCCGTGTCTCTTTCCTGAGTCGGTGACTCCCACTGCATTGCTACACAGAAGTTTCCCTTACAAATTGGCGTTGTTGGCAGGATACCAACAAATCTTCAGAACTGGTAAGTGTAATTTCAAATCTACATTTGGACATTGCCTTACCAGAATCTGTGATTGACGGTATCCTAAAATTACCTGTGAAACTCAGCGGCTGTGTTTCGTTTTTGGTTAATGAACATTTGGGGATAATAAACCCAGGGGATCAGTGTCTGGGGACTCTGTCCTGGCTGATTTCCTCTGTGTATGCTGCTCGGGACGGAAGTGCCATACAAGCATGCACAGCTCATGTTTAGAGAAACCTTAAAGAAAGGCATCAATAAAGTGGAGCTTCTGTATGAAAGCAATGTAAAGATTTGTATTGGACAAATCGCCGAATTCTGGGGGTTTCAGCGGCCAACACAGCAGTTAAAAATAAGCAGCCGGAGATATTACTCCTATCGCCTCTGTAAACACGGCTCCAGCTGCAGCCGCGGTTCTGTGTGTAAAACCTCCCTGTGTTTGTGTGGCTGGAGAAGTGCAACTGATAGGGAGAAAGTCACAGCTTTTTGTCTATAGCTTTAACTCACACCACCGCCGTCTCTATTACAAACGAGATGGTCTAAAAGCACTCGTTGTTTGTGACCGTTTTCTACATGCTGGTAAGACAGGGCAGCGCGAGGTGCGTGCATCGCCCAATGCACCACAGTTTCCTTCTTTGCTAGTGGAGCTGGTGCCGGTCCGGGGTGCATACATAAAATGATAGGCTAATTGATCACGGGTGGGTAGTCGCAAGCAAGTGTAGAACAAAACTGTGTTTCATCGTTGTGATGAATTCGATAGCAAGTGTATAGGCTGGTCGTGTCGGACTACAGTCAACCGTGCTGTTGTTGGAGAGAAAGGGTAGAGGAAAAAGTCATTGCGCTCCTGATACGGGGGGCACAGCGCCACTAGATTAGAGTAGTGGTGTCGCAAGAGGATAAGCTAGTTATCATTCTTGGACGGTCTTCAGGCACCGATCTAGGACTTGTATACAAGAGTGGACGCGTGAGCCAAGGCGACCCACTAGAGATAATTCCCTACCCCAATTTAGAGACAATGAACGTCCACTCTAGGGAGACGTCTGACAGTGGTGCGGTTACCCAAAGTGACAGACCTCATTTTACCTCTATTTAGAGGCAATGGACGTCCACTCTCGGGAGAGAGACCTCCAGCATGTGTCCCTGAAATGGGGACTCAGGTTATTTCACACATCCAGGACAGAGACTGGGGAAATCACCTCTCTGTGGCCCCTCCAAGAGCCCCAAAGGACGGACTACAGACCTCCAGCATGTGTCCCTGAAATGGGGACTCAGATTATTTCACACATCCAGGACAGATACTGGGGAAATCACCTCTCTGTGGCCCCTCCAAGAGCCCCAAAGGACGGACTACAGACCTCCAGCATGTGTCCCTGAAATGGGGACTCAGGTTATTTGACACGTCCAGGACAGAGACTGGGGAAATCACCTCTCTGTGGCCCCTCCAAGAGCCCCAAAAGGACGGACTAATGACCTCCAGCATGTATCCCTGACATGGACACCTCCATAACCTTGCACACCGTGAGTCCCCGGGCCCCCGAACTTAAGCACTCCCCCACGGACTAAACCCAGATGATCACACCCTACAGAACCTCATGCCCCTGGTAACACTTAAAGGCAGTAGCGTGGCGTGGGGAAACATTTAGGGGAAGCCCATTTTTTGGGTGGGGGGGGGGGGGGGTGGTCAATAACGTAACCAGACGAGTGATTACAGCGCCCGGTATCATTTTACACACATTTGTATCACACAGATGCAGGACTTACACACGCCTGTTATCTAACCAAAAGGTCCGCACGCACTCTCCAGCTGAAACTCTCTCCTTATTAATTTAATACAGACAATCACACAATCTATGTGATTTTTGGATTTACCGTGCCTCTCAATTGCCCGTGACAGGTCGATGAATCCTGAAGTTGCCCAAGGATTGTTCAGGGAGCACGAATCCTTGTCAAAAAGAAGACATGGCCAGCAAAATAGACGCTGAAGTTTAGCGCTTCCAGTTAGCCAATCCGTGCAGACATAATTATCCTCATTGAACGTCCGATTCTCTCCCTTTTTATTCTGTGTACACACAGCTCGAGTGCGGGCATTGGCCTGTCATCTGATTTAATTTTCAGTTGCTGCTGTAGCGGAAGTTTAGTAAAGTTATGTTTGATTAAGTACGCCAAATCTCCACCCTCCATAATGCTTAATTTGCTTGATAATTTCTAACGGCGGTGATGGCAGTTACAGTTTTAAAACTGATGTTGATGTGATTTGATTGGATGGCAGTGTCCAATCAAATCGCCAGCCGCCAGCCGCCTCTGAAGGGAAGCAAGAGGCGGCTGGCTTCCCTTGGCATGGCCCTGACCAATCACAGGTTGGCAGGGGCATCACGTGGGCCTCATCTGATTGGTCAATCCCTCAATTGTTTTCACCAAGGGAAGCCAGATTCGGCTGGCCTCCTCTCGCAACAGTGAGTGCAATCTACTGTTTCACCATAACATCTAGAGGGGCGCTGTTTGTTTCACTCTTTGGAAAATACTCAATGAGAATGGGGGAGCGACGGGCCGGCAGCAACACACAGCAAAGGAGAATTATCTAAACAAAACAAAGTGTTTTTATTTATTTATTTAAATTATAACTACAATCCGAAAAAACAGGGGAAGCCTGGCTTCCCTTGGCCTCCGGGAGAAAACGTCACTGCTTAAAGGTGGTGGATTTTGTGGGGCTTTTCTGTCAGCCCATCAGCATCCATATTCAGCCTTCTTCACGGCACCACCATCCCCCCTTCTGTGGAGGATATCCTCATGCTCCTGGTATCCTTTAAATAGTCTGATACTACCAGGGCGCATCACCGCATTTTACAAGCCAGAAATAATGTTTAAATGGTCGGGGAAAGTGTTTTTAAACGTCTGGAAGAGAGTTTTAGCCTGTCATTTTGCACGATATCATTTAACATTGAACCTCTCCTGGAAATGCACAGAATATGTTCATTTCCAGGAGAGGTTCAATGTTAAATCATATCGTGCAAAATGACAAGCTAAAACCCAGGAATAAGTGTTTGAAAGGCAGGGAAAAGTTGTTTAAAATAGTCTGATACCTCCAGGGCGCATCACCGCATTTTACAAGCCAGCGAAGGTGTCTGAATCCTGGGTAAACTTTGTTTAAATAGTCTGATACTACCAGGGCTCATCACTGCACTTTACAAGCCAGAAATAATGTTTAAATGTGGTCGGGAAAAGTGTTTTTAAACGTCTGGAAGAGAGTTTTAGCCTGTCATTTTGCACGATATGATTTAACATTGAACCTCTCCTGGAAATGCACAGAACATGTCCAAACATTGTTTAAATAGTCTGATACCTGGCACTGTATCAACCCCTGGGAACCTTCAAGGTTATATAAATGTGTTTTTATTTATTTAATTATCACACGATTTTTACAAAAACAGTATACACAATATGCATAATAAACATAATAAAAACATGATTAGCGGGGGCCCGGGGGCCATATTAGCCGTCTAACTTGTACGGTGCACCGGGGAAAAAAGGTTGAGTCCACGGCCCCTACCCCCAGATCAGGAGTATCAACCGGCCCTGAAGAAGAGGTATCGCTGCTCTCCGCCCCTGAGCCCTCTTCGGAGGTATCTGACGGTGGTAGAACTTCTTCCGATGATGCTGCTGCAGCTGCTGCAGCTGCTGCCGCCCTGAACATGAAGCGGATCTTCAATCCCTCCTTTATTCCAGGTGTATTCGCGTAGAACCGGTCTGCAGTGCTTACGTCGTGACACATAAACCTGGCGAGAATCAACCTGCTTTCTGGATCTTGGTGATGCTTGATATTGTCAGCCAGGGCAGTGCGCATAATTGTGAAGGTGACGGCTGTTTCTAGCCCAGCATCAGCCCAAGCCCTCTTCAAGTGAGCGTTCAGGTTCTTGGAAGCATGCTTCCCCGTTGTGAAAAGGAAGAATTCATTCTGAGGACCCGACAAACCCTCTTTTATCCCCAGCCACCGCATGACCCAGCTAAACTCCTTTACTGTAAGCACCAGCTGTGCTTTGCCAAATGTCTTGGCAGTCTTGTGATCCTGCACATGGATGAGGTAGCCCTCAGCAGTGCACCTTCTGTCCGCCTCCAAGACCTCAGTGTTGGTCATGTTTGCGTACACACCCGGACGGTGGCCATACAGGAGGCTCCAATGGAAGGTTAGATAGCCATATAGCAGGTACTGGGTGATTGAGGTCGGATTGCAAGCCATCAGGTCAAGGAGATCAGGGATGCGCTTCTCATGGCGGCGAGAAGCTCCGCCTGGCTCGGCAGACGATCCAGCTTGTTCCTCTTCACCTTAAACTGGTGGACAGTGACTGACTTTTTCAAGTCGTTCATGTTGGCTTTCACCTCTCTGATGATGTGGGTCATATCAGACTGGGTGAGCCTGCACCCCCGGAGCTTTGACCCAGACAAGTACCTCAGGAAATGGTTCACATTCTTCAGGAACAACAGCGATGTTGTGACTGCCCGGCCCAACTTTACAATATACTCGCTCCAGCCACAGACCCTCTTCGTGTCTTTTAGGAACAGCCAATCTGACAGCCGGTTAACACCATGGGCCATGAATACGAGGAAGTTCTTTATCCGGCTGACCTTGGACAGACAATTTTCTTTCTGTTTTACTGTCGGTGCGACACCCTCACAATTATCCCTGTATGTCTGAATGTACGTCTCCATGCTTTGAGGCAACGTGATTTCACGCATGGTATTCCCCCGTCCCTTCCCAGTGGACCAGTGAGGAGAGGGCCAGTCCTTAGCCAGATTAGCTTTCAGCTTATTGTAGACGGAGGCTGCTGGGGACCGCATGACAGTCTTGACCGGGGTCTTGAGAGGGGTCTCATTACCGGAGGCTTCTGGGGACCGCATGACAGTCTTGACTGTTGTCTTGAGACGGGTCTCATTACCGGAGGCTGCTGGGGACCGCATGAGAGTCTTGACCGGGGTCTTGAGAGGGATCTCACTACCGGAGGCTGCTGGGGACTGCATGAGAGTCTTGACCGGGGTCTTGAGAGGGGTCTCACTACCGGAGGCTACTGTGTTTATGCCGGAGGTACTTGAGATTGCCAGGCCCTTAAATCGTATACATTCATCCTCTTCCTCAAGCTCAGCAGCAGTGGCACTCTGCTTCCTGGGTTTTAGCCCCTTTTTCAGCCTGGAGGGCAGGGTCTTCACCTCATCAATGAGGGCATCCTTCTGAGCCCTCAATGCCACATTTTCCAGCATCACCTGCCTGCAGTCCTCTTCGTCAGACTCAGTATGTGGGGAGAAGGGTGGAGGGTGCACCGGGTATTCCTCCTCATTGTCTATATCCAATGATGTAGCCATTCCAATGATGGGATTTGTCTCTCTGAGGTCATAGAGCAATTGCAGGGCCACACTATGCTTCAGCCTTAACAGGACCTGATGTGCCTCATCTCGGGAGAACTCAGGGTGGTCATGAGTTACATGACGGTCTAGTTTCTTCCCAGCATACGAACACCCTGTGATGGGACAGGGTTTGGTCCGAACATTTATTCTGCCACTGGCCATTTTAAGAATGATGCCTCTTTCTTCCATGTTCCGCACTGCATGTTTGTGCTTAAGGTGCTTGTTCATAGCCAGATAGAAGAGTCCGCACACCGGGCATTTGGACGACATCCTTACTGAAACAGACACAGTGAATTGTATTTTAAAAAATGTTTTATGTTTCTCCGTTTATATGCGTTAGCGTAACCGGTGATTGCAACAATGGGTCCGATGCTTCAATGCCTGGTACACGGACCAAGGAATGACTTGGGTTACCACCGGGTTAAATGGTCCCACCTCCGCGGGGCCAGTGATGGCAACATTGGGTCCGATGCATCAATTCATGGTGCCCCGACCATGAGAGGGTTTGGGGTGCCCGGAACCAGGCAGTACCCCAGTAGGAAACACGTTTTATGGTCAAAGGAGGAAAGAGTGATAGAACCGGGGTAAAGCAAAGAAAGTGTCCGACAATAGTGACTTGTGAGGCGGCCAGAGAGTCTGTCATCTCTCGGTCCTATCCTCCAGGCAATGCGGTACCAGAACTGGGTCAAATTAACCAAAATGTAAAAAAAACAAGTTTCAATTCATCCATGGAAAAGGGCTGAAAATGAAAAAAAGTATCCGAAAATAGTGCATCATGAGCCCGCAAGAGAACCCTGTCAACTCCCCTTGCATTCCTCCAGATTCAGGAAAAACTCTGTTATCTTTTGGGAGAACCAGAGAAAAGGGGTGAAAATGGAGAAATTGTATCCCAAAATAGTGTCTCTTAAGGCGGGTAGAGTCCCCTGACAACTCTCCTTACATTTCTTCAGAGTCAGAAAAAGTGTAAGTTAACTTTTGGAAGAACCATAGAAAAGGGGTGAAAATGGATAAATTGTATCCGAAAATAGTGTCTCTTAAGGCGGGTAGAGTCCCCTGACAACTCTCCTTACATTCCTCCAGAGTCAGAAAAAGTCTGAGTTAACTTTTTGGAGAACCATGAAATCGGGCCAAAAGTGGTAAAATGTATACGAAAATAGTGCATCATAATGCAGGTAGAGTCCCATCAAACTCCCCTTACATTCCTCCAGAGACCAGTTCAAAAACTTAAAGTTTGGTAAGAACCATGATTGGGGGTCTCCAGGCAACAAATGTATCCGAGCCAGAGTGCACATGTAGCGGATGAATTCATCCAGGAAATCACACAGTCGTTTTTTTTCTGAGTCCTCTCAAAAACCGGGTTTCCGATATCGTGCGGATGGTAGCTTGAAAAACATGAATTAATTTTTTTTGACGGAGGAGGGGAGGTCTCGAATCCCCTCTCCGTTGTAAAATGCAATGGGGGAGTGGAAAAGTGTCCGGGGCTTCCACCCGAAGCCCCGAAGACTTGAGCCTTTTGGAGCCCCTCCTCCGTTGGCACTCTGATTATTGTCAGATATTTTAAGATATAATTGACCGTTTTCTTTACTTTTTTCGGCTTTCCACAAGTGGGGGTGCATGGCAGGCCACCTATGAGCTCCCAAATTCGGCCTGGAACCTCCAAGAATTGTGGGCTAAGCTCCATAAACTGACAAAGTCACCCAGAAATGTCACTTTAATAGCCCAACAATATATAATACAAATACATTTAAATAGTAAAAGGTACAATTGTGCTCCTATTTACCCGGAATTTGATGTATATAGCCCCATGATAGTGAATACAAATCATTTTCATGGAAAAAAGTGTTAAAACCCCTGATTAATATGTTTGTAATGCTGGCAGCAGATTCACTGCTGTTAGCAGTGTCTCACACTCAAAAGCACCTAGGCATAGCTCCAGGGTGATGCACAAGGCTTTCATACCCAGCAATAAGTGTTTGAAAGCTAGGGAAAAGTGTTGTGAATACAGGGAGAGAGCAGCCAGAGAGAAGCGGGCTGTGCTAGCCACAGAGCACATCCAGAGATCTCCTTGCAGCGCATGGCTCTTGCACCCAGACTGCACCCAGAGAACAGGCTGCTTCACAGCACTTTACAAGCCAGGAAAAGTGATTGAATCCTGGGTATACATGTTTTAAATAGTCTGATACCTCCAGGGCGCATCACCACATTTTACAAGCCAGGGAAGGTGCCTGAATCATGGGTAAACATTGTTTAATTGTTTAATTGTTTTTAAATGTGTGAAACAGTGTTTTGTCCCTTTCAAAACTGTCCCGTCATTGACCAGAGAAATTGGGTAGATGTTGTATTCAATCTGACCGTTAATATTCCAGTGAGACGAAGTACTTACAATGATCGGAGTGATCCCATGTTAATTTTGTCCCAAAACCGGAGCATTCCCTCACCCCTCTGAAACCTCTTAATTCGGACTAAATTGAGCTGGATGTCCTCTGTCACGCTGGTGTTTATTACGAGTTCATGTTTGTTTGTCTAATTGTTTTTATGGGGGGTCTATATTGGTTTGTCTACCCGCCGTCTTGTGTATGTTTTGTAACAACTAATAATGAATCAGTCCATAGCCAGGGTAAAATGAACTAAACTTTAGTTAACTCACCAAAAGTAAATGACTTGAAAAAAATAAATAATATAAAGATGTAAAGCAAAATTCTGGTCGTATAAATGTGCTGCAAAATGAAAATAAATAGCAAAAGAGTGTTTTTATGTCCTGAATCTGAGTGTGCAGAGGAAAATGTAAACAAGAAGCATACTGTTCATGGTGTGTGCTGTATCCATTCTTAAATTGTATTGCTGGTATGTTAAGATATCTTTGTGACCTTGTATAAACCCTATGCCTCGTCCTGCGCCCCGAGACCCTCAGAGGCATCACTGCTGGTTGTAAAGACTTGCCTGAGGAGATCAGGGTTGCAAAATCTGTTTTTTTTTTAGGTCAATGTTATATTATTTGTTTAATTTATTCTTAAATCTAAGTATTGTATGGTAATAATGAATAAAAACTAGGGCTGTCAGTCGATTAAAATATTTAATCGCGATTAATCGCATGATTGTCCATAGTTAATCGCAAATTAATCGCACATTTTTTATCTGTTCTAAATGTACCTTAGAGGAATATTTTTCAAGTTTTTAATACTCTTATCAACATATGAGTGGACAAATATGCTTTATGCAAATGTTTATTATCATTTGAACAATGACAAATATTCTCATGAATATTAAACACAACAACCTCTGAACATTACAAATATTCGCCTCAATTCAACCTGGAACCTCTCATTCAATAATACAATACAAAGTGTGTGTGTGTCTGTGCATGTGTGTGTGTGTGTGTGTGTCTGTGTGTGTGTGTGTGTGTGTGTGTGTGTGTGTGTGTGTGTGTGTGTGTGTGTGTGTGTGTATGTGTGTGTGTTCGTTGGAGCTATGTGCAACTCAAGGCATATGCTCGAACGGGAGCTGCCTGGACGCTGCAATCATGTTACGCGCACTATCCGTGTTGAGTGTGCTGACTTTTCATACAATGTCCCACTGTCTGGCTTCCTGCATAAAGTCAAGTGCTCGGCGCAGTTGTCGGCGAAATGTCGCTCCTCTGTTTTCATTTAAACAGCTCCTTATATCCGTTAGCGCAGCTAGCTAGCACCAGATGCTAACAACAACAATACACGTAAGGTCTCTCTCTCCCTCGAGCCACACATACACACACCCTCCCGGTCCTCCCGATGGCCAGTCGGTGCCTGGAGCGTGGAAGTGTGGTCTGCCGCAAGCAGGCAGCAGGAGCGGCGCTGTCAGCATCAGCTTGTAGATGGTATTTTAAACTCGATGCGCTCTGAAACTACGGGGCGGCCGAGGAATAAAATACACATGCGTTAATCGCGTTAAAATAATTAGTGCCGTTAATTTTTTTTTGCGTTAACGCGTTATTAACGCGTTAACTTGACAGCCCTAATAAAAACGTAATGTATTGAACACATTCCGAAACAAAGCAGATAAGACATAACTATACTCAGACATAATACTAATTGTTGTTGAAACCTTTTGCGCTGTTGCTACAAAATGGAAACTTTGTTGATTATCTATTCCAACTGGCCACTGGAATCAGATAATTAATATAAGTTGAAGTTCAATTACAGTTTTAAAAATAGTTTAACATTCTTTATTAAACTGCTTCAAATTATTTCTCGTATCAACCAATTGGTCTCCATAGACATTACTAAAATTAAAATAGTTGTTAAACTACTGACAAGTTTTCTGAAACCAAGCTTATGAACAACAGAGTAAAGGTAGCTGGTTAAGCCAGGATCAATATATGTGTTGAAGTTTTTATTGTGTGCATAATAAATGTGTTAAATTAATTGAGCAATTCTTTAAAAAGTATAATGTTGCAATCTCTTTAAAATAAGTAATTACAGTTAAAAAATAGCTGTTGTTTTCCAAGGGCCTCTCCTTCACAGGTCTACACTTTGAATCATGACACTTCAATCAGGAGAGACAGTTTTGATGTAAGAGTACATATTTATTGCCAGAAATACACATGAATGTAAAGGAGTTTTGGCGATTAGGCCCCGTTGTGCAGGAATATCATTCGGGAAGGGAGAACCGATCCGATGAAATCCCCCGGGGTCTAGACACTGGTGGTGGTGAATGGATAGCTGGGGTCGGTCTGAAGAGGAGTGGCTTAGCTTGACCCTGGATTCAGAGGGACGGGAGGTGAAGAGGGGTGGAGGAGGGTTGCGCCGATTCACCTGGAATGAGAGCTGTCAGAGGGGAGAGCATATTTAAAAGGTTTAGCGGAGCGCTATGATAGGCTTGTGAGAATAGAGCGAAGTGATTAAGCTGGGGAATGACGCCCCTGATCACTTATTGAGAGGAGAGAGAGTAGTAACATGGAAATAGTGAATGAATGAGTAAGGAAGGACTTCCTGATTGAACTTGCGCTGAGCTTCATTTCCAAGTCCTAGACAGAGATCAGTATCACTTTGTGTTGCAAGCCAAATCCAGGGGTTCTACTCGAGCCCAATTTTAAATACCATAAAGAAAAGTATTGAACCCAGCTCAAGCTAAATGTCAAATGTATTTAATTAATGTGCAAGTGTTTTGATGTATTTAAAATGTTCCAGTCTAGCTTCCTTCGAGTTTAGTGTAAGCAACATATTGGTTCTTATAACATTCTCACTGCTGTCCCAAATGTTATAAACCTTGGGCAGACAAGCTGTTCACACACACACACATACACACACACACACACACACACACACACACACACACACACACACACACACACACACACACACACACACACACACACACACACACACACACACACACACACACACACACACTGTAGTGAAATATTTGTATTTATTCATGTTAGCAAACTATGGATAAGCTTAAAATGGGAATAATTTGGGTAAAACTGTGAGCTGGATTTGGGGCCTGTTGACATGTGTTTTTGAGGACAAAGGAAGATGGGGGAAGGTGAGAACATGTCTTGAGTTGCATTCAACTTAGATCTAGCTACAGTGATTAGGGAAACCTAAGGTCTAAGGTGTTAGGGATATTTGGGGCTGCCAATCAAGGAGGTCCAAATGGGAGGATCTGATAACTCCTCCCATTGTCAAAGAGTATAAACACAGACACACACGCGGTGTTCAGCCTCTTTCCTCTGGCTGGCTCACGTGCAGGTAAATTCGGGATCCCAAAGATTAACTGTATTGAATTTGTACTGTATTGATTGTATTGCATTGTCATATTACCATTAAAGTAGATTAACGGTTACTTGGTAGCTCTGGATTCCTTCCTGTATTAACCAGCTTGATAGGGACGCGCGGAGATTTGAAAAGCGGACCAGACATCCCTTTAAATCTCTAATAACACACACACACACACACACACACACACACACACACACACACACACACACACACACACACACACACACTTTTGATAAGTATTCACCTTATCGACATTGTAAATTGTTGCCTTCTTTAAAGTTATTAGTAATTCAAGATTAATTATTAAATTAAATGTGGTACATAACATAGAATAAATAAAATAACTTTGACTTGATAATTTTGTTCACAACATTAGACCTGGGGCCTATACTACGAAGCTGGTTCAACCTAACCTGGATATGTTTGAGTTAGCCGGTTGGCCTAATCCAAAACATACGCGCTCTCGCTAAACTGTACTACGACGCTGGTTATCAAGTGGATCGCTCAAGCCAGCCGTTTCCTATCTAGTTAGGTGCGCGTTCACATGAAAGGGGTGGTATTTGGAGCATTCGACCAATGACAAACATGGAGAAGCGTACTGACAGCGCAGCGTCATACTTCCTGAATGAAAAGTGAACTTTAATACTAGTCAAAAATGAAGAAGTTAAACTTTAAACATCCATGACTTAAACACTTTATCCAGGATAAAAGCCACATAGTTGCACCTGCAAGGTGAATACAGCTGGCAAAAGAAAAAGTGTTTGAATGCGTACATTAACAGGTTTATGATATCACTGCCCCGTCTAAAACACGATTTGACTTTAATTACATTTGTCTCGAGTGTTTCGTCAACTTAATGTGTTGCTTAAAATAATACTTCTGCATACAGTAGGCCTATGTGACACTGTGAGTGTTGCACGGCCAGATACGGCTCAGCTGACTCAGATAAGAAAATATATGATACATTATGAAGTGATGTGCCGCGGACTGTACTTAATGTTACTCTGATCCGGTTACTTATGTTGTGGTAGATATGTGGTAAGTGTTCTTAACGCTAATGTTATAATAGTCAGATTGCTCTGAAGATGGGAGGTGATATTCTATTAATGTTCACGTTCACACAATTGGTGATTTTTGCCGGCCGTCTTTCCTGCGACGGCAGCTTTTCTGTATTTCCTTTCTCCTGTAATATGACTTGATCGCTTTAAACTCCGCACACTGAGCTCTGATTGGTCAGCAGGCAGTGCTTTCACTGAGTTGAGCTCTTAGCCTGCAACCTAACCTGGTCCCGACCAGGTTAGCCGCTAAGCATAAGTTACCATGGAGATCTAGCCTGCTAAAAAGAGAACCAGCTTCGTAGGACCGGAAAGCCGGAGTTTCCCCTGAATTTAGCCCGCTAAGCGAAAATCCTGCTTCGTAGTATACCCCCCTGTCCTCTGATCTCTACTAGAATAAGATACATGTGCATGTTTGGGTGTTTTAACACTCCCGTAATGTACCTAGTCTTGTTATCCTTTTCATTACAGAGCTGGGAAAATTGTGTATTGCTTAGATTCTGATCCGTGCATGTCCAATTTTGACTGACTTTAGTTCTAATGTTAATGTTAATTTGACTTCAACCCATAGGTAATTATTTAGATTAACTCAACATTTCACATGATGGATTAGTGTTCCACATTTTTTTCCACTAATTTGTTGTGCAATTAGGTCAAAGGTAAAGAGAGACATTGATGACCTTGTGTCCCTTTTGTTGGTACGTGGTTCCATTTTGTCTATGGCCTTGGACGGCTTCACTAAAAGTCACCCAGTTCTGACCCGCTACAGCCCGGCTGAGTGCAGTCACAGAGATGCTATGGCTGCTCTACATGACATTAATGGTCTGATCCGAGAATGGACACCATTTCCTGCTCCCAGAGAGAATGACGCTCCTCAAACTGAACATTAGAGCCGTTGATACTGTCTCACGTGGGTCTGCTCCCCCCCACCAAGCCATGAACTGAAAGCTTGACATCTGCTTTGAACACTTGGAAGCCTCCCTGTCACACCAGCACCAACTCTTAAGTCAGTCAGATGGGACTAACGGCTTCACTTAGGGCATTTGGTTCAGATACATGACTCTCGTTACCGCAGAGTGGGTTGTTTTTTTAAGGCTATTCATACTGCTATGCAGAGGATGCCTGTAAGTTGGCAAGCTGTTAAAAGCCCCTACTATTTTTAAAATAGGCCTAATGTCAGGGGCCTCTTAGTTCTACATGTATTCACATTATATGGACAGTTCTATTTCGTATAAGGCTTCGCCCTCTAAGGCTATCGCTATTGGGTAATCCCACTGCACAGTGGCGTGCACAGACATTTATAGGGGCAGGTGCTCAAGAGAAAAAAAAGGGGCACCTTCTGAGTTGTTGTGGCGGTCGCGCCGAAATTGTGCGCTCCGAAATTGTGCGCTCCGAAATTGTGCGCAAAAATTTGCCGGATAATGGCGGATTTTGTTACGTTTCTTTTTGGTTTTTGGTTACTTTATTTCGGTTTTAGGGTTAGGGTTAGGGTTATGTTATTTAATTCTTATTTTTGCCTGATTTTACTGATTTATTATCAACATTTTTATTATTTTAACATTTATTTGTATTATTCTAAATGACTTAGGGGGGTCCAATCTGAAGCTAGGGGGGGATGAAACCCCCCCCCCCCCCCCCCCCGGGATTGACGCCCCTGGTGGAACCGCCGGCTGCCTTAGTAGTGTGAGATTTATTAAAGGCACATCTTGTATGTCGTAATTGCATATATATTTATTTCAATAACCATATGCTGTCTGATGCAGATGCCTATCTAAAACAAATCAAATAGTAGGCTTACTAGCTTCTACACGCTAAAGCAACTGTAGTCAGGGATGCAAACTCATCAGGTATGAAAAAGGTGACAAGGATCCGAGCCCCCCGACCCCACGGAATATCGGCTTTAAAATTAGGAATAACAGATGATTTTAGCAGTCAGAACAACTAAAGCAGCAGGTAATAATAACAGAAACGCCAAAGAGTTACATCTAATAGAAATATATAAAAGCATTTATTTTAATTGTGTAGCAGTCAGTTTATAATTTTGGCAGCACTGTTGAGCATTTTGAAAATGTATTTTCATGCCTCTTAGTATTTTTATAATACTTTTCTACTTTCACTTGAGGAACATTTTGAATGCAGGACTTTTACTGTAACAGAGTATTCCTACACTCTGGTACTTCTACTTTTACTCAAGTACAAGATCTGAGTACTTCTACTTTTATTAAGTACAAGATCTGAGTACTTCTACTAAAGTACAAGATCTGAGTACTTCTACTTTTACTCAAGTACAAGATCTGAGTACTTCTACTTTTACTCAAGTACAAGATCTGAGTACTTCTACTTTTATTAAGTACAAGATCTGAGTACTTCTACTAAAGTACAAGATCTGAGTACTTCTACTTTTACTCTAGTACAATCTCTATACTTATACCACCTCTGTTTATAGCCTATGAAAAAAACTATTAGAAAACGAAGGCTAAAGCTAACATTAGCAGATAGTGACAATGATATTGCGACAGAAAAACTTTTCAGTTCACATCACGCTCTGCCGCTCTGCTCTGAACGGCCCGTTCTAACAGCTGTTCACCAGCGGCTCAGTCTGTGCCACAGTGACTCCGCACAGTTAACGAACGCACCGTAGCTAATGTAGCTGACCCTCATCCCGGATCAGCAGAGTTCAGCCGGCCCGACAGGCAAGAAGACTCGAGCACACAGCTCGCGCTTCATATATTAAAAATTAACACCATAAGCGTCATGATGGCACATAACAGCTCGCGACCGCAGATTATTTCGGCGATTAGATAAAATGTAAATTATATTTGATGCAATTTACAGTTACATTTCCATGACTTTTCCAAAACTTTGGGAAAAATATTGTTTTCCAGGGCCTGGAATTTTCATTTTGAATTTCCATGACTATTCCAGGTTTTCAATGACCGTACGGTACGAACCCTGTATAGTTTAGTTTGGCATCTGATTTAGGGGATTAAACAATACACTCGTTGTATTTGTTACCTGGTGGTTACTTACTTGGTCGTCACTAGTCCACTTTTAATCGTGTTGCTGCGTGCTGCTGCACCACACACCCGCCGTGGCCTGTCTGACTGAGTGACTGACTGTCAGCTCTGCACGCTGCGCGTTCACGTTGAGAGCAGGGAAGGGAGGGGCTGCAGCCAGGGCACGTACGGGAGTGCCGCGGGGCACGCGTGGGGATGTCTGACAAAATTACAACGCGCATTTGAGGCATTGTTGTATATATTAGAAGCTTTTAATCCAGAATTGATCGATGTTATCATGAGCTGTAATCACTGTAATTTTTTTTTTTTTTAAACTGTAAAAAACGAACTTTCAAAAGGGCACATTGCTGTCCAGAGGGCAAAACGGGCAGGTGCTCAAGTACTACCTAGAGTCTATGTGTGCACGTCTCTGCCACTGCACGTGTGCAGCACTGACAGACTTAATCCACGCCCACCTATGACGTGGGCCCCACCTTCGGCCTCCCTTCCGTATAAATAGGAAGTAGGCCCGTCCAACTGCTCCCACTTTTCTTCAGCACTCCGTAGTAGCAGAAGCACTGTAGCAGGCACATTAGAAAACAAAGATTCCTCCCGTAAAACGCTTTGTTTCTAGTGGAAAGATGGAGATGGGGCAGGTAAATCAGGGCCGCGTCCGGAATTGCCTTTCATGTGGGACGGGCTATATAATGAGTTTTGACAAACACTCACAGTGTGAGTCCTGCTTGGGGATAGAGCATGCGAGAGCTGCTCTAGCCCCACAGGTGTCATGCTCATTATGTGCCCGGCTCCCTCTGGCCCTCAGACAGCAGAGAGCGGACGCTCTCGCTGCCGCTGAGGTAGAGGATGACTGGATAATTCAGGAGGATTACTCCGTGGACGAGTCCCTAGATTTCCTGGGTCCGAGTGGAGGGCACGAGTCGGATGACTACGCCCCCTCCATTCATGGATCACCAGGTGGTTCCCCCATCATCTCCCTGCTCCGGACGGAGGAGGCAGAGCTGGGGCCCGGTCTAGGTCCGGCACAGGGACCAGTGGTCTCTTTTTCCGCCACCACGGCTCTGCCGTCGATTGGCGGAATTCTCCAGGAGCTTCCGGGGATTATCGCTAAGGCAGCCGCCTGGCGAGATCTCCCCGTTCCCCCAGCTCAGGTGAGCACGTATTCGGATGACATGTCCGGGGTGTTCTCCCAGGATCAGAGGGTCAAGAGTGATCCGATCTGGCCACGCTTTCCGCCCATCCGGAAATACCAGGAGGGAGCGGCAGCGAACCCCATGGCATTGAGGGCTCCTATATCCACGTACACTCCCCTTACACGGGAAGAGGGATTAACGGATAAAGGGTTTCCGACCATGCCTCCGCTGGAGCCGAACCTCACAAAGTTTTTTGGAGCTAAGCAGGCCAGCACGGTTGCCGGACGGCGACCCATGTTGACTGCCTCCAGGGATCAGTTTGTCGCCCGACAGACCGACAAGATGCACCAGTGTGCTTTCCAGGCGTCAGCGGCGGCAAACAATATTGCGTTGCTGGCAAATTCCATGGTGCGGATATCTGAGCAGTCCGACACCATGTCCTCAGTGGAGGCTGAGGAGATCGGTAAGGCGGCCAGCACTGCACTCCCCCTGAGCGCGGCAGTCGCAGTTTCGCAGGCACGGATTGCGACATGGGCAACTCAGGTCCACCGGTTCCTCTGGCTGCAGCAGGGAGCTATACCGGAGGGTGCAGGGAAGGAGCTGATAGAGGCTCCAATCAGTCCGGACGGATTGTTTGGACCTCAGTTCCACACCATGGTGGAGTCAATGAAGTCTGCATCGGAGAGAGCAGACGACATACGACGTCACGTCGGCTGGCATCAGCCGGTCAAACGTCCCCAGCAACAGCAGCGACAGCAGCACCCGCAGCACCTGCAACAGTCTCAGCAGGGGCAGCGCGGGCAATGGCGAGATCAGCAGCGGTGCCAGAATCGCCCTTCGGCGGCTGCGGGGGCACCGTCCCATATCTCCGATCCTCCGCCACGGAGGAATCTCCAGGCGGAGAGTCAGAGAGGAACGAGGAACCCCCGCTCCTGGTCTGCTCCTCCGAGAGAACCTCCGAGGAAGCAGAGCCGAAAGTGACTTTTTGGGGGGGATGTGCGAGAAAATATTTTCAATAAAAAGGTTGAAAATTACAACAGTGTGTCTGTAGCAGCTGTTTCTCACATTTCCCCCACACTAGTCAGGCCGGCTGTTGTTGTTAATCAGTCGGTTAACACACAGCAAGGTTCGCTGCATAAGCCAGCTGTTTTTAACCTATCGGTTAACAGACAGCTGGGCTCGCCGTTTGAGCGGGCTGCCTCTGACCTGTCGGTTAGCAGGCGGCGGAGCTCGCTGCACAAGCCAGCTGTATATAACCAGGCGGTTATTAGACAGCGGGGCTTGACGTGTAAACCTGTTTCCTCTGGCCTGTCAGTTAGCAGGAAACACGGTTTTTCCTCTGTCCCAGGTGTACCTACGTCACACGGTCGTAATGAGCCTAGGGCTGTTATTACGCGCTGTGTGAATAGCACTGCACACACCCCTGCTCATTCCTCAGGCCGGGGTGAGATGCAGTGTGTGGAGACCCAGTCGCAGCCCTTTCGGGCGGGGCCCCCCTTGGGTTGCTTTACAAGCAACAGCGGCAAGGGCTCTGGCATGGCTCGTCACCATGACTACCACAGTACAACAAAAGCAGGTTTGCCCGCTCTCGGAGCATTGCTCAGAGTGGCAGCGGATATGTTTGATGGACAGATGGATGAGCAGGCTGATCAGCAGAGGGTACTCTCTGCAATTTGCCTCCCCCCCCCGCAGTTCAATGGGATTCAGGAAACACTTCTGTTATCCCAAGAACAGTGTCTTGCGCTCCAGGCGGAGCAACAGGAGCTCCTGGTAAAAAGTGCGATTTCCAGGGTTCCTCAGGGGGAAGAAAATCGGTGGTTTTACTCCCGTTATTTTCTTGTCCCGAAAAAGACGGGGGAATGAGACCCATCCTCGATTTGTCAGCATTCAACAGAGTGATAGTGAAAAGACCTTTTCATATGCTGACAATCAAACAGGTGCTGGAGTACATTCACCAGGGGGACTGGTTTACGTCAATAGACCTGAAGGATGCCTACTTCCATATATCCATAATCCCGGAACACAGGAAATTCCTGCGTTTTTCATTCCAGGGGATATCGTACCAGTTCAATTGACTGCCGTTCGGATATTCCCTGGCTCCTCGCACTTTTTCAAAGTGTGTGGAGACGGCGCTGGAGCCGCTACACAGAGGAGGGATGAGGGTGTTATTTTATCTGGACGACCTGCTGTTGCTGGCTCGCTCCAAGGAGGAGGCTGCGTTACAGACGATACAGCTCGTATCTCATCTGTCAAGTCTGGGTTTCATTGTCAATTGGAAAAAGAGCTGTCCTTTTCCATTCCAGGTTATCGTTTATCTGGGAGTGGAGTTGAATTCAGTCCGCATGAGAGCGCAACTCTCACAGCAGAGAGTGGAGAAAGTGACAGCTCTCCTCCAGCGCGTCACACCTCACAGGGTGGTGACAGCCCTCTCCGTGATGCAGCTGTTAGGCATGATGGCAGCTGGTCACGTGGTGATCCCTCTGGGACTCCTTCACATGAGGAGAATCCAGAGGTGGTTTATTCGTCTGCATATCGACCCCGTGCGTCAGAAGAGACGCATGGTGTACGTCCCCCCTTCCGTGGGTCCGGATTTAGCCTATTGGAAAAATCCCCACGTCCTGTCAGTGGGGGTTCCCCTGGGCAGAGTGACGTCACACACCGCGGTGTTTACAGACGCTTCTCTCACAGGCTGGGGGGGAACGTGCAGGTCCCAGGCAGTGGGAGGACAGTGGCCGGCTCACATGTCCCGCCACATAAACGTGCTGGAGTTAATCTCCGTATGGAGAGTAATCCAACACTTCGCCCCGTTCCTCTTCAATCAGCATGTGTTGATTCGGACAGACAACAAAGCAGCGACAGCATATATAAATCGCCAGGGAGGCGTACGATCAGCGCAGCTGCTGAACACAGCCAGACGGCTGCTGTGTTGGGCACAAACACACGTACTCTCTATCAGAGCGGTGTATATCCCCGGCGTGTTGAACAGAGGGGCGGACCTAATGTCCAGAGGAGGTCCTTGTAAAGGAATATTTTAGTCTTGTTAAAGTATATAGAGTTTAGTGACTTGTCCTCGGGAATCTGTTTAATGGTTAAAGTGTATTCCTGCCTGTAATGTGATCCATAGCTTCTCAGGAAGACACAGGTCAAGAGGTCATCTGATATCTTGTGGGGGGAGAAGCTTGGCTCATGTGGGTTTGCAATGCAACGAGTCTTTGTCTCGACATCTGGCATGCATTAAAGGAAAACCCGCGTGTTTTAGGGCCCTCCTCTTCTAAGGTATAGATGTGTTCTTGGCGCTTTTGTCTTCAGAGTTGGCTGGTATCTTACATGAGAACTGTAGTATACTGTGATCTCTCCGGCCGTACGAATTCTCAATAAATATCAGTGTATTGACAGGCGAATCCAGTTTCCCTCATTTCATGATTGGCTCAACATTGCTGCAAAGAAGTTTTTACTTCACAGTCCTTACCAAGGGGATTGGAGCCTCCACCCCGAACTGGTCTCCCAGGTATGGAGCAGGTTCGGGAGAGCGGAGGTGGATCTGTTCGCTGCACGCGAGAATGCGCAGTGTGCCCTCTGGTTCTCCATGAGAACGCAGGACCACCCCCCCCTGGGCGTTGACGCGTTCGCACACATGCCGTGGCCCAAGGGGTTGTTATACGCTTTCCCACCAGTCCCTCTGATTCCTCGGTTCCTGGACCGAGTGCAGGAGGAGAGACTGACAGCAATTTTAATAGCACCGGAACGCACGGGAGCGTCCTGGGTTCCATGCCTACGGCGGATGCTGTCAGGGAGACCATGGGAAATACCGTGGCGCAGGGACGCTCTCTCCCAGGTGGAGGGAGCGATCAGCAGTCACCCAGTATTGGGCCAACGTTTGTGGGCATGGCCCCTGAACGGGAACATTTAGAGGGGCTGGGCCTCTCTACAAATGTTATCAGTACCATTCAGGGTTCAAGGGCGGCGTCCATCAGGGCATCCTACACAGTCAAATGGACAGCGTTCCAGCGCTGGTGTGTAGGGAAAAGCCTGGACCCCGTTAGGTGCCCCCTGTCTCACATACTGTCGTTCCTCCAGACATTACTGGACAGAAAATTGGCTTATAGCACGATAAAAACGTATGCGGCTGCCATATCATCTTGCCACGAAGGGTTTGGTGTCAGCACGGTGTTTAGTCACCCTCTGACAACACGGTGTCTACGGGGAGTACAGAGACTCAGACCGGTGTCACGCACTTTGGCGCCTCAATGGGATTTGGCGTTGGTGTTATGCGCACTAAGTAAAGCTCCATTCGAACCTTTAGATCAGGTTCCCCTAAAGTTTTTGTCAGCCAAAGTGGCTCTGCTCTTGGCGCTGACATCAGCAAAAAGGGTGAGTGAATTGTCTGCTCTATCTGTGGCTCCGTCATGTATGTTTCCTCTGGGTTGGATCCCCCAGAAAACATCAAAGCGCACAGCACCAGAGGAATTTCAACCTCTTGGGCGTTGCACGGAGGAATGACGGTAGAAGACATTTGCAATGCTGCATCGTGGTCTTCCCCCTGTTCTTTTATTCGTTTTTATTTGAGGGATGTCTTCCAATCATCTCTGACACATTCAGTACTGAGTGTTCTGTCAGATTGAGTAAATGTCAGGGAATAAACGGCGTGCCCTCTCTCCTGCCTATTGGCATTTAGAGAGCTGCCCCTTTTTCCCCCTCTTTTATCGTTTTAACAAGTGGGATTGTTATCTCTACTTTTTAAACGACGGGTATTCACCTTCATTCCCTTTAAGAGAATATTCATTTGGAATAATGCTATATTTACAGGGACTGTGATGCTCCTTTTCTTTTCGCATGGGTTATTAATTGAGTAGAGGTGTTTCTGTGCTTCTGGTAACGGACGGACCAGTGGGGCGTGGACTACATCCTGCTTCGCCCCTAACCCAATAGCGATAGCCTTAGAGGGCGAATCCTTATACGAAATAGAACTGGGTTTATGTATTGTAACCCAGCTTCTATGAGTATAGGCGCAGCCCTCTAAGGTTCGGGCCCCACTGGCTCTGCGAATAGCTGAAGAAAAGCTGTTTGTGTGGGAGCAGTTGGACGGGCCTACTTCCTATTTATACGGAAGGGAGGCCGAAGGTGGGGCTCACGTCATAGGTGGGCGTGGATTAAGTCTGTCAGTGCTGCACACGTGCAGTGGGATTACCCAATAGCGATAGCCTTAGAGGGCTGCGCCTATACTCATAGAAGCTGGGTTACAATACGTAACCCCAGTGTTTCCACCTGGTAAAACTAGAGGCCGCACGGTACTCAGGCTACAATACGACCATTCTGTTCTGCTCTAACGATTCAATTGATAGATTCTAAATCAAAACAATTAGTTTTTATTGTTTCCAATGATAACGTCACTTTAAGTGGAGGAATGCAAACCTGTTTTCAAATGTAAGGTTTTGAATTTGTTTGACGTTTCTCAGTAGTGACACCCTCAGGCACCCAATTCCATTCATGCTATGCCTTCAGTAGTGACTCAGATATTAAGGGGGATGAAGCTTTTCCTCCCAAATCAGATATGCTTTGTTTTTCAACAAAGGTATACATTTCCTGCATAATATGTTTCTCACAATTGTTTTTGTAAGCTGCACACAGGTGATACTGAGTATTCTCGAGTAATAGATTATAAACTACACCATGCTTAAATAGACTCCTAAGTTATTATTTCATATGTGACATATGTAAGAAAAGGGAGGGAAGAGTCAATTATATTGTGTAATTGATTTTATATTGGAACATTTATTTCTCAAACCTGTTTTATGGAAGAGAAAACAAATATTTCTGATAAACTAATATTTTATCAAACGGTAAATGGTGAATTAATATAACATTTAGAATCATTGAGAAGGGGTTATATCCACAGGGACTAGCTCACCTTTAAATTACAATAACATTTCTCTGCTTTGGACTGATGAGTATATGATTATTGCATGTTAAATGACTATCACAAACCTTACATCTATGCATGTGCATGGGTCAGGAAGGCTCCCAAATAATTCTGAGGGGCCTATCCTATTTTTGTAATTAAATTATAATGTGCTAATCCATTACCTTGAGTTGTCTTCACTCAGGAAAACATCCCTATCAAGTGTTAACCCAATAACTAGGACAGCTCTCAAGGCCAAGGGTCAGAGAGAGAAGGTCACATTCTCCGGCTGCAGAGGGCACCCCCAGGGCAAGGAGGCACGAGGTCGTTCGAGATGAGAGGATTCTAATCTTCAACTTTCTGAGGAGATGGGATGCTCCTTCATCTTTCTGCTGAGAGGGGGTTCTTCTCTTCGCCTTTCTGCTCGGTGGGCTCAAGCAGACAACCCTGCAGGACGAGCGAGGGCTTCAGAGGCTTCATACAAGGTTCCATGTTTGTTGGAGCAGTTTGATGTCTTCCTAACCTCTCCCATCACGGGGGGAGACCTGGATGCGCCACTTGGAATACGCAGTTTTGTCTGGCACTGCTCTCAAGCAAATAGCAGAAGGAATGCAGGCAGATGAGCCTCCATTTCACTGGGGGATCAACTACAGTGCTCACTGAATGAGCCACACAAAAGCAGAGCAATTGGGGGGTTGAAATATGGCGCTCTGATGAAGAAGAGTTTGAGCCAATCAGCACCTCAGTGCTAATCTACAGTATCAGGATGACTCTACACACACCAGACACTCGTTGTCATAAAGAGAGACAGGAGAACGAGTCAGAAAGACTGACGGACATGTTCTTCCAGCTCTCGTACAAAGATGAACTTTGAATTGATTTTATACCTTGAATGTTTACAGATGTACAATTAATGATTGTTTTTATATTTCCAATGACCAGACATGTGTTGAATAGTGGTGATTAATATATTTTTGCCGGATCAGATTACACTTTCGCACTAAACATTAATTAATTAATATGTTCAGATTATAAAGTATTGAATAATAAGATATTTCTACTATTATCACAGATAATGTTAATATCCTTAATCGTCCAGCAATCAGGCTTAACAACACTACTCTTTAATGTATTATCCATGCACAGAAAGACCTACAATGATGTTTCAAGTACTGGATTCATTTCAGTTTTGGCCCAAAACAAATATTTATAATATTTCAAATAACAATTATGTAGCATATTTGATCCTCAAATTAGAGAAGCATAATTTAAAGAAATTGATATTCTATATTCAACATTAGATAAACACAGAAGAATCCCTTCCAAGTACCATAAGTAGATGTTCAGGTAAGTATGGCTAATAGGAATAAGTGATAGACTTAATTTGGTACAGATCAGTGGTAGCATTTACAAATGTAATAATTCAAGTTTTAAGAATGTTTAATCCTTCCTTTCCAGGTTTTTACAAAAGTCTTTGAATATTTGCCTAACTAAAATGAATGTATTGATTTGACTAAGACTAAGTGCCTTACTCTTGACTAAAGCGTAATTAAGTAAACGTAAAAGTGACACTGCAATTTTGCAGATTACAGATTGATAAAATCACAACTGTGAGTTGTACTTAGCTGGATCTCTTAGGATCCTAAATTTAAAATGCTTTTGACTAGTGATTGCCTTGAAGTAAATATTTAAGCTGCAAGCTGGTTTTGATTTTATAGTTTGATAAGTGAAATTAACTAATGGTAAATGATAAGATATTAGTTTATAACAAATATTTTGCTATTTATGCATCTGTGTTTTATGTGTGTTTATTATTGTGCTTTTGACGAAAGATGATCAAACACTGATGAGAGATGATTTTTCCTATTATGATTGGCTGTATCAATCATTGTGATTGGATGTTTCAATCTTATTCTACTTTGTGATGTAATTAAAGTAAGGTGAGACCACACTCAAATCTAGAGACGCCTATTGATTTAAGTATTGACCAAATTATGATTAGACTAATGTTTTCAGGTTATCATCAATGATAAAAAGAGAGGACTGTTATGGAAATAATTGTCCTAGACTCCTAGATATGACGTGCATGACCAACCCTGACATCTGTTATCTCCTTTAAGGAGATAGGCTGCTTCAGCCATAATGTTGTTGTTCCCATTCTATGACCGGGCAACACTAGGTCACAGATGGTTTATTGTTGTGGGTATACTGGGACACTTCCTTCTCAGTGTTTGTGGACTCCAAGGTGTGAAATCTTCGAGGCCATAAGTGTCAGACGCAAGTAACACAGTGTTCCCAACTGTTTAGGCTATCTTCTCAAATATGTTGATTACTCTCTGTGAAACCAGTTAAATGGGCTAACGAGAGAGAGGCGCTCCAGATTTGACGTGGCAACTCTACCGTGAAGTCAGAACCTCTGGCTATTGGACTTGTGATGTGAATTATTTCCTGAGTCGGTGACTCCCACTGCATTGCTACACAGAAGTTTCCCTTACAGAAATGACAATAAATGAAAATGTAAAACGAAAAAAACGATCATGAAAATGTTTCCAAAAAATTAATAAAATGATTTTTGACCACTTTGTTGTTCAGATATATCACCTATTTGTAACTAAATGATACATTAATTGAAACAAAACATGGTATAAACTGAGGAGTGACTCCCGTGAGGTTCATGTATTTTCTTCACTCCGCTGGGAAACTGCTCTCATGTTGTCACGATCACAGGTACGGATCAGAACCCAATAGCACGACTCAGATACAACCAGTGTATAACAATGTTCAGTTTATTCAGGTCAGGGACAGACAGGGTCAAAACCAGGAAATCCGTCAGACAGGCAACCAAAACCAGACAGGGAGCAGGCAGGAACTCGAGATCCGTAAACAGGCAGGCAGGGATCAAAAACCGGGCAGGACAAACATCTAGGGTGGAGAATAACACTCACTGGAGAGGTTGGCGGAAACGACAAGACAATCTGGCAAAGGACAAGTGATAGTGAGGTGGTATAAATACTGTGGAGTGATGAGGGAATGAGTAACAGGTGAGGGGAAGGGCTGGGGAGACCAGTTGAGGGAAGTGAGCTGATTACAAGGGCCTGGAGGAAGGCGGGATCTGAAATGACAGGAGAGTTTAGATGAGCCACCAAACAAACAATAATAGAAGTGTCTAACTTGTGACACATGTCAAGAAGCATCAGATCAGTGCATGCACTGCATCGTCCAATCAGTGAGCGATACACAGTAAGGGGGCGGAGCGAGTGTCTGAGGATTTCATCGAAGGATGGTCTGGTGGTTCCTCGATTATAGCTCCTCCATTATCGCTCCTCACTCCTCCGGCATAAATAAGGCCATTGGGACGCTACTCAAGATGGCGCAGACAAAAATCAACTTCCGGTGAGACCGAGACTGAGGAGTGATGAAATGAAAAATAAGATAAGTGAAATGCAGCCTCTGTGTTTGCCCTCCTGTGTCTGATTGTCTGATTGTGTTCACCTGTTGCCCTTGTGTTTCTGCCTCCGCTGCCCAGCTGTGTCTTGGCCTGTGATTACCCTTCTTTGTATTTAGTCTTGTCTTCCCCTGTGCTCCATGTCGGTTCATTGTTTGTTTTTCCTGTCTCCCTCCATGTTGGTCACGGTCAGTTTTGTTTGTTAATGCTACCTTGTGCTACTTATGTTTTTTCTTAAGTTTATGTAATTTATATCAGCTTTTAAATACATCTTGCTTTTGTTTCCAGACCTTTTACCTTTTTTGTAGTCTGCATTTGGGTCCTACCTTTTCCGCGATCATAACAGAGATCATAAAATAATGAACCGACCAGCTTTGGATTCAGATTTTTTGATTGTACAGGCGGAACGTGAGGAGGAGATGGTGTGGGACCCAAAGGCAGTGGGTGACCTTAGCCCGGTGGTTATCCACAATGAACCCATAACTCAGGTCAGCTCCTATAAGTACCTTGGTGTCCATCTAGATAATACACTCAGCTGGAAGGCGCATGTTCAAGGTCTGTGCTCTAGACTTCAACAGCGATTGTACTTTCTGCGTCGACTCCGGGCTTTCGGAGTCGACCAGAAGTTCATGTTACTGTTTTATCATGCAGTGTTGGAGAGCATCATTAGGTATGGTATAACTGCCTGGTACGGTAACGTGACAGTGCAGTCAAAGTCACAGATCGCTCGCCTGGTACAGACGGCTATGAAAATTATGGGGGTTAAAAAACACCCATCTCTCCAAAACATATATGAGCAGTCCATTATCAGACAGGCAAACAAAATAGTGTCTGATCCCACCCACATACTCCACCCAGAATTCCAGCTCCTACCTTCTGGTAGAAGATTCAGGGTTCCCAAGAGCAGGCTGAACCGCTATAAGCACTCATTCCTACCAATGTCCGTTAAACTTCTTAACATTGACAGGAAATGAAATGTAGTCGAAGTCAAATGTAATGAAATGTACTTTTTTTAAATGTTGGCCATGAGGGTTGTGCAATAGGTCGCCATTGTCAGTATGTGCGTCTGCGTGTATTGTGTTTGTTCAAACGGTGTATGATTGATGATATGTGTATGTCTCTTAAATGTCCACTATGTTTGTATATTATGTACATGTATGCGGAACTGCTGGACGGAGCCCAGAACGAATTTCCTTACGGGGACAATAAAGTATATCGTATCGTATCGTATCGTAACATCTTGGGAACTCTCTGGAGTACATTTTGTATACCTGGTATGACGCCTCATCTAGACGGGATAGAGTGGCTGCTTTGAAGGAGGCACGCCAGGAGGTTGCTCGCAAGCCCTGGCTGAGGAGTTTGTTGCCTGAGTGGCTACAACTTTTTACAAATAGTCCTGAAAACTTTTCTCACGCCTCTAACCCTTTCCTGGGATCCGACTACTGTCCTTTTGGAGGTCCACAGAGTCTCCAAAAGGCCTCTAGGAGACGCAGGGCCAGGATTCCAGCCCCAGTTCTGGCCCCAGCAGCCATGGTTCCAGCCCCAGCAGCCATGGTTCCGGCCCCAGTCCTGGCCCCAGTCCTGGCCCCAGCAGCCATGGTTCCGGCCCCAGTTTCGGCCCCTGCTGTCATGTTTCTGGCTCCAGTTTCGGCTCCAGTACTGGCTCCCCGGCGGACGCCAGCCCCCCGTGTCATGTCAGTGGTTCGGCCCACTCCAGCCCCTCGTGTCCTGTCGGTGGTCCGGCCTACTCCAGTCCCTTGTGTCCTGTCTATGTTCCGGCCCACTCTAGCTCTTCGTCACCTGTTGGCTCTCCGGCCGACGCCAGCTCCTCGTGTCCTGTCGACGTACCGGCCGACTCCAGCACCTCGTCTCCTGTTGGCTCTCCGGCCGACGCCAGCTCCCCGTGTCCTGTCGGTGTTCCGGCCGACTCCAGCTCCCCGTGTCCTGTTGGCGTACCGACCGACACAAGTCCCCTCTCGAGTCCCTTTCCAAGCCCTCTCTCAAGTCCCTTCTCGAGTCTCCTCTCGAGTCCCCTCTCAAGTTCCCTCTCAAGTTCCCTCTCGAGTTCCCTCTCAAGTTCCCTCTCAAGTCCCCTCTCAAGTTCCCTCTCGAGTCCCCTCTCAAGTCCCCTCTCCAGTCCCATCTCAAGTCCCCTCTCTAGTCCCTACTCAAGTCCCTACTCAAGTCCCTACTCTATGTCCTGTGCCGTTGGGGGTCCTGCCGACTACTGTTCTGCCGGGGGTCCTGCCAACCCCATTTCTTGTTCCGTTGGGGGTCCCGCCAACACCTGTCTTGCCGGGGGTCCTGCCAACTCTATGTCTTGTCCCGTTGGGGGTCCCGCCAACTACTGTTCTGCCGGGGGTCCTGCCAACCCAATGTCCTGGTCCGTTGGGGGTTCCGCTGTCACCTGTCTCACCGGGGGTCCTGCCAATTCCTTGTCCTGTTTCGTTGGGGGTTCCGCTGAGGGTCCTGCCAACTCCATGTCCAGTGTCGTTGGGGGTTCCGCTGAGGGTCCTGCCAACTCCATGTCCTGCTTCGTTGGGGGTTCCACAGGGTTTCCTGCCAACACCATATCCTGTCTTGTTGGGGGTTCCGCCAACACCTGCTCCGCCGGATTTCCTGCCAACACCAGATCCTGTCCTGTTGGGGGTCCCGCCGACACGCGCTATGCCGAGGGTCCTGCTGACACCAGCCCTTGCTCCATCGGGGGTCCCACTGACACCAGCCCATGTTCTGTCCAGGGTCCCGTCTATGCCTGTCCCGCCAGGGGTCCCACTAGCTCCTGCTCTCGATCCCAGTGCTCCGGCGATCCAGCTGACACTGGAGGGGTCCCATTGCGGCGTACGTCGTCCTCCAGAGCTACGATCACGGTCTGCCTGTGTTGTGTTTTGTCTGTCTCTGGTTTCCTATTTTATTTTGAAAAGTGTTCACCCCCTGTCTTGTCTGTTGATTCCTGTCTCTGTGTTTGCCCTCCTGTGTCTGATTGTCTGATTGTGTTCACCTGTTTCCCTTGTGTTTCTGCCTCCCCTGCTCAGCTGTGTCTTGTCCTGTGATTACCCTTCTTTGTATTTAGTCTTGTCTTCCCCTGTGCTCCATGTCGGTTCATTGTTTGTTTTTCCTGTCTCCCTCCATGTTGGTCCCGGTCAGTTTTGTTTGTTAATGCTAATTGTGCTACATAAGTTTTTTCTTGCCAAGTTTATGTTCATCAGCTTTTAAATAAAGCTCGCTTTTGTTTCTAGACCGTTTACCTTTTTTGTAGTCTGCATTTGGGTCCTACCTTTTCCGCGATCTTAACAGAGATCATAACACTCTTTAGTTTTACTAAGTACATGCTACTGCACCACCTGAGCAGAGAGGGAGAGTCACTGGGAGCATCGACACAGACAGATCCTTTGCTTAATTTATTGGCCATCATTACGTCAATCCCTGCCTTGCCAACGGAACTCGGAGAAGGCAGTGAATCACTTCATCACAGGTAAGATGTAATGCTTCTCTAAATGTATGCTGAAATAAGAACAGACGTGCTACTGAAACAGAATTTTTTTTGGGTTAACAGCAAGGTTTAAATGTGTGTGTGTGTGTTTTTTTTTCTCCCACAGACCCTGAAAACTGCAGGCATTAAACCGCTCTTAAAAAAGAATAATCTAGATGCTTCATTAATGAACAATTACCAGCCTATATCAAACCTCCAATTTCTAGGTAAAATCATTGAAAAGGTTGTTTTTCAACAGTTGAGTAATTTCTTGCATTTAAATAGCTGTTTCGATGTGTTCCAGTCAGGCCTTCGACCAAACCACAGCACTGAGACTGCTCTTGTTAAGGTCTTCAATGACATCCACTTAAACACAGACAGTGGCAGAACTTCAGTGTTAGTATTATTAGATCTCAGTGCTGCGTTTGACACTGTTGACCACAACATATTACTAGACCGACTATAAAACTGGGTTGGACTTTCGGCAACAGTATCTAAATTGGTTTGAATCCTACTTAAAGGATAACATGTTACATGTTACATGTTACTTATTAGACGCTTTTATCCAAAGCGACTTACATACTCAATACTGTGGGCAATCCCCACAAGTATGTAATGTAAAGGACAGAAACAACTTTGTTTCTATAGGTAAATACTAGGGATGTCAAGTTAACGCGTTAATAACGCGTTAATGCAAAAATAAATTAACGCCACTAATTATTTTAACGCGATTAACGCATGTGTATTTTTTGTCCTCGGCCGCCCCTTAGTTTCAGAGCGCATTGAGTTTAAAATGCCATCTACAAGCTGATGCTGACAGCCCCGCTCCTGCCGTCCGCTTGCGGCAGACCACACTTCCAAGTTCATCGGCAGGCACCGACTGGCCATCGGGAGGACCGGGAGTGTGTGTGTATGTGTGGCGCGAGAGAGAGAGAACGGGCACACCTTACGTGTATTGTTGTTGTTAGCATCTGGTGCTAGCTAGCTGCGCTAACGGATATAAGGAGCTGTTTCAATGAAAACAGAGAAGCAACATTTCGCCGGCAACTGCTCCGAGCATTTGACTTTATGCAGGTAGCCAGACAGTGGGAGATTGTACGAAAAGTCAGCACGGATAGTGCGCGCAACACGATTGCAGCGTCCAGGCAGCTCCCGTTCGAGCGTATGCCTTGAGTTGCACATAGCTCCAACGATCCATCACAGTGTCTCTCGCCACACACACACACACACACACACACACACACACACACACACACACACACACACACACACACACACACACTTTGTATTGTACTAATTTGAGATTCATCGCGATTAACTATGAACAATCATGCGATTAATCGCGATTACATATTTTAATCGACTGACAGCCCCCCTAGTAAATACACATCTGAGTTGACAAATATGACATGTGGCGTTCGTCAAGGCTCCATCTTGGGGCCTCTTCTCTTTAACATCTACATGCTACCACTGGCTCAGATAATGAAAAACAACAAAATAAGTTACCATAGCTATGCAGATGACACACACATTTACATAACCATTTCACCAGGAGACTATGCTCCAATTCAAACACTGAGTAAGTGCATTGAACAAATCAATGACTGGATGTGTCAGAACTTTCTCCAATTAAACAAAGATAAAACTGAGGTAATGGTTTTTGGAGCCAAGGCAGAACGTATAAAAGTTAGCGCTGAGCTTCAGTCTGCAATGTTCAAAACAACAGATAAAGCCAGAAATCTAGGTGTAGTCATGGACTCTGACCTGAGTTTCAACAGTCACATTAAAACAATTACTAAATCAGCCTACTATCACCTAAAGAATATATCTAGGATTAAAAGACTAATGTCACAGCAGGATTTGGAAAAAAAACAACCAGAAACCTGCAGGTCCGCTGCAACTCTGACTACTTTAAAATCCAGGCTGAAGACTTTTCTTTTTGCCGCTGCTTTTAATTGATATAATTAATATCTTAAACTGCACTGTAACTTTTATTATCTTTGCTTTTTAATGCCATTTTCTTAATGTCTTTCATTTTTGTAAAGCATTTTGATTTGCCTACCCCAAAGGTAGTTAAAGTCATTATTGGGTTTAAAGTCCCCTACATTTGGTTTCCTACATTTGGTTAAAGTCCCCTACATTTGGTTTCAAGACCCTTGTTCGCGGAGGATACTAAAAAAGTCCTAGAAAGACAAGGTAAACTTAACTATGTGCATTTAAAAATAAAAAAGAGCAATAGTTTTGGCGAAAACTAAAAGGTACCATGGGTTCAGATTATAATTTTCCAAAAGGGGGTTCGTTTAGCATGAAACAATTGAAATAACTAAAGGACAAGTTAAACAAAAAAGAGCAAAGGTGATAGAAAACTATTTCTGCTCAAAAGTTAGCAATGATTGTGAGTCAGACCTAAACATTTCAGATGTGTGTATCTCACACTGCACTGTAACTTTTATTTTTTCCCTGCCATCTTCTCTTTGGTAAACTCTAGACGCTGTTTGACATGGAGGAGAGGTAACTACTTTTCATTATTTTTCCAGTGTTTGATGCTTTAGCACTTAAGTTTACTTGAAATCATTTCTGTTTTGTTCTGTTTTTTTAAGTGTGAAGAAAGTTTTAAATCCCCTCAAAAATATCATCTCCAGATCAACCACCCAGCAAACAAACCCAAGTGAAGACAATAGCAGGAAAAAGATAAAAAAGGTAACGTGAATGCAGTGACCGCATATCCGCATTGATCAAAATCCTGCAATCAAAATGTTTCACATCAATTATATTAGCCTAGTGGCAGTTCTAGATCAGTTTTACCTGGGGGTGTGCCATGCTGGTGCAAGTTATTAAATGAGAGAAGCACATTTAATGGAGGACAAAGGAGACAATGACAGGGTTCCAGAGTACAGTACTTAGTACACTGGCAACTAACCTAATAAAGTTATGGAACATTTATTGACATAATACATATAATTAAAGTCAACGGTTCACTTTTTTCAGTGCAAACGTACCCGTTAGTGACTATCAACATATGTAATTAATAATAATAATTTCAATTTATATAGCGCCTTTCACAAAACCCAAGGACGCTTTACAATGGGAAGTAACAAAACAAAACAAAAAGTAATAATAATCATAGAGATACATAGGCTGAAGAAAACAAAACAGGAACAGGTTGCTGAGTACTGTATGTTAGTTGAGGCCAAAGGCCTGAGTGAACAGATGGTGTTTGAGGTGTTTTTTGAAGGTGTCCAGAGTGTCTGCATCCCTGATTGCAGAGGGGAGAGAATTCCAGATGGTGGGGGCTGCGACACTGAAGGCTCTGTTGCCAAATGTTTCCAGCTTGGAGTGCTGGATGGAGAGCAGCCCTTTGTCGGAGGACCGCAGGTGACGAGAGGGGGTGTAGGGCTGAAGGAGGTCAGAGATGTATGGAGGGGCTAGGGAGTGGAGAGATTTGTAAGTTAGCAGGAGGAGTTTGTACTGGATGCGTGACTTGACCGGGAGCCAGTGAAGGTGGATGAGGGTAGGGGTGATGTGTTGCCAGGGCTTAGTGCGGGTGAGGAGCCTGGCTGCAGAGTTCTGCACGTACTGGAGCCTGTCCAGGGTTTTGCTGGTGACCCCGAACAGAACTCCATTGCAGTAGTCCAGACGAGAGGAGCTGAAGGTATGAATGAATGTTTCTGCAACGGGGAGATGAGGGCCGGAGTCTGGAGATGTTTCGTAGGTGAAAAAATTCAGTTTTGACAGTTGACCTGATGTGGGAGTTGAAGGTGAGGCTAGAGTCCAGAGTGACGCCCAGGCTGTGAACCTCAGGGGAAGGGTGGATGGAGCCGCCATCGATGGTGAGGAGCAAATCTCCAACCTTCCGGAGCAGTGTTTTTCGGGCCACAACCATGAGCTCTGTTTTGTTATTGTTCAGTTTAAGGCGAGACACCCCAGGTGAACAGGGTAATTGTTTTAACTTAAAGGTATCAGCTAGACATTTCTCCAGTTAATTACTTACAATAAGGCAATTGTCTTTTGTATTACAAGTTTTCTGAAATAGCATGTTTAAATATGCAAATTATCCATTATCTCATTAAATATGCACATATTTTAACACATTTCAGGAATCGAAATCTGAATTTTGGATATAGCCAGATTCAAAATTCTTGTTTCATTTGTAGTCATATTAGTATCTAAGGCTTTTACAGAAGGGATATTGGATATCTCTTTGTATCACTCCATAAATCAGAAAATACTGTCAACAGCCCTAAAATATCCATTTTCGCCATGTTTTTAGGTATATAATGTTGTATAATTCAGGCTATGAATGATATATGGACAAACCCTTCTGTAAAAGCCTTCATAATATTGATAGGAATATAACTGGAAGGTTTGGTGAATGTACGTGCTACTGAAGTTGAAATTTCGAACTCAGAGTAGGAGAAAAAACTCATTTTGAGAAAACGACCTTTAAAGATTGCAGTGAGGCGCTAGCTAAACCCTCCTGTTCTTTGGATGACAGCTTGCGCATCGACGCACTCCGTGAAGGTATTTCATGTTCAGGGTCATTTTTTTTTATAACCTTGCTTCGTGCAAGTGACAATTGTTGTCGTCTTCTCTGTGAACGTTTTTTTCGCCGTTCTTTTTGCATTTTGAGATTTCAATTTCTAGCTGAAAGCTAACCAGGAAGTGTTTTAGCACACCACGTGACGCATCTGAACGAATCACGTTGTCATAAATTGACACCAGCCAATGAGATTTCGTTTCTTGGTTTAAGACCCCTTTGTGCTTTCACGATTGGTTGCTGATACAAAGGAAATGACCATATTTGGATCCGATGAGATTGTGCAGGAGAGACACAGCTTTCCAGCGATATCTCTGTTGACATGGTGCACACAGCGGTCGCGGTACTTTATGTTACATTAGAATGCTAACTTTTGGTGAATTTAGGAGAAATCTACAGACGCAAATAAACAAACTATAGTCAAATAAACACTTAAATGTGTATTTTGTACGTTTTCCTTCCAAAACCCTGAAAGAAAACATGTTATGGAATCAAAATAGCACAAAATCTCAAAATTGACCTGTACTTGAAAAACGATGTTTTTGCCTGCCGTGTCTCGCCTTAATTAGATTTTTTGATATCCAGGCTTGGATGTCGCAGAGGCAGTTGACAAGTGACAGTGGGGGTAGCTGGGATGATGGATTGGTACTGATGTAGAGTTGGGTCTCGTCGGCATAGGAGTGGAAGTTGAGACCATGTTGGCGGATGATTTCACCAAGGGGGAGCATGTAGATGTTGAATAGAAGGGGGCCGAGCACCGAACCTTGCGGCATACCTTGGTTGACACGGGCTGGGGGAGAACTGGATTTCCCGATGGTCACAAACTGTTGCCTGTTGGAGAGGTAGGAATGGAACCAGGAGAGGGCTGTACCAGAGAGGCCAAGATAGGCGGTTGAGTAGGATAGTGTGGGAGACTGTGTCGAATGCGGCGGAGATGTCCAGGAGGATAAGGATGCTGACGAGGCCTGAATCGGCGGCTATGAGGAGGTTGTAAGGGAAACTTCTGTGTAGCAATGCAGTAGGAGTCACCGACTCAGAAAAGAGACACAGGAAGAGCAGGAGCTTTGATGTCAAACACTGATGGTTTATTTGGAGCTTCGGTCGGAGAATTCACATCACAAGTTACAGCAGCCACGGTCTGACTGCACGGGAGAGTTGCCACGTCAATTCTGGAGCGCCTCTCTCTCGTTAGCCCATTTAACTGGTTTCACAGAGAGTAATCAACAAATTTGAGAAGATAGCCTAAACAGTTGGGAACACTGAGTTAAGATTTCACACCTTGGAGTCCACAAACACAGAGAAGGAAGTGTCCCAGTGTACCCACAACAATAAACCATCTGTGATCTAGGGTTGCCCAGTCATAGAATGGGAACAACAACATTATGGCTGAAGCAGCCTATCTCCTTAAAGGAGATAACAGATGTCAGGGTTGGTCATGCACGTCATATCTAGGAGTCTAGGACAATTATTTCCCTAACAGAGGTCATTGATTATTTTAATAAGGGCCGTCTCTGTGCTGTGGTTGGATCTGAAGCCTGATTGGAAGGGTTCGTAGAGCTCATGGTCGGACATATGATGGTGGAGTTGGGCAGCAACTGCTCTTTCCATGATCTTGCTAAGAAAAGGAAGGTTGGAGATCGGCCAGAAGTTGCTGGGGTCCTCGGGGTCGAGACCAGGTTTTTTGACGATGGGGGTGACAGCTGCTATCTTGAGGACGGCGGGAACCTTGCCTGATTCCAGGGAGGAGTTGATAATTTTAACAATGGTGGAGCAGAGGATGGATAGGCAAGTTTTGACCAGGGCAGAGGGCATGGGGTCGAGGGAGCAGGTTGTAGCCTTATCTTTTGAGACAAGTTTGGTAACCTGTGTGGCATCCACTGGTGCAAAGGAGGAGAGACAACATTGAGGCAGGTGTTGAGTTGAGCGAACAGTGACTGGAGGTGGTGTGGCATGTGGATGGGATGGGGCAGAGGCCTGGAGTTCCTGGTGGATGGAGTTGACTTTGTCCTCAAAGAAGTCAAGGAACCTGGTGCAAAGCTCGGGGGCGTCTTCTGGGTTGGGGGGTCAATTGGGCGGAGTAGGCGGTTTATGGTGGAGAAGAGCATACGGGGGTGGTGTTGCTGGTTACCGATGAGTGAGGAGTAGTAGTGTGCCTTAGCTTTTGAGAGGGCGTCCTTATAAAATTTGACATGCTCTCTATATGCCTCCACATCGACTGTGAGGCCAGATTTTTTGTGGAGCCGCTCCAGTTGGCGGCCAGAGGCTTTCATGGCACGGAGACTGGTGGTGAACCAGGGGGATGAGTGGGTGAAGGAGACAGTGCGAGTAATGAGGGGGGCAAGTGAGTCGAGACTCAGGGAAAGAGCAGTGTTATACTGGGCTACCAGTCCGTCAACCGAGGTGGGATCGGAGGAAAATGGTCAATATGAAGTCAGATTGAAAAAATCACCCAAAAGAATGCCATTTATACCTATACCCGCCAGCGGGTGATAATTACCTCGTAGAAAATGCAGCGTAAACATGACGTGTATAGCAACGCCTTTTGTCTACTGCGGTTCCTTATAGGTAGATAGATTGAGAGATAGATAGATAGAGATATATATAGTTATAGATAGATAAAAAGAGAGATAGAGAGCTTTGTACCTAAACAAAACACAAGTCTAACACCAAGTGTTTAAATCAGCACTGGTAGCAATATTTTATACTTCATGCTATCTGCACAAACTATATAATATGAAAAGCTGAGAGTCCACAGATTATATTTGTATAAGTTTCATCCCTGTGCGATCAAAACTCAATGTTCTTGTATGATAAATAAAATAACATTGTACCTTGAAAATCAATAGCGGGTAAATTTGATCCGTTGGCGGTTTTAGGTGCGACCTGTGGCGGTTCTAGTGTTAATACAGTAGTACAGACGTGCTTGTGTGTCTGGGGCGGGAGATTCATGTGATTGGTTGTTGGTCGAGTTTCAGCCCCCCCCCCGCCGGCAAGCGACAACGCACGCCGCCGTGTGTAGGGGCCGTAATGCTAACTAACGTGCTAGCTACTAGCTAGGTAGCTAACTTGATCCAGCCACTCCTGGTCCTTTCATCAGACGGGAAGCGAAAGAACGAGCAAGACCAATTGCTGGTATGATAACAACCTGGTACTAAGCACACAGGCATCTTGTTAAAGTTATCTTATCTTAGAATCTATGGCGCTGATCTTAGCTATCTCTTAGTGGAGGAAAACAGTTATGACATCACTTACTCTGACTACGCGACTCTGGGATTTGTAGTCTTTCTAGTTGCGTATTTTTCATAGTCTTATATTTCAACAGTTTTACGACAAACTGACTTTTTTGACATGGAAATTATTTTTTAAAATTGACAAACATCATATGTGTAATTCATGGCACAATTCAAACGGGATCGAAAGATAAGTTTTCTCTCTTCATTGACTTCAATGCATAATTTTTCCGAAATAAGGTCCCATGGACCGGAAGTAGATGTGCGTGACTTCGCCACTCTATTGGTGTGATTACGGAGCCAGAAAGCGATAATGGAGGAGCGATAATGGAGGAATCACCAGACCATCCTCCGATGAAATCCACAGATACTCGCCCCGCCCCCTTACTGTGTATCGCTCACTGATTGGACGATGCAGTGCATGCACTGATCTGATGCTTCTTGACATGAGAGCAGTTTCCCAGCGGAGTGAAGAAAATACATGAAACTCACGAGAGTCACTCCTCAGTCTATACTGTGTTTTGTTTCAATTCATGTATAATTTAGTTACAAATATGTGATATATCTGAACAACAAAGTGGTCAAAAAATGTTTTCATTTATTGGAAACATTTTCATGATCGCTTTTTTCGTTTATACATTTTAAGAATGGCGTGTATCTTTTTTGAGAATGAGTTCTTATTTTATTTAATGTATTTGGGTCCACAACAGATGATACAAATGTTTGTGTCAATAAATGTGTAGGCTACTAACAGGCGGGGGTATTTGTAAAAATAACGGGGACAGAGCTGCTGTCAGACGAACAGCTGTGCAGCGTCATCACAAACGGACGTCGCTTCACGTGACGCTCCAGAAGAAAGGACGTCCCATTGCTCTTCAAACTCATTTCCATGCTTCTCGTTTCCTTGCGTCTCTCCATGCTTCCCTGGTGGGAGGGACTAGTCACAGGGAAACGACGCAAGTGAGGGATGCAAGGATTCCATTTAATCGACCTGAAAAGGACCCCTGGTTACAGGCCGTTTCTCAATCGCAAGTAAAACTGCTGCAGAGCAACTATTTCAAGTATACTACGTCATCGAGTGGCGCCGAAAGACTGTTTAAATGCATGTTAAATGCCCAGCATTCTGCGCCACTCTATGACATAGTATACTTGAAATAGTTGCTCTGCAGCATGTGTACTCGCGATTCCCAAGTTCCCCCGGGACCCCCCTAGAGGAGGTGAGGTCCACCACCTGCCCACATGTTAAATTGTCTCACCCACATTGAGGATGCTTCCTACGCCCATGTTTTATTCCATGTGTCAAGTCAGGCAAATTGGGTCAAAAAGTTATTGCATCAATGATCTGTTAACATTAAAATCCCTAAATATATGCTGTAACTATTTTGCTAGGCAACTCAAGGGCTCAGGTAATGTGATTACTATATGAATAATTGTCCAAAATAACATAAAATGCATAGGTTTTTTTTTAAAGTAACATACTTTCGTCGCCGGCCGGCCGATACATGCCGCGCATTAAGTGGGCCTGTCTGTCAATTAATCCCCGGGCTACTTTTTCCCCCCAGTCCGCCCCTGGTGCTGCCATAAAGTTGTTGTTGTCACAGTTCCAGCTGTTGGTGCACTGTGGAACTGAGTTATTTTTTTCTTAGCAGAAAAAATACGATCATTTTTAAGTCAATAAAATAATTTCAATCAATATTGGGAGTCGATTCTTTAGTTTGTTTAGTATATGGCCGTGTAATAAGCGGGATAATGTACAGCGAGGCGGTCATTATGGGGAAAAGAACACCAGGTTTACTAATCTACCTGCACAATTTTTCTCTGGTGTCGGAATGTCTGAATGTTGGTGAATTCTTAAAAACCTAAACACCACTTAATTTCGGGTTAAAATGTGTTGCAACGTGCGTTACTAAGAATTGTAACGGGTATTATATTACCCAAATTTCATTAGTGATGCGTTACATTACTGCGTTACAGCAAAAAGTAATACATTACTGTAACTCCGTTAACTCCTTTTGTAACGCGTTCCACCCAACACTGGTTATCAAGTATTAACAAACTCAGAATTTTCCAAATTGACCAATCAGAATCAAGTCCTCAACTAAGCCGTGTAATAATTGCTATTATTGGACTTATTCAACAGGTCGCTGTATCCTACTGGACCTTGAATGTCACCATACTGAGGGCAGAAAGCGTTTGCTCCTTAGATTACTGTAAGTTATACTTTCCCATTACATGAGTTTTAAGTAAAAAAGTGCGCTGTGAAGACTTTGTAAATTATGTTTAATCGCTTTTTACATCATTATTACTTATTAAGTATTTTTCATGAAACTGACTCACACAGTAGGTAGTATTTTCTAATTGCATTAACAGAAATGTTTCCCGTCTCTGTGTTACAGTTTCTGAATCTGACTGCTATGTTATTCTCACTCTTCCTACGGCAACGGCAACAACCTACCGCACAGCAACAGTGAGGAACAATAACAAGCCAGAGTGGAATGAAACTTTTACATTTAGGGTGCCCACAGATGTAAAAGTGAGTCGAGTCGATATCTGACACCATCACAGTGATCCATCCCTCCTGGAAAGAACAAGTTCACCCTATCTTTCCTCACTCATTTTCATGTAGCAAGCTTAAATAACCTAATAACAATACAACCTGGCTTTTTTGTTGCATTTCTAACTGCCAGTCAAACGTGCCAGTAACTCCTCTGCTGTTTCTCCAGAACATTTTAGAGTTCATGCTGTATGATGAGGATACATGGTCACCAGATGACCTGATCTCCAGACTTCAGTTTGATATAAAAAACCTCACAATAGGGCAGAAAGAGACCAAGGAATTTGTCGTACACGCTGAGGTAAAAGCAACAAGGAAACACAGAAAACTCCCCAACAACACTTATTCTGTAGTATTTTAAAACACATGGAACTGATCTGAACTTGATCCCAAGTAGAAAACAGTTTTCTGTATGTCAAGTTGTTGCTTATTTTTGTAGTGAGTGTTTACAATGTGGTTAAATGTTATTTCCATGTCCTCTTTTCTTTATAGACAGAGGCCAAACTTCTAATAACATTTGAGCTACTTCAGAGGTAACTAACTATATTGCATTTTCTAATTGGTTATTTCACAAAGTATTTACATTTTCTCTTGAGTCCTTATAATACATTGTCTGTTTGGGTTTGAAATGAATAATGTGTGTCTTTTTATAGTGAGGACCCCCCTTGTGATTATTTCACAAATGACATCCTTCTGGTAAGACTTTTGACATGATGTCAGCATTAACATCTAAATGAATACATTCAGGAACAAGCCCTCCTTTCCCCATCCTTTGAACCCCTGGAGCAGGCAGAGCTTAAATGGCTTTCGGCAAAGGTTGCTTTTATTTTAGCGATGACATCAGCCAAGCGTGTGAGTGAGCTTCACGCCTTGTCAATGAGTGAAACGTTTATACGCTGGTACTCACTTGGTACAGGGGTGGCCCTTTGGCCTAACCCATATTTTCTACCAAAGAGGCTACCTTTGGCCCACTTAAATCAGATCATAGAGCTAGCAGCCTATGACTCATCAGGCTTGCAGAACGTGGAAGCTGCTTCGGCAGAGCTGCTCTGCCGAGTGAGGGCAGAGCATGCACTGTCCAAACAGAGGCTTTCTAGGTGGATTGTTGAGGTGATTGAAGAGGCATACAGATCAAGAGGTCTGCCTTTGCCTCTTAATGTTAGGGGCCACTCCACCAGGAATGTGTCAACCTCCTGGGCAGCACTACGAGGGGTACATCTAAGTGAGATTTGTAGCTGTCTTTCAGGAACCCTCAGGCCGCTCCCGGTAAGGTGGGTACTGGATTCCTCGTGACTATGTTGGTAATAGTAATCCAGTGTGAAGCACTGCCTCTGGCAGTCAGTAGAAATGAAGTAGAACGATAGTTACGCAAGTAACTACGGTTCTATGAATTCTGGATGACCGCCAGAGTTCTCGGAATCTTGGCGAGAAGATTCCCTCGATACATTTCTGATGGTGACGTGGGCTGATATAGGCGGGGCTGCCCTACGTCACCCCAGGTCACATATGACTTTGTTGATATTAAATACTCGACCTGCGCATGCACGAGCTGGATAACATCCAGTGTTAAGCACGGCCTCTGGCGGTTATCCAGAATTCATAGAACCGTAGTTACATGCATAACTATCGTTTTGATTCGATTCAGAGTCCTGGTACAGAGACAGCAATGCAGTTTAGCTTCCAACTGGAATTTCTAAAAGCAGTTAAGTGCAGAATACAGAATAATATACATATTATCCACCATAGCATACTTTGAGCTACAGAAACCATTCCAACATATATTTAGCTATTAAAGGCAACAAGGTGTAAGCATTTAGTTTTTATACCTTTTATACTTTTTATTTTGAATATTAAGCTTCTTCACTTTTTTTCAACTCTGCTAGTTTGACATTTCACCTTCATGTTTTTCAGCAGGAAATAGATTTTCCAGTTAGAAAATATCATTGTACACATCTGCAGCATAAGTCAACTGCAGCAGGCAGTATAACAGCATTCACACTAAATAGTGAAGAAGCTTAATATTTAAAAGAAAAGGTTTAAAAAAGGTATAAACAACAAAATGTATAGCCTCAATGTCCTGAAATAACTGAATAATATAATAGTTGAATGGTTTCTCTAGCTGAAAGTAGGCTGAAGGAGTTGGATATTAAATGTCAGTAGGTGTGAATGAATGTGTATTAAGAAGAGAAAAGAAAGTAAAAACATTTTGAAAAGCAGCAGAATATTTTAACTGCAAACTTTTTAACTAAAATCATACGTCACCAATAATGTATAAAATATGTGGAACATGTTGAAGTCAGTATGAAGTCTCCATCAGACAGAAAATAATAGGCTGAGACAGTCTGTTAAACTCCAGTCTGTGTGTTTGTGTTTGAGGTGACAACGTTATCCAACACCTGAGTGTGAGCCCAGAGATCAAAGGTTTCCATGGAGATATGCAGTGAAAGGAGAGCCTTTCCATTGTTCTGAATGAGAAATAAACCTCTTATATTTCTAACTATAGTTAAAAAACGGTAGCTGCTATCGGTACAATGTCAACGCGTGAAGCATTTCAGGACCCTGAGGAGCATCTGAGTCTGAAGTTACCTACTGTAACTCCAGCTTCTATGAGTATTGGCGTAACCCTCTAAGGCTATCGCTATTGGGTAATCCCCCTGCGCACCCGCTCAGCACTGAAACACTTGTAGTCCACGCCCACTCGCAAGGTGGGCCCCACCCTCGGGCTCCCTTCCGGTATAAATAGGAAGGAGGCCCGACAATCTGCTCCCATACAAAATAACTTTTCTTCAGCTATTCGTGGAGCCAGTGGGGCCCAGCACTTAGAGGGCTTCGCCAATACTCATAGAAGCTGGAGTTACAGTAGGTAACTTCAGTTCAATCATGAGAGACGTGATGTATGAAATACATGTTTAATACCGGACACGTGGTATAGAAAATTATGATTGACAGATTACAACAATGAATCAACTGATGTTTGGAGATTAGGCCCCGGTTTGTAGGATATCATTCAGGAGGGGAAAACTGCTCCGATGAACCCCCCGGGGTCTAGACACTGGTGGTGGTGATAATGGTTCGGTCTGGTTTGGAGGAAGAAGGATTAGCTTGGCCCTGAATTAGGAGACAGGAGGCGAAGGGGTGGAGGCGGGTTGTGCGTTGACACCTGAAATGACAACTGACAGAGAGGGAAGAGCAGATTTAAAGGGTTTAGCAGGTGCAATGATTGCTAGCTGGGGAGTACCGCCCCTGATTACTTAATGGGAGAAGAGCTTGCAGTGACGTGTAACACCAGGGGGTATGGTCTTCCTTCTTGAACTTGCACTAAGCTTCATTTCAATCATGAGAGACGTGATGTATGAAATACATGTTTAATACCGGACACGTGGTATAGAAAATTATGATTGACAGATTACAACAATGAATCAACTGATGTTTGGAGATTAGGCCCCGGTTTGTAGGATATCATTCAGGAGGGGAAAACCGCTCCGATGAACCCCCAAAGAGAAGAGAAGTAAGAAGTGCTGAGATGTGAAGCATTTCTTACCTTGCTGGCTGATTGAGGAGATCTGCGGATGAAATGAGATAACACCGGGACATGATGAGATTGTCGGAATAACTGTAGGGTTAATGTGAACGCCAACCATGCTTAGCGCCTGCATGTTGGATTAGACGATGCTGACCCACATGCCGCAACCTGCACGCGCAGGGTTAAACATGACGCTGACCCGCTGGCCGCAACCTGTACACACAGGGTTAAACAAAAGCTGACCCATAGGCCGCAACCTGTACACACAGGGTTAAACAAAATGCTGACCCATAGGCCGCAACCTGCACACGCAGGGTTAAACAAAATGCTGACCCATAGGCCGCAACCTGTACACACAGGGTTAAACAAAATGCTGACCCATAGGCCGCAACCTGCACACGCAGGGTTAAACAAAATGCTGACCCATAGGCCGCAACCTGCACACGCAGGGTTAAACAAAATGCTGACCCATAGGCCGCAACCTGCACACGCAGGGTTAAACAAATGCTGACCCATAGGCCGCAACCTGCACACGCAGGGTTAAACAAATGCTGACCCATAGGCCGCAACCTGTACACACAGGGTTAAACATGACACTGGCCTACTCGCCCTGCACGTGCAGGGTTTAAACATAATGCGGACCCACTGGCCGCAACCTGCGCGGCAGGATTCAATACGAGCGAACCTGAAGGTCACGACGATATGAAGTGTTTAAACATGAACACGGTGACACGTACATGTGCTGACTTGCTAAGACCACCACCAGTTGTATGTATAAATACCGTTTAGTGTTCGGACCTTGGATGGCCAGCACGCACGGATGTCCGGGCGAATGTGGGATATGAAGGCGGAGGAGAACCACCGTCCGAGTTGGCAGGGAGGAGGGAGATATGCCTTGAATGGCTGCACCTGTCTGAACGAAAGCCCTGATATGCTATTAGACGCCACCACCAGTTATATGCATATTTACCATAGGTAAACTGAAGAGATCTTGATTGGCGGCACGAGCCGATGTCCGGTGAAGAGGGAGATGTAGACGATATAATGCCCGAGAGCTGTTAGCTTGAGTACGGTGATGCATGAATATCGTAACCTGGTTTACCACGAGCCAAGTGAGCATGAACCCGAGAATATGAATGAAGTGCCGGATGCACGCAGAAAAGACGTACACTTGGTTAAATACTGAGACATGACCCATGATATAGTATATCTTAATTAGCGTTAAGTGTGCCGGGATGAGTCATAGATGCTGATGAGCTGATTGAGTGATTAAGACTGTCTTCTATCATCTGAAGTGAGGATGATGGAGGGACGCTAGTGTTAGATCCAGCAAGTGTGATAAAAATGTGTAGAAATAGTGGAAATCTGAATGATCTCATGCAGATATCCCCCCCAAAACGGAGGATGTGCAGTGCACGTCCTTAAGTCGGGGAAAACACGGTCGTCGTGAGGCCGGCGGATGCCACATCCAGGAAACGGGAGATGATGCGTGCCGAAGAATCCGCATGCAAAGTACGGTTGCCCGGTGAGGAAGAGCAACTGTCGTTGAAGACGTTTATGTGGATGCACGCAGTTGGTTAGAGGAACGATAATACCATGAGCTTGATGTGATGGCTAGGAACTCCGGTGTGAGACTGGGCCTGTAGTTCCTCATGATTAGGAACGCTGTGCTCCTGGAGGAGTCTCTTCTGTTTCTTCTTCTCTTTTCCCAGTTGAGCGGAGTTGTAGTTTAGTAATGTTGTATTTGAACGCTAGATGCGTGAAGGCAACGCATTAGGAGATCTCCCTGAGCAGTGGGTGATTTGAACTGGGGAGAGACGCTATTAATATTATTAACCGAATAGCCGGTGCACGCATAGTTTCTCCTACTTGACTTAAGGCTGAAGAGTTCAGCTGAACGATGATGGGAACATTAAAGCGCGTCGTAATATCTGCTTTGAAGAGCCAGCCTTGGCCTGCACGCTATTAGATTACATTATCTCCGTGCGTAGAAAGGGGGGAACATTGACCTTGTCATCGAGATTGTCACCTGAGCATTTACCGAATTGTATTAAATAATCTGTCGACAGGCTGTAAACAGAAAAGCTGAAATTGAAACTAATAAATACTCAGTTAACCGAGTTTGTATAATGTAGTTAATAATTCCTTACATTTATTATAGCGCTTTTTCAATGACTCAAAGCGCTTTACATATACACACATTACACATATATCATACACACAATGGTCAGATACTGTGGACGATACCCACAGGAGCAAGTTCAGGTGAAGTGTCTTGCCCAAGGACACACCGGCTTTACAGACGCAGCAGCGGCGGGTTTCACCCCTTGATCTGATGATCATTGCACAGCGCACTGCACCACACCGTCCATCTTCACGCCTCGAGGTCATCGAGGCGCTTTTACAAGTACACATTGGTATTATACATGTACTGTGGACGATACCCACAGGAGCAAATCCGGGTGAAGTGTCTTGCCCAAGGACACAACGGCCTCACGCGGTGGCGGCAGGAGCGGGTTTCGAACTGGAGTTCCCCAGCACTCCCCCTTGATCTGATAATCGGATGCACAGACCACTGCGCCACCCGTCCCTACCCCACAGTTACTCTGTGTGTTGCTGCTAGCATACATAACATCTGACGTGGGAACGTTACTCGTGAATGGAGCTACGGAGCTGCTAGAAAGACAGTGGAACCCGGTGCATTCCTCCGTCTGGATGTGGAGCACTTTTGCTAAATGTTTAGACAAAGTGCTCATGTTACGCCCTTACATGATAAACTCTTATTGCACTTTGGCAGCGAGCATTCTCCACATCGAAGCGGGTGAAGTTAACCACGCCTCGGAGCGCGTTCTCTCCGCCACCTCCGCAGTGTGCTCCGCTGCATGTAGCAGCTGTGTGTGTAAACTGCCCCGTCCCCTCGCGATGGGGGAGAGAGATCTCATCTGATCGAAAATACATCATAGGCGCATTTGTTTGTCCTTTGCATATTAGAACGAGTTGTGACACTAGACTGCGATATAATGTTTTTGTAGCAATAAACATGACATATATTTATAAATGTCTCCGGTACTGATAAAAAGACCAGTAACGTTGGAGCTTACGCACGTAAACACACTGCTGACGTCACAATGAATCGACGACTGAATTAGTTGCAACTAATTTGGTAATCGATTTGATCGATTAGTCGATTAGTCGTTGCACCCTTAGTCGCTGCAACTCTGACTACTTTTACATCCAGGCTGAAGACTTTTCTTTTGTCGCTGCTTTTAATTGAACTATTCATATATTAAAACTTTTCTTTTAATGTTTATTTTATTAGCTTCCTTTTAAATGACTGATTTTAAATGCCATTTCTTAATGTCTTTCATTTTTTAAAGCAATTTGAATTGCCTTGTATTGAAAGTGCTATATAAATAAACTTGCCTTGCTGCCAAGGAGATGTTGTTGTCGCAGATCTAGCCGTTGGTGCACCAAGAAACGGAATATTCTTAGTGGAGAAGAAAAAGAGAAAACCGATCATTTAGTCAATAATCATTAAATTAATATTGGGAGTGAATTCCTAATTTATTTAGTATCTGGTCATAAACAGGATAATGTGCAGCGACTTGTTCATTGAGGAAAAGAAGCCCTACGAAACGCCATTCATTTCAGGAAACGCTGTGTTGAAGCTTGAACCTGCGTTTAGTTACTGAGCATTGTAATGAGTAATTACCCGACTGCATTAGTAATGCAAGTAATACGTTACTGAAACTCCATACTGTAGCACGTTACCCCCAACACTGCCTGAAGCTCACCTTAACCCTGACTAGAGGTAGCAATGCATAGTGTTGAACTTCCTGTCGGCTCCCAGACTGTAGTCGAGGAAACGGGGGGGGGGGGGGGTGACTCTCTGTCCTCTCCCAGGGCAGAAGCGACACGCTTCTGGTTCAATAACTCATTTTATCGGAAAGACTGGAGAGAGGCGAGCTCTTCTTGGGAGGTCGTTGCATTATTTAGCTCTCCTGTTTCGCAAGATAGATTTCGCAAGATCACAGACCTTCCTTTTTTTTCTGCTGCCTCGTTTATTTCTAGAAAACATGTATCCCGCTCGCTCATACCATGCCCATGCACGCATGCACACGCCACACCCCTCTCTTAAGGGTAGCGATCTCACTCTGCATGACCCAAATGTCGTAACAATATACGAAACATCTCGTGAATTTGTTGCAACTGCCTTTGCCAACGTTACCCTGACGCCTGTTGAAGTGAGCGCAGGAGGAATAGCTTCAATGGGATATCTTAAGCCCTGCCTGCCTGCAGGAGGGGTTGTAGTTGAAGCCAGAATGGGTAAAACTCCGCATGTGATGAGGACCCGTTCCGCGTGAAGCCGGAAGCGCCGCATTCGGCGGCCCTGATGCCAGTGATGCCTTCTCAAGAGACTGAAGCGTACGTCAGTTGTTTGCGTGAAGTAGCCATTCCCATTAGGCCGGAGGAACTTCCATGGAGCCCGATTTCCTTGTCTTTTCCTCCCGCGTCCGGGCTTGCGGGACGGCCGGCTGACCCGCTACCCGACTGGGGAACGCCGCCTGTAGCTTAATCCGCGATACTGCGGAGCTGATGAATAAATGCCTGGAGCTGGAACGAAGCCCTCAGCTGGGACAAAGCCCTGCTGCTGCTTGGCTTAACCATGAACACCGTGACGCGTACACTTGTGCGTTGACACCTGAAATGACAACTGACAGAGAGGGAAGAGCAGATTTAAAGGGTTTAGCAGGTGCAATGATTGCTAGCTGGGGAGTACCGCCCCTGATTACTTAATGGGAGAAGAGCTTGCAGTGACGTGTAACACCAGGGGGTATGGTCTTCCTTCTTGAACTTGCGCTAAGCTTCATTTCTATTTCATATAGGCTTCCCCCTCTAAGGCTATCGCTATTGGGTTAAGGGTGAAGCATGATGTAGTCTGCGCCCCACTGGGTCCGCCCGGTACGAGAAGCACAGACACACCTGCTCAGATAATAACCCATGCCTATTGCGCCATGCCTATTGCGCCATGCAAATGGCGCATCACCGTCCCTGGAATATAGCATAACATGAATATTCCCCATGAGGGGACGAAGGCTGGGAACAATACATACCTGCCGCTGTGAAAAAGTAGAGACGAAGGTCACACTTTGCCCAGTGACAAAAAGAGGGAACAGCAGCTCTCTGCGTGCACACAGGCAGGAGAGAGGCGCACAGCTGGATCCCTGACGTCACTCACTCTGACAAGACACTCCGTACAAAATGTGTCAGAGGAAAAAAGGAAAAATCCCTCCCATAAGAGGGAAAAAGGGCCACTCTCAGTGTGCCAAGAGGCAGGAGAGAGGCGCACAGCTGGATCCCTGACGTCACTCACTCTGACAGGACACCCAGTACAGGGTGTGTCAGAGAGGAATGGGAGAAATCCCTCAAATACAATTGAATAAATGAACAGGGGGAAGACCAAGATGCAGCAGTGCAAATGTCTTCCACTGACATTCCTCCGTGCAAAGCCGTGGAGGAGGAAATTCCTCTGGTGGAGTGCGCATTGATATTCTCCGGGGGCTCCACCCCAGAGGAGACGCATGCCTGCGACACACAGCCAGTGTGACAGCCGTTGTGCAGACAGAGACTGCACGATCGAGCGCTCTCTATAATGCACAAACAGGCGCTGAGAACGGCGCAAGGCAGCCGTGTGCGCCACATAGCAGGACAGCGCGCACAGGACAGAGGAGATGAGACGTGGCTTCTTCCTCCGACCTGTGAGGAGGAGGAAATAAGCCATCCAAGGTGATCACTCTTGACCTAAAAGAGCTTGTGATGACCTTTGGCATAAAAGCCGGGTTAGGGCGTAAAACAGCTGAACTGCCATCTCCTTGGATCCAGAGACATGACGGAGCCACAGGGAGAGCAGACAAATCACTCACCCTTTTCGCTGATGTTGGAGCCAAAGGTAATACCACTTTGGCTGACAACAGTTTAAGGGGAACCTGGTCTAAAGGTTCAAATGGGGCTTTGTTTAGTGCGCATAACACCAAAGCCAAATCCCACTGAGGCGCCAGTGCGCGTGACACAGGTCTGAGTCTCCGTACTCCTCGCATAACACGGCTGCTGCGCTCTGCGAGCCCCTCTGTTCAATTCGCTGGGAATATACATTGCTCTGATAAGAGCAACGTGTGTGTGCGCGCCCACAACAGCAGCCGTTCTGGGCTCCCTGGCGATTGAGGTATGGCTGCTTCCATAGCCATGGCCTGTTGTCTGTGTGAATCAACACATGTTTGATTGTACAGCAACGGGGCGACTCCCCCGTTCTTTTCCGGGATTTATAAAATAGCGGGAGTAAAAAACTATAGGTTACTTACGTAACCCCAGTTCTCAGAGTAACATGAAGTGTTAGGCTTCTACAGCGGGCTTCTACAGCGAGGCTTCTACAGCGAGCGCTGACGCCGTGGCGGGTGCTGCGGGCGCTGCCGCTGGGGGCGCTCAGCCTGGAATACTGACAGATCAAGGATGGGTCTCATTCCCCCGAGGCGTATCTCGGACAGAGGAATACCGCAAACTCTGCAGTTTATTAACCGATAGGTTAAAACCGGCAGGCTTCTGCAGCGAGCCCTGCTGGCTACTAACCGATAGGTTATAGGCAGAACCCCCAGAACGTCAGAACCGGATCTGCTTCCTCTGAGGCTCTCGTGGAGCAGACCAGGAGCGGGGGAGCCTCACTCCCCTTTGACTCGCCTCCGGGAGACCCTGTCTCTGGGGTGGCGGGGGCGCTCAACGTAGGGTGCTGTCCGGCGATTATGTTGGCCTGTCTTACCCCAAAAAACGCTGTCAGGCTCGGCTCCAGAGAAGGGGCGGCTAGGAAACCAGCATCTGTGAACAAATGTGGCCACCGGAGCCTTCAGGGTCCTCGGGTTCGCCGCCGCCCCCTCCTGGAACCTCCTGATGGCCGGGAAGCGTGGCCAGATCGGGTCATTCCTGACCGTCTGCACCCGCTAAAAAACTCCGGTCATGTCGTCCGGAGCACACCTCTCCTGAGCTAGTGGAACGGGAAGATCTCTGCAGGTGGCCGCCTTGCGTATGATCTCCGACAGTTCCCCTAGGATGCCACCTATCGCCGGTAGCGCTGTGGTGACGGAGAAGGGGAAAGCATGTTCGGCCGCAAAGCTGGCACCCTGCTCCGACTCTGTCTCCCCCGTCCGGGGGAGAGGAGGGAGGGAAGAACCGAACGGTGAACCGTGGAGGGAGGCGGGGTAGGAGTTGTCAGACTCCTGTCCGGCACTCGGCCCCAGGGACACTCGGCCCCAGGGACACTCAGCCCCAGGGACACTCAGCCCCAGGGACACTCGGCCCCCGTCCGCGACCTCGTAAGCCTGGACGGGCCAATCGTCCTCCTCCGCCACAGCAGCGAGAGCGTCCGCTCTCCGCTTCCTGTCGCCCGAGAGGAGACGGGCACAGTGTGTGCATGCTACCTGCTGGTTTAGAGCCGCGTACGCGTGCTCTGACCCCAGACAGGATTTGCATACTGTGTGCTGGTCATAACCCATTATGAACCCAGAGCCACATGAGGGACAATCTCTCACACAATTGTTACTCATGTTACTCTGCAATTGAAGTGTCTCTTGTACTTCAGTAACGAGGTGCTGAAGAAAAGAGGGAACAGATTGTCGGGCCTCCTTCCTATTTATACCGGAAGGGAGCCCGAGGGTGGGGCCCACCTTGCAGGTGGGCGTGGACTACAAGTGTTTCAGTGCTGCGCGGGTGCGCAGGGGGATCACCCAATAGCGATAGCCTTAGAGGGCGAAGCCATATACGAAATAGAACTGCTTTTTGTGTACTTTCGGCTCAATAATGTGGCATTTTTGGCAGATTTACTAAAGGTGTGCAGCTGGTGCTATGATGAAAAATGAGGCTGCATTTACAATGGGCCTTAATGGAGACATGTTGAAAGTTGTTGCCACTTCATGCCCTCAAGAGGCATTTTCTTAAAGTTCTTTGCTTAGAATGTTTTTATTAGTTTAAAAAGCTGAATATTTCAAAAAGTATAAAATATTTTTGAAAAAGTTGAAGATTTCCCATCATGTGCTGAAAAGGCTGAATAGTTTGATATTTGAATGGTTTCTGTAGCTGAAAGTAGGCTGAAGTTATTCGACGGCAAAATATTGGGTGAAATAATAATAATGATAAGAAGAAGAAGCGGAAGAATAAAGAAACAGAAGAACTATAGTGGAATGCTGTAAACAACATTCGCACCAATAATCTCTTTGTGTCTTTCAGGCGGCTCCGTTCTCTTCACTGGATGTTGACGTTCAAAATCTACAAAGGCATGACTGTAAGTAGGCTAGAATAATGTTCTATCCTTCAGATTGAATTTATCACTGTAACAGTGTATGCAAAATGTTTTTTCATCAATTGGAAGACGGATTCAGATGACCTTCACTGATATAAGAAATGTATTGTCATCAAATTCATAGGGATAGCGAAAGGGAAAATTATCTTATGGATGGCCAACTTTACCATTTAAACTGCTCTAATCAATATTATCACATTAGCATTCATTAGCATTAATGTGAGAGATATAATTATAGAATCCCTACGGAGCCCCTAAAGGGACATGAACAAAAAAAGAGAGAGATAACGAGAAAGTAAAGGAACTAACCCGTTATCCCGACTTTTTTATTTCGAGAAAGTTACCGGTGCGCCATGTTGGAAGGTGAGCATGCAGGAGACAACCATTTAATTGCAGACTGTTATGTTTACCTAGGGAAATGACAGTGCATACATTATTTGAGATATATTTCAAACTCAGACTTAATTTTAAGGACATTTTGGCCAGGGGTGTGTGGTTAAAATGTAGCAGCCTGCGGGAACTCCAGGAGGCAGCGGGACGTGTAACCCAGCAGCCTTTGCAGCACCAGCGCGCAAAGAGCTGTGCCTTTTACGCACCGCCTACACTGTGTTTACCTTCATTAGAACAGCTAAAGAGTGACCGCAGGCTGCTACGTTTTAATCACACATACCTCTACACACACACACCTACACGCATCGAACTGCCGATTACTCCCCCTTTTATTAGTTTTATGAAGGAAATGGTCACCAGGGTGCATGATGTGAGTCTGTTTGTGCTCTGCTCCGCTCTGTGTGTGTGTGTTCTGAGTGTTTGTTTCCCTAAAACAGCTGCGGGCAGCGGGTGCTCTGAGAGTCACGGACATGAATTCATAGATCAAGGCAGACTGGTTTACAGACTCTCCTGTTTTGCCAATCCGGTGCTTAACCAAATAGCTCTACACCCCTGGCCTAGTCCTTAAAATGAGGTCTGAGTTTGAAATATATCTCAAATAATGTATGTCATTTCCCCACGTAAACACAACAGTCTGCAATGAAATGGTCTTCTCCTGTGTGCTCCACTTCCTCCATGGCGCACCGGTAACTTTCTCCACAAAAAAGTCGGGATAACGGGTTAGTTTCTCGTTTCTTTTTTTTCTCTCTCTCTTTTTTAAATGTTTGTACACGTCCCTTAAGGAGCTCCGTAATTCCCAGATGTGAATTGAAACTCTAGTTTCTAATTCCACTCAACTGTATACGGGGGCGTTTCAGCATCATCACTTGTAGGTTGGTCTGAAAACCCTTTAACTTCACTGCTGTTGTTGGCCACTCTCAACAGCAACACACAGCTGTTTTAGCTAAGGCATGGGGTCTGCCACCTTTTTGACCAAAAGAGCCATTTTGCCTCCTTTTCCACCAATTGTTTTTGTCTGGAGCCGCAAATCATATTTGATAGCTTATAAAGTTGTATATATTGTTACATCATAGACAAAAACTACAGGTTTTTTTGCATTTATTATTTATTACATTATAGAAAACTGTTTACCTCTAATAATAAACAAATAACTCTTATAAGGAGAATTAAAAAAAAATACACAGGCCTACTTTAAAATAAATCAACACAGCACTTGGGGAATCACAGCCCATTCATTTCGCCTTTCTTTCATGCTTTGCAAAGAAAAAGCAACCTCTTAATATCTTTTGGCTTTATTTTCAACGTTTTTATGTTATGCTTTGGAGAAAGTATGTAAAAGGCGTAAGGACCAAAGGACCAAAATGCAGACACTCACTATGACTCGTGCATGCATGCACGTGCACGGTTGTGGCATGACCACCAAAACAGAAATATATGGACAGACATGTGCGCAAATGTATTTTGTATCCTATCCATGTGAACACGAGTTAAAGCATCAATCTGGTGCACTTTGAGAGCAAAATTAAGTGATCTATGGATACATCTCTCACCCATATGAAACTCTGGCCTCATTGCACTGGCTTCCAATTAGGTTCCAAATTGATTTTAAACTCCTTTTATTTGTTTTCAAAGCCCTAAATGGGCTGGCTCCGGCCTATATAGCTGAACTCCTCCATCGCTACACCCCAGCCAGAGCTTTAAGGTCTGCTGACCAGCTGTTGCTGATAGTGCCCAAGACCAGGCTCAAAAGGGCAGTGACCATCAACTGGCGGCCGGCGGGCCACATCCGGCCCGCACGACGGGGGTAACTGTGGCGTTAGTGCGTTCGCCCCCCACTCGTTTTTTTTTTACAACGTCTCGTGAGTAATGTGCAGTACCGGAGTCCAACAGAGAGGCAGCAGCTGCGGGACAGTAGACGGCATACTGCGTAGCCTTCCCTGCCCTGAAGAAGAAGTGATCCTTCGTTGTGAAGAGTCTGCTTTATGCACTCCGCAGCAGTAGCCCCGCTGCGACAGAGTCCAACAGAGAGGCAGGAGCTGCGGGACAGTAGCCTCGAAAGTGATCCTTCGTTAGCGTCAACAACTTCAAAATTCTGGGCTATATAAAAATCGCTGGCCCGCGAAAGTGTCTATTGGATAAATGTTGGCCCTTGGACAAATGTAGCTGGTGATCCCTGCCCTAGGGGTTTTTAACTCAACACTAAAAACTCACTTCTTCTCCCTGGCCTTCTAGTCAGAGCGGAGCACGACTCCTGACATTTCCCTGTGTTTGATTTTTATATTTGATGTTGTAATTTATTGTCTTCTGTTCGCGATTGTAGTAATGTGTTATGTATTATTTGCATGTTGCACTTTGGCTCGACCACAAATCGTTTTTAAAATGTGTTATATAAATAAAACCTGATTTGATTTGAAACAGAACGGTAAACAGATTTATTTTTCTTTATGGATATTTTACAAATCACTCCCTTTTTAAACTGTATTCTTGTTTATTAATAACAACTTTTTCTTACTGTCATATAGTATTTTATACCTGTTTTTCATTTATTCTCTTATTTTGTAACTATAATGATCATATAAAGGTGGCCTTTACCTCACTGAGCTGAGGTTATCAGAGCCTCTCAGTCTGTCAGGAGAGAACTCTCCTCCACCTGGTTGTCGAAACAGCTCCTTATATTTGTTAGCATAGCTAGCTAACCAGATGCTAACAACAACAATCCCCCCGGTACCGGCGCGCTCTCTCTCTCTTGCTCGCTCGTGCCACACAAACAGAGCCGAGCTTGAATGACACACAGAGACCCAGAAGTACTTGTACTGTAATGTAGCATATTATTTTCGATGGCGTGATCATATGATCAGTATGACATATGAACAGATTGCCACTGGGCTTACAATTAAAGACACAGCCACGCAAAAAACGCAGCATGTGTATAGCTCCTTATGTGTACTGCAATTTTTGCCGGAGCGGCGTTCCGGTGCGTTTCCACAGCACTACACCCCTGGACGTGACATGATATATATACCACGTGATGACACGTTACGGTCGTTTTGTGTTCAAGGAACCTGACATTGGCCAGGAAAAACAGGCAGTCGCTTGTTTAATTCTATTACATTTTTTATTTTTTGTATTGCAGTTGATGGTTTTGTTTTTTTGCCTGTGTTTATAAATTACCTCGAGGGCCATAACAAATAGTCTAGCGGACCGTATACGGCCCGTAGGCCGGAGGTTCCCCACCCCTGGTTTACAGGATCTGCGTTTGTCACAATTATTTGCTTCTGTTGAAGCCACAAAGAATTGTGGAACAGCATCACCTACCATGCTCTGGTAAAGGATGGTCTAGTGCAGGGGGGGGGGGGCAACCCGTGGCCCTTCAACCCCTTTGCAGTGGCTCCCTGTAGCTTAGACCAAAAATAACTTTGCAAAAATGAACAGCTATTTTAGTTTTGGGTTGCACATTGTTTATTGAAAAGGATCATCTTTTATTTTTATTATAAGTCACAAATTAAATAGAGAGTCAAATTCTGCGTGTGGATTCCTGTCCTTTTACTGCCAAGAATGCTGGCTTTCATGCATGCATATATTGTGAGAAATTAGCAGCCAAAAAACATTTAATTTCAAAAGACATTTCCAGAAAAAGCAGACAGCATCAGCTGCTCCCTCTGTTGTAACAAGTAAAAATATCAATAGATTTTCAACATATTTTACTTTATTCTTTTACTTTTTGTATAGTATAACACCATATAAAGCTTTATAAGCTGTGTTAACAAATATTGTTTGTGGCTCCAGATAAACTATATTTGGTGGCAGAGGAGGCAAAGGTAATTGATAATAAATGAGCTGACCCCTGGACTAGTGTATACTTTGCTAAAAGAGTTAACAAAGGAAGAATGAAGCTCCTTTTCTATCATCTTCAAACAGCTCTTATCATGGCTGCCAGGTTCTTCCGGGTCATTTCACTCTGTTAGGAACCTCCCTGAGCAACAAGACTGTTCGACTGGAGCCATGGAGGCAGCAGCAGCAAACAGGAGAATGTAGTATTTCAAAACAAATCAGAATGTTACAGTACTTGCCAATAATTTGAACTTGTATCCATCTATAAATCCAGTGTGAGTGAAAGTGAGCAATACAGCCTTAGTGTAGCTGTTCAGCCTTTTTTAAGTTTACTGACTAATGACTCTACTATAATGAGAACTGTTACTTTTGACTTGTCAAGCTTCATATACATTGTTATGTATATAATGTATCAGCTTTTAGGAACAAGGTCCTGAAACTAAGGGGTGCGTATCCGGAGAATCACACATTTAATGGAAAGGAAACCTGCAAACGTTTCTACATCAACAGAGACTTGGAGACAGAACTTGGAGTCGCAGTAAGTTTGAATTGTCATTTAAATGTCAATACGTTTTAAATGTTAAACATTAGTGTAAGCTGTTCCTTTTCAACTCTACTTACATTGCATACATCTTTGTAAGGTTGTGTGTTCTTATTTTTATTTTTGGAATGTTATCCTCTGCTCCTTTATGAAGTCCATTGAAAGTGTATATTTGTGGAGTTGTGCTGAGAGCCAGTGGTTGGCTTTGCTTCTCCAAGCGATCTTGCAAGCTTGTTGTGATTTATAGCAAAATAAGGTTAAAGACTTTTATAACTAAATTAGAACATTGAAATTGACATATGGACTATATAATACCAGGTGAGATTTATTAATATAATATTGCACAACAACCCCCCCCATCAAAATCTAATTTGTTTCTAATTATTAAACATCACAGTGTGAACAAAATAAAATAAATAATTGTTATCCTGGTATTTAGTATTGTAAATACAAGAGGCACTTTTTAGGAAATGTGACACTGCATTAAAATCAATGTAGTTGCATAACCATTAACATATTCCAGACTGTTCGGTTCAACCCAGTCAGACTCAGTAAAAGTGGAAAATAATATTAATATTTCACATTTTTACAGAATGTCTTTGTCCTCTAACGACATCAGAGAAATGTTTCCAAAGGGATGCAGAAGAGATTAACAAACTAGAGAGGGAGGAGGAAATTAAGTAAGGAAATAAGTGAAAAAACACTTTCCACATTGTAAGGGAAACTTCTGTAGCAATGGAGAGTCAGGACTCAGAGAGACACGGGACGAGCAGGAGTTCTGATGTCAAACACTGGCAGTTTATTACAAGCATCGGCCGGAGAAATTCACATCACAAGTCACACAGTCAAAGGTTCTGACTGCACCGGTGGGTTGCCATGTCAATTCTGACTCCCTTCTCCTCTTGGCAGACCTTTTAATTAGCTTCACTCAGAGTCAACCCCCATATTGGGGAAAGCATCTGTGAACACCTGGGGGGCACTGAATCACTTTATCTGACTCTATGGCTCTTGTGACCGAGAGTTGACCGGTCACAAAACTCATAATGGCAGCAATAGCTGACAGTTCCCATTCCTTATGACAGATAACAGACTTTGGCTTCGTCGTAAACGTCAACAGGCCGAAAGGTCAAATATCTTAAGTAAAGACAAAATTAATCCCTCACACACATGTTCTTCTTTTAATAATTAATAGCTTTCTTCCACAACAACTGCCACAAGCTCATGCCTAACTCAAAGACTGTTTTCTCTGTGTGTCAGCACTCTGAGGCCACTGTACATCCAATGGAAACGTCTATACATCTCCAGCCACTACAGCCTAACCATGAAGGCAAAGTGTCCCTTGTTATTGGTCAGGTAAGAATGTTCACTATAGCTGAAGTTAAAAGGTGAGCTGATATGTAACAAATGCTAATTATGTAGCAACAAACATAAACCATTTACAATTTAAACTGAGATAGAGAACTGTTGAATCCATTTACTGCAAAGATGTCTTTCAAATCATTTATGTGATTTAATTTGAATGTAATAATCTCCATAAAGCTATTGCAGTATGTGGATCGCTTCACACCCTCTGACTGACCTGCCATTGGCCAAGTTACCCTGGTGTTTAAGATAACAGTAAAATAACCTGAACATAATATTGCTCGCTAGTTTAATTTGTATTTATTTTTATAATAATGTCACATTTTCTATTCACAGGACGAGATCGAATTGCACTTACACACACATGACGGGTAAGGGACTTTTTACTTTCAGCATAAAGTATAACCAAAAGTATGTTGACACCCAAATATGTTGAGCTCCTAATTCCAAAACCATGGGCATTTAGCCTCCTTACTGTAATCCTGTGTATTGACGTGCACTCAATGATGATAAATGTGAATAGTCTTTTCTTTAGACCCAATCATAAGTCTTAACGGATAGGGGTAGTAAGTAGCAGGTTTGTTTGTTTATGAACCTGACATTCTGCACAGTTGTATTGTCATGTTGAAACAGGAAAGGGACACATCAAAACTTTTTAAAATCTTTAGAACACTATTGTCTAAAATGTAAATGTTAGCAGTAAAATGTCCCATTTTGGAGCTAAGGGGCTGCAACAAAACAATAAAAGCAGCCCCAGACCAAAGGCATATGGACAGCTGACATTGGCCAACATGGATGCAGTGAGTGCTCGGGGTGCAACGCATTCTCAACCACAAGACCTCAGTGAAACAATACTTCAGCTTCATGTTTTGTTACACACACTTTACCTTGTAAATCCACAGCACGGAGGAAACGTTTGGAGTTCGCCTGGACTTTGACATTCCATCTCAAGAGAAAGAGTTTCTGAAGAAGAGGAAAGATGTGGTGGCACAGGCTTTGCAGAACTTTTTAGGCCTTGGCTCTTTACCTCAACCTAACAAGGTACTGTAGAGTGCAACTCTCTCACATCGTTACTTATGCCTTTGTGTTGTCTCCTACCCAAAGTCAATTTGCTTACAATTTTGCTAATTGTTGCGTGAGACATTATATTCAGCAGAAGTCCCCACGTTTGCAGTCAACCAAAGTAGTTTGTAAGCATCATCTTAACTAGTTGTAATGGACAGAAAAAACACACGACCACATTTCACTGAGTTTGGCCTGGAGAACTGACCGTTTATTTCTGCGCATGCTCATTAGCATCACCACGTTTCTTTCACACTCAGGCACGCTCTGATGATGTCATATACACATGAACGGAAACATGACTTTGTTCTTATTCAAATATGCTTAAAGGTGGGGTAGGTAATTTTGGAGAAACCAGCGCGAGTGCGCTAGAATTAGAAAATACACAGCCGGAAAAAATCTGCCACTTCCTTACAGAGCCCCTCCTCCAACACACACGAACGCGCACATGACCAATGAGGGCACGAGATAAGTTTGTGCACAGATGGAAGGCTGACAGGCAGGTAGGCCATCCAGTTACTTTAGCCGGGCCGGCTCAGATGATTGGTCGTGCTGTTTACAGCGCCACTGCTTCCACAGATGAATTTTTTTATGGATTTTTTGTCAAAGCACTTAAGATATTCATTGCTATCGGGATGTTAAGAGCATTCCATGGAATATAACAAAAAGTGTATCTCGAGCCGGTTTCTCAAACTTACCTTCCCCACCTTTAACACTCAAAGACATGTTGATAACTCTCTACAGTGGTACACAGAATCCAATAAACAAAAACAAAAAAACTTCTCTAGCAGTGTTACATTTTTACACCTGCAATTCACATTACTCTCCAAACAATTACCCTTTGAACTTTTCAAATGTAGCCTTTGTCAACGGCTTGGTTAAGACAAGAGCTACCATATCTGCAGTAGGACAATATGTAATAGATATCTTCCCCTCAGCATGTGCAGATCGTACAAAACGATATTTGATGTCTACATGCTTGCTTCTCTGTCTGCATACAGGGTTTTTGGATAGAGCTATTGCTCCCTGGTTGTCCTCATATATCTTCACTGGTACATGTGGGCTATTACGGTCTACCCCTTTTAATAACTGTACAAGGTACATGCTCTCTTGAGTAGTAGCCGCTAATGCCATGTTCTCGGCCTCACAGGTCGATAGCGCCACTGTTGGCTGCTTCCTGCTTTTCCAGGATATAACTGGACCATTTTCAGTTAAGCTGAAACAATATCCAGTTGTGCTTCTCCTATCATTTTGATCGGCTGCCCAATCAGCATCACTGTAGCCCTCAAGCTTTAGGCTTTCCTCACTTTTCTTGTAATGTAGCTTGGTCTATAGTACCCTTTAGATACCTCAACAGTTGTTTTGGTTCTGCTAAGTGTTGTGATAGTTTACTCACAATCCAGCTCAGATCAGGTCTAGTACATGTCATAATGTATATCAAGCTACCTACTATCTCTCTGTATCCTGTTGAATCCATAACTTCACCCTCAGTGTCAAAATGTAACTTTAGCTCGCATGGAGTTGACCTTGGTTTGCACTCTGACATGCCAAACCTCTCTAGCATATTTGCTATGTGTCTCTTTTGGCTCATGTTGATCTCCCCCTCACTCTGTGTAAAGTCGATACCTAGAAAGTGTTTAAGTTCACCCAAATCTTTCATTTTAAACTTCCTCTTCAACATCTCTTATAACATCACTGAGTGAGCCGTTGTTATTGGCCGCTATAAGTAGGTCCTCTACCCATATCAACAGAATGACTCTTTCGTTCTCAGACTCTTTGCTGTAGAGTGTAGACTCAATGATCAGCATCATTTTTGCACAAACCCATTCTCTGTAAGATGATCATGCTGTAACTTGTTCCAGTTTCGCCCGGATTGCTTTAAACCAGCGTTTCTCAAAGTGTGGGGCGCGCCCAAATAATGCAGGTTAAAATAATTAAATTGAATACATTTTATTTTAGCAAACACTGAAAACGGGTCCCACAGACCCAAACAGCACACAAAGGTTAAAGGTCAGCATATAATAATGTTAAAATGTGCTAAATATATACACTGCAAAAAACAAAAAAAAGATAAGTAAAAGTTGCTCACGACTTGTTTTACTTTTTGAAAGTAGCTCTCATCCTAAAAAAGGTTGGAGACCCCTGCTATAGAACGATATATTTGACCATTTTAAGCTTGGCCTACCATTTTATTGGAGCGATGAGGAAAAGGTGGGGCTTGAAAAGGATCACTTGTTCAAAGTGGGGTTTTATTTATGTATTATAAAACCATACAAAGACTTGTTGAGTTTGCACACTAAGTGTTCCCCTGTTTTTGATTTGGCCTCAAAACCTTCGGGCTGTTCCATATATAACTCACAGTCTATTGGTGCATGGACAACCCAGTCTCACGGCATTTCGTGTTATAGTCTATTGATTCGTGTTCACCAACACGATTTCCCCCTTTTTTTCGTGTCACACAGAACGATTTTAAAAGCAATGTATTTCTATTGGTAGTATGTTTCGTGCCTGCAGCACGTCTTTTTGATACTCAATATCAAGCCACGATTATTGTTTTTATTTTTAATTCTATAATGTCAGACTTTTTTTGCCATCTGTGAGGAAAAGAAATGGGGCTCAGAGCCTCAGAATACTGAAATATATATTTTTTAAATCTTTTTTTCCTTCTAATTTGTTATTCTTTTCTAAATAACACACTGTTATTTACTCACCAATAACACACAATTATCCTTGTTTTTATTTTTATTTTTTATTCTATAATCTCGTTTTTTTTTGCCGTCCGTCAGGAACTGAGTTTTAAAATAAACTATCAACAAAATTGCGTTGCCTGGCAACAGCTTCGGGTGAAAACAGTATTTCCGGTCTCGAAGTTTTCATAGTAAAACCGAAAGTATTCCCCTCACTGTCAACTAAAAACACCAGATTATCCTTGTTAATTACACAACATTGATTGGCTTAAATTGTGTACAATGCTTTTGTGTTTTTCCCCTTCGATTCGGAGAAACAAATAGTTTTTTCAGAGTTTGGGATGGCTGAAGACACTACACTACCCATAATCCTCAGCTATCGTTTGGGACTACAGTCCCTTTGCTTGACAAACCCCGTGATTAGTCTTCAAGCTCTGTGATTGGATGTTGGAGTGGCAGTGCGCCAAGGTTACGCAGAGCGTCAGACAGCTCTTTGAAATGGAATGAAACCACCGCAGACTATTCAAAATAGGACTCGAACGGGTCCAGCCCCCCCCCCCCCAGAACTACACATGCTGGCTAATTGTGTTTCGCAACATGTTCTATGGCATGACTCTACTGGATATTGTAGTTTTAAAAGACGTTTTCGTATTTCCCATAATTATAAGTTGGGGTGAAAATTGCTTGTGTCCATAATGGGCAGCATTAATATATACCCACATGACACCTAAGGTCAGAAGAGCTTTATTTAATAGCTGGTCTTATGTCTGTGGCGATTAGGCCCCGTTGTGCAGGAGTATCATTCGGGAGGGGAAAACTCTGATCCGATGAAACCCCCCCGGGGTCTAGACACTGGTGGTGGTGAATGGATAGTTGGGTTCGGTCTGAAGGGGAGTGGCTTAGCTTGACCCTGGATTCGGAGGGACAGGAGGTGGAGAAGGGGTTGGAGGAGGGTTGCGTTGAGTCACCTGAAATGACAGCTGACAGAGAGGGGAGAGCAAATTTAAAGGGGTTAGCAGAGCGCTATGATAGGCTTGTAAGAATAGAACGAAGTGATTGGTTAAGCTGGGGAGTGACGCCCCCGATCACTTATTGAGAGGAGAGAGAGTAGTAACGTAGCATAGTAAATTAATGAAGGTCTTCCTGGTTGAACTTGCGCTGAGCTCCATGTGTATACCTCCACGATTAAACGGTCCTATTCTGCACATTTCTTATACTATCTACATACATTAAAGTATAATTAATATGTATAATATCAGTTAAAATAAGTGCTTTAACATAGTTAACATTGCAGGAAAGCAATATTGGACGTTAAGTACTTTGTCAGGTTAAATATTTATTTGTAGATACCCACAATGCTTTTTTCTTATTTAAAAGACGACCTTAACATAAAGTATTCTTTAATGTATATATAAAGGTTAATTCGTTTTTCTGTTTTGCACCTCCTCCTATTAATATCTTTGTACGTCCTGCACTAAACTGTTTCATTGTAGAGATCACTTACAGTATCTTCTTGACTTTTTTATATTCTATATTTCTATCATTAACCTTCTACTTTCCCCCTATTTTTTATGTTCTCTTAATATTTTTTTCATCAAATATAACCTATTCAACACAAAAATGCAATAATGTGCTTTAACCACTAGGTGGTTGCTGATGATCCACGTCACATATTCAGTTTCGGCTGCAGTTCTTCCAGTTTGTCCAGAAGTCTTCTCATCAGGGCTCTATAAATAAATAACTACGGCAGATGTGTAATATTGAATGCAGCCGAACCGTGTATTACACTGCCGTTATCACTTTCAAAGAGAAAAGCAAGTACACTCGGAATAAAGTATTATTTTCTTTTTTTAAATGTTTTTGGATTTAATATCGTATAAACACCATATCCCAACGTGCATTGCGGCTAAAACACCGGTGACTTTATTTGGAAATTCAGTTCCTGGTGGATTGAAAAAAAGCCCAAGATTATAGAATTAAACAAATAAATAAAAACAAGGAAAATTGTGTGTTATTGTTGAGTAAATAACAGTGTGTTATTTAGAAAAGAATAACAAAAAATACAGATTTCAGTATTCTGAGCCCCATTTATTTTCCTCACGGACGGCAAAAAAAGTCCAACATTATAGAATTTAAAATAAAAACAATAATCGTGGCTTGATATTGAGTAAGAACATGTTTTTATGAACCACACAGCTTCCGGTCTTCCAAGACCCGACCGGACAAAAAGACGTGCTGCAGGCACGAAACATACTACCAATAGAAATACATTGCTTTTAAAATCGTTCTGTGTGACACGAAAAAAAGGGGGAAATCGTGTTGGTGAACACGAATCAATAGATTAAATGTTGTGACTATAACACGAAAGGCTGTGAGACTGGGTTGGCATGGAGGTAAGCTGTCTTCACATCCATTTGGTGTAGGATAAGATCATCCTGTATAGTCACCTGCATCAATGTACGTACAGAAGTCATATTTGCTGACGGTGAAAAAGTTTCCTTGTAATCAATTCCCTCTACTTGACCATGGCCTTTAGCTACATATCTGGCTTTAAAAGTGTCAGATCCATCTGGGCTTTCTTTCACTGCTTAACACTAATGAATAAAACACGATACTTTGAAAGTGTGCCAGAAGTCAAGTCAGATCATGTCATGAGATATTCACACATGGCAGTATCATATGGATGCAATTAAGTACAGTAAATAATGTTACACAAAGGATTGATATTGCCATTTTGAGCATATTAGCATGCTGAAGTTGGCATGTGGTTTAAAGCACCAAATACAGCCTCACTCTTTTTATTCTCTGTTCAGGTACCAACCATAGCAGTGGTGGCTTCCGGAGGGGGGTCCAGAGCAATGACGGGCATGCTGGGTAGTCTGAAAGGTCTGAAAGATACAGGAGTCCTGGATGCTGTCAGTTATATCACTGGTGTTTCTGGATCCACATGGTGAGTGAACAAGTGTAGTTTTACATTCAGGTGAAAATATGCTAATATCAATCTTCTCATTTACTAAGACAGGCAAATAAAGGCAATGTCCTACATTTTGGGATGTGCCAAACAGAAAATATATAATTGAATACCAGGAAACAGGGCAGTGGGGCTGTGAGTTAAGGGCATGAACTGGTTATTTACGGGATTGAACCAATGCTTAGAAAGGAAGAAGACTTCAACAGAGGCCCACAAAGACTTCATTTGGTCATTTAATTGGTACGTTGGTGCATTTGCTTTATTTCTATAAAATATTTTTAAATGCATCAAGAGAGACAGGTAGGCCTTCTATTCAGGATAAAATGGGAACTCCAACATATTAGGCATATTGGACTGTCACTGTCACTGAGAGCTGAGATGTTGAGAATGTATGGAATATTTTAAATGCCTAAAATGCAACAATTCTCCAACTTTAAACTGTTCGTGACGTGATAATAGTATGCCAATATTGTGCAGTGGCAATTACCAACTGGAGTGGTTTACTGCTTGTTCACCAGGGTTTAGCGATGCTAACGACAGCGGATGCTTTAAAGTACAAATGTACTGTCTTACCGACACACAAATAATATTCCTTGATGCATATATCCCCATACATGTTTTTTCCTTTAGGTGACAATGGTTGTCAACGGACCTCCATAAATTAAGTGAAGTGTACTCGTATTACATGGATGATGTTAGCATAGCCAACGAAGCCAGTCTGTAACACGATTTGAAACCAAATAACTACCGTAATTTTCGGACTATAAGCCGCGCCTTTTTCCCCATTTTTTGACCCTGCGGCTTATATAACGGTGCGGCTAATCTATGGATTTGTACAGCTAACGGCCACTAGGGGACCTCCTAAATCTATGGATTTTACAGGTTACAGTCCACCACCTTAACTCTATGGGCTCTATGGCCGGTCCGCGCCCACCACCTTTAAGCGGCGGGCTCCAGCAGGAAAAGCTGGAGGCCGGAAAAGAGTGAGACAGGTAGCGCGCAAAAGTAAAAGTGGAACCGAGAGTGGTACGAGAGACAGAACGAGAGCAAGACAGACAGACATTACGAGAGCGAGACAGTTTGTGCAAAGGAAGTTTTCATGCACAAACCCTCATTATGGAAAACAAACGTAGAAATGCATATGATGCAGCTTTTAAGTTAAAGGCAGTCAATCTGGCAGTAGAAGAAGGAAATATAGCTGCCGCACGTACCCTTGGCCTCAATGAGTCAATGGTGAGACGTTGGAGACGCCAGCGGGAAGAACTGTCTCAATGCAAAAAGTCAAAAAAAGCTTTCAGAGGTAATAAAAGCAGATGGCCCGAACTTGAAGACTTTCTTGAACTTTGGGTGAACACACAGAGAGCAGACGACCGAGGTGTTTCCACCGTGCAGATCCGACTAAAGGCCAAAACAGTCGCCACCGAAATGAAAATTGAAAATTTTAGAGGTGGACCATCCTGGTGTTTCAGATTTATGAGACGAAAGGGACTGTCCATCAGGGCGCGGACGACTGTGTGTCAGCAACTCCCTCCCGACTACCAGGAAAAAATAACAAACTTCGGCGAATTCACACAAAGAAAGATAGAGGAATATTCCATCGGACCGGACCAGATCATAAATATGGATGAAGTGCCTTTGACGTTTGACCTGCCTCTCACTAGGACTGTTAACAAGAAAGGTGAATCGTCCATCACGTTGAGAACCACTGGCCACGAGAGAACGAATTTCACTTGTGTTCTTGGCTGCACAGCATCTGAATTAAAGCTTCCGCCAATGGTGATTTTTAAGCGGATTACAATGCCAAAAGAAAAGATCCCGAACGGCATCTCCTTTAAAGTCAACAAGAAAGGGTGGATGATGGAAAGCGTAATGAAGGAGTGGCTGAATGAGTGCTACGTCAAGCGCCCTGGAGGATTCTTTCGCCAAAAAAAAAGCTTTGCTCGTTTTGGACAGCATGAGGGCCCATATAACAGATTCTGTGAAAGCAGCCATCAAGAGCACAAACTTAATTCCAGCTGTGATTCCTGGGGGCACAACGAAGCATCTGCAGCCACTCGACATCAGTGTCAATCGTGCGTTCAAAGTGGCACTACGCGTTCAGTGGGAGGCGTGGATGACTAGCGGCGATAAATCATTCACCAAAACTGGTCGCATGCGAAAAGCAACTTTCGCTCAAGTTTGCGAGTGGATCCTGACAGCGTGGAGGAGTGTCAAAACATCCACGATCATCAACGGGTTCCGAAAGGCTGGACTGCTGCGTGATGAAGAGGAGGACGCCACCACAGCTGAGGCCCTTCAGAGGCTGTTCGATTCCGACAGTGACGAAGAGGAGTTCGTTGGTTTTGAGAGCGACAACGAAGGAGAGAGGAGAGTGGCTGACGAAGCCACCCTGAGCCTGTTCGTTTCCGACACTGAAGATGAGGACTTTGGTGGTTTTAGTACGCAGGAAGAAGACGAAGATGAGGATTAATGACTTGACTTTTCTGGTTACAGCCGTGTACTGCACCTTAGCCTAAAAGATGAAGACGAGGATTAATGACTTTTCTGGTAGGCTGATTACCGTATATTTTAAGCAGCCGTGTTACTGCAACTTTAAGCTTACGCACTTACTGTCGTGTTACAGGCACTTTATTTTGCACTTTTAAAAAAACACATTTAATTTAGCCATTGATATTGCCTCGTCAAGCGCTGTAAGCTTTGTTTTTTGTTATGGTACTACTGTAGGCTATAATGTAGATCAGTGGTTTTCAACCTTTTTCATGCCAAGGACCCCTAAATTGATACACATTTGGCCGCGGACCCCCAATTGAAAATATTTTGTGCCAGGGACCCCCAGAAGCAAAGATATCAGTTAATTTTCGCTTTAAAAAATATAAATATTCAAAGATGTGCACACTTTTTCAAGGTTTTTCAAAAATAGCCAAAGCTAAGTGGTTAAATGATTGTGACGCTATTAACTAATTTTGCTGGGGAACCCCTAGCACTCCCTCAAGGACCACTGGTGGTCCCCGTACCACTGGTTGAAAACCACTGATGTAGATCACTGCCGGTACGTGCGCTGGGAGCGCACCGTTTAAGTTTGAAAGTTGAAAAGTTTGTGTGTCTGAAACGCTATGTGATACAGTACAGTTTACACAGCACAGTACATGTTCTGTAGCTACTATTGCACTAAATGGTAACACTTGAATACGTTATGCAAATATGCAACTTGTTTGTTGAAATGTTAATAAATGGGAGCTTCCTCAAACAGCCATCTCTTTCCCGACAATCCCCTCTGTGCACGAACCCTTACATATGGTAATTAAACATTAAAACACCTGCGGCTTATAGTCCAGTGCGGCTTATATATGTATACACATCATTCAATTTAGCTGCTGCGGCTTATATTCAGGTGCGCCTTATAGTCCGAAAATTACGGTATATAAAATGTAGAATATTTTTCGAGTGTTTAATGGAAGTATGGTCATAAGATATATAAAACTTTGTGTCTCGCAACATTTATCAGACAGACGTATGACATTAATATTCCCCATAAATACTGTGAATGAGTATATCCTAGTTGCTTTGACAATAATAGCAAACAGGTTGTAAATATATGGCATGTTATAGGGTAAGTTGTGAATAATATGTCATACAAACGCCAGGTTAGTGTTGCCCAACCTTTGTATATATTTATACTGTAAATACATGTGTGTGGTCGCGTTTTAGCCACTTAGCAATGTCGGTGCTACTGCTTAAACAACACCTTTCCACTCTGGCCATGAACTGTTTTTGGTGGTTATATGGTTATATAGTTTGCCTGGTTATATGAATTGCTTTTAAATTATTGAAACCCTTTAAACATTATTATCTTCCATCTGAGCAGGGCCATGTCTACTCTGTATCAGGAAGATAACTGGTCACACGAGGACATAGACAGTATCATCTCAGCATCAAAAGAACAGATTACCAAGAGTGTCCTGAGTGGATTCTCTCCTGAGAAACTGCAGTATTACAGCGAGGAAACCGCTAAGAAAGAGCAAGAGGGTCACCCCGTGTCACTCGTTGACAATGTGGGACTGCTGCTTGAGCATCTTGTCTTTGGGAAGGTGAGAAGCTGAACTTATCATGTTATTACCTTAAGTTATATATGAATTTTAAAGCTTAAAACTTAGATTACATTTTGCACCCTAATTTTCACTTGTGTTAAGTAATGTTAAATACCTTTAACAGCCGTGTCTGTCACACTTGTATTGCTTTTACTTGTGTGTGTGTGTGTGTGTGTGTGTGTGTGTGTGTGTGTGTGTGTGTGTGTGTGTGTGTGGGTGTGTGTGTGTGTGTGTGTGTGTGGTGTGTGTGTGTGTGTGTGTGTGTGTGTGTGTGTGTGTGTGTGTGTGTTGTGAGGAGGTGTGTGTGTGTGTGTGTGTGTGTGAGGAGGTGTGTGTGTGTGTGTGTGTTGATATCTGGGTCAAGGAGTTTATGTGTGTGTGCTGCATGGAGACAGGAGGTGTATGTGTGTGTGTCAGGGTCTCTGGGTCATGGAGTGTAAGTAAGAAGGTTTATATATATAGGATTACTTTAAAACAGTCCCAAATAATACATGTTCACTTCAATACAGTTCAAGATAATACCTGTTTACTTTAATACAGTTTAGAACATTATCGGTTTGCTTTAATCCCTCTTTTGATCTCTCCTTCAGAGATCAACTTATACACAGCATTTGAAATATAACCACTGTCATTCTTTTCTACTGTCTGTTCCCCAACATTTATATAAATCCATCAGAAGCTGGGATTTAGAGCACTTTAAACCTTTAGGAACAGTCCACCATAACAACTTCTTATGACAGTGGAGAGAGACCAAAATATGTTAAAAATTGTCCTTGTCGGCTGAGTCATCGTGCTCGTCCTCCTCCGACGCGTAAGCCAGCAAGAGTATTTGGTACGAATGGGAAGGGGCAGCTTCTCCCTAAAAAAATGGGATATTGAAACAAAGTTCCTAAAAAAAAGGGATATTAGAACAAAGTCCACACCGGCTATATCAACCTGTTTCAGCGGAGAGTGGAGTCCCCTGTGCCGTCTTGGCTTGCCGTGTCTTTGTCCCCCCGATCCGCTGACGGCGGCTTCCGGGTCGATGCTGGAGAGATGTCTTCCCGATCCTCCTTCTCTGGCCTGCTAATGACGCCTCCCGAGTCGACTGCTGGAGAGATGTCCTCCCGATCCTCCGGCCCGCTGATGATGTCCTCCCGATCCTCCGGCCTGCTGATGACTGTTTCCGAGTCGACCTCCTCGTCGAGGGCCAAGTCCATCCTGATGTCGTCCACGGTCCTAGCAGGTGGTTTCCCCGCCGCACACTGGCTCCAGCTGTCCCCCTTTCCTCCTAGACGGACAGCATGAGAGATCCACTGGGTCACTCGGTCGGGGCCGGAGAGCCTGGGGTTGAGCCACTTTGTCCTGATGACCTTCAGCCAGACGAACTCCGCTGTGTCGGCCTCCTGGGTCCCTCTTTTGGCGCCAGCAACCTGTGTGGAGAAATCTGATACAAATCCCTCAAGCCTACGCTCAGGGCTCCGGGGCCCTCAGCTGTTTGACCCACCACTGCTTAGGCCGCTTGGAACCTGTTGGTGGGGTGTCTTAAAACAACAGCCGTCTGAGAACAGGTTTTCTAAATTAATTGTAGACCTCCTGTCTGCCAGTGCAGCTTCAGAATCTTAATACTTGGACTGTGCCAACTAAATAAACCTAAATAAAACATCTTTAGGTGAACTAAATAACATATTTCAATAGCTCTGAATTTCTGACAAGCATCTGTGTTCTTCTTAAATGAAATCCTTGAGATCCCATTTAAAATCTATATATAATATGAACTGCTAATGTTTCTGGTAAAGAAACACACTAATGTTATGGATTCAAAAACAACCAAAATCACGATACTGACAAAGTGAATGATTTCCTGGTGATACTGCTTCTACCTGTCAGTGCTTAGATATTATCACGCTGAAAAAATGAATACAGAATTCCAACAAACTGTCATCAAATGTCTTTCTATTATGAATTTAGATGAAATGTATATCCCCATAATGACCTAAACAATAAAGTCTATGGCTTTTACTTCTTTACCAGGCTAGTTACATGATGTTGTCTAAATTAAATTCTGTCTAATTACATTACTATGTTTTAGTTTTAACTGTAATATGTTCTTTCTACATTTCAAACCTCAGTTACTTTTATACCTGTTGAAATATTACAAAAATAGTTTCATTATCACAGGTCAACTTCTTCAGTATTCCATTCTGGAATTACATCTCTCACAGTAGCCCCTTGGCCACTGATTCTGCATCTGTGTTACCTGTTATAACTCAATCAATATTAGAAACATGTCAACATTCATCAAACAGTATCTTATCCCCAGATATGGAGCAGGTTAATTCTAAAACTGTCAATCAATGGTCAGATACTCCCCCTTTTTTACACATGAACCCATGCGTAACAAAATCCTGTATGGGAAGAAAACCTTCAGGTAATAATTGATTATAAGAAAATACCAAACATTATTCACAAATGTACATCCATCATTTTCCACAGTAAACACTTCAGTGAAATGAAGTGTTTCTCTCAGCAAAATGTCAATACCTCCTCAGAGATGCGTTCTTTGCACACTTCTTCTGTTTGCAGTGAGCAACTCTTCACCAACACACTGATTCAGAGAACCCAAAAGGTGGTGCACAACTGTCCAATGCTGCTGTAATCACAGCCAAAAACTCAATTTAAATCTCTCACCCAACGGGTTACAAAATAAAACGGCTGAGGTCAGGAATGCTGAAACATGTGAATGTTAAAACAAACTAATGGTAGTAGTCTGCCTATTCTTTATTACTTCAGTTCTAAGTTAATAGGCAAAACAAAGACACCCTCCTTAACCACTATACTAATCTTTTATCTACTTGGTTAATTCTATTCATTTTCAAATTGTTTATCTAAGTTGTGTTACAAGCATGGTGAGGTTGTAACAGAATACACAAATAACTGTATTCAATCCGCGCCGTATTTGAAAACTGTAATGAATTAAAATCAATGTTTAAGGACGTAATATAAGTTAAATATATTGTTAAGCTAATTACTGTTTTATTGTGAAGGCATCTCTGGTGAACAGCGGCCTGTGGCTTTTATTTTGAAAGGCCGTTCCGGAAATATACTCCGTAATGTGAACAGTGAGTTTGACTTCCAGAAACACGGAAAGTTACGATAGCAATCGTTCTAATGCATTAAATAAAGTCATGAAAGAGACAAGGAGGGGAAAAGGCGTGTGGAAGCAAGCAATGAACTGAAAATGCCACCAATCCTCTATTTTAACGTGATGGCGGACATTGAAAACCGAAGCGGGCATAAGCACCCCTGTCATATACACATTAATAGATTCCTTCTGACTGACAAGCGTTCAAAAACCCTTCTGCTTATCACTTAGGCTACTACTTTTTGTTTTATTCATAACCTAAAAATACAATTGTGATGAATAGCTTGCTCTTTTTCTGATTGAAAAAAAGGGTCTACTCTTCTACAGAATCTCAGCCTTTTCAAGAGAACGGGGCTTCTTTCAACAACTAACAACAAACTATTGGTATACCAAAACATTTACCAACATAAAACAAGGTCTTTACGAATCAACAATGACAACCAACAGACAGAACAATCAACAAACAGATTTCCGAATGTCTCGTCGGCTCCTACTCTGTCCTCTTTCATCATTTTATTTTTTAGGAATCTCAGATCTGCACAAGTCTTTTTCTTGTCTCTCTGTTTGGTTCCACTGAGAATCAATCTCTCAGTATGTTTTCTACTTTTCAGTGTGTTCTCAACTGCTGTCTTGTAATCTACTGCCTGCACCAAGTCAATTGTTTCTTTCTGCAGGTATTTGTGCAGGCCCTGAGTGGTTGAGAGCAGTGTCTGGAACATGACAGCATGTAGATGGTACTGCATTTTCAAAGCTTGCTTTCCAGTCCCTTTGCTAGAGGGGCTGAAAGGCTCCCTAAAGTCTTGATCAAAGCAGGGAGGTTTTTGACATGCCCAGCGAACAAGTTGTTTGTCCCCTACCTCTAGCTGTTTCTGAAATGTTTGCAATCTCTGATGGTGGACAAGAGATGTGGAGAAGAAAGAGTAGAGACACTCCAGGAGATCAACGCAGGTATGTGAGTTTTGTACACCAGTTTGTATAAGTTTAATGTTTCACATTGCTTGTGAAAAATATACTACCACTATACGATCACTGATGTTTTGTTGTTGACTGGACACTTATTTTGTAAAAGCGATAGCATGAAAGGATCTCTTAAGCAATGCAGCTCACGTGTCCTTTTTATATGCTGTCCATTGAAATGCAGGAAAGTAATCACCAGCTCTGAGTGATCTGTTGCCGAGGGGACACTACACCGGAGTTACATAAGCAGAGATAAAGTGCTATTTTGGGGGGAACTCACCTCCTCTGGGGTCCCCCAGGAAGACTTTTTTTAAATACTGAAGTTAAAAGCATCAATCTTGTGCACTTTGAGAGCAACATTAAGAGATATGGATACATCTCTCAACACCCATATGTCAAAATAAATCAAAGAATCAGAATCAGAAACGGGTTTATTATTTAAAAACACTTAATTTTCCAATTAAATCATAAACTATGTCAAATTATTAGAAGTTGTTAGTAATCAGATTAAACAGAAAAAAGGGATGGAAGGAGGACATAATAATCCCTCATCACTTGCTGTTTGCGGTTGAAATGATCTCTTTTGCTGGCCAAACATGCTGGATGGAAAGCAGTGATGTCTCACTTGCCTTGGCCCTGTATCTGCAGTCCCTAAATCAGTCATGTTACCCATTGACTCTTGTCTGTTCTGGTGTTCCTGTTCATTGTTGTCTCCATTGTCGTTCTTGTCTGTTGTATCTCCTTCTTGTGTGTACCTTTCTCCTGTTCTCCTTTCTTCATCCTCTACTCTGTTTGGCTCATCTGTGATGACTGTGTAGGTAAACACAAACAAGTATGTAAGTCAATCAGTTTCCAGCTCTGTCAAATAAATGAATTTCAAGATACACACATTTGTCTTAATTAAAATGAGTGTCACCACACTGTCACAAAATGTAATACTAACCAATTGAAAATAGTTACATTTACATTGGAAACCTCTTGTAGATATCACTGTTAAGAGCAGTTAACTGCCAATAGGACAAAATCATTCCTATACAAATGCAGTTTGAGTAATTCACTTAATATATTCACTTTACACTTTAATATAGTCATTTTCACTTAATACTCTAATATAGTCATCTTTCTGCATTCAAAACTAAGGAAAGCTGTACAATTTGACATGATAATGAGGAAAAAAGGCCTCCGACAATGCAGATCATTTTTTGATCATATCAATTTTAAGATGGGGGTCAAGGCTTAATATTTGGGAGCATAGTGTCCCTTGCCCCCTTTCAGGAGCCCCACTGGATTAGATTTGATCTGACATATTTGTATAAAAAGCTTGTTAGCTGGCTGTCCATCTCATAATGTTCACACAGAAACTAGCTGTCAATAGGAATATCATTCAGAAGAATTATAATTTCATGCAAAAAGCTGTCACAAAAAGAGGTTGCACATTTAAATGCAGGTGTTGTTATGGCAACGTCAGTGGCCAAACAGCCACATTTACTGCTGCAAATACGTTCAAACATGCTGTCGACACGTAAAGCAGTGGCAACTATGCCACCATTTCAGCTAACTTTTTCTCAGAAATACTGTCACATAACATCCATATATTTCAGTGCTAGGTTGATGCTTAGCTAAGCTAACTATGAAACACTTTAACTGACAGGACTCAGGATCAACTGTGTAATGTAAGGTAGCTTCTAGCTTCATGTCGAACAGTAAGTCAACATTTCCCAGAGAGCTTTCTTTGAAATCACCAGGTAACGCTAAAAAACACAACATTTAGATTGTATGACAAAGTGTTTATTTAATATATCTGGCTAGCTATACTGTAGCTACTTGCTAACGGTTTAGCTTACCCGCGCGATTCAAAGTAACGTCAACGTAGCTATAATTTATGCTTTGCTTACATGTTGACATAACTTGTAAGTTTACTGACAGGTACATACCTTGTTCACCTGGCTCAGGTGGTGGCTCTGGGGTTGTTGTGTGAGCCACCACTTGAGAAATGCTGTCTTTTTTATTAAAAAAATGTCTAATGTCCATCTTCAGAAACTCTGCGTCCGCGGCTGAAAGTTTAAAGTTTAAACACTGTCACAGAGGAGAGGTACGTACCTGTCAGCCAATAAAACACGTTTATTTCCATGCAACTCTCTGATTGGTCTGGTGGTGTCTTGCTTCTGTTGCATTCACTGAACACGGGAAATTACATTCCTGCCGTCCTCTAGGTAAAGTACGGTTAATGTATTATATTATTGAGGGAGAATATGTCCGGGGCTAAAGAAAAAACATCCGGGGCTAAAGCCCCGAATGCCTACCCCAGGCGACGCCCATGCTCAGCGCTATATAACGGCGTTCAAAAGTGCGTTCATTCTCAGCACTGTATTATAACGGCGTTCAAAAGTGTGCCAGATTTTATATGCATTTCAGCCGAAAACCCAGTTAAAACACACCGTAAACAGGCTTCAAAATAATGCGGAAAACCACCCAATCTGGCAACAGCAAGCTGCCTGTGACGCTTACGCGCCTGTCACCCCTGGCTGTCGCACTAAAATATACGTCATCAGACTCCTCACAACAAACAATGTGGAACCGCGGAACCGGCGAGCATTGAATGAATGAATGAATTAGTATGGACGAAGCCGAGAGCAGCTGCAGCAGCACTCGCTCAGAGTCAGACTCTACGGCGTCGGCGTATGAGCATTTAAAAGAGTGTTATGTTAAAGTCAGTACTGACTCAGACGGAAAAAATCGAACGTTTGCCTGTAACCTTAGTTTCATACCTCAGCCTGGTTCCTACCTCGTGTTGTGTTAGTACAGAGTTATGTCGGCACATGTTTATATGTTATATGTTTGCACAATGACTACTTTCACTTTTGGGACTTTAAGTATATTTAGATTATTATACTTAATAAAGACCATTCAAGCAGCACGTTTTTCCTCATGTTTTTGAAAATATACTGTAAGCTGCAGCTGCTACTAGTGTGGACTGAATGGGCGGCAGCAAAGCGTTATGGAAATGCCAGTATTCTGATTGCTGTCTGTGGTTCTATATGGGTTGTGGCAATCATTTTGACAAATAATAGCTCGCAGCAACGTATTGAAAAAATAACTATAAACTATAAATTAGTTCATTTTTGAAACCATGAACTTTAGTTCAACATTTTGAATTATGAACTATGAACTGAACTAGTTCATTTTAAAATTTGTGAACTGTGAACTGAACTAGTTCATGTAGAAAGTGAACTTTCCCAACACTGCTATTACCCGACTCTTACAAACACTTAGTACCTTAGGTACAGGACTGCTCTACCTGACTCTATAAGCACTTTCTTCAATATAACTCGGTGCCTTAGGTCCGGACTGTTCTACCTGACTCTAAGCACCTTCTTACTTTAGTGAGTTAAGGTACTGGACTGCAATACCAGACTCTTACAAACACTTAGTGCCTTAGGTACAGGACTGCTCTACCTGACTCTACAAACACTTTCTACAGTATTGTATTTTTTACCGTGACTAAGAACACTGAGAACGCCGATGACAACTCTAAAACATTTGTAGTATAGCCAATCACAGATTTTGACAATCAACAGGTGTCTGCTCACCTTTGTATCTGGACGTCCTGGTTTAGTTGTCAACGGTGTGCAAGTGTCCTCCCCTGGACTGAATTCCGTTCCTTCTAGAGATCAGCACTCATCACGTCGGAGGATCACCAAATTGTAGGAGCAAACACAATAGTGGTGGCTTAAAGCCCACCTCTGCTCCGCGCCGTCCTTTAGATGAGCCTGGTCAGATTTAATAAAAGAAGGAGTTCAAAACACCGGCATAAAAGTTATAACAATAATCTGATTTTAATACAGTAAAAAACACAATACGAAATACAGAGTGCCCTGAAACAGAGCACTCCTGGCTCCCCGCTCTACTGCCGTGCGATACAGATATCGGGACGAGCCAGTCAGAAACAGGGAGCATTTTGCATGAAGAAACAACAGTATATATGGACATATTTGGGGCGGAGATGTGTGTCGGCTCTTCCGTCCCATTTTACTCCTAAGCGAATCAGAGAGTCTGTGGGGAGGAGATTGGGTCGGTTGCTCACTCCCCTAGGTGTTCTTACTGGTTGGATTCACTTTGGGTCGGGCCCAATACAGCGAATCAGAGTTCTGGGAAAAAGTATTTTTCTTCTGAACAGAGCGTGAGAGCCTCGGAACTCTACAAGGTCAGAATCACTTTTTATCTTATACCTGGGTTAACTCCTTTACTTTCCCAGGAAATATTTCACACAAACTATTCCTTCCCAAACAATCAAACATTGTACACAGATATATTGGTGCTTGAGATTATATTGGCCCCCAGAAAGAACCTTGAAAAGAACAAGTGTGTGTGTGTGTGTGTGTGTGTGTGTGTGTGTGTGTGTGTGTGTGTGTGTGTGTGTGTGTGTGTGTGTGTGTGTGTGTGTGTGTGTGTGTGTGTGTGTGTGTGTGTGTGTGAGGAGGTGTGTGTGTGTTGATATCTGGGTCAAGGAGTTTATGTGTGTGTGCTGCATGGAGACAGGAGGTGTATGTGTGTGTGTCAGGGTCTCTGGGTCATGGAATGTAAGTAAGAAGGTTTATATATATAGGATTACTTTAAAACAGTCCCAAATAATACATGTTCACTTCAATACAGTTCAAGATAATACCTGTTTACTTTAATACAGTTTAGAACAATATCGGTTTGCTTTAAGACCAATCTTTATTTGAATGTGCCTCTTAACCTGATATATTAGTTATACAGTAATAGTATTGACAATCTAAAGAAACTGAGCAACTCAACAGTCAACTTCCTATTTCTTATTGTCTAAAGCAGGGGTCTTCAACTAAAATTCAACGAGGTCCAGTTAGAGAAAATGTCCCCATGCAAAGGTCCGGAACATCAAAATGTCTAACTTGCTTCATGAATTAGTGTGATATATATATTGAAGTAGCTGCAGCTTTATCAACGTCTGCATGTAATCAACAACTGACTGCCAATCAAATAAAGAAAGTACAATTCATAAACAACAATATTTATTTTCAATTAACATTACTTAAATACTGTGGATATGTGTAATGTTCCTCTCATTTAAAAATAAAATAGAGAAAATAAATATATCTTTTGAAAATATGTGCATCTTAAAAGTGCTTAATTTTAGATAAATAAAATAAAGTGTAGCAGCAGCTTGAGTTTCCCTTTTTCTTTGGTAACCGTTTCACATCATGACTTAACAGTTTCAGACGATTATAGAACAATATCAGTCTTTACACATCATAACAACTGAACAGTTTTAAAGTTTCTCTTTCTTTCCCTCTTATATTGCAGTCCCTCACTCACTTTTTTTAATTCAGTGTGAGAATTGAGCTGGAGCTTGTCCTGCCAGGAGTTTGTAAATCTGGGCAGGGCTATTCTCATACACATGCAGGTGCTCATTGGTTATAGGGATGCAAACACAGGTATGGTGAAAAAAGAGAGAACTATTCGAAGCAGAAAAAAAACAGCGTAATATACCATCTGACAAAGGCCTGTGTTATAATGCTTCAGTTAACTGCTATTCTTTATAATATACTCAGATCAATAGGAGACGGAGATGTTAAGTTATAAATCAAGGGTTTTTATTATTATTTGCAGCAGGGGTGGGGAACCTTTTTCCTTTCAATTTTTACAACATCCTCCGAGGGTCGTACAAATTATTGAACTCAACCTTTGCTTAAAAAAACTAAAATCACAGCCCATTCATTTGGCCTTTCTTTCATGCTGTGCAAAGAAAAAGCAACCTCTTAATCCAGATATCTCACCATGACTCACGTATGCATGCATGTGCACGGTGTGGCATGACCACCAAAACAGAAAGATATGGACACAAGATGTGTGCAAATGTATTTAGTATCCTATCCATGTGAACATGATTTAAGTGGGGGGGGACCTAACCTCCTCCAGGGGGGTCCGGGGGAATGCTCCCCCGGGAAGATTTATTTTTAAATATTGAAGATAAAAGCAACAATCTGGTACACTTTGGGTTGCGACCTGGCTCAAAAGGCCACAACAAAAAGGAGACACAACATGTCAACGGGTAGGTAAAGGTGTTTATTTGCACAACACTGGTCAATTCAACACATTGGTTATACTCATCAGAGCCGGGTGCCTGCAGGAAAACAGAGCGAGAGAGCAGACAGGAGCAGAGAGGCTTTAAGATAGCTGCAGAGCACCAGACCCAGGTGCCCTGAGTTACTGCAATCGGTGCAATCACTGGAGCCAAGACAGGACAGCCACACCCTCTCCACTGATGAACCCACAGGGGCATCACAGCCCCCCCCTTAAGACGGAGGCCCCAAAGGGATCCCCGAAACAACACCAAATATCCAGAGCCAGAGAGACTCCCTACCCCACCGGGGCACGAGAGAGAGAGAGCATCCGCCACAACGTTGCTTAATTGGAGGACTGTCCCCCACGTCGATATCATGCTCCACGAGAGTTGTGCGCGATGGCGTATCGCCAAACAGTACCACAAACTTCCCGATTAAAGCCGCCAATTCATCTCTCTGTGCTGCCGGTAAGTGACTCAACAAGCGATCCAATTGGCATAACGACTCCGAATTCCTCAGCCTACCAGACATAACAGGTTCATCTGGTGCCTTAACATCACACTCCTCAGCCAACCCTCGATCTGAAAGCACAGAATCAACCATCATTATGGGGCCCACACCCAACTTTTTAACCATGAAGCTATCCCCAACGGTATCACGAACATAGTACGGTTTCAGGAGGTTGACGTGACACAGTTGAGACAACTTCCTCCGATTTGGAGTAGCAATCAGGTAATTTTGATCTGACACTTTACTCTCAACCGTGTACGGGCCGGCAAACTTGGCTTTGAATGGTGAAACCTGCAGTGGCATCAAAGCCAACACCTGATCCCCTGGGCTGAATTCACGATACTCGGCTTTACGGTCATAGAGTCTCTTCATATTAGCCTGAGCACCAGCTAAATTGTTCCTTGCCATTTCCACCGCTACATACAGGCGATGATGAAAGCCCTGTATATAGTCCACAAAATGTTTAGGTGGCTCACCCTCAACCAAACCATCCTGGAGAACAGATAACACCCCACGCACCTTATGCCCAAAGACCAAATCATTAGGGCTGAACCCTGTACTTTCCTGAACGACTTCCCTGGACGCCAACATGAGCCATGGAAGTCCCTCCTCCCAGTCCTTCCCCATTTCCATACAATAAGCACGCAGCATGGACTTCAATGTTTGATGAAACCGCTCTAGCGCCCCCTGGCTTTGGGCATGGTAAGCCGACGCACGGTTATGCCTGACCCCCAGCTGCTGTAGAATCTGTTTGAACATATGGGAAGTAAAGTTGGTACCCTGGTCGCTTTGAATCACACGTGGGATCCCAAATGTGGAGATGAACTGGGTTAAAGCCCTAATTACTGGCTTCACTGAAATGGAGCGCAAGGGAAACGCTGCAGGATACCTTGTAGTCTGGCACATTATAGTAAGCATGTACGCACAACCGGACTTAGATGGAGGCAACGGCCCCACACAATCTATGATCAAATGCTCAAAAGGTTGACCAAGGGCTGGAATGGGACTGAGGGGTGCAGGCTTCACCACCTGACTTGGTTTACCAGTGAACTGACATATGTGGCATGCTTTAATATAACTTGCAACATCGCGCTTTAACCGAGGCCAGAAAAAATAGCGTAGGACACGGTCATAGGTTTTTTTTATCCCCAAATGTCCCCCACTATCATGCGCAGTTTGCAATATCACATCACGAAAGCTACTCGGCACCACCACCTGAAAAATTGCCTCCCCCACAGCATCACCAACACAGGGCACCCACTTACGCACCAGCAAGTCCCCCTGAACAAAGTAACCCTGGGCTATGTCTCTGACCTTCTCTGCCGGCAACACTTCAGTCCACAGAGCAGAAAGAGATGAATCGTCCTTCTGACTCCTGACCCAGTCCTCCTTTGACACCGACGAAGGGAGATCAGGCAGTGAGACCACATGTACCACATTACTTTTGCTACACTCCGGAACATGTGGGTCAGCAGACATTTTACGGCTCTGTGCACGTGTCACAGCACAAACTGGAAACTGCAAACCACTCTCATCTGGCTCCCCAGATGCCACCGGCCTGGAAACCACCACAGGCGGTGGCACACCAGCCCACACAGCACTACCAGCGAGATCGTTGCCCAAAATCATATGTATCCCATCGAGTGGCAACGCGGGACGCACACCGATAGACACAACTCCCCGCACCAGTTCGCAATCCAGCACTATTGTATGCCGTGGCACAGGGATCAAGCCCATCTCCATGCCCCTCATCAGCACAAAATCCCCCGTTTCTGTTTCTGACGAAAAAGGCAACACTGACTCAACAATGAATGAGTATCTAGCCGCTGTATCACGCAACACCTTAATCGGCACATATTTGTCACTACCGACTACTGATACTACCGCTTCAGTGATGAACGGCTCAAAACCAGAACGCACATCCGGGTCGGCACAAACCGGCTTCTTATCAGGCACCATGCCCGAGCCTACACCCAACGGTTTTTTATCCACCACGGCAGAACAACACATGGCTGGAGCATGTGGTGACAAACGAGGCTTCCCCTTCGTTTCCAGCAATGGACACTGCTCCTTCCAATGACCCCCACCTTTGCAATAGTGACATTGGTCCACTTTGGCCCCCTCGGGTCGCCCTGTACCTGCAAATCTACGGGAGGAGCCTGGTGAAAACTTTGCACGGGCATCTCCATTGTCTTCTCCACGTTTCCAATCACCCCTAGAATATTTCTCCGCAAAACTGCCCTTATGTGTCAACACAAAATCGTCCGCTAATTCAGCAGCTCCAAACGCGGTGGGAGGTTTCTGTTCATTCACATACGTGGCCACACGCTGAGGGAGAATGTTTTTAAATTGTTCCAAGACAATGAGCTCACAAAGACCGTCAAAACTTGCCACCTTTGCTGCCGCGCACCACCGCTGAAAATGAGAAGTTAAATCACGGATAAACTCCACATGTGTCTGCTTATCTCCCTTGACCCCACTTCTGAACCTTTGACGATACGCTTCAGGAACCAGTTCGTAAGATTTCAACACCGCTGATTTTACTCTATCATAGTCCAAAGTATTTTCGCCACAAATAGCTGAATAGGCTTCCTGTGCTCGCCCAGTGAGTACACACTGAAGTAACAGCACTCTGTCCGAATCTGACCAGTTTCTTGCCTCTGCTATGTGTTCAAATAGAGTGAAAAAAATGTCCGGGTCACGCTCATTGAACTTTGGCACTAATCGCAAGTAGGAAATTATATCGCCACTGCCTGATGCTAACCTAGCACCACCATCCTCCCCTGGAGAAAACTTGCCCTCTCCCATCAGCCGTAATCTAGCATGTTCCACCTCACATTTCATCTTTTCCACCTCCAGCACCTTCTCCACCTCTAAACGCTTCTCTACCTCCTGCTGCTGACCCCTCATTTCCAACTGCAATCTCTCCTGATTAAACTGCATGGCCAAAAGCTCCTTTTGCTGTTCGAATGTCAAACCAGCTGTCTGAACCACTACTGGCCCGACCCCTGCCACACCAGACTCACTCTTCTGTAACACTCCCCGCTCAAACAAAGATGACACGATGACAGCTTTAATGTCATGTTTCCGCTTGCTCCCTACAACAGCAATTTCATAATGCTCTGCTATTTCGATCAACTGCGCCTTCTGGCAACCATCCAAGAAAGATACTGAGGGCGCATCCACAAACGCTGACAAAGAAGCCATAATATATTGCCTATACCCAATCAGAAAGCAAAGTACTCAACTGTCAACACGCCTGGGCGAAAAGACAAAACCCAACAGAGAATTCCTCCCTAACTGCCTTACCAAAATCTTCCTAATCTCACCTAGTCTTCATGTGGCTTGCGGCGGGTAATTACGCACTGGAACCCGGCGGATTTATGGAGCGACCTGCACGCAGGTAACACCAAGAAATCACGCGGATGTGCCCCCGAGACAGCTGTCCGAAAACAGCTGACACCAACCACGTCGCCACAACACTATGAAAAAAACAAACAGACGGAACCCAAGGGGAAACGCCACTTAAGCCTAGCGGGGAAAATCTCTTTTACAAAAGCGTAACAAACAGCAATATCTTACCTTCTGATTGGCACACAAAACCTGATGCCATGTCACACACTAAAGCATCCTGAAACCCAAAGACATGATGTGTCCCCCAAATAGCAGCGCAGAGCCAGCACACAGCTGGACCACAACAATGAATCAGCTGCTCAATGAGCACTACACAAACTTTTTAAATAAATAACCCGTTGGACGAGCCCCCATTTGTTGCGACCTGGCTCAAAAGGCCACAACAAAAAGGAGACACAACATGTCAACGGGTAGGTAAAGGTGTTTATTTGCACAACACTGGTCAATTCAACACATTGGTTATACTCATCAGAGCCGGGTGCCTGCAGGAAAACAGAGCGAGAGAGCAGACAGGAGCAGAGAGGCTTTAAGATAGCTGCAGAGCACCAGACCCAGGTGCCCTGAGTTACTGCAATCGGTGCAATCACTGGAGCCAAGACAGGACAGCCACACCCTCTCCACTGATGAACCCACAGGGGCATCACAAACATTAAGAGATCTATGGATACATCTCTCAACACCCATATGAAACAGAACTGTAAGCATATTTTTCTTTTTGGATATTTTACAAATCACTCCCCTTTTAAACTCTATTCTTGTTATTGTTAACAACTTTTTTGTTACTGTCATATAGTATTTATACCTGTTTTTCATTTAGTCTCATTAATAACTATAATGATCATATCAAGGTGTGCCTTAACCTCACTGAGCTGCAGTGGCATTTTCTCCCGGAGGCCAAGGGAAGCCAGGCTTCCCCTGTTTTTTCGGATTGTAGTTATAATTTAAATAAATAAATAAAAACACTTTGTTTTGTTTCTGTAATTCTACTTTCCTGTGTGTTCCTGCCGGACCGTCTCTCCCCCATTCTCATTGAGTGAAACAGCGCCCCTCTAGATGTTATGGTGAAACAGTAGATTGCATTCACTGTTGCGAGAGGAAGCCAGCAGAATCTAGCTTCCCTTGGTGAAAGAAAATGGAGGGATTAACCAATCAGATGAGGCCCACGTGATGCCCCTGTCAACCTGTGATTGGTCAGGGCCATGCCAGGGGAAGCCAGCCGCCTCTTGCTTCCCTTCAGGGGTGGCTGGCGATTTGATTGGACACTGCCATCCAATCACATCAACATCAATTGTAATACTGTAACTGTCATCACCGCCGTTAGAAATTATCAAGCAAATGAAGCATTATGGAGGGTGGAGATTTGGTGTACTTAATTAAGCATAACTTCACTAAACTTCCGCTACAGCAGCAACTAAAAATTAAAGCAGATGGCAGGACAACGCCCACACTCGAGCTGTGTGTACACAGAGGAATAAGGGATCTAATCGGACGTTCAATGAGGACAATTATGTCCGCACGGAGTGGCTAACTGGAAGCGCTAAACTTCAGCGTCTATTTTGCTGGCCATGTCTTCTTTTTGACAAGGGTTCGTGCTCCCTGAACAATCCTTGGGCAACTTCAGGATTCATCGACCTTGCCAACCTGTCACGGGCAATTGAGAGGCACGGTAAATCCAAAAATCATATAGATTGTGCTGTGAAATTAAAGCTTTTTGGACGCGTCAGAATTGACGAGGCTCTGGATGTAGCAAGAACCATTAGCACAAAGAAGCACAACGAACAAGTAAAAAATAACCGGGATATTCTGAGGAAACTCATCATTGCTGCCCTGTACCTTGCACATCAAGAGCAAGCGTTCAGGGGACACAATGAGGCCGCTGGCAGCTCTAACAGGGGCAATTTTGTAGAGCTGGTATGTGCATTTGCAGAGTTTGACACTGCACTCGCGGAGCACTTGGGATCGTCAACAGTCTTCAGCGGTATGTCAAACACCATACAAAATGACATAATTGAGAGCATAGCTCGTTGTATCCAGGATGAGACTGATAAAGAAATACACATTTCTCCTTTCATTGCTGTACAAGTGGATGACACATCAGACATCTCCAATAAGTGCCAACTCACTATCATAATCAGATATGTGAATGAAAAAGGCAGTGTGTGTGAACGTTTCCTCGGCTTTTTTGATGTCAGCTTAGAAAGAGATGCAAAAGCTGTAACATCAGTTGTCATGAGAGCCATCGGGAACTACAGCCCAACAAACAAACTGATTTGTCAGACTTATGACGGAGCAAGCTGCATGAGTGGACAGCACGGTGGCGTTCAGGCTTTAGTGAAAGCACACTGCCCCAATGCGCTATTCATCCACTGCTATGCTCACAAATTAAATTTGGTTTTAGCACAAGGCACAAACAACATCCAAGCAGCCAAACTGTTTTTTGCCAATCTCGATGCCTTCCACAATTTTTTCTCACGTTCATGTAAGAGATCAGCACTACTGTCTGAAGTTGATCCAGCTGTGCGTGTACCAGGGGGTTCTGCTGTGAGGTGGAATTTTAAAAGCCGCGCAGTACACGCCATCCATGAAGGACGCGGGTCGCTCTGTATCGCTTTTGACAGGATAATGACAGAGCCGGGATGGGACAAAGAGACCATTGCACAGAGTGCTTCCTTGAAGCAAAAACTTGAGGATTTTGACTTCACCTTCCTGCTCGGGGTCTTTCAGTCCATTTTCGGCCTCACAGAACCACTCTTCCAGGTTCTGCAAAGCAAGACGGCGGACATCAAAAAATGCCAGGATCGGATCATGAGCACTCTCAGCGCTCTCAAAGCCACAAGAACAGATGAGACATTCAGTCGCATTTACGATGACACGGTCAAAGCAGTCGGCGATCCTGTGCCCCGACGTAAACGACGTCGCCGCGTTTGGGACGACCTGGAGCAAGGGTTTAACCAGCACCAAGAAGGAGACGAGGAAACGGTTGTGTCTTTCCGGCGTCTTTACTTCCAGATTGTTGACGGCATAGTGTTGCACATGACCCAAAGATTTGCAGATATGGAGCACCTGCACTTTTTTCGGATACTGGAACACACATCATTCACATCTTTCTGCAAGCCTGCTGCATTTCCCAGCAGTGAGCTGGCTCAGCTGATCAACACGTATCCATTCTTTGATGAGCAGAAGTTAAGGAATGAGCTGCACACGCTGTACAACAACAGGTTGTTTCACAAGCCACCAGGAGAGCTGATACAGCTTCTTATTGAGGATGACCTACAGGGCACACTCTCCGAGGTCTACAAGCTGCTCCAGCTCATGCTCACGATACCAGCCACCAGCACATCAGCAGAGCGCTCCTTTTCCTGTCTAAAAAGGATCAAAACGTATCTGAGGAACACGTGTGGACAGGACAGACTTGTCAACCTAGCCACAATATCCATTGACTCTGTTGTTGTGGAGGACCTAAAGGCAGCTGGGAAGTTCTATGACATTGTTATTGACCACTTCGCTACCATGAAAGACAGGAGAATGGCCTTCCTCTTCAAATAGGGTGAGTGAAATGCACACCCCTTTCTCTCTGTGGCATACCTGTTGCCTGAACTGCCCGTGTAGCTATGTGTGCAAATTCTGATGTGGTTCTGTTGGTTATTGTGCATTGCTTGCCTGGATTTAGCTGCAGGTGTTCAGTCTGAAGTAGTTGTTTTATTGCAGTTGTTTAATTAGCACAGGGTGCTGCTATCCGAAAATCAGCACCGCAGATAGCATGCCATATAGGGCCCGATCACCTGAATAGATGAGATTGTTTATATTTTTGTGTTACTTTTGGACTACGGACTGAACTAATTACAGAGACGAGGACTGTTGCTGCACTTGCCGTGTGTGTTAGTGTAACAGATGTAAATATGCAGTGGGGTTTATTTAATTTAATTTAGTATAATCACACACATTCTGTGTTTTATATTATTTTATTCTGTGTTCTTCATTTTATTGAATGTTAAATACCTGGCAAGGTCGGAGAGCTGTGCTCAGGAGTTTATTGTTGTGAGGACTTTCATTTCCTTTCTTTGTGATTTTACTTTTTGTATATATTGTGTCCCTCACGTTTCCTCTTCCCTTTTGTAAACGTTCCAAGCAATGAGAGGAGTCACTGAGGGAAATGTATGTAAAACTGATCATTTTATCTGTTATCAGATTCAGACATTAAACAGAGATCGTCTCAACTTTACGCTGACTCGGCGGGTCTCGTCCATTATCAACACAACGCATACTGATACTTTGATGTGAACGTAAAACTTTAAAGGTCTCCTGATTTAGTTTGTGAATGAATGCTTCTTATTTATTAATTACCGAATCTGCACTGCGCATTGAGCGGCTGGTATTGCATTGGTGGGGGGAGGTTGGCATAAATTAATAAGAAAATGCTTAAATTAATAAGAAAATGCTTAAATTAATAAGACGAGAGAGTTTCAGCTGGAGAGTGCGTGCGGACCTGTCGCTTAGATAACAGGCGTGTACAAGTCCTGCATCTGTATGATACAAATGTGTGTAAAATGTTACCGGGCGCTGTAATCACTCAGCTGGTTACGTTATTGACCCCACCCACGACCCAAAAACATTGGCTTCCCCTACATTTTTCCCCACCCCACGCTACTGCTGAGCTGAGGTTATTTGAGCCTCTCAGGAGATAGCTCTCTTCCACTTGGTTGTAGAAAAGCTCTTTAAATTCGTTAGCATAGCTAGCTAACCATTGATTGATTGATTGATTGAAAAGTTTATTAACAGCTTGTATATTGGGTACAGTACAGTACAGCTCAAAACATACAATTGTTAAGGGGATGCAGACCAGAGAAAGACTTTCGTCTTGTTTACATCAGGGTCCCCCATTTCCAATTCATCATGTCATTTAAGACATATAAGACATATTTGACATACAGATGGCTTATTTACAATTTACATACAGGTGGTTTTTTTACATACAGATTGCTTGTTTACAATTTTCATTTTAGATTTCGTTCTAATACATCCTAACCGGACATTTAAGACATACCAAGTCTACAGATATACAGTTAGTAACAGAGTCTAAAATGCGAGTATATACATAGATGGGGGGGGGGAAGCTGTCCATTGAACGACAGGTTGAGATTTGTACCATTACCGGGGCCAGTTTTGCAATGCTCTCCCCCGAAGGTGCTCTTTAAGAGAGGTTTTGAAGGTAAGTATAGTTTTACTTTCCTTTACAGTTGTGGGAAGAGCGTTCCACCTTGATGTGGCATAATTAGGAAACGTGTATTCCCCCTTTTTTGTGCCAAATCTGGGTGTCACATGATTTGTGGAGCTCCCTCTGGTGTTATGATCATGGTATTCCTTGACCTTTGGGAAGAATTTTGACATGTACATGGGTACCATAGAGGTGTAGTGGATCTTGTAGACCAGGCCCATTGCAAGTAGCTATACTCTGTCGTCTACTCTAAGCCATCCTAGGTTGTCAAAGTGGGCAGAGGTGAGGTGGGTTCTAGATGAAAGGTCAAGCAGTAGTCTGACCAGTTTATTTTGCGATGTTTGAAGTTTTATTTTTAGCGCCTTGGAGGTGCTATGGTACCATGACGTGCAAGCACAGTCATAGTACCCTTGAATGAGTGCTCCTGCCAGAGTTTTCAGGGTGTTGTTGTTTACCAGAGAGGAGATCCGGTATAGGAATCTAGTTCTTTGATTGACTTTTTTTATTACATTGGATGCCATTTTGTCACAGGAGAGGTTTGCCTCAAGAATAGATCCTAGGTATGTAATTTCCTTCTTACTTGTGACAATAATGTCGCCCACTGCAACTGAGAAGTCGTCGGATTTGCTGAGATTATGTTTCGAACCGAAGAGAATGGACTCTGTTTTACCCAGGTGTAATGATAATTTATTATCGGCGAGCCAGGTGCAGATTCTGCCGAGCTCGGAGCTGAGGGTTTTTTCAACCTGCAACCTGCTCCTGTCAGAGACCAGCAGGGCTGAGTCGTCCGCGAACAGGAACAAGTTGCAGTCACATGCTGGTGACATGTCATTTACATAAATTAGGAACAGTAACGGACCTAATATGCTTCCTTGTGGAACACCACAGCTCACTGAGAGGGGGGGACGACAGAGTACCGTTTACCTCCACCATCTGTTCTCTCCCCTCCAGGTAGGATTGCATCCAGCTCACCGATAGTTTATCAAAACCAATTGCTTTTAGCTTGTCAATCAGAATGGGGTGATTGACAGTGTCGAAAGCCTTTTGTAGGTCCAGCATCACCATGCCGCAGTACTTGCCCTCGTCCACCTCTTGTTTGATGTGGTCGCTCAAATAAAGAAGGCATGTGTCAGTGGAGTGGGATGTTCTAAAGCCAGATTGAAATTCATAGATTAGTTTCTTTTCCGCGAGGTACTTTTCGACCTGTTCATATACTATTTTTTCCATGACTTTCAAGATGGAGGTAAGTATAGAAACAGGGCGGTAGTTGCCTGGGTCTAATTTGCTGCCCTTTTTGTGCAGGGGGGTTACTCTTGCAATTTTGAAGTCTTTGGGTACTTTTCCCTGTTTTATGGAGAGGTTAATTATGTGAGCTATGACTGGTGAGATGGCGGTTGCTGTGTCTCAGGAATTTGGAGGGGATATTGTCGTGGCCAGTGGCCTTGTTAGGTTGGAGGGCGCTCAGTTTAATGAGTACCTCTGCTGTTGTTACCCTTGCTAGACTGAAATCATCTTTAAGTACCCCTAGGTTTTTGTAGTAGGTCATGATGTGATCTACTCCAAAAAGCCCTGAGTGGGAGGGTAATTTATTTACAAGAGTTGTGGCTATCTTTGTGAAAAAAATGTTCAAGTACTTGGCCACATCCAGTTTGTCTGTGATGAGCCTGTTATCTGTCTTTATGTTTAAGTTAGAAAATCTCGTTTTGAGTTTTTTACTGCAGCCAAGCTGGTTATTGAGTAATTTCCAAAGTTCACGGGGTTTATTTTTGTTTTCCTCAGTTTTGATATTGATGAAATTCTTTTTGGCAGTTTTGATCATGGAGCTTACGTCATTTCTTAGTCTGTTTCTTTGCAGTTTGAGTTCAGTCACGTGGGCCTGGAGTTCACTGCTCGTGCTTTTGGAAAGCATTGACTGACTTTTATGAAACTCAGAGCATTTTTTGTCTCTGGTTTTCATGGCGGTCAGTATGCCGGAGTGCATCCACGGCTCAGCGCGATCTTTTACCCTGGTTGTTCTTAGGGGGGCCAAATCATTGAGTATTGCAGAGAATTTGTTTTTGAAACCAAGCCATGTTTCTTCAACTTGTGTACCACTGAGCTCATCTGACCAGTCCAGGCTCTCCAGTTCTAGGTTAAAGGCCACGCTAGAGTAGTTTTTGAGGTCTCTAGATATGACTGTTTTGTGACAGCCGGCCCTTTGTTTTAGCTTTTTGCGGGTACAGAATATCATATAATGATCACTTAACCCGCATGCTATAACCCCTTTACTGGAGATCCTGGACTTGTCAGAGGTCAGAATGAGATCAATGGTAGTTTGTGTTGTTTCACATACCCGGGTGGGTTGGGTGATTAGCTTGCTGAAGCCGTGCAGATCACAAATCCTACTGAAGGACTTGAAGACGGACGTGTCTTCACGTTGCATATCCGTGTTCCAGTCTCCAATAATAATTGTCTCTACATCCCCCACATCAGCCAAACACCCATCTAATGTATCATAAAAGTCACTCTGTTCCGGTGGTCTATAGATTGTCCCGACTATTACAGATTTAGCATTGTCAAAAAGAATTTCAACCCACACAGATTCAATATTTTCATGATGCAGGTCAGTTCGGTTTTTGAAATTGGTGTCTTTATGTATGTACATGCAGACACCACCTCCATTCACGTTCCTGTCCCTTCTCACTACAAGATAATCTTCAATTTCAATCTCTGAATCTGTAATGGAATTGTCCAATTTGGTCTCAGAAAAGCATAATATGCTTGCCTTACCGTTCATGAATAGCTGCCTGAGTTCAGCCAGTTTGTGTCTCAGGCTGTTAGTGTTCAGATGAAAAATATGTAGTCCATTTTTGTTGCTTAAATGCACAATGTCGTCAGCTTGCATATATTTGTCTTTGTCCGTTACAGCAACCGGCTTGTCGTGGTGGTGTGGTGGTGTGGTGTGGGGTGGGGTGGTTTGGGGTGGTGGTGAGGTGGTGGTGGTGGTGGGGGAGGGAGGCTCCTTTTAGCTTTAGCCGTTGATATGCTAGCAGGGTGGCTAACAACATGGCTAACAACATGGCGGATATTTGTTCCCTCGGATCTCGGTTCTCTTCCTCTCGTCACTGCCTCATGCGTGTCTGTCTGCCGAGGTGTCCCCGGGGGAATCTCGAAGTCTCCGTTTATTCCTTGGTCTCCGCTGTCTCCACGGTCTCTGTTGTCGTCGCGTAGTTGTTGTTGCAGCGGAAGAGATGCTAGTTCTGATGTTAATTGTGATGCTAGCTGCTCGAGCCTGCAGGACTGGCTTCTTGTCTGCACCGGGCCCGGATTCAGATGGATGTCTCCCGCTAACAATAAGACCAAGACGATCATACTTCTTCGGTCTAGTTTGCCTGACGGGGGTAAGTACTTTCGCGTCGGGTTTGCAGTTAATAATGCATGAATGCTAGCACTTCCAAAAGCGAGGTGTTTCCTTTCCCAGCCGTTGAGAAGGTAAAAGTCATTGTGGTTCATTTTATCCCCGCTTTCATTACTCTCCTTCTCTACGTGATGTTGCCTCATTGATGAGTTGAGGTAGGAGTCCATAATCCATATTGTCAGGAGGATGAAATATGTAAAAAATCGTGAGGAATAACCGCCAAAGCGGTAGCTCTCGAAAATGCGACCACTCATAGTGAAACCGGATGTTGAGTCCAGATGCTAATAACAACAGATCGCCACTGTGCTTACAACTAAAGACACAGCCACGCAAACACTGCAGCATGTGTACGGCTCCTTATGGGTATTGCAATATTTTAAGGGCTGGAGCGGCGTTCCGGTGCTCAGCACTCCTTTCAGACGAGACATAACCACGTGAAGACACGTTACGCTTGTGTTGTGTTCAAGGAACCTGTCCTTGGCCAGGAAAAACAGGTACTCGCTTGTTCGGACGGACCCCCCCCACCCCCAAAACGAAAACTCTTCGGTTCTCCACGAATTACGCAAGTCACCCAAATCAGCGTTAAAAAAGCGGGAGGCACCGAAAAATCCCCTATTAATGTATTGATTATAGCTCCGGGTCCGTATAGGTCGGTGTCTGGGTCCGGATCCGGACCGCGGTCCGCCTGTTGCCGACCCCTGATCTAAAGCATTTATTATTTTCATTTTCCCCCTCTCATATTCAGTGTGGACGGATTGAGACAGCGTGGTGTCCAGAGAGCTGCAGAGACTTCAGGGAGAAACCTCCGTGTGATGGACGTCCTGTCTGTTGGTTTGGAGAGGACTGAGGGTCTTTCCTCTGCGAGTAGGACCAGGCTTGATGGAGGAGCCCATGCTGGGCACAGCTGATACCAATTGCACAGGCCTAGTCTGTCACGTTATTTGACTAAATGTGTTTACTTATACATTTAATAGGTTTACACCTTCTGTCCATATGTGCTTTTTATTTAAAACATGTTTGATTAACTTTTGGTTCACATTTCAATAAATTGTATTTGTATTTGCTCTCCTTTCGTCCATTATTCTTACTGAAAATGTTAGATTACACATTCACATCTGACTGAAGATTGGCCCCATCTATTTGTGACGTTGCAAACTCTGCGGTACAAGGCACAAGTGATGTGAAGCTCATAAAGTGAGGCAAAATAGAAATAATCAGCTGATGGAGTGTAGATGTAGAAATAGCTGCATCCGATCAGGGCTGTAGATATAATTATTTTGTAATTGTAATGTAACTGTTTAATTTCAACAGTGAGCTACAAGTACAATCAGATTATGAATGAACAGTATGAAATTCATCAACATTGAAATATATTTTATTATCAAAATAATATTTAACTGTTATCAAAACGTAGTGCAACTGTAGAAGCTTGCTCTGTTGTCTCACTGAAAGAATCACTTTTACCACGTTTTTTATAGACACTATTGAGAGATACATAGTAGCAGTTCTCACTATGTGTTAAATATCTTTGCCCTCAATACATTCAATTAGAAAGCTGACAAAGTCATATTGCTAAACATCTAAATGTAACTTTTTGCATGGAAAAAACCCTCAACTTAACTGATGTGTAGGTGATCTAGTATTTAGTATTGTTTAATGGAATGTATGCAGGGGCGCCGCCAGGGATTTTGGGCACCATGAAAATATATCACATTGGGCCCCACCACCAGGCACAGGCTACGCCAACCAAGCACAATTGCTGTAACCACACCTCCAGAACCCAACCCACCCATTTATGGTTTAAATAACTCTACCTGTACAGGCCTGCATCTATCCTGTAGTCCAATACTAACCGCACAATATTTACTGACACTGAGCTGTGAAACTATAACACTGTGCAGGCGTGCAACATTCTGCTGCAGTAGAATTCACTATTTGATATAAGACTAACATTCCTAGATCTCAATAGTCATCTTTTATGCTGTAAATGCCTTTTTAATAATAACATTTTTGAATGGAACATTCTCAACATGAATGCATAAATCCAAATAAATATAACTTAAATATGTGGAAAAATACTGTGTTTGAAATGTATAATTGAAATGAGATGTTAGCTTTTTGTTTTGATATATAGCCTATGTTGTATTCCATTCAAGTGCCGGTGCAGCACCGTGGTTGGAAGCAGGACCAAACCATTACATGTAAATAGAAGGGGGTGTACAGAGGCTTTGGATAATTAACTTTTGGAAGAAAATAAGTTAAATTAATCGTAAGTTTAGTGAGTACATTATCAATATAACGTTCTATTAATGTTAATTATTGAAGAATGATGAAAGGTTATTTAAAAACTGTTTTCTTAATGTTCTAAAATAGTTTGGGCCTCTGTCAGTCACGGGCCCTTATAATCGTCCTAACTTTTCACCCCCTTACGGCGCCCCTGAATGTATGTCAGTGTATTAAAGTCAATACTTCATTTATTTAAACCAATATCTTTCTTGATTCTTTGTACAGTATGAAAAATAGAGTCTTTGTACCTGTGCTGAAGTTCACTGCTGTGAGGAGTCCAGTTCTGTCTCTCACTCCAGCCTGTCTGCATCACCTGGACACCTTAAACACACAGATATATATGTAAAGTACCATGTGTACAAACAATATAACTGATTATCTTCTGTTGAACATGTTGGATTTTGTATTGTCCGAGTCAGGGTCCTTTTTATTTTACTGTAACTTTGGAAGTTGTGTTACCGATGCTTACTGTTTATTGGATACCAATTTGGTGACGTTAACGTGTAAGCTCAATAATGAACTCCAGCTCAACCAACCATATTGTAATATCTAAGTAATCATCTTGAGATATGACATTAATAATTGTAATATACACACATCTTATTGTGAGGTTGATTTCACATACACTACTTCGACATTAGCTTGTCTACATACTTGAGCATAGCCAACCTTAACCTTAACCTTAGCGATGCATACAGTTCCTACCTACATAATAAAATATTTCTCTAAGTTACAAGGATGACCTTATTTTATCAACCTCAAACAGAAGCCGTTTGTTCTACAGTATTATCCCACTTAACGCTTAACACTTGTCTATTTCGTTTTAACCTTTATATATAGTTTATGATTTTAACTTGGAGGCTACTATAGGCTAGTTGCACGGGATGAAGTATTTCCATTTCCGGTTAATTGAGTGTGTGGTTGTAAACTTCCAGTCTCCGGTGGAGCGGTAGAGGGAAGAGCGATGGATAGCGTATAGATAGCGTATAGATAGCGAGAGAGATAGCGAGCGAGATAGCGTATAGATAGTGGTAGATAGCATATAGATAACGGTAGAGCGAGTGAGAAGGCTAACGTTAACGTGATGGCACTATTTTACACTCGATGTCTCCAAGACCTACCGAAGGTTAACATCAGTGATGTACATCGGCTGGTACAAGCGGCAGGCTCAGCCCCGAGGAGCAAAAAAGAAAAGGGGTTCAAGATGTACTGTATATATCCAGTTACATCGACAATTATGAAGGTAAGTGACAAACAAAGCTGTAGTTACTGGCTAACTTTGACAAATTGACAGTCTTGATACAGTGTAAAGCGTTTTAATTGCGTACTATTACGTTTTTTTGGATAACATGAATGATGTCCAATTCCCCACAGTTTCAAACAAAGAACTACCTTCAGGGAGAGTGAGCATCAGGGCTAGCTGTTACAGGTCCATGAGAAAGCATGAAAAGCCTCACGATCTCAGAGTAGGGAGGACAATAAAAAGGGTTCATCGGTTCAAAGCCTCAATCAGGTTCATGTTCTGGGGTTTTGATGTGGCTAGAGTAGGTAACCTGTGATTTAGGATTCAAATAAGCCCAGCTAGCTGACGTGTTGCAACAGATTACATTGTGACAATACATTTTCTCACATCAACTGGTAGCTAGCTATGTGTGTGTAGCAGGCCCGGTTCTACAGGGGTGAATAAGGGTGCATTGCACCCTCTGTTGAGTCGTTATGCACCCTCATTTGAAAAATGAAAAGTGAAAAAATTAAATGAAAAGTGAAAAAAATGAAAAGTGAAAAATATTACATATATAATAACAATAATAATAGTAGTAATAATAATAATAGTAATAAGAAGAAGAAGACCTGGGACCCTTTTTTTTGTGATTTCCTACCTATTTAGGGTTAAAAAAACATGAAATGCTTGCAATTTAGACTTTTTTTATTTTATTTTATTTTAAAATGTTACAGTATGTCCACTGTAGAAGACGTCGGGACCATATTAGTTTGAAAAGACAGCCAAAATGAACAGATAGACTATGTAACGTATTATGGTTATAGAGTGATATTAATACAATAATACATTCACCTTTATTTAAAACATAAATAAGTAATTGATCTGAACATTGCTGTTTATTTGGTCACTAAAAAACTAGTTTGGTTTTTGGTGAATCTTTCCAGATCTTCAAAGACTTTGTAGTCGATGTAGTGGGAAAGTACCTCATTGACTCCAGTCTGCACGGGCTGTAGGGTCATCTGGACTAGTTTTATGGATGTTGTCTCCATTTGACCATGCTCACAGAAACAAAGCTTGCATTCCTGAGGCAATTCTCATTTGTCATGGCTCCACTTAAAATAAAAACAACAATAAGACATAATAATAATAATATATTTAATTTGTTAGCGCTTTTACAGGTACTCAAAGACACTTTACAGATATAGTGAAGATAAAATAAAATAAAGGAAAAACAAATAAATATATACAAAAACAATCACACATTAAAAGCCAGATTGAAGAGGTGAGTTTTTGTAAGTTTTTTGAAGGTGGTGAGGTCAGTGCAGTCTCTGATGGGTTGTGGGAGTGAGTTCCAGAGGGAGGGGGCAGCGACGGAGAAGGCTCTGTCCCCCCAGGTCCGGTGAGTGATGCGGGTGGGGATGGATAGGAGGTTGGCTTCTGATGAGCGGAGGCAGCGGGAAGGGGTGTGGTGGTGCAGCAGGTCTGTGAGGTAGGGGGGGGCCTGATTGTTGAGGGCTTTGTGAGTAATCAGGAGGACTTTGAAGTTGAAGTTCTTTGACGGACGGGGAGCCAGTGGAGGTTCTGGAGGACGGGAGTGAAGTGGTCTCGGGAGCGGGTGTGGGTGAGGAGGCGGGCAGCAGAGTTCTGGATATGTTGGAGTTTATTGAGGAGGTTGGATGGTATGCCGTAGAGGATGCTATTGCATGCGTGCTACTCTTGGCCCACAGAGGGCCATGTCTTTCCAGCTCGTCCCTATCTGTCTCTATGTCTGTATCTGTGCGCTCATGGAGCCTCCTGCATCTTTCCCCCCCTTCTTCTTGACCCTCTTCTATCCCAGGTGTGAAATCCTCATCCCTCATCATCTGAGAGCTCAACATCTGAATCTCCCTGAACTATCTGGTACAGAAAATGTCTGCTTCAGTTCCGTCTCCTGCAACAATATTGATTCATTAAGTCCATGAAGACGGTCCTGACGTCCACTAGGATGGACATTTATAAAAGAGCTGTTATTTGAAAACTTGAATTATTTAATTACTTTCAGAACTAATTATATAGTTCCTCACATGTTAATAAACAAGAACATAATATGATTTTCAAGGTAACAATTACAATTATTCAACAATATTTGACTTCTCCTCCTGCTTCTATAAAATATTGTTTTTGGTATGCCAGCCATTTTGGATGAAAAGAAAGAGGAACTTCCCAGCATGCAATTTTAACCAATGACATATCACTGGAAAGACCAGGATGTCCTCTGGACAGTACATCAGGGATTGATAGATTAGCTCAAAAGAGTAAAAGGAGATGCATGTTAACAAAATGTCCACTACAGTGGACATTTTCAATGGGCTGGGTCCCAGGAGGATAACGTGTAATTGTGGAATAAATACTCAAAAGGCTTGCCATAAAGGGCTGTCTCTCGAGTGAGCACATAGCCGCTCGCAGGGGTTTAATCTATGCACCAGGGTCCTTTTATGCGCGTGTAAAAGCACATTTTTCGCTCGTGAGTAGCTTGTTTTGCGCAATCGAATATTGACCCAATTCTGGCTCCATAGCATGCTTGGTAAATGGAAATCGGTGACTATAGCTATTCTCACCTCTCTAATCACCAGTGGCGGCGCCAGGGTATGGCTGGGGTAGGCTACAGCGATACCAAGAAACGGCTTAGCCCCACCATGAAAAATGATGTTAAAGTAAGCAAAATAAAGTCTGCCAACTCGCACGGAGTAAATTGCACAGACAGCAGTTAGTAAGATTGATTTCAGTAGCCATTTGTCTGGAAATACCGAAGACCAGAAACGGTTTTGTAAACTTTTGCACTGTCTGCTGCATTCGACACGGTGAATCATCAGATCCTCCTTCGCACTCTCCAAGCACTTGGAGTTTCAGGCTCTGCACTTTCCCTCCTCACCTCATACCTCAAAGACCGCACCTACAGGGTTACTTGGAGAGGGTCAGAGTCCGACCCTTGTCAATTAACTACAGGGGTCCCTCAGGGCTCTGTTCTTGGTCCCCTCCTCTTCTCCTTGTACACAAACTCGCTCGGATCAGTCATTAGCCCGCATGGTTTTTCATACCACTGCTACGCTGACGACACCCAATTAATTCTGTCCTTTCCCCGCTCAGAGACCCAGGTCGTCGCACGCATCTCTGCTTGTCTAGCTGACATCTCTCAGTGGATGTCTGATTATCACCTCAAGCTCAACCTCGACAAGACTGAACTGCTCTTCCTTCCGGGAAAAGATTGTCCCACTCTTGACCTAACAATCAACATCGGCACCTCTGTTGTTTCCCCGACTCAGACTGCAAGGAATCTGGGTGTGACCCTAGATAACAACCTGTCCTTCACTGCAAACATAGCTGCTACAACCCGCTGCTGCAGATCCACGCTTTACAACATCAGGAGGATGCGTCCCCGGCTGACCCAGAAAGCGACGCAGGTTCTGGTCCAGGCTCTCATCATCTCACGCCTAGACTACTGTAACTCCCTCCTGGATGGTCTACCTGCATGTGCCATCCGACCTCTGCAGCTCATCCAGAATGCAGCTGCTCGCCTGGTCTTCAACCTTCCTAAATTATCCCACACCACGCCGCTCCTCCGCTGCCTTCACTGGCTTCCGATAACTGCTAGAATCCACTTCAAGACAATGGTACTTGCGTACCATGCTGCGAATGGATCTGGCCCTTCCTACATCCAGGACATGGTTAAACCGTACACCCCAGCATGTGCACTCCGCTCTGCATCAACCAAACGGCTCGCTGCACCCTCGCTGCGAAGGGGACCCAAGTTCCCATCAGCAAAAACACGTGGGTTTGCTATCCTGGCTCCAAAATGGTGGAATGAGCTCCCCATTGACATCAGGACAGCAGATAGCTTACACACCTTCTGGCGCAGACTGAAAACTCATCTCTTTCGACTCCACTTCGAGCGATAGAACTATTAACAAAGCACTTATATACTAATAAAGGGCTGGCTTATCTAAAGCCAGTTGAGTAGCACTTGAAATGTTTTTGCTCTATGAAGCCTGATGTACTTATATGATTATGTTTTCTTTTGTTGGTCGAACGCACTTATTGTAAGTCGCTTTGGATAAAAGCGTCAGCTAAATGCAATGTAATGTAATGTTTTGTCAGGTAGTGATCGTCTTCTCAATAAAACATCTTTGATAATGTCTTCTGGCCAATCAGAATCAAGATAACGGCGTGGTGTTGTTGCAGGAAGTCCCGACGGAGAATAATTTTGCTGTAGTACATCTCTATATACATCGATACAACATTACGTGTTGATAGAAATCAACACGTAATGAAATAAGACCCCACGGTTTGATGATTGATAGGTGTGTGGGCTGTCTTTCATTTTGACACACAGAACAATGGGGGCTATCCACCCTTATCCACAATGTAAAGTAATTCACAGCCTCTTCTCTCTGTGAGGAGCAGCAGGTTCAGCTTTCAGAACAAAGTAACAAAAAACTAAAATGGCATTCATTTTTTTAAATATGTCGTGTAGTAATACATTTTTTTTTTTTTCTTCTCAAGAGAGTACCAGAATGTGTATTTGATGTTAGTATTTCAAAAAATCTCCTGGGGGAGAATCCCCCCAGACCCCCCTGCAGGGGTTGGGTTTTCAGCATGTCAACTCTTTCACCTGTGGGGAAATTGCAGAATTGGCTCCAGGTCGCCCTTTTTATTTACTACAAGACAAATGTGCCTTTTTATTTCATACAGTTCAATTTGGATTGAGACAGGGAAATAATCTAAACCTCACGCGTGGCGTTTCACTGTCAAGGGGAGCGTGTATGTAATTACATTGCAAATACTGATTTGAGCCCCACCACTGTATGGGTTAGCCCTACAATAGATTACCCAACAAAAATACTCTGGCGCCGCCACTGCTAATCACTGTCATGGGACTGTTTGCTCTGTGTGGCTTTTGCATTATTCCCTGTGTTAGAGGACTTGTTATGAAAGCTATTGACAAATCAGTATCAAACATTATGTTAGCCTATCAACCCCTGAAGACTGAACCTGACATTTTGAAGTCTCCCCTGTCACCTTTCTCCTCATCCTTTAACTCCAGTTCTGACTCCGATGATGAAATATTTGCGTGAATACCTTTTGTTTTGTTTTATTATTTATTTCATTCAGATGATCTTGCTCATATGACTGCACTGCAGTGACTGCAATATGGCATATGTATTTTTTCTTCTATCATACATGATGTATTTAATTATATCCTTGTGAATGTTTAATGCTGATGAAGGTAGAACCTTGTATGATAAAATGTATGTAACTTCTATATTTGTGATCAATATGTAATAAGATCAAAAGGGTGGAATGTAAGGACATTTTTATTTTATCGTGCTGAGTGAGCATTCATAGTTTCCCATGTGTTCTTTTAGATAAGCTATTAAGAAAATGACTGGCAGTCAGTACACTGAAAAAAAGGTGGAAAGTGGGGTTGTTCAATTTGCAAATATGCATTTAATATATGAAACATAATTTATTCATGTTTCTCGTCGAAACATGAATCAATCATGTAGAACTATGTTAATCTTGAGGGGTGTACGTTCTATAAGTCTCAATCATGTTAAGAAATAAGAAAAAAGTTATGTTTGTCTCTGTAACTCCGCCCACTGAGCACATACGTCAGCAGCTTGCTCCGCAGCCGATTACTCAGCTTCCAATTATTATTTACAAATATTTTATTCACAAATTAATATGGTCGGACTCAAACCCGTACTTTAATAGTTTCGTAATTGAACCTGAACAATATGGCACTTTAATGGACAAGATGTAAAGCAGAAAAACAGTGCAAAATATATTTATTTTTAAAAATGTGAAGCTTTTTCTTTTTTAAACAAAGGAGGGGGGGAAGGGGTTCTACCATTTTTTCTTCCCGCATCGGAGGAGTAAGCTGGTTCTGTCCATGGTTCTGTCCCGAGAACATCTCTACAAGGTAAAAGTTATTTAAAGTTATTTAATGTCATCAAATGTTCGTCATAGTTACAGGTTATCACAAGACGCATTGTTTGCAAAAAGCAGAGTTCACATTTGCCGTTACAACGAGCAACGTAAATACAGCTGTCAATTTGTAAACATTGTTTTTCCACGATCAAACAACGATAAAATAGAACGTGCCTTTTCACAACAAGTCAGTATCCCTCCGCGTCTGAGAAAAACAGTATACCGTTGGGCCGAAAAGTTCAAACTGGAACAAGAAAGCAGCGGAGAAGTAACGGGGCAGAAACCCTCCTTTTTACACAGCGGTCCAGACATAGACATCAAACGGCAAAACATATTCAGTGTGCATTATGGCAGTGATATCTAGATACTTTCCAAGGTTTGACATAATTAATTGTGCTACTTTTAAAGCAAGCAACGTTGTTTTCAAATCGGTAATCAAAGAGATCCGTAAAAACACTATCGACCAATCAGATTGCTTGATTTGACTTGTCAGTTTTATAAATATATTTAAATTTCTTCCGTTACGAAACAAACTTACAAAGCATAAGATGGAAACATTTAAGATTAACTTCGACCTCCGGGGTGGTCTTACTATGGAGGAGTGGATTGAGGAGTGCCTATCTCCAGAAAAAAAAGCACCTAAAGGACGACATGCAGAGCTACGTGAAGAGCAGGTACACCAACTGGAAAAGTACCACCATTCAAAAGCTTTCTGATGCGGGTCTTGAAACAAAGCAGAGAAATTAGTTAGTTAGTGGCCACAGGTACGAAAGCTCTCTCCAGAGCTACTGAAAGCCCAATCTCGGGGACCGGAGAAAGTGCGATAATATATTATTTACTATAACTATATTATATCAATAACTGTAAGCGGGGTAGCAGGAGTGTTTGATCGACTATCGTTACCATAGGAACTACTTTCTAGGAACTACTTTCTGACGGAGATTAACTCAAGCAGAAAGCGTAGGTTTGGGAGCAAATTAGACTACATTATGAAATTATTTTACGATATTGTTGATTACAATGATAGTTTGTGTAATAGAATCGAATCATACACTTGAGGCCGTTCTTGAACGTCATTATTGGTACTCCAGTACAGGCGTACGGACCTCGGCGCAAGCGCCTCGGTCCTGCCGCAGTACTGTCGTACCAATAATGACGTTCAAGAACGGCCTCTCGTGTATGATTGCTTAAGTCATCATGGATGTTTAAAGTTCATATTTGTCTAATATTAGTTTACTTTTCATTAATGAAGTATGATGTTGCGCTGTCAGTACACTTGTCCCTGTTTGTGATTGGTCAAATGTAGCTAACCCTGCCCCTTTCACGTGAACGCGTTCTCAGCTGGAGAGAGAAACCCTGGCTTGATTTACCGAGTTGATAACCAGCGCCGTAGGACCGTTTAGCGAGATCGCGTTTGTTAGGGTTAGTTAAGATAACTCAAGCATATCCAGGGTCTGTTGGACTGGCTTCGTGGTACAGGGCACAGGTGGCTGCATAGCAGCGCTAATGTCAAAGACATTATATTTTTATTTTACCAGGATGCAGTTACACAAATATTTGGGAAGGCTTAGCTTTCCCTAACCTACAGCACCCGCCGCCCCTGGGTACAGGGTGTGGCAACGCAGGTGGTGATGGTAGGAGCAGTGGCACAAGGAGCTGTGCCTCGGAGGACAGCGTTGGTGGCGGCCGCCTTGATGAGTCAAGGCTTGGGCTCGCTAACTCAGCCCCGGGGTTTGCCGAGGCAAGGCGTGCGGCTGCAACGGCAGGTGCAGGGTCGCCAGCAGCTGCATCGGCTGCAGTTCTTTCATCGCTATTTCGTTTTAATAAATCCTTAGACCTTTTGAGCCAATTTCTGATGTCCATTGTGTAATTCAAACATAAATGGGAGTCTACAGAATGCACAATAAACAAATCCAGAATAGGCGGCAGAGTGTGACGCTGTGATTGGTCTAAATGTCGACGAATCACAAATCACAACAGACACATGAATTTATTTGACGGAGCCTGCGATTGTTTTGTTTTAGTTACTATCTGACATCACATACATCGTAGCATAAAAGTTCACAGTTTATTTATAACAACAAAAATACAAATAATTTATTTTTTATTTTTATAAATAATAAAAATCGTGTTTATTGGGGGAGGGCAAGAATGTCAAATGGGAGGGCCTGGCCCTCCCTGGCCCTCCCACGGCGCCGGGCATGGTGTGTGTGTATGAGAGATTTTCTCCGGTGGGCCGCGGGAGCGGCATCATTGTTTGTGTGGTGTGTGTGTGTGTGTGTGTGTGTGTGTGTGTGTGTGTGTGTGTGTGTGTGTGTGTGTGTGTGTGTGTGTGTGTGTGTGTGTGTGTGTGAGAGAGTCAGTCAGCTGATTGATGGGGAAATGGTTGGTTGAAGGATAACATTAAGTCTAATAATGATGTACCGTGCATGTTCACATCATGTATACTTTGCATTACTTAATACCATTTTTCAAATTTTTAATTTTTTAACATTTTGGACAAAATAGCCAATTGTACATCGAGGTGCCCAGATGTCCCTACTGCCCACCTATCCGATTTGAACATGCTGATGTACAATGTGATGTAGTAGCCTATAATGCAGGTGCAAGACCGTTGTGTTTGTATTGTGTTATAGGTATGCATAGTTTTCTATGCATTTTGAGGGTTTTGGGGGGTTTGACCCCCAAAAACATTTTCAAACCCTAGGGGCTGGCTCCTCCAAAATAATTAAATAACATAACCCTAACCCAGCGCCATATAGACTGAGAGTTATGTCATCTCCGTTCACTCCAATGGACCACTTTTTTACAGCAATGGCGGATCGTGGAGCCTCTCAATCGTTCCCCTGAAGTTAGCGCCAAGGCTAGCAGAGCTGTAGAGTTGCAGCATAATAGACCGTTCGTGACAGACTTTTAAAGGTAAGAAGAAGTTTAAAGATTTATATTGCGGATATTATCAGTAGCCTACAACTGATTCAAATTAACATGTGTATTAAAGGATGTCAGTGGATTATCCCTACATTAGTAGATTTAGGGAACGTTTACAGATAACAGATTAAGCTATGATACCGAATCAAGTTAGCAACACACATTGAACAGCCTTTTAATTGTAAATTCCGTTCTCTTAATGTCTATTTGGTCCAACGTTGTTGAATTAGAGAAGAGGGGCTTCTAAACGGGATTGTATGCGGGGGTGGAGGGAGTTAAATATTAGATAAATATAACTTTGGTGCGTGTAAGAGTGAGTGTTTTTAGCAGAGCCATATGGTGTCCTTGTGATTATGTTGATTATTACCTGTCTGTATAATGTTGCAGATCAGCTGATTTTGGATTGATGGCAAAGGGAGAGGGACTTAAAGGGGACCTATCATGCAAAATGCACCTTTGTACGTCTTTTATACATGAATATGTGTCCCCGGTGTTCCAGGGAACTCACCAAGTGTCAGAAAACACAACCCTCTCTATTTTCCTCCTTAGCCAAATCTCTAAAAAAGGGGCTGCAACGGATCTGAAAAAAATGGATCCAGATTTCACTTCTTTTCTACGTCACAAAGACGTGCTCCGCTTATTGGTCAACTCTCCACCTATCAGGGGAATGAGCCACGGCCACGTGCATTGCCAAACCTCTCATTCGCATAGGCTATCGGCAGGCTAAATCAACCCCAGTCACATCTGTGTTTTTGCCTGCTCTTGCCAGGATGTCTAAGCCAGTTAAACGTTGTGCTGTTGTTGGCTGCAAGACTCGAGAAAGGGGACTGCATGCAATGCCATCAGTGGAAAAATAAAATAATCTGTGGCTAGACTTCATTTTCAAGGGACATGTGCCAGAAGACCACAGCAGATTTCTGTTGGTGTGACTGTGTTCCAAACATTTTACGACGGACATGTTTATGAACTTCTCTCAAGTCCAACACGGATATGCCTCCAAACTAATGCTAAACCCGGGATCAATACCAACCATCCGGGACCAGGCCAGTGAGGACACATCCAATTTTGAAGCTGTAAGTTTTTATTTAGCGGTGTTTTTCCTGATAAAGCTATCTCTAGCTTGTAGTATGTAGCATGTAGCATGTAGCTTCGCCGTATCAATGTCGCCTCAAACCCAAATAGTAATCGGTTAGGTGTTTATATGTTTTTGTAACATTTTATTTTGTACGCTCCGCAGTCTTTGCTTTGTCTTTTATTTTAATTATCAGGCATTTGCTAACATGTTCAGACATACTGCCGTAATGGCGATCTGTGTGAAGGCTGTAAAGCCACGCCCTAGCCGATAACACAAGTATTTATTCTCCTATTTATTAGTATTTTGTATCCTCTAAAATCATATTGAGTAAGTTATAATAACAAACGTAATCTTCTGTAGGTAAGTGCCGTTTTTTGCAGCGTTATATGTAAAAGCTTTTGTGATTGTAGTCTGTAAGAACAATCAGATATCATCTATCTGTAAGCTACGCTACGCTAATGAGACATGCCGTTTTTTGCAGCGTTATATGTAAAAGCTTTTGTGTGTTTACTTGTTTGCGCACATGAATATAAATGGGGGTGTGTGAGGATACAACACTGTGTATGTATGCGAGGGGGGACACCAGGGGCGTCGCCTGGACCTGGAAACATTGGGGGCTTAGCCCACAGTGGCGGCGCTACAGTCAAATTTTCTACTGCAAGACTCCCCACACGCACATACACAATTGCGCCATCTGGTGTCACAAACGTGTGCCTGCATTAGCTTTGTTACGGCAATGGATTGTGGGAGATTCTCATAGCACGTGAGGATCTCTTGAGGGTAAGGTGCCTTTATTATCTCGGTGGACAAAATGTATGTTTTTATTTTATAAGGACAATAACGTACTGTTGTGTTTGTTTAGTTTAATGTTAATTGTTTAATGCTCACAGTCAGAGCAACATGTTTTTAGTGTGATTGGCTATTTGTTTTATATGATTTATCAACGTGATCAATAGCTAATCTGAGCACCAGAACCCAGCTCACGAGTCCTTTTATGCTGTCCATTGAAATGCAGGTATGCGAGTTTTGTACACCAGTTTATTTATGTTTAATGTTTCACATTGCTCCACATGATGCCTTGACTACAAAGTCTTCCATGTTTCTACGCTTCTTCCTCTGTGTCACAGTTTCGGGAATATCAAGATCATTGCACAGGGCCTTGGTCTTGTCATAGACCTCATGTGCTTTCTCGTTACTTCGGTAACTTTTCAGTGTGTTCTCAACTGCTGTTTTGTAATCTACTGCCTGCACCAAGTCAATTGTTTCTTTCTGCAGGTATGTGTGCAGGCCCTGAGTGGTTGAGAGCAGTGTCTGGAACATGACAGCATGTAGATGGTACTGCATTTTCAAAGCTTGCTTTCCAGTCCCTTTACTAGAGGGGCTGAAAGGCTCCCTAAAGTCTTGATCAAAGCAGGGAGGTTTTTGACATGCCCAGCGAACAAGTTGTTTGTCCCCTACCTCTAGCTGTTTCTGAAATGTTTGCAATCTCTGATGGTGGACAAGAGATGTGGAGAAGAAAGAGTAGAGACACTCCAGTAGGTCAACGCAGGTATGTGAGTTTTGTACACCAGTTTGTATAAGTTTAATGTTTCACATTGCTTGTGAAAAATATACTACCACTATACGATCACTGATGTTTTGTTGTTGACTGGACACTTATTTTGTAAAAGAGATAGCATGAGAGGATCTCTTAAGCAATGCAGCTCACGTGTCCTTTTTATATGCTGTCCATTGAAATGCAGGAAAGTAATCACCAGCTCTGAGTGATCTGTTGACGAGGGGACACTACACCAGAGTTACATAAGCAGAGATAAAGTGCTATTTTGGGGGGAACTCACCTCCTCTGGGGTCCCCCAGGAAGACTTTTTTTAAATACTGAAGTTAAAAGCATCAATCTTGTGCACTTATGAGAGATATGGATACATCTCTCAACACCCATATGTCAAAAAGAAATCAAAGAATCAGAATCAGAAACGGGTTTATTATTTAAAAACACTTCATTTTCCAATTAAATCATAAACTATGTCAAATTATTAGAAGTTGTTAGTAATCAGATTAAACAGAAAAAAGGGATGGAAGGAGGAAATAATAATCCCTCATCACTTGCTGTTTGCGGTTGAAATGATCTCTTTTGCTGGCCAAACATGCTGGATGGAAAGCAGTGATGTCTCACTTGCCTTGGCCCTGTATCTGCAGTCCCTAAATCAGTCATGTTACTCATTGACTCTTGTCTGTTCTAGTGTTCCTGTTCATTGTTGTCTCCATTGTCGTTCTTGTCTGTTGTATCTCCTTCTTGTGTGTCCCTTTCTCCTGTTCTCCTTTCTTCATCCTCTACTCTGTTTGGCTCATCTGTGATGACTGTGGGTAAACACAAACAAGTATGTAAGTCAATCAGTTTCCAGCTCTGTCAAATAAATGAATTTCAAGATACACAAATTTGTCTTCATTAAAATGAGTGTCACCACACTGTCACAAAATGTAATACTAACCAATTGAAAATAGTTAAATTTACATCTCTTGTAGATATCACTGTTAGAGTAGTTATCTGCCAATAGGACAGAATCATTCCTATACAAATGCAGTTTGAGTAATTCACTTAATATATTTACTTAAAACTTTAATATAGTCATTTTCACTTAATACTCTAATATAGTCATCTTTCTGCATTCAACACTAAGGAAAGCTGTACAATTTGACATGATAATGAGGAAAAAAGGCCTCCGACAATGCAGATCATTTTTTGATCATATCAATTTTAAGATGCGGGTCAAGGCTTAATATTTGGGAGCATAGTGTCCCTTGCTCCCTTTCAGGAGCCCCACTGGATTAGCTTTGATCTGAAATATTTGTATAAAAAGCTTGTTAGCTGGCTGTCCATCTCATAATGTTCACATAGAAACTAGCTGTCAATAGGAAATATAAATCAGAAGAATTATATTTTCATGCAAAATCTGTCACAAAAAGAGGTTGCACATTTAAATGCAGGTGTTGTTATGGCAACGTCAGTGGCCAGACAGCCACATTTACTGCTGCAAATACGTTCAAACATGCTGTCGACACGTAAAGCAGTGGCAACTATGCCACCATTTCAGCTGACTTTTTCTCAGAAATACTGTCACATAACATCCATATATATATTTCAGTGCTAGGTTGATGCTTAGCTAAGCTAACTATGAAACACTTTAACTGACAGGACTCAGGAATCAGGATCAACTGTGTACTACTGTAAGGTAGCTTCTAGCTTCATGTCGAACACAGACAGTAAGTCAACATTTCCCAGAGAGCTTTCTTTGAAATCACCAAGTAACGCTAAAAAACACAACATTTAGATTGTATGACAAAGTGTTTATTTAATATATCTGGCTAGCTATAGCTACTTGCTAACGGTTTAGCTTACCCGCGCGATTCAAAGTAACGTCAACGTAGCTATAATGTATGCTTTGCTTATATGTTCGCATAACTTGTAAGTTTACTGACAGGTACATACCTTGTTCATCTGGCTCTGGGGTTGTTGTGTGAGCCACCACTTGAGAATTGCCAATAAAACACGTTTATTTCCATGCAACGCTCTGATTGGTCTGGTGGCGTCGTCTTGCCTCTGTGTTGCATTCACCGAACATGGGAAATTACAATTCTGCTGTCCGTCCTATAGGTAAAGTAGGTTAATGTATTATATTATTGAGGGAGAATTTGTCCGGGGCTAAAGAAAAAACATCCGGGGCTAAAGCCCCGGATGCCTACCCCAGGCGACGCCCCTGGGGGACACACACCACGAGTAAAACGGAGCTAAAGCCCCGTTGGTCTGTTGTTGTTGACGAGGCCTTACCTCTAGCAACAGGCTAATTAGTGGCTAGCACTCATTACAGTCAGTCTACTGAGCTCAGCCCCTCTCCAACATATCATCTGTATTGAGTCAGAATCACAGCATGCACGTTACGGTTCAAAACTAACTAAGATTGGAAAGGGCTAAGCAAAGAGCTTTGCTAAATAGAGAGTTTTAAGCCCCATCTTTTGGGATTTCAGACTATATTTATCCAAATAGTATTTTCTCATCCTGAATACTAAATTGAGATGATTTTGTTCTAACTATGTTTTCTTCTTTACAGGCCAGCACCTCACATACTTACTAATTAGTGACAATTTGTACATCCTTTGCTATTATTTACATTTGTTTTTATCATGGCGGAAATGAAAGACTATACCTGGCAGCCCTGCACTACAATGAAAACGCTGAGCGTGCACAAGCCACTACATCCACTGGAAACCCTCTGTATAAACTGCAGTTCCCAAAAGCCAGGAAGGGAGAATGCAGAGCAAAACCATTAAAGACTGACCCCACATTCCGTAAGTGTTTAAAATATTTATTATACAACTATTTACAAATATAAAATAAAAAAATTAGAAAGAACTTTCAGTTTTTTACATGCATATACTAATCTAAACCACATTTTTTGTTGTGCTTTTTTTTTTAACATTGCACAGGCTACGTGGCCAACTTGATGGACCTCATCTTCGACCAAGTCTTTGTGGACCCTGCACCATTATGAGCGACCTGACAGGGAGGAGGTCATCGCCGGGTATGCTACACGGTTCAATTTGGCTGCTGTCTGAACCCAACATAGACATTTCGTGGATCAGGAAACTCCCTGCGAATCCTGAGGACAACGCAGGCCGGAATCACCACTCTGATCCTGCGTCCAAGGAAGCCCCAGCACCAGCTCACAAAGCTTCTGTAGGCTAGATACCTGTGACGCCTGAAATCATTAAAAAAAATATTTAGTGTCATTTATACAAAATACAAGTACATTTAGTTTTTTTTTATGGGTTCAAAGAACCGTTGATTTTGACAATAAAGTTCCGAGTTGATATCAAATGTGTCGTGATTATTCATGTTTGGATGGGTAAAGAATATTCTGATTTCAAAAGCATAAGGTTGTGTGTGGACTTTTGTTGTCGTACACATGGGTGTTGTAAGAGAATATTTTAATCTGATCTGTTTATAGAGTCTCTTATTATTCCTTAGAGTCTGTGATACTGCAAACATCTGCTTGTAGTCACTCAAAGATTCCTCTGTGGGTTGAGGTCACAGGTCAAACGCTTCTCCTATATCCGTGGGGGATGTTGAGGCTTGTCTGGATCTCTTTGAGACAAGTAGACCATTGTCTCGCATCGGTTATTGATTAGGTAAACGCGGGCTTTCTATGGGCCGGCCTCTCCTCGTGTTGGTTAGATGTTTTGTGTCTTTTGGTTCAGAGATCGCTGGTGGAGCACTGGACATGTGTGAAACTAAGATGATCTCCCGGCCGTATTGTCTGTACTTTCTCCAATAAAACTCTCAGTGCTTTTGGCTAACAACGGTTCCAGACTCCTTCATTCTACCTCAACATTGCAACAACAGAAGTTTACCTTCACAGGTGTGTTATGCCATTGCTGTGTAGTATATAATAGTACATGTACAATGACAGAATGAAAGATTGCATAAAGCCATATACACCAGTATTTATTTCCATGAACAATATTGGCATTCGTTTTACAATTTCAGTCAAAACAAACAAACCACTCACTGCTCTATTTGCCTCAACTGTAGTCCACCATGTTCAGCTCTGTAAATATTCAATGCATTCTGCAGGGAGAACACATTAAGGCACACAGGCTCCAATCCAGGATGGTCCACCACAGGTTACAGAGTCCTCAAGTTCCTGCATCCGTCTTGACACCTAGTGTGATAAACATATATTGAATGACATGTGAAAAATGTATTCTCTAAACAGACAACTTAGTGAAGTTATCAAAAATGTTACCTGTGGTATCTCCATGCAGCACATTCTCCGTTCAGAAGGCATCGTGGCGCAATTTGCACATGTACACCTGTAGAAAGAAGTCAATAACTGAGCTTTTAAAAACACATGAAACTACACACATTGCTGACAACTGAGGTGTTGTTGGAGTTATACTTTTTATCACCCTAAGTTATTGAACTTTCCAACGGTTGTTGCACGATGTTGGAAGAAAAGGACTGGAAACTATTAATAAACGCAATTAGGCCATTGTATATATGCTGAAAATATGAATGTCTCCCTTTATAAATATATATATATATGTATTGCTGTTTTTGCGTTACAAGCTCTAAGTTATAAACTGTACACATTGCATTCTTGCTAATTAGCCAAAATATGAACGGAATAAGTAGCAAGCATCGTAACAAACAGAGTAAAATAAATAGGGACAACAGCTTGTCAACTAACCATTCAGAAACGTCCTGCTGCAACCGAGATGTTTGCACCTCCACCAAAACCTCCGCTGCTTCAGGGTCAGTCTCTGGATCAAATTGATAATATGCTTGAACACATGCATTGCTCTGAGATTACATGTTTATTCCACACTCGTAATCACAGCAAGCATGGTAACGTGACTCTCGCCGGCTCATGCCCCGCTCTTCTGCAGGGGGGCGTGGTCAGCTGCTGCTCAGAATTTTCAAAGACAGGCTTGGAATAGAGCGAAAATGAGCAAAACGAGGCATGGCTAAAAAATGATCTTTTTGGTATTTTGAAAAATAAAATGTATAAATATACCTTATATAGGTATGGTCATACACTATATCATTTAAATATAACATGATAGGTCTCCTTTAAGTGAGAGTGAAAACACAAGGTAAGTTTAATACTAGTGTTTTATATAAGTAAGCATACTAAACATGTATTATATCCAGGGGTGCACATAACTTTTTTGCCCTGGTTCTCAAAGGAGCACCTGGAGATGTTGCTTGGTGCCCATCCTTAAAATGAAATAAACCGTAACTTTTGAGGGGGTCTTGACTTTATTTGCCAGACACACGGCACTGAACACACATGCAGAGGTGAACACAGAACACACATGCAGAGGTGAACACAGAACACACATGCAGAGGTGAACACAAGACAACATTAGCACGACCAGTAATCCTACAAGCTGTCATCACTGCCCTCCTGACTGTTCTCCTCACTGTCTTCCTCTCTGTCAGACATGGTAGCTGATGATGTAGGCCTACTACTTCCTCTCTGGTTGAGTCTGTGATTAGCTGCTTGCATCCACAAGTCAACAGCTGGTTTTGGGTCGAAAGTCTCTGTTGTCATCTTAAGTGGATGTAATCAAATAAGTATGTGAACATAACCAATAACCTACCATAGCCAATAACAAATTAATGTAACTTATTTTATTTTTGTTGTTCATATCTTATTTTACCTTAAAGGGATAGTGGAAATGGAACCTCAAATAGTTTCGTTTTAACTTATATACAAGCATAATTACGTACCAAAACAATCACACCTGATTAAAAATATATAATAATTGCCTTACGCATGTTAGAAGCACTTTATTGCAGCTTCCCCGAAGTTTTTTAGAAACGAAATGTTCGACTCAGCCAAACCGGAAGTGACGAAAACTTAGGAAGACGATACGATAACAAACCATGGCGTCTATGCAGAATGAACGTGGAAGGGCAAATATACCAGACAAAGAAGAAGGATTGTACGAGGTATCCAGTGATGATAGCGAGTCAGAAACATCCTCTCGGCTTTCCTACGAAAATGTCGTTTTAGGAACTGAATCTGAATCCGGTTCAGTAAGCGACGATGGTGACAATATTGAGCCAGACGATGGACCATTACGTCCTTATTTGTTCGAGCCCGAGGTGATGGTTCACGGCATGGGCAATGGCGAGGATGACCAGGACCAGGCGCCAGATGATGCACCCCTACGCACAAATAATCTTGACTGGTAGGTCCCTAAGCATAGCTCACGCATCTTAAGATCACCTGTAGCCTTTACAAATATTAATCATTGTTAACCAGTTAAGCCCGAAGGTCCCCACAGTTTTTTTTCTCTCACATGTCTCAGGGCTTCTTAACATTTATGAAACTATTAATGTTTCATACCCTTTTAAAGGTAAGAAACTCCGCTAACTGACAATAAGAACAATTGTTAGCTAGAAAAAACACAAGAGTAATACCAAGCCTTTGAATTAGCATTGAGCGAAACAATGCTAACTAATGCTAACGCTTTTTTACACACAACACACGGTAGAAATGCCCTTATTACTATCTTAACTGCACAAACAAGATAGGCCTATACGATTTAAAGCTGAGACTCCACAGATTCCACACATGTAATGTCATCACTGTAAGACCTCGAATTCCTGGAGATATCAGCCAGAAAAGAGAAAGTAAACAACATCCGGTTCCAAAAATATTACAATAATTACGTCTTACCTTTTTTGATTTGTGATCAAAAGTTGTGTTCAACGGAATAAAAACGCATCTCAAGGTTAATCCAATGTCGTTGTGTCACGTAGAATTTTTGACTGATAATCAATCATCATATGTATGGCAATATACTCGGTACCATAATAAAGGTCGGCTATTCACATGCAAATGCTATTGAATGTCCGCCATTGTTTGTGCCCGTCTTCCTATGCTCTCGTCATCACCCGAAGATTCCGACGATTCCCGAAGTAATTCGTTTCATTGAGAGGGCGCAGTAAAATTGAAAATAAAATGAAACTAGGCGCATTAAATAAAAAAAAATTGTTTATTATGCTTATTTTTAATAAAAATACATAAGTTAAACCCAAAATTCGCGGATTTCCACTATCCCTTTAACATTTATTTATTTATGCATTTTTTTTAATCTCTCCAGTTTTAAAAGATATTTTTGGTTACTGTCCTATAGTATGCATTGGAATGATTTCAAACCTGTTTATCCCAATAATTATAAAGGAGTGCCTTGGAAATATGTGTTTACATAAATTGTGACCAAACTGTTTGAACTTGGACTAAAGTGAACTATCTAAACGCTCAGAGTCCTTTACCTCACTGAGCTGTAGTTATCAGCCTCTCAGTCCGACTGGAGAGGACTCTCCCTCCACATCATTGTAGAAACATCTTCTTCTTCCGTTAGAGCAGCTAGCACCAGATTCTAATAACAACACCGGGCGGTACGCCCTTCTCTCTCCCTCGCTCACTCGCATTTTGGCTGTGAGCTGCGGGCGCCAGATAAGCCAACATCCCCCATTTTCATCACTTACAGCGCCCATCGTACAGGGCAAATGAAACGTGTAACCTGGGTAAAAAGGGTGTTACATTTACTTAATTATGAATATTGTTACATCAAGGCCGAAAATTAGGATGAGCCCCAACGGTCAAAAATGTTTTTTTCCCTCCCAGAACTGCCAGCGCAGCGACTCCCCAGATCTGGCGCCCGAGTATGGCGTTATATTTGTGCCTCTATCCTGAGCACGCAATGAAACATGTTGAGCATAGAAAATGCGATTGAGCGCGCACTTGAAAATGTTTGAGCACAGAGAAATATATTTATTCTCGTAAAACTCCTGCTCCGTGCGCAAGCAGACCGCTGCACGCGCTCTCTCTCCCCCGCTCGCTCGACCTCTCCAGCCTGCGCGCGCTCAGCTTTGCCTGCGCGCGCTCAGCTTTGCCTGCGCTCGCTCAAGTTGTCACAGCGTTACAAATGTGCCACAAAACCAACCAATCGGAGAACTCGAGAAGGTCAATTCTGATTGGCTGGTCCAGCGCCATGTAGAGAGAAGAGTTGCTACAGCGGAAGTCCAAAATGCTTGATCGTCACGTGGTTCAGAGAGACTCAGAAAGTTCCCGGAAGTTCGTGGCGGGCCATTTGAATCACGATTTGAATGCATTAATAACAGGATATAAATGCAATTTTTGGTAATTAGTGGTCAATAAAGGTTTTGATTTGCAATATTTATACAACATATCGATGTGTGTAGTTACATCAATGTGTTTTTTTTTTAAAAATCTGCTAATATTTGAGGATTAAGATAAAATAAGAAGTAGCCTACTTTATTGATACCAATTGGGGAAATGTTTACGCTGCAGCAGCAAAAGACAAGGAAGCATTGCACATTAGACAGTTAAAAGACTATAATTAAACAATCGAAAATGTAAACATCTTAAATAGAAATAACATAGCATTACAACATAGAAAATATACATAGTGTGAACAGCTATCTTACCTGTTAATATACATGTTAGGCTAATGTTGCCTTGATTAAAGAACCTGTTGTTTATTGCTTTGAATTCTTTAAAACAAATATTATCTTCTTAAACTTGTATGGTAGTCAGGAGCATCACATCCTAATGTTTATTGATATATTTAGAGGGTGGGAAGGAAGGTTTAAAAATTCTGATTAGATACATTTCTACCATTTCTTTAATTCATGGTGGTTTTAGTAATCCCTTGGTAATTGAGGACACAAGTAATCTGAAGTACTAATGTAATCTTTATGACTTTCAGAAAGGACAGGAGACCCACAGGTGCCTATATCAATGATTGTCAACTGACAGCACAATGAGTCAAAGGACTAGCAGCAGCAGCATGATGAGGATGTTAAATGTGTTGCTTTAGGAACATCCATTGTAAATACATGGAATTCAATAAACATTAAATAGCATATCATGCAGTTTGTCTGTGCCTTTTCCTCCGTGTTGTCCGGCATATAGTCTCCCCCATGGTTTGCTGTGCTGCCTAGGGATGCTCCAAGCGCTCAGAGAAAGGAGTATGAATGTAAGGTGTCCCCACTGACACAGAGAGGAGGAATGAATGGCTGGCTCAAGTCAACAGGAGCAATTTAACTATCACAAAAGACAACAACAGCAACAACATATGTGAGGTAATCATATTTTTCACAAAACGAAGACCACACCATTGGGAAGCTTAATGTCTGTTTAATCAAAATAAGGAACAGGGAGAGGCTTGCAAAGCTCTGGGAGTTGAGACTCAGGTGCAGGGTGAGGGTCTCAGTGCAGGTCTTCAGGCTCCATTGAATCCCCCTGGGGTTCTTGTGCTGAAAGAGGGAGACAGGAGAAAGGGTTAGATACATCTAGCAACCTATAGGGTGGGAAATTGCTGACCTATTTTAAACGTACCTTGTGTTTTCACTCTCACTTAAGTCCCTCTCCCTTTGCCATCAATCCAACATCAGCTGAGCTGCAACATAATACAGACAGGTAATAATCAACAGAATCACAAGGACATAATATGGCTCTGCTAAAAACACTCACCCATAAGTTACGTTTTTGTTTACTGTTTAGAAGTCTCAAATATGCACTCTAAATCCATATCAATGGCGATGTATCACACAAATAGCTCTCTTCCTTATTATTGTGTAACGTTAACTATATTATACAAGCTGGAACTCCAAAATGGATATCCTCATTTCTCCACCCACTACAATCACACGCCCCAATGTTATATTTAACTCATATGTAACTCCCTCCACCCTGGATAAAAGCACGTTAAGAAGCCCCTTTTCTCTAATTCCACAACGTTGGAAGAAATAACATTAAGAGAACGGATTAATAGGCTGTTCATGGTTAACGTGTGTTGCTAACTTTAGTCGGTATCCTAGCCTCATCTGTCCGGTTGAAAATTAACGCAAGCATATGCCCATTGTAGAACAGGAAACAGAAGTTGGTCCAGGTTCTGGTCAATCCAACATTGTGATAGAGAGAGAAACATGTTTTGTCATTCTGCCACCTCTAATGCTTACAGCAAGTAATCAATACCTCAGAAGGGTTCATGTAGCTACATGTACGCTATGGTTTGTTAGCGGTTTGCTTAAACTACCCCTATAGCTATGTTGCCGGCTAGCAAACTCAGGCATTGCAAACAATAACGTGATATCAGAAAACTAGAAATGTATAACTCACCTGACACTGTGGCGTGCTGTTCTCTTCATTCGAGTCTGTCATGTCCTGTAAATGTCAACGATAGATGTGTAATAAGAACGTCAACAGCCTGATGGCAACCGAAAATCATCTCAGATAGAAGATATGATTGGTGACGACCAGCCAATCAGAATTGACCTTCTCGAGTTCTCCGATTGGTTGGTTTTGTGGCACATTTGTAACGCTGTGACAACTTGAGCGAGCGCAGGCAAAGCTGAGCGTGCACAGGCTGGAGAGGTCGAGCGAGCGGGGGAGAGAGAGCGCGTGTAGCGGTCTCCTTGCGCACGGAGCAGGAGTTTTATGAGAGAAAATATATTTCTCTGTGCTCAAAACTGTTCAAGTGCGCGCTCAATAGCATTTTCTATGCTCAACATGTTTCATTGCGTGCTCAGGATAGAGGCACAAATATAGGCGAACATCTATAACGCCAGTGCTACGGGCCGACCCTGAGTTCATATGCAACTTGCAAATATCTTTCTCTCCTCTCTCCTCTCTTCTCTCTCAATTTTGGTACGCAAATGCGCCTTTTTTCAAATTACCCGGTGCTCTTTTTTTTGGCGGAGGTGCGCATACGCACCAGTTATGTGCAGCCCTGTGTATAACCCTTTCTCCTGTCTGTTTATCCCTCTTTCAGCACAAGAACCAGAGGGGGATTCAATGGAGCCTGAATACCTGTACTGAGACCCTCACCCTGCACCCTGAGTCTCAACTCTGTGTTTTTCAAGCCTTTCCCTGTTTTTTTGTATTAAACAAAACATTAAGCTTTCCCAATGGTGTGGTTTTCGTTTTGTGAAAAAGTGCAAATGCAGTGTTTGTATATAATTAAATCACATATTTTTTTGCGGTTGGTCGTGAAATTGCTCCTGCTGACTTGAGCCAGCCATTTGTTCCTCCGCTCTGTGTCAGTGGGGAAGCCGTACATTCGTACTCCTTTCTCGGAGCGATTTGAGCATCCCCAGGCAGCACAGCAAACCATAGTGGTGACTAGGAGGCAGCACAGCAAACCAGGACAACCCGGAGGAAAAGGCACAGACAAACTGCATGATATGCTATTCAATGTTTATTGAATTCCATGTATTTGCAATGGATGTTCCTAAAACAACACATTTAACATCATCATGCTGCTGCTGCTAGTCCTTTGATAGTCACCTGTCGGTCTCCTGTCCTTTCTGAAAGCCATAAAGATGACATTAGTCATTTAGATAACTTGTGTCCTCAATTACCATGGGATTACTGAAACTACCATGAATTTAAGAAAATGGTAGAAATGAATCTAATCTGAATTTTAAAGCATTACTTTAGATCCCCTCCCTCTAAATATATCAATAAACATTAGAAAGTGATGCTCCTGACTACCATACAAGTTTAAGAAGATAATATTGGTTTTAAAGAATTCAAAGCTATAAATAAACAGCAACAGGCTCTTTAACCAAGGCACTGTTAGCCTAACATGTAAACTAGTTGTTCACACTAATCCTAATATTATCACTTAATATTAGCAAATTCTATTTGATTTTTTAAAATATATTGATGTAAATACATACACATATTGATTTGTTGTATCAATATTGCAAATCAAAACCTTTATTTACTAATAATTACCAAAAATCGTAGTTCTATCTCCTGTTATCAACGCATTCACATTGCCCGCCATGAACTTCCGGGGAACGATCCTCGTCTACATGAACCACGTGACGATAACCGTTTTTGGACTTCCGTTGTCGTAACTCTTCTATCTATATGGCGCTGCTGTGGCTAAGGACATCACCCGCCCGGCTGCGGTGGCCACTCCATGGATCAGATTATTCATCTGACCTATGCAGCGGTCCGGATAATCTTCCCCGTCCTGAGATGGGAGAGCGGGGGCGTCTGCTCGAAGAGTAATCAAGGAGACGCCCAACACACCCAGATTATTGGCCGCAGCCGCCATATGTGAACCGAGCCTGAACATTTAATCCAAATATTCCAAAGCCTCCCGGTCTCGCGGCAGCGGGGGCAGAGGTTTCTTCCCCTCCACCCAACCAGCTGATCGCGGCAACAGATGGGCCGCCAGGTTTTCATCGAGGGGGGGCACGCCAGAACACACCCTGTCTGATCGGCCCTGCACCCTGATAATGCCCGACATAGATGCTATGGAGGCCTTCGTTTTTAATGGACGCCGCCATGTCGCCTCCACACACTGCCAGATGGGGGCGAGACGAAAGCCGGCTGCGAGTGGCGAGACAAAGGGCGAGACGAAGGCCGGCTGCGCCGGAAGCACCGGGCCGTAAAACCGTTGCCTAAGGCGGTTTATAGGCCTCGGTAGCAGCGGTGGGGGGAGCGGTAATCCTACACGCTCCGCTGCCTGGGTCATCACTGCTGGAAAGTCCAGACGCGCAGACCTGAGTTCTGGGCCCTCCTGGACTTCAGAAACCGGGGGTGTCGGACAAGGAGATGTCGTCATCCTCCTCCACGAAGTCGACCACTCGGTCCCTTGGAAGGACGAACTCGCACGGCACGTCCTCCAGATCGTCCATGTCCACCACCTCGAGGTTGGTGATCAGTGATCACCACATCCGGCCCGCCAGACATTCTCATCCGGCCCGCACAACGGGGGTGACTGTGGCGTTGGCGGAGTGGTTACTGCGTTCGCCTGCCACCCATTTTTTTTTTTTACAACGTCTCGTGAGTAAGGTGCAGTACCGGAGTCCAACAGAGAGGCAGCAGCTGCGAGTCAGTAGACTGCGTACTGCGAAACCTTCCCTGCCTTGAACAAGAATTGATCCTTCGTTGTGAAGAGTCTGGTTAATGCGGTCCGCACCACAGCATTAGCCCCGCTGCGACAGAGTCCAACAGAGAGGCAGGAGCTGCGGGACAGTAGCCTAGAAGCAGGGTTGGGTTGTAACGGAATACATGTAACAGCGTTACGTAATCAGAATACAAAAATCAAGGCTAACTGTATTTGTTATGGAAATAATGATCATAGACGCCAAGATGTGACATTCAGGACAAACCTTGACGTCTGTTTACCTCCTTTAAGGACAGAGGCTGCTTCAGCCAATAATGTTATTGTTCCCATTCTGTGACCGGTCAATACTGGGTCACAGATGGTCTGTATTGTGGGTACACTGGGACACTTCCTTCTCTGTTGTCTGAGGACTCCAGGGCATGACATATCCAAGGCCATAAGTGGCGGAAGCTGGTAACTTAGTGTGCCCAAACTATCTAAAGCTATCTTATCAAAACATGTTGATGACTCTCTGTGGAACCAGTTAAATGGGCTGGGAAGAGAGAGGCTCTCCAGAATTGACGTGGCAACTCTACCGTGAAGTCAGAACCTCTGGCTCTTGGACTTGTGATGTGAATCCTCCGGCCGTAACTCCAAATAAACTACCAGTGTTTGACATCAAAGCTACTGCTCCTACCGTGTCTCCATCCTGAGTCGGTGACTCCCATTCAGTTGCTACACAGAAGTTTCCTCTACAAATTGGCGTTGTCGGCAGGATTACCAACAGATCTTCAGATTCTGGTAAGTGTGAATTCAAATCTACATTTTGGATTGCCTTACCGGAATCTGTGATTGACGGTATCCTAAAATTACCTGTGAAACTGGTCAGCTGCGTTTCCTTTTGGTTAATGAACATTTGGGGATAATAAACCCAGGAAATCAGTGTCTGGGGACTCAGTCCTGGCTGATTTCCTCTGTGTGTGCTGCTCGGGACGGAAGTGCCATACAAGCATACACAGCTCATGTTTAGAGAGACCTTAAAGAAAGGGCATCAGTGAGGTGGAGCTTCTGTGTGAATTGAAAGCAATGCAAAAGATTTGTACTGGACAAATCGCCGGATTTTGAGGGTCTTAGCGGCCAAACATAGCAGTTGAAAATAAGCAGCCAGAGATATTTACTGCTATCACCTCTCTGTAAAAACACGGCTCCAGCTGCAGCCTTGCGTGTGTGTGTGAAACCTCCCCGTGTGTTTGTGGGGCTGGAGCAGTGCAGGCTGAGAGGGAGAAAGTCACAGCTTATTGCCTATAGGTTTTAACTCACGGCACCGCCGTCCTTCAAACGGGACGGTCTAAAAGCACTCGTTGTTTAGGACCACTTTCTCATGGTTAGACGGGCCAGCGCGAAGTGCGTGCACTCCCGATGCGCCACGGTTCTCTGGAGCAGGTGGCGGTCAGGAGTGCATACATAAAATTATAGGCTAATTGATCAGAGGTGTGTAGTGGCAAGCAAGAATAGGCAAACTGTGTTTCACCTTGAGGTGAACTCGATAGCAAGTATATATAGGCTGGTCGTACGGACTACAGTCAACTGAGCTGTTGTTTGGAGAGAAAGGGCAGGGAAAAAGTCTGTGGGCTCCGATCGGGGGGGCACAGCGCCACTAGAAACAAATAGCCTAGTGGTTGTCGCAAGAGGATAAGCTAGTTATCGCCTCTTGGACGGCTTTCAGGCACCGATAAATCACTTGTATACAAGGGTGAGGCGTGAGAAGACGCCCCACTAATTCCCCCCCCCCCTCTAAGATCTCTCTAAAATCCGGACTAAATTGAGCTGGATGAGCTTTGCTGTCGCGCTGGTGTTTATTACGAGTTCATGTTTTGTTTGTCTGATTGTTTGTACGGGGGTCTATATTGGTTTGTCCCGCCGTCTTGTGTATGTTTTGTAACAACTAATAATGAATCAGTCCATAGACAGGGTAAAATGAACTAAACTTTAGTTATCTCACCAAAAGTAAATGACCTGAGAAAAATAAAAAGTGTTTTTATGTCCTGCATCTGAGTGTGCAGAGGAAAATGTAAACAAGAAGCCCACTGTTCAAGGTGAGCGCTAGGTGTAAGAAGACAAATAAATAGAGTGTTTTTATGTCCTGCCTCTGAGTGTGCAGGGGAAAATGTAAACAAGAAGCCCACTGTTCAGGGTGTGCGCTGTAGGTGTAAGAAGAAAATAAGATTATATTGCTTTAAGAATCCATTCTTAAATGGTATTGCTGGAATGTTAAGATATGTTAGTGACCTTGTATAAAGCCTATGCCCCGTCCTGCGCCCCGAGACCCTCAGAGACCTGCCTGAGGAGATCAGAGTTGCAAAATCTGTTTTTGTAGGTCAATGTTGTATTATTTGTTTCATTTATTCTTAATCTATGTATTGTAAACGTAATGTATTGAACACATTCCGAAACAAAGCAGATAAGCAGAACAAGACTCAGACATAATACTAATTGTTGTTGAAACCTTTTGCGCTGTTGCAGCAAAATGGAAACTGTGTTAATTGTTCTGTTCCAACTGGCCACTGGAATCGGAGAATTAATATAAGTTGAAGTTCAATTACAGTTTTAAAAATTGTTTAACATTCTTTATTAAACTGTTTCAAATTATTTCTAGTATCAACCAATTGGTCTCCATAGACAATACTAAAATTAAAATAGTTGTTAAACTACTGACAAGTTTTCTGAAACCGAGCTTATGAACAACAGAGTAAAGGTCGCTGGTTAAGCCAGGATCAATATATGTGTTGAAGTTTTTATTGTGTGCATAATAAATGTGTTAAATTAATTGAGCAATTCTTTAAAAGTATAATGTTGCAATTTCTTTAAAATAAGTAATTACAGTTACAAAATAGGTGTTGTTTTCCAAGGGCCTCTCTTTCACAGGCACTTTGAATCATGACACTCCCAAGTCCTACAGAGATCAGTATCACTTTGTGTTGCCAGCCAAATCCAGGGGTTCTACTCGAGCCCAATTTTAAATACCATAAAGAAAAGTATTGAACCCAGCTCGAGCTAAATGTCAAATGTATTTAATTAATGTGCAAGTGTTTTGATTTATTTAAAATGTTCCAGTCTAGCTTCCTTCGAGTTTAGTATAAACAACAGATTGGTTCTCATAACATTCTCACTGCTGTGCTGTCCCAAATGTTTTAAACCTTGGGCAGACAAGCACACACACACACTTTGGATGAGTAATCACTTCATCCAAATTGTAAATGGTTGCCTTCTTTAAAGTTATTAGTAATTCAAGATTAATTATTCAATTAAATGTGGTACATAACAATAAACAAAATAACTTTGACTTGATCATTTTGTTCACAACATTAGACCTTGTCCTCTAATCTCTACTAGAATAAGATAAGTGTGCATGTTTGGGTGTGGAACACTCCTGTAAAGTACCTAATCTTGTTATCCTTTTCATTACAGAGCTGGGGAAATGGTGTATTGATTAGATTCTGATCCGTGCAAAGTCCAATTTTTACTGACTTTAGTTCTAATGTTAATTTGATTTCAACCCATAAGTAATTATTTAGATTAACTCAACATTTCACATGATGGATTAGTGTTCCACATTTTTCCCACTAATTTGTTGTGCAATTAGGCCAATGGTAAAGAGAGACATTGATGACCTTGTGTCCCTTTTGTTGGTACGTGGTTCCATTCTATCTATGGCCTTGGACGGCTTCACTAAGAATCACCCAGTTCTGACAGTCCGGCTGAGTGCAGTCACAGAGATGCTATGGCTGCTCTACATGAAATGACATTAATGGTCTGGTCCGAGAATGGACACCATTCCCTGCGTCCAGAGACAATGCCGCTCCTCAAACTGAACAATACTGTCTCACGTGGGCCACTCCCCCCACCAAGCCATGAACTGAAAGCTTGACATCTGCTTTGAACACCTGGAAGCCTCCCGGTCACACCAGCACCAACCCTTGGGTCAGTCAGATGGGACTAACGGCTTAACTTAGGGCATTTGGTTCAGAAATATGACTCTCGTTACCGCAGAGTGGGTTGTTTTTTTAAGGCTATTCATACTGCTATGCAGAGGATGCCTGTAGGTTGGCAAGCTGTTAAAAGCCCCTACTATTTTTAAAAATAGGCCTAATGTCAGGGGCCTCTTAATGTCTAGTTCTACATGTATTCACATTATATGGACAATGTTTCCACCTGGTGAAACTAGAGGCTGCACGGTACTCAGGCTACAATACGACCATTCTGTTCTGCTCTAACGATTCAATTGATAGATTCTACATCAAAACAATTCGCTTTTATTGTTTCCAATGATAACGTCATTTTAAGTGGAGGAATGCAAACCTGTTTTCAAATGTAAGGTTTTGAATTTGTTTGACGTTTCTCAGTAATAACACCCTCAGACACCCACTATCATTCATGCTATGCCTTCAGTAGTGACTGGATTAAGGTTAAGGGGGATGAAGCTTTTCCTCCCAAATCAGATATGCTTTGTTTTTCAACAAAGGTATACAGTTCCTGCATAATATGTTTCTCACAATTGTTTTTTGTTAGCTGCGCACAGGTGATACTGAGTCTTCTCGAGTAATAGATTATAAACTACACCATGCTTAAATAGACTCCTAAGTTATTATTTCATATGAGACATATGTAAGAAAAGGGAGGGAAGAGTCAATTATATTGAGTAATTGATTTTATATTGGAACATTTATTTCTCAAACCTGTTTTATGGAAGAGGAAAATATTTCTGATAAACTAATATGTTATCAAACGGTAAATGGTGAATTAATATAACATTTAGAATCATTGAGAAGGGGTGATATCCGCAGGGACTAGCTCACCTTTAAATTACAATAACATTTCTCTGCTTTGGACTGATGAGTATATGATTCTTGCATGTTAAATGACTAACACAAACCTTACATTTATGCATGTGCATGTCTCAGGAAGGCTCCCAAATAATTCTGAGGGGCCTATCCTATTTTTGTAATTAAATGATAATGTGCTAATCCATTACCTTGAGTTGTCTGCACTCAGGAAAACATCCCTATCAAGTGTTAACCCAATAACTAGGACAGCTCTGAAGGCCAAGGGTCAGAGAGAGAGGGTCACACTCTCCGGCTGCAGAGGGCACCCCATCTACGGGCAAGGAGGCACGAGGTCGTTCGAGATGAGAGGATTCTAATCTTCAACTATCTGAGGAGATGGGATGCTTCTTCATCTTTCTGCTCGGTGGGCTCAGGCAGACAACCCTGCGGGACGAGCGAGGACTTCAGAGGCTTCATACAAGGTTCCTTGTTTCTTGGAGGAGCAGATATCTTCCTAACCTCTCCCATCACGGGGGGACACCTGGATGTGCCACTTGGAATACGCAGTTTTGTCTGGCACTGCTCTCAAGCAGATAGCAGAAGGAATGCAGGCGGATGAGCCTCCGTTTCACTGGGGGGATCAACTACAGTGCTCACTGATTGAGCCACACAAAAGCAGAGCAATTGGGGGGTTTAAATATGGCGCTCTGAGGAAGAGTTTGAGCCAATCAGCACCTCCGTGCTAATCTACAGTATCAGGATGCCTTTACACACACCAGACACTCGTTGTCATAAAGAGAGGAGGATAACGAGTCAGAAAGACTGAAGGACACGTTTTTTCCAGCTCTCGTACAAAGATGAACTTTGAATTGATTTTATATCTTGGATGTTTACAGATGTACAATTAATGACTGTCTTTATATTTCCAATGACCAGACATGTGTTGAATAGTGGTGATTAATATATTTTTGCCGGATCAGATTACACTTTCGCACTAAACAAAATTAATTCAGATTATAAAGTATTGAATCATAAGATATTTCTACTATTATCACAGATAATGTTAATATCCTTAATCGTCCAGCAATCAGGCTTAACAACACTACTCTTTAATGTATTATCCATGATGTTTCAAGTACTGGATTAATTTCAGTTTTGGCCCAAAACAAATATTTATAATATTTCATATAACAATTATGTAGCATATTTGATCCTCAAATTAGAGCAACATTAGATAAACACAGAAGAATCCTTTCCAAGTACCATAAGTAGATGCTCAGGTAAGTATGGCTAATAGGAATAATTGATAGACTTAATTTGGTACAGATCAGTGGTAGCATTTACAAATGTAATAATTCAAGTTTTAAGAATGTTTAATCCTTCCTTTCCAGGTTTTTACAAAAGTCTTTGAATATTTGCCTAACTTTTCCTTTTCAGATTTTGAACAATGTACTCTACTAAAATGAATGTATTGATTTCACTACCTGCCTTACTAAAGACTAAAGCGTATTTAAGTAAACGTAAAAGTAATCCTAAAATTGAGGACACTGCACTTTTGCAGATTACAGATTGATCAAATCACCATTGTGAATTCTATACTCTAACTGTGAATTTGTAGCTGGATCTCTTACGATCCTGAGTTTTAAAATGCTTTTGACTAGTGATTGCCTTGAAGTAAATCTTTAAAGCGGCAAGCTGGTTTTGATTTTATAGTTTGATGAATGAAATTAACTAATGGTAAATGATCAAAGATATTAGTTTAAAACAAATATTTAGCTATTGTGCACCTGTGTTTTATGTGTGTTCATTATTATGCTTTTGACAAAAGATGATCAAACCACTGATGAGAGATGATTTTTCCTATTATGATTGGCTGTATCAATCATTGTGATTGAATGTTTCAATCTTATTCTACTTTGTGATGTAATTAATGTAAGGTGAGACCACACTCGAATCTGGAGACGCCTATTGAGTTAATTATTGACCAAATTATTATTAGACTAATGTTTTTAGGTTATCATAAATGATAAAAAGAGAGGACTGTTATGGAAATAATGATCATAGACACCAAGATGTGACATACAGGACAAACCTCGATGTCTGTTTACCTCCTTTAAGGACAGAGGCTGCTTCAGCCAATAATGTTATTGTTCCCATTCTGTGACCGGTCAATACTGGGTCACAGATGGTCTGTATTGTGGGTACACTGGGACACTTCCTTCTCTGTTGTCTGAGGACTCCAGGGCATGACATATCCAAGGCCATAAGTGGCGGAAACTGGTAACTTAGTGTGCCCAAACTATCTAAAGCTATCTTATCAAAACATGTTGATGACTCTCTGTGGAACCAGTTAAATGGGCTGGGAAGAGAGAGGCTCTCCAGAATTGACGTGGCAACTCTACCGTGAAGTCAGAACCTCTGGCTCTTGGACTTGTGATGTGAATCCTCCGGCCGTAACTCCAAATAAACCACCAGTGTTTGACATCAAAGCTACTGCTCCTACCGTGTCTCCTTCCTGAGTCGGTCACTCCCATGCAGTTGCTACACAGAAGTTTCCTCTACAGTATTCAGCTGGCGTTACATTTGAAAAACGAGTAATCTAATTAAAGTTACTTTCGTAAACCTGAAGTGAATACTTATTGGAATTATTGGTGGAAAAGTTTCCTCACAAAATGTAATATTCATTACCGGCAGAACTGTGTGCACACTGCACAGCGCTGCAGCATGTCTGAGCGAGAGAGAGATGCAGCGCGTCTGTGAGGCCCCGCCCCCGCACGTAGATGAGAGAGAGAGAGATCTCTTTTAAACTATATTGAAAGTTAGAAACGGAGATGGTTCAATAAAATGTGCAAGATAACGTTTATGTAGCATTTCTTTATTGTCGAGATGATGACATTTATAACGGGGTCAAATCAAAGTGAATGGCCTGCTGCTGCTGAATGCATGGGGCAAGTGACTGGAAAAAGTTTTAAAAGTTATTACATCGTTTCAGATAATAAATAATAATGATAATTCATTCTATTTAGGGGCGCCTTTCAAAGCACCCAAGGACACCTTACAATTCATAACATATTCCAAGGAAAGGTTTTAAGACCGTACAAAGAATGCAGTCTGGGTGATGTTTTTGATGTGGGGTGCAGATGAGAGGGAGCTGTCCAGAATGACACCAAGATGTTGTGTTTGAGTTCTTGATAAGCCATTAAAACAGTAAAAATAAGTGTCTCCTGTTCACCAAAACATACCCATCTGTTATGGAAAAAGAAAGTAATCCAAAAGTATTCTAAAAGTAATCTGAATACATTTTTAAGACACGTAACTGTAACTGTATTCTGATTACTTTCAGAGCATGTATTCAGTAACTGATTACATTTACAAAGTAACCCTCCCAACCCTGCCTAGAAGTGATCCTTCGTTAGCGTGAAGAGTCTGCTAAGCTTTATGCGGTCCACAGTACCTGAGCGTGCTCCACTAGCACCCCCCCCCCCCCCCCGCCCCACTTCAAAATTCTGGGCTATATAAAATTCGCTGGCCCGCGATAATGTCTATTGGATACATTTTGGCCCTTGGACAAATGTAGTTGGTGATCCCTGCTCTACATGCACCTGCGGTCTGAACTTCTTCACGAAGTGCTCTGCATGATGCCGGCGGTTCAGCATCGGGATCGAACGGCAGGCAACGCAGGCCGGTGTCTGGCCCATTCCCTGCTCGGCATGATCCTCTCCCAGGCACTGGAAACACTGACAATGCAGTTCTGCTCCCGCAATCAGGCCAGGGCACGACGGGCAATTACGATGCTCCAGGAGAGGCTCCATTTTCAAAATACTCTCGCTTTCTTCCTTTCTCTCAAAATAGTACGTCTCGGACTCAGTGCTAGGCTATCACCTCCGCTCGCTGAAGAGTAAAGGATGGTAGTCAGGAGGCGAGGCCTCCTTTTATACGGAAGTGAGATGCGCACGCATTCAGGTAGGCCCGCCCCGGGGCCGGCTACGTCCATAGAAATCTCAGTAGGTGAATGCTTGCATGATAAGGTAGTACCCATAGAGTCCAGTAAAGGGCGGAGCCTGTGAGAGATATAACATACCATATCCAATATGAAAAACATTGAAACTTGTTTATTTATTTGTTTTTGGTTCATTTATAGTTGTGAGTGTGTCTGGGCTCCTGAATCAGCCTCTCCTGTCTCCCTCCTCTCCTCCCTTCTCCTCTTTGAGGAAGCAGCAAAGACTAGTTTTAGCTCTCAACAAGTTTTAAAAGTGTATCCCCTCAAATAGAAATATGTGTTTACATAAATGGTGACCAAACCGTCTGAGACCCACAGAGATAACTTAGACTAAGTTAACTATCTAAACCAGGGATGGGCAAATGGCGGCCCGCGGGCCGCATGCACCTCCTCTTTTTGCGGCCCTCAGATTAATTTATAAACAACGTAATTAATTTAAAAAAAATTGTTTTACTTGTAGTACTGATACCGTCCACTAGACTCCTAGTTACGTTGCGAGCTGCGTAGATTATTTCAAATACCGCAAAAAATAATCTGTAACGCATTTGTGTGTATTGTGTTTGTTTCCCGGGGAAACCCTCACAAGAAACACCGGCTGTTGTTATGCCTGCTGTGACGTTAAGTTGCCTCTTGTAATTATGCCTTTACAAGCTTAAAAGTTGTTTTTATCATCTGAATTTGGCGAAACAAGTTTAATATTCATAAAACCAAGACTTTGTTTATTTGAAATCAGATGAAAACAAACTGTCACGGACCCTGCCGTGTTATCTATGATTACTACGCTTTTCATTCATAATTTCAGCGGGAGGGAGGGGGAGTGGTGCTGAGGAACAGCAGAGTGCGGGCTGACAGGTGTCTGTGTTGACATTCCCCTTATTGTGGAATAAGGGGAATGCAGAAACTGGCTACAAGTGTCTTAGGTTCAAGTTAGACAACTAATGTCTGGGTTAGTGTTCATGACTTCATGTGTATGTCATCTAATGGTTAATCTCAATACACACACATTTTCCGTGCTTTCCAATAGTTTAAAATAGTTTTATTCCACTGTTTAATAACCTGTTCAATACAAACATGCCACTTGTAAAAATGAAATAAAATGTCTGTGAACTGATATTTGTTTAGTGAGCTTATTAGAGGATGTTCCCATTTTTTGGGGATGTTCCCTTTGATTGTAAAATGTCAAAGAAGATGTCAGACTTAGTATATTTGTTAATAATTACATACAACACATCAGTGCTGGAATTGGGCCGGTACTCACCGGTACGCAGTACCGGCACTTCTGGTTCTGACCCATGGAGTACCGGCACTTCTTGCTCAGTACCGGCATGCTGGCGGTACTCCGGTACTCATGCACCGTGCCAGTACTCAACACTCTCCCGCCGTTCTTATTATACATCCATATATATATATATACAGCCGCCCGGTACTCAGTAGATGCGTCATGAGGTGCCGAACGGACATTCTCATCGCTCTAACCGCTGGAGTTTCACAGCGGCTGTCAGCTGTTTACTCCTGTCATTCAAACAGAACGTGCTGGAGAGGGGGCGGGGCTTATCTTCTCCATGTAAATACTGTGGTGGAAACGACTATGTCAAAATTAACCTATTTGACCGTGATTTAATAGTAATACACGTTTCAAAATAATAATAATAATAATAATGATAATGCCGAAGTAACAACATACTGAAAACTGTTAGTAAAACCATGTTTTAATGCTTTACAATTTACATACCTAGATGCACGTGTGTTGTGTTTATGCAGTGCAACTCCCACCCAGTGGGTGGCTATGTAGAGTGATAGAACAGAGCAGGCACGCCCCCGAGAGAAGGAAAGCAAGTCACGTCACAACTTAGCATTTCTAAAATGTTAGCGTGGATTAATAAAAGTGCAAAAAGACAGCGGTTGTCGCCGGAAGAAACTTCAAATACAGAGAATGCTGTGCCTGTGTTGAAAATTGTGTCTGATGGGGAGCTTTCTTTGGTTGATCCTCCTGCTCCAAGTTCTAGTGCATTAGCATTAGCACTAGCTCCGCCGCCTCCTCCAGAGCCTCTAACGTTAGCTGCTGCTGGCTCAACTGCCACCACCAACACCGGGCAAAGCGATGCACCTGACTGCTGGACAACGGACCAGGTGCAATATTTTTGCAAGACCAATGCATGGCTCCTTCTTAAAGATAAGAAGCTAGGATGTCGGATATGCAGAGATGTCAAATCTTTGGGAATACACACTGGACAAGGACTGAAACTGTCAACTGAATGGGGTGAGTGTGCAGTGTCTCATTTCGGTTTTGACAAGGGCAAACAACAAGCTAGCCTGAGAAAAAAAATCAAAGAACATAAAGAATCACAAGCCCATGTAAAAGCTGCTGACATCCTTACATCTGCTTCACGTGAAACTATTCAACATCAAGTGCAGTCTATGCATAAATCTGAATTAGACACCACTATCAGAGTTTTTCGAACGGCATATACAATTGGCAAACATAGCCGGCCATTCACAGACATGCCAATTGATTTGAATGTACAGAAACTGAATGGGCTGAACGTGGGCAGGGTTTTGCACTCCAATAAAACCTGTGGCGAAATCATCGACCACATAGCTCATGAGCTGAAGAAAAAAATGGCAAAAGACATTACAGAAAACCAAAGAAAACTCTGTGTTTTGGTCGATGAATCTACCACTATTAGTGGTAAAACGGTGCTTGTTGTGTGTCTACGCTCAGCATTAGCTGATGCTGAGCCCGAAACGTGTTTTTGGGAGCTGATCGAGTTGGATGGAACAACGGCTGATGACATCACAAAGGCGTTAATGGAGTGTCTTGGAAGAGATTTTAACGAGGACTTTTTAGGTCAGTGTTTCGTTTCTTTTGCATGTGATGGGGCTTCAGTCATGCTAGGGAAGAGAACAGGCGTTGCTACCCAGTTGTGTAGTAAATTCCCAAGCCTGTTTGTGTGGCACTGCTCCAATCATCGTCTAGAGCTGGCAGTTGGGGATGTGGTCAAGGAGGTCTCAGGGCTCAGTCATTTCCAGATCTTTTTTGACAAACTCTATTCCTTGTTCCATGCCTCCCCCAAAAATCAGAGGCAGTTAGCGCAGTGTGCGCAAGCAGTCGGACAGCGTCTCCTGGTGATAGGGCGTGTTTTGTCCATCCGCTGGGTGGCTTCAAGTGAAAGGAGCGTCAGAGCAGTCTGGGAAAACTACCGAGTGCTTCATGATCACTTCACAAATGCTGCAAACGACACGAGCAGGGATTCCAGAGACAGAGCAAAGTACAAGGGCCTGGATGATGTGCTCACATCTGCAACGTTTGTCAGCAATCTGGGACTGATGTACGATGCGCTCACAGAGCTCAGCGACCTCTCTCGGCAACTCCAAAAAAGAGAGATGACACTGCCTACAGCAGATAGGCTCTTAACTCGAGAAATACGAGTTTTTGAATCCATGGTCACCATGCCTGGCCCACACATGACTACAGTTCATACAGCTCTAGCTGAGAAGTCCTTCAAGGGTGTTGCCCTGCGTGAGAATGGCAGGCTTGTACAGATTCATGCAGGTCAGTTTTTCCGCAGTATGGTAGAGAATCTGAGACACAGAATGACTTCCACAACCTCCTCTCATGTCAGCACAAGAGAAATCCCATTACATGGCCAGGAGGCCCGGGACAATCAGCTAATCCAGGACATGAAAGTTATCCATCCTGGAAGTTGGCCTGAAGAGAAGTTAGACGTACAGTATGGGGACGTAGAGGTGCTACGTTTGTGCGAAGTGCTGAAAGTGGACAGAAGAGAGACTGTTCAGGGCTTTCGCGAATACAAGGAAACCAGGGCATCCCGTACACCTGCTGCCATGGAGCCTCTACTGAAAGCAGTCCGAACCATCGCTGTCTCCACTAGTGAGTGTGAGCGGGCATTCAGCTGCATGAACGATATCCTTACTGCAAAAAGGAATGCTCTCTCTGTCAGCCGACTGTCCAGCCTGGTTTTCATTAAATGTAATGGACCATCACTAGGACAGTTCAATCCGGAACAGTATGTGAGGTCCTGGCTGGCAAAGGGAAGGAGAAGTGCTGATGAAAGAGCCTGTCCAGCTCCAGCCCCTGATACTGATGTCCCCAAGGCCTTCTGGAGCCTTTTCTAACAATGTGAAGTATATTGCAAAGCAGCTCACCCAGTGAGAAGACTTTTGGCATAATGTGCCGATTTGTACAGATCCTGGAGATAGAAGGACTTCAGACCAACCAGGGAGTTATCTGATCAGCTTGGTGTTCAATGTAACTCTTTACCATGGCTCAGACTTTGTTACTTGCAGTTACAGTTTCTCATTTTAGATTGTGCAAATTTTGCATTTGTTTTTACATGTTCTTTGTTCATGCTCTTTATCATTTTTCTGAGTTGGAAAGTTAGATTGCATCATAGTTTACTTTATACATATTTGTATTCTTCAGTGGTGAAGTATATTGCAAAGCAGCTCAGCCATGTGAGAAGACTTTTGGCACTTTTTCGTTTTTCGTTTTCTGAGTTGGAAAGTTAGATTGCATTCAAAATGTACAGAAATACTTAATTTTGTTAAAGCTTTTTATAAAAAATGCTTCTGACCAGAGCTTTGTTTCCTTGTCATTAATGTTGAACACCACCAGAGGGGCTCTCACCTGAAAGGTCTCTGCTTCATGTGTCTTCAGCAGAAGATCTAGACTTTGATTGCTATATTTTCAGTTAATATTGACCTTACTGAGCTTTAGCCATATCCGCTGCCTATCATAAAAAATGTTAAGTACAGTGAACCTTTCTAAAATATACAGTAGTAAAGAGACAAACCCACCAGCATTATAGTAGCCAAATTCTTGTTTGTGGGCTGTATATATAAAATTGACTTGAAAAAGTTGCTGATTTTAGAGTACTGGCACCTTTTTCATTCCAATTCAAGCACTGCAACACATGGAATTTTTGTGTGTGTGTGTTCCAAGTGAATCTGCGGCCCCCTGGTGGCCAGTACATCAATGATGTGGCCCCCACCACCATCAAAGTGGCCCATCCCTGATCTAAACACTCAGAGTCCTTTAGCTCACCTGAGCTGTAGTTATCAGGCTCTCAGTCTGACAGGAGAGGACTCTCCTCCACCTTGTTGTTGAAAAAGCTCCTTATATCCGTTAGCGCAGCTAGCCAGCACCAGATGCTAACAACAACAATACACGTAACTGGTGCGCGCGCTTTCACTTTTACACTTTTAAAACAACACTATTCTGCCCCCGCTCCCGTAGAGGGGCAGACAGACAACAGGAAGAACACTCGGCTTCAGAAGTTCCGTTTTAAAGTTTTACTCAGAAGCACTGTACAACTGGACACACAAGAAAATGTACATTCATTTCAAGCATAGCAATCATTTAACATATTATCATACATTTCACGCGTGTGTTAACAACCATATCATAAACAATGCGTTAGCTTCATGCTAACCCCTATGGGAAATGACATTGAAAGGCTAGCGGTTATCATACATTGTTGCAACTATGAATTCACAGCAATATTTCCACCATTTAACAATGTATCCCTCACACATACTCTTCATTAACAATGTTGAAACAACAGAGCATAGACACACTTACAGGCATATATTTTCTTAGACAACAATGCAGAGTAAAAACGTGCGTCTGAATCAGGTCTGAATCAAGCGGCAAACTCTGGGGAAGAGCCGGGACGCCAATACGGAAGTGCCACACACTGCAGTTCATCTAGTGGCCAGTAGGAGCAGGCTGCAGAAGGGAGCAATTTCCATAGACCCCCATGTTAAAATGCCCAACTTTACAGCAGAAATAAACATGTTTACATCGTGGTTCAAAAAACCATATTCTCTGTATAGTTAGATTCCCCCTTCATGACTACTGTGTGGGGGGTGCATTTTTTCTCAACTCATCTATTTAATTAATATTAAGCCTTAAAGCTTTTGCATAAATTAGGGCGTGGTCACTTTGATGGACATGTACATGCCTCACTGTCAGCTAACAGCAACTTGTCCACTCTGCTAGGCTACAACGTTAGTTAGTTGTAGTTACTGTACTTGACCCTTTAGCCGTGTTCGTGGTGATTGTGCCTTTTAGGGAATATTGTTACAAATACCAGACAATTAAAATGGTGTGCTGTGCGCTTGAATGTACTAACAGAACTTCCAAGAAGTCTAAAATTATAATATTATACACGTTAACCCCGTTCGCAGGTGTTTGTGTGCTTGGTAGCTTAGCTTGCTACTTATTAGCCAGCTAAGGACGTAACCCTTTATACATACATATACATTTTAGTTTATGATTCAGCCTTGGGTAAGACTTTTATAGTCTATGGCTATGACGCCCATAATGCTAAACGGGAGCAAATGTTAATAGGGGACCCAATTATCCCAGTGGTGGCCGCCGGAGCTAACGGAGCCGCAGGGGGCTAGCTCCAGCCGGCGTCCCGGAGCTAGCCCACTGCGGCTCCGTTAGGTCCGGGCGGTGGAGTCCGTCTTTTCTCAACGTGTGAATGACAAGCATTAAGAATAACAAAATATAGCTAATTCTCTTGCAGATTGTCTCATTTGATTATGAATGTAACGTTTATATAGGGGAACTACACTGTACACTGCTAGCTCTGTTTACTTCCACTTCGGAGGCAGCAGGTCCCGCCTCGGCTCCGCCTCTTTGCCCTTATTTGGAGCAGGTGGGATTAGACTCTGACGTCACAGTCGAGCCGTTAGTGGCCGACTCCGCCTACTAAGGGCTTTTCGGCAACTCTGCAGAATCCTATGGGTGATGTCACGGACACTACGTCCATTTATATATACAGTCTATGGTCTGAATACAAGAGACGAGTTCTGCATAACTACGGCAACACTGAAAGTACAATACATAAGTCAAAGCACTGTAATTACCATTTGTACCCACTAGGTGTCCTTTTGACCTAAACAACAGGGCAACACAAACATATTTATTTTTGTTCTGTTGTCTGATACAAGCCATGATTAATCTACAGTTTACAATGATTTTAACAAATACTGCACATACATCTGTTAAATTAAACAAAGCAGGCACAGAAACACATTGATATACTGTCACTCAGAGGTCCAAGGAGTATCAGGCCCTTTACTTAAGTAAAACTATTCATATCACACTGTAAGAATACTAAATATTAAAAGTGAAAATCTGGTAATGAAAATGTTACTTAAGTAAAAGTATAATTAGCTAAATGCTGTTTGAGTATTACATGTAAAAAAGTACCCTGTAGTAATTGTAGTAACCCTTGAAAACGTAATAGCTCAAGGATTTCTAACAATATTTACATTTTTTTGTAAATTAAAAAACAGAACCTTATACTTGATAAACTCTATATAAGATAGTGAAGCACAAAGTACAATATTTCCCTTTGATTTGTAATGGAGTATAAAGTGCAACGAAAAGAGCATTCTCAAGTTGGCCTACCTCAACATTCCAAGACTGCTTCTGCAAAAATGTGGACTTTCAAGAGAAATCTGGAGGAAATTAAGTTTAAGAAAGATGTTTGCAAACGACAGAAGCGTATTTCAACTTTGATGTGTTACTTAAGTTCATTGCATGGATGATGTCCGTGAGCAGAAGGCAGGCGTTCACCCTCATCAAGCACCGCCGATCCCTCGATGGAGATGGACGCGTTGGGAGGTGTGGCGTCTTCTTTTGCTGCACTTCATGGGGGACATGGATCTTCACGACACTCAGCATAGTCCTTTTTCCACGATATCTTTGCCTCCATTCTGTCAAAACATGTAAATCAGTGTTAACATAGAATACTGTAAACCTTTCTGTGAATTTACTAAAAACTGATTGGGTTGAGTTAGCTATTTAATTTAGTGTTTAAGTAGCCATGTTCTTTTTAAGCAGAGGGGATGGGGTAAGCTTCAAAGGCTTTATTATCATACGCAGTAGCTACAGTGTGGATATGGGAATTTATATTAATTCTTATTTGTTACGGTCAAAGTATGACTATAAGTAAGGAAGCTCAGTTCATTAAATGTTTGCCTTGTTCCCAACAGGAAGTAAACCTGATTAAATAATTGGGTTCTACAAGCTCAAACTATCAATTCTCCTGAAAAACACATTTTGAATCAGAATATTAAACATTGAAATTGAGTAAGTTTGAAAATATATATAAATATTATACAGTTAAATTAGATTCCAATGTACTTTATCTAAATGTTAACTTAAAAACTGGAGACTGAAGAGGTTTTTCACATACTAGTAAGATGTACTTACCTTTAGAGAATAGCAGACACATTTGAACACAAATCAAGCAGAACATTTACCTGGTTCTCTTTAATCAGCTCCTCTGCAGACTTTTCCAGAAGCTCCATCAGGCGGGAGGACGGCTTCCGTCTAACTTCAACGTGGTGCTGTTTAACAGACATGTCGATTATTGTAGCGAACAAACATTACTGTAAGTACAGAAATATACTGGAGACAAAGAGTATACCTTAACTTCAATTGAAAGGAATGCTCCACTCATTAGATAATTAATCAAAACTTCAGTATTTAGTGAAACATTATGTTTAAACCATACCCTGAAGAAATCAGCGATATTCTCCGGTAAATAATGATTTTATAGCTCTTTTTGATAAAAACCTGTATATTCCGTCAGGCCGCTGCCATTTTGGCCATTTTCAGTAGTCACGTGATGGTCGTGACGTCATCCATCCGTTCACTTTGTAAACACACAAAAACATGGCGGAATATTTGAGTTCGGACTCGTCAGCCGAGGGAGAAGTTTTGAGCAATATGAAGAGATTGAATGGGGGAATTCAAGTAGCCAAGTAGTCAGAACCGTCAGGAATCCAGGGACAGTGACGATGAGGATGAACAGCACGGTGATCTTGCTGGAGACGATCCCTTTACTCGTGCAATTGATTTCGGGAGGCGAGTAGGAAGACCTGTACATGAATGGTGTACTTGCGATCGGTGTGTAGCCATGGACAATCCTCTTATGAACATATGTTGTCATGAGCTTGAAGAGCTTGAAAATAAACTGTTCACAGACGACTTGGATTGCATATGTTTACACAGGGAATTCGACACTGTGGTGTTAGAAAAAGCTGTGATTCCCTCTCTAGTTTAGCATACTCAGCCTCGTTGTCCCTGGCCCTAGAACCACGATTTTATGGGGCCGGAAAAACTGGGGGAAAATACCCACTAGCCGGTACTACGCTTTATGGAAAGGCCACCAAAAACTGGCCTGGACGATAAAGGACGTTTAAACGGGGCTACCCGCTGCAATGGAAATGCGCTATAACATACCTTATTCTTACTCCGAGCACTACTTCTGGTCCTCCGTCGCTTCACACTTGCAGAGGGCGATTTCTCAACTGGCCGAACTGGTGTCCTGGTCGGTGATGACACCAGAAAGACCGATGGTACTACATCTCCATTAAGTAATGGTTGTTCAATAAATCCCATGTTATGTTTTATCATACTCTCAGAGTAGTCGTCCGGAAACTTGAAATGTTCGCTGCATACATGCGCCTGTGGATCTTTCGGTTCGGGCCGGCCACATTTCGCTAGCCACTGCCTCCGAACGTACTTCCTACGCTTACCTTTTGGCAACAGATGGAACCGAGCATTCCGTGGATTGTTCCTATCAGAATTGTGGCAATGTTTCGCGATACAATGAGGCATATTTGAACAGAGTAACAACAGTAAATAACATGAACATCAACGTGTCCTCGAAACCAAACGCATGGTTTACGTCACGTCCGGTAAAATGGCGCCGCCCACAGTGTTGATGTTATTTCGGTAATTAATCAGTTTAAAATCACTGATAATGTCATCGGATTAAAAAAAAAAAAAGAAAGACTGGCAGAGACTGGTCTGTTTTATCGGATGATAATTATTTAAAAATGAGTGTCATGAGCATACCATTCCTTTAACGTGCTACAGAAGGAGGCACCAACAGTTCAACTTCCCAGTAGTCTTCCTGGATCACCCCTCTGGCCGCATCACACACTGGCCCACAGAACTGCGGTCAACTCAGCCGTCTCTCGCATTTGCTTGGTCAAATGAGCAGCGCTTCATTTTTGAGTGCGCGATTAATAGCGTCTTTACGGTAATCGCCGAGAAGCGGCGCTGACGGTAGTACACGAGCTGATGTTATATTTGATCAATCAATCAATGATATTTGATGAGGGACAAAATAATTTTTAGCCATAAGTTCTTAATAAAATTGGTACTGTTGGACTCAGTACTTGTTAGACTACTACCACAAATACAATGAAGTACTTTTACTGTGTACTATTTGAGTAATACTCTGTCAAACTCCCCTCCAGAGTACAATAATGCATGTTTTCTGCCATCTTTGATGAGAGATAAAATGATTTTTTGCCATAAGTTCTCAGTGAGACTGATACTGCTGGATAGAGTACTACTTGGAGTACGACCACCAGTACAATCAAGTACTTTTATCGTGTACTTTTTGAGTAATACCCTATCAAACTCCCCTCCAGAGTACAATCATGTATGTTTTCTGCCATGTTTGATGAGATAAAATGATTTTTTGCCATAAGTTCTCAGTGAAAGTGGTACTGCTGAACAGAGTACTACTTGGACTACTGCCACAAGTACAATCAAGCACTTTTGGAGTAATACCCTATCAAACTCCCCTCCATAGTACAATAATGTATGTTTTCTGCCATCTTTGATGAGAGATACAATTATTTTTTGCCATATGTTCTCAGTGAGAGTGGTACTGCTGGACAGAGTACTACTTGGACTACTACCACAAGTACAATCAAGTACTTGTATCGTGTACTTTTTGAGTAATACCCTGTCAAGCTCCCCTCCAGAGTACAATAATGTATGTTTGCTGCCATCTTTGATGAGAGATACAATTATTTTTTGCCATAAGTTCTCAGTGAAAGTGGTACTGCTGGACAGAGTACTACTTGGACTACTACCACAAGTACAATCAAGTACTTTTATCGTGTACTTTTTGAGCAATACCCTGTCAAGCTCCCCTCCAGAGTACAATAATGTATGTTTTCTGCTATCTTTGAAGAGAGATACAATTATTTTTTGCCATAAGTTCTCAGTGAAAGTGGTACTGCTGGATAGAGTACTACTTGGAGTACGACCACAAGTACAATCAAGTACTTGTATCGTGTACTTTGAGTAATACCCTATCAAACTCCCCTCCAGAGTACAAAAATGTATGTTTTCTGCCATCTTAGATGAGAGATAAAATGATTTTTTGCCATAAGTTCTCAGTGAGACTGGTACTGCTGGACAGAGTACTACTTGGAATACGACCACAAGTACAATCAAGTACTTGTATTGTGTACTTTTTGAGTAATACCCTATCAAACTCCCCTCCAGAGTACAATAAGGTATGTTTTCTGCCATCTTAGATGAGAGATAAAATGATTTTTTTGCCATAAGTTCTCAGTGAAAGTGGTACTGCTGGACAGAGTACTAGTTGGACTACTGCCAGAGATGTCTCTAGAGACACACCCCGCATCGTGCTGTATGCTTTCACACATTCTGCTTCCAGAAAGAGCAGTGCAAAATGCTCGTTATGTGGAAACAATATTGAAGAGAAGGCTGCGTAACACATTACTCTAAGGATCGAGTTCAGACATAGGCTGTTGTTAGAGCCACAACGTTATTATTTCGATTCATAATTTGATAAATGATTTAATGATGGAAAATGATTTATATTGCCATGGTGAATATGTTTTGAGGAAATGATTGTTAATTTCATATCGTAAATATGATCTGTTTCCTTGTACCTTCCGGTGTGTATTTAAGTGAGGTAATTGAGGACAGCCGGCGTGCTCGGAGACCTGATGAGACGGGGAGCGGAACAGTTTTTCGACCGCAAATTGTAAACAGAGATTAGTGTTGCAAATTGGACTGCAAAGTATAGTTTATATAGGAAAGCATGCCGCCGAAATATTGATTTAGATTTGTTATTTTGAGACTATTTAAGTCAATACTTTTTTGTTAATAAATTACATTTTTTGACTGAAAACCTTCGGCTGCTTATTGTCTTGGATTGTGTGTCGTCAACCCCGCTCTATAGTGGCAAAAGGAATACATGGATACATCAAGTCGAAAAACTCCGTAAGGAAGAGACACACACCGTTTGGATCCCCGGAAAAGAGGGACACACCGGAGCGGACAGACTGGGCCGGCCGTGAGTAAATAAATGGAATAAATCCGTGTACGCATTGATTGGAATGTCGGACGTGTTAATGTCTAAAAGGAAATCATAACGGCGATGCACACATTGGAGGAGGAATGTAAATACCTGTGGATCGTCTGTGAAAAGAATGTGATTGAATTTGTTTGTGCAACAAAGGAAGCCAGTAGGAGTGCTCTGTGAGACTCATTAAAGGAGCGCAACGTCTTTCACGCACGGCCTAAAAACAAACAATAATGTCGGACGATCCCAGGACTTCTGCTGACGCAGAAACATTGTTAAAATCACTCAAAGCCTCCCGCAGTGGGAAATTAGGAGCATGCACAAGGAAAATGAACGAAATGAAGGCCTTGCTTGTGGAGGATGGGAATGTGGAACATGTGAATGAAGCTTTGGAAATGTTCAAACAAAATATAAATGACTTGTGCAGTGTTCATGGATCCGTACAGCAGCTTTTATCAGAGGAAGAGAGAGAGGAGGATCATGTGGACTGGTTTGAGCCACAAATGACACATTTTGAATATTGTATGAAAGATGTGGATGTGTGGAAAAGGGAAACAATTGCACAATCAAAGATTCATCCCCATGACAGCATCTCTAATGTTTCACACAAGTCAAGGAGCTCAAAAACCTCATCAGTCTCCTCAGCATGTAGAAGAGCGTCTGCTGAAAAGGCTGCCCTGCTAGCCAGAGCAGCTGGATTAAAGGGCAAACATGCACTGCTATTACAACAAGCAACACTAAAAGCTGAACTGGAACAAAAACTGGAACAAATGGAACTGGACACAGAAATTGCAGCGTCTGCTGCTAAAATAAAGGTTCTGCAAAGCATTGACGTGGAGGAAAAAATGGAGGATCAAATTCAAGATGGAATGAATGCTTATCTGGAGGAAAGCAAAGAAAGAAGCACAGACACTTTGGATCCTGAAATCTCAGCCATGGAGTTCATGCCATTGGGTGCAGTGCCTAAAACACCACTTCAGAGGACTGTCATTAATCTTTGCCGCCCTCAGCAACCCACAACACAGTTTAGACCTTTCAAAATGCCCACAATGCATAGCTCCACCCAACGCATTGAAACCCATGATAACCTGGACACTGTTATACAGAGACAGAGAGATATTGCTGACCTCATCATTATGCAGCAGAAACTTACCTTGTTACCAACAATGGAGATAAAAGTGTTTGATGGTGATCCACTTGAATATCAGTCCTTTATGCGAGCTTTCGAACACCTTATTGAGGATAAAACAGCTAGCAGTCATGACAGGCTCTACTTTCTCGACCAGTACACTTCCGGCCAGCCCAAAGATCTCGTTCGCAGCTGCCTGCATATGGATACCCAAAGAGGTTACACAGAAGCCAAACCGCTATTAAAGGAGCACTTTGGGGACGAGATCAAAGTAACCAGCGCTTATTTGGAAAAGGCAATGAACTGGACATCAATTAGACCGGATGATGGCAAAGCGCTTCAGGCATATGCAATGTATTTAAGAGGATGCTGGCAATGCTATGCAAGATTTAAAGTACATGGATGAACTAGATATTCCTTCCAATCTAAGATCAATAATATCTAAACTCCCTTACAAACTGCGAGAAAAATGGCGGACAGTGGCTTATGATATATTACAGAGAACAAAGAAGAGAGCTAGATTTCGTGACCTTGTGGAGCTTATGGAAAAACAAACTAAAATACTCATGGACCCATTATTTGGGGATATACAGGATCGCCACATCTCTAGCCCAAGGATGGCCACTAGGAGCCAACCCATGAGCCACAGAACACCTAAAAGTAGAGGCAGCAGCTTCGCCACCATCATCGCAGCAGCATGTGATCAGGAGAGCAGCGCTGCACCGTCAAACACAGAGCAGCGTAACACCTTCAAACAGCCACAAGGGGGCAGTCCTGCCTGTTCTTGCTACTTTTGTAAAGGCAAGCACGTGCTGACTGATTGCCATCAGTTCAAACATCATCCACACAAGGAAAAGGTTGACTTTTTGAAGATGAATGGTTATTGTTTTGGATGTTTGATGAGGGGTCATATGAGCAGGAACTGTAGGAAAAGGCTGACATGTCAAAAGTGTCAAAAGAGTCACCCAACAATACTTCACATTGACAGTCCACTTCTACAAAAGCCTCCCCCTACTGAAAAAAAAGGAGCTTGGGTCAACAGTGCACTTGTCTCGGCTGGTGAAGCTACTGGGGCCGGTAGGGATTGTGCCCTAGCCATAGTGCCTGTTCGAGTCAAGGTTCACAAAGGAGATAAGTTTATCTCAACCTATGCTTTTCTTGATCCCGGCAGTTCAGCGTCATTCTGCACAGAGAATCTAATGAGACAGCTGAATCCCAAAGCATGAAAAACGACAGTCGTTCTACGAACAATGGGTCAGGAACGACTTGTAAAGAGTTACGAACTCAAAGGATTGGAGATAGGACATTTAGATGGCAGTACTTACATTGACCTACCTCAGGTGTACACACAGAGTAAGATTCCTGTCTCAAAAGAAAATGTACCTACCCAAAAGGATCTGGAAAGATGGCCTTATCTAAGTGACATAGAGCTGAAAGAAATTGATGCTGACATAGAGCTTCTAATAGGAGTTGATGTTCTTAAGGCAATGGAACCTTGGGAGATAATAAGAAGTCAAGAAAATGGACCATATGCAGTCAGGACAGTGTTTGGATGGGTGGCAAATGGACCACTCAACGCTTGTACTGCTGTGGAATCCGGACCTGTGGTCACAATGGTCAACAGAATATCAGCAGCCAACCTGAATGATCTCCTCATCACACAATACAATCAGGACTTCTCGGAAAAAGATTATGAAGAGAAGAAGGAAATGTCAGGTGAAGACAAAAGGTTCATGGAGATAGCATCAAGCTCAGAAGAACTCAAGGATCGACACCATCACCTACCCTTGCCTTTTCGAAAAAAGGACATGGTTATGCCTGACAACTACGAAATGGTAAAACAACGTACTCTAAATCTCCTAAAGAGGTTTAAGAGGGATGCAGAATATGCCATGGAATACAAAACATTCATGGAGGATGTGTTAAAAAGGGGTTATGCAGAGAGAGTGCCACCAGAACAGCTTAACAGGAATGATGGACAGATATGGTACATACCTCACCACGGTGTTTACCATCAACAAAAGCGCAAACTTAGAGTTGTGTTTGTCTGCACTGCATCATGCAAAGGCACATCTCTTAACAAGGAACTTCTCCAAGGTCCAGACCTGGCGAACACTCTCATTGGAGTTCTGCTTAGATTCCGCCAAGAACAAATTGCTTTCATGGGGGACATCGAGGCGATGTTCTATCAAGTGCAAGTCCAGAGAGAGCACAAAGACTTCCTTAGGTTTCTGTGGTGGCCAGATGGAGACACTAAAAATTCATTGGAGGCATATAGAATGAAGGTCCACCTCTTTGGTGCTGTGTCCTCACCTAGCATTGCTAACTATGCTCTCAGACAAGTGGCAGAAGACAACAGTTTCAAGTACGACGAAGAGGTAACTGAAACAATCAATTCCAACTTTTACGTTGATGATTGCCTCAAATCAGTGGCCACAGTTGAACAAGCTATTAAGCTTATCAGAGACCTCAGAGACGCATGCGCCAAAGGAGGTTTCTCATTGACCAAATGGGTCTGTAACAACCGTGAAGTGCTTGCAAGTATACCTGAGCATCACAGAGCAAAGGTATTCAAGGACTGGACTTTGACAGGGAAAACCTGCCAATTGAAAGAGCACTTGGAATCAAATGGGATACAGAGAAAGACTCCTTCATATTCAAAGTCAATATCAAAAACCGAGCTCTTACTAGGAGAGGGATCCTCTCTACAATCAGTTCCATCTACGACCCATTAGGATTCCTCTCCCCATTTATCCTTAAAGCCAGGCAGATCCTCCAAGAGCTATGCAGGATAAAGTGTGGATGGGATGAAATCATCCCAGAAGAATACTCAAAACAATGGCAGAAATGGATCACAGAGTTGGAACAGCTTAGCAGATTTCAAGTACACAGGTGTATGAAACCTGAGAATTTTGGACCAATCAGGACTGCAGAGCTTTATCACTTCTGTGACGCAAGCGAAAAAGGTTACGGCACCACCAGCTATCTTCGCTTTACAAACAGTATGGGAAGGGTCCATGTTTCATTTATTTTGGGAAAATCCAGAGTGACTCCACTCAAACAGATCACTATTCCCAGATTGGAGCTTACTGCAGCAACACTTGCAGTAAAGGTGGACAGAATGTTGAAAAGGGAGCTTAAAGTGGACCTCAACGACTCAACCTTCTGGACAGATAGCACCTCTGTCCTCGGATACATCAGCAACCAGACTAAACGATATCACACATTTGTGGCAAACAGAGTTTCAGTGATCAAGGACCTGTCTCAGGAGAAGCAGTGGAGGCATGTGAGCTCCATAGACAACCCTGCCGACGACGCATCCCGTGGGCTGCATGTAGAAGACTTTCTAAAGACATCAAGGTGGATAACAGGACCTAAGTATCTGGAAAAGGAAAAGGAATATTGGCCAAAAACACCTAAGAACCTGGGCCTTATTCCATCAGAGGACCCAGAGGTTAGAAAGGACGTAGCAGTTAACAGTTTGAGTGTCCACGAAACCAACCCAACCAGCTAACTGTTTGAGTATTACTCATCATGGAGCAGACTGCAGAGAGGGGTTGCTTGGATACTTAAATTAAGGGGAATTCTTCTTCTGCTAAATCAAAGAAGGAAATCTGCAAAGGCTGACCTTGCCCCAGATTGGACTGTTTTGAAATCCTTAAAGGACAAAATAAACAAGCTAAAGTTGACATTTGGATCACAACATCTGTCTGTGGAGGACATTAGAGAAGCTGAAAGGTCAATAATTCACTCTGAGCAAAGACGTCACTTCTCCGAGGAACTTGCACTTTTGGAGAAGGGAAGGCAAGTAAGAGCAAGCAGCTCTATCAGGAAGCTGGACCCAATCTTAGTTGAAGGCATGCTAAGAGTAGGAGGACGAATTAGCAAATCAGCAATGCCAATGGATCTGAAGAACCCCATTATCCTGCCCAGAGACTCTACTGCAGGGATCACCAACTACATTTGTCCAAGGGCCAAAATGTATCCAATAGACATTATCGCGGGCCAGCGATTTTTATATAGCCCAGAATTTTGAAGTGGGGCGGGGGGGTGCTAGTGGAGCACGCTCAGGTACTGTGGACCGCATAAAGCTTAGCAGACTCTTCACGCTAACGAAGGATCACTTCTAGGTAGGGTTGGGAGGGTTACTTTGTAAATGTAATCAGTTGCTGAATACATGCTCTGAAAGTAATCAGAATACAGTTACAGTTACGTGTCTTAAAAATGTATTCAGATTACTTTTAGAATACTTTTGGATTACTTTCTTTTTCCATAACAGATGGGTATGTTTTGGTGAACAGGAGACACTTCTTTTACTGTTTTAATGGCTTATCAAGAACTCAAACACAACATCTTGGTGTCATTCTGGACAGCTCCCTCTCATCTCCACCCCACATAAAAAACATCACCCAGACTGCATTCTTTGTACTGTCTTAAAACCTTTCCTTGGAATATGTTATGAATTGTAAGGTGTCCTTGGGTGCTTTGAAAGGCGCCCCTAAATAGAATGAATTATCATTATTATTTATTATCTGAAACGATGTAATAACTTTTAAAACTTTTCCCAGTCACTTGCTCCATGCATTCAGCAGCAGCAGGCCATTCACTTTGATTTGATCCCGTTATAAATGTCATCATCTCGACAATAAAGAAATGCTACATAAACGTTATCTTGCACATTTTATCGAACCATCTCCGTTTCTAACTTTCAATATAGTTTAAAATAAATCTCTGTCTCTCTCATCTGCGTGCGGGGGCGGGGCCTCACCGACGCTGCATCTCTCTCTCGCGCACAGACATGCTGCAGCACTGTGCAGTGTGCACACAGTTCTGCCGGTAATGAATATTACATTTTGTGAGGAAACTTTTCCACCAATAATTCCAATAAGTATTCACTTCAGGTTTACGAAAGTAACTTTAATCAGATTACTCGTTTTTCAAATGTAACGCCAGCTGAATACAGTTAGCCTACTTGATTTTTGTATTCTGATTACGTAACGCCGTTACATGTATTCCGTTACAACCCAACCCTGCTTCTAGGCTACTGTCCCGCAGCTCCTGCCTCTCTGTTGGACTCTGTCGCAGCAGGGCTACTGCTGTGGTGCGGACCGCATTAACCAGACTCTTCACAACGAAGGCTCAATTCTTGTTCAAGGCAGGGAAGGTTTCGCAGTACGCAGTCTACTGACCCGCAGCTGCTGCCTCTCTGTTGGACTCCGGTACTGCACCTTACTCACGAGACGTTGTAAAAAAAAAAATGGGTGGGGGGAGAACGCAGTAACCACTCCGCCAACGCCACAGTCACCCCCGTCGTGCGGGCCGGATGAGAATGTCTGGCGGGCCGGATGTGGCCCGCGGGCCGCCAGTTGGTGATCACTGCTCTACTGTATCCAAACTGATCCTGGGCCACATCCATCAGCAGATTGGACACTCGGGGAGAAGACACATGCTCTCAAGACTAAATCAAAGATTCTGGTTGCCTCGTGCTAACTCGGCAGCCAGAAAGATAATCAGAGCCTGTATTTTCTGCCGAAGAATGCTAGCCACAGTTGGAGAGCAGAAAATGGCTGACCTCCCAGAGGATCGGGTGTCTCCAGATCTACCACCTTTCACTCATGTTGGTATCGACTTCTTTGGACCCCTGGAGGTTAAAGGAGGCAGAGCAAATGTAAAACGTTGGGGAGTGATCTTCACCTGCCTTGTGAGTCGTGCCATACATCTGGAAGTTTCGAGCTCATTGGACACTGACTCCTGCATCAATGCTTTGCGCAGATTCATATGTCGCAGAGGGCAGGTGACAAGCATCAGGACCGACAACGGCACAAACTTTGTGGGAGCACAGAAAGAGCTAAGAGCTGCTCTTAAAGACCTGAATCAACACAAGATTCAAAATGCATTACTCGGGGACGGAGTAAAATGGACTTTTAATCCGCCATATGGAGCCCACCATGGTGGAGTTTGGGAGAGGCTCATCAGACCTGTAAAAAAGATTCTGTGTTCCGTTGTAAAAGAACAGAGATTGGATGATGAGACTCTACAGACAGCTTTGTGCGAAGTTGAGAGCATCATGAATGACAGACCATTGACTACAGTTTCAAGTGACCCAAACGATCTCGAACCCCTCACGCCAAATCACCTCCTTCTGCTAAAGACAAAACTGATTATGCCACTTGGACTCTTTCACAAGGAGGACTTGTACTCACGGAGGAGATGGAGACAGGCACAATACCTCGCAGATCTCTTCTGGAGGAGATGGATAAGAGAATATCTCCCAATCATGCAACAGCGAGTCAAATGGCACAACCCCAAACGGAACCTTCGCCCCAATGATCTCGTCGTCATCGTGGATAACACTGTACCAAGAAATTCCTGGCAACTGGGCCGGGTGATAAAGACACTGTCAGGGTCCAAAGGGCTTGTCCGAAGTGTCTTGGTGAAAACCAAGGGTAGCCCCTTACAGCGACCAATTGACAAGCTCTGTCTGCTCCTGGAAGCAGTTGATTGAACACAAGGTGTCATGTGCTAGTAACCTCTGACACCCAGTATCACACACACATGCCCCCCCCCCCTTTTCCTCTTGAACTCATGCAAACACACCTAACACAAACTTTGGACTACACTGTAAAAAAATATTTTGTATTTTAGTTCCTTTAACTCATTTATGTGAGTCAGGTCACCTACATTTGGCCAAAAAGTTGAGACAACTAGAAACGTCAAGTTTGAATCCATTCAACTTGTCTGTGAAATTAAAATAGTACACTCAATTCAGAATGATGAGTTTGCTCAGCTTTTGCACATGCGCAGAACACTGCCCCTGCAAAATTGTGTGTGTCAACCCGTGCATCCAGCATCCTCCCTCACCTCATGGAACAAATTGAAAACTAAGCCTGCGCGGTGCGGTTGAAATTGTGAAGAATTAGAAGAAGAATTACAAAAGGTGAGTTAATAATTGCTTTTTTCTGAGTTTAATGTTCAAATGTACCTATATATGTATAACGTTTATTAGAGGCTAAACCTAACTAGCCACGGTGGCCGTGTTTCCCCTCTTAGTTAGTGTAGCTAGCTAACGTTAGCTAGCAAGTGAATTCAGTCGTTGCAAGAGCCAAAATGTGCATGGGGGTTTCAGAATGGTTTAGTTTCCTGGGATATATTCAAGATTCAACATCTGTATTGGCCATGTACATGCTTCACACATACTAGGAATTTGTATAGGGCAGTGGTTCTCAAACTTTTTCACCTGGCCAGCTACTTTCAAAATGACCAACGGTTAACTGGGTGGGGTTGCTATGGCGTTTACTAGGGATGCTCCGATCAAACAAAACAACACATTATTACATTCAAACTAACTACTTATAGATGAAGTACATCATTCAAAAGTTTAGATTCACTTTGGATAATAACACGGGAGAAACGGAGGCTCTATTTTCCTCTCTCTTCCGACAGCCAGTCAGTTTCAGACTCATGCAGCTCGCTAATCCGGTAATGAGTGACGAATAAACATATTTATAACTAGTTTAGCTTGTTCCAGAGGTAGATAAAAATAGTTAAGTGTGTTAGGTCTAACTTGTGTGTGTGTGTGTGTTCCGCTCAACGGTCCCTCACAACAGGAGGAGCTGCGGCGGTGATCATGTAGAGCTGCGTGTGGCGGAGGTTGAAAGCAGATGGCCAGCATTGTTTTCAGAAAGACAAGTGAGTATAAAGCTTTCACATGTACACCCCCTCTTTATAATTGAAGAATAATTTTAAAGAATTGTTTATTTGTCATTAGGGGTGCAACAACTAATCGACTTAATCGATTAAAATCGATTACCAAATTAGTTGGCAACTAATTCAGTCGTCGATTCGTTGGTGACGTCATCACATGTGTTCTACACCCCGTTAAACTCCAACGTTATCGCTCTTTTTTATCGATACAGGAGACATTTAAAACATATGTCATATGTATTATTGCTACATAAACATTTTATTGCAGTCTTAGTGTCGCCAACTCCGTTTCTAATATGCAATATGACTACAAAATGCGTCTATAATGTATTTTCGATCTTCCCAATTCAGACGAGAGATCTCTCCCCCGCCTGCTTGCGAGGGTGCGGGGCAGTTTACACACACGCAGCGGCTACATGCATGCAACACACACGGAGGAGATGGCGGAGAGAACGCGCTCCGAAGTGTGGTTAAACTTTAGCCGTCTCGATGTGGACAATGCTCGTTACCAAAAGTGCAATAACAGTTTATCATGTAAGGGTAACGTTTCCACGTCAGGTGTTATGTATGCTAGCAGCAACACATGGAGTTAACTCAGTTATACAAACATGGGTTAATGATTAGAGGTAACAGAGTTATTTATTTAGTTAAAGTTTCAGCTATTCTGTTTACAGTTCTGTCATCACATTATTTAATATGATTTGTTAAAACATTGTTGTTTCTTTTGATGCGAAATATTATTTATTTAATTTAAATAAAAAGCAATGTTAGTTTTGTTCACAATTTGTTAAGTTAATTTACCTTATTTCTTGTCAAAAGAACCGTTAATAGCCTACTATCGTTAAAAGGACCGGATCGATAAGCAGTATCGATATAAGTAGTAGTACAGTTAAAACCTTAACGAGCCGATTAATCGATTAATCGTTTCATTAATCGATAGATTAATCGATTATCAAATTAGTCGTTTGTTGCAGCCCTATTTGTCATACAGCTTTGACACATCAACACATGCGTGCAGTGGGAGGCGACACATCAACACAAAAACACATGTACAATGAAATGTGTTCTCTGCTTTTCACCCATCTGTGCTGTCCTTCGTCCAAGGGCAGCCAGGAGCAGTGGGTGTCTGCAGGGGCCGCTCCCTGTCCAATCTTGGGTCAGGGACGAACAGGAGAGCAATCTATTCTTCTGAATGTTTTAATATTGGGGTTCTGTTTTGGTCCTTACAGATTGCTGCTGAGTTCACGCGTCTTGTGGCTGCTGACCTCCCCAAGTCCTTTCTTTCTGGACTCGACCGGCATTTGCCAAGACTGCTCGAGTTGTACAAAGCACGAGAGAGACGCGACACAAAGATTCACCGTCTGCTGGAGTCTGAAGTAAGTCAAGAAGTTGCTGTTAGATTGCTGCTAGACCGCCCCGTTAATACAGTGATGTCTTTACATGCCGGAGACCAAACTCTTTTATTTTTTATCTCGGTGAACATTTTAGTTTTTGAAAGACTAGCTAATAAATATGGATTGAAGCAGAATATTTTGTTTGATAAAAACATGTTGTCTATGATGAAAATTAATACATCTATCTTTTTTACAATAAATGTTGACTTTTGGACTTTACAATGCCATAAAAACACATCCAAGCAACACATTAATGTAACAGATCACATGTAATATAGTCAGATCTATCGTGCTCTAGGTGGGCAGTGATATATAAGCCTATTCATTTAGCATTCACACAGTCGGTGATATTTTGCCAGCTGTCCTTTCTGCATTTGTCCGTTTAAACTGTGTTGCTTTTAGCCGGTTTATGATTTTAACTTCTTGGTTCTTACGATCTGCGAGCACCATGCTGTGATTGGTCAGTAGGCGGCGCTTTTGTACGAGTTGATCTGATATCACGAACATAACCTGCTCCGGAGCAGGTTAGGCATTCAGCATAAGTTACCGCGTTGATCTATCCCAGTAAGAAGTGAACCACCTTCGTAGTACAGAAAACCCAGGGTTAAACCTGAAGTGACCTCGCTAACCTCAAATCCTTCTTCGTAGTACAGGCCCCTGGTCTGTCTAGTTTATTTTCTTGATGCCTGTTTTGATGTTTTTGCAGAACTCCAACCAGAACAGAAGGTCTGCAGCACTTCTTGGACTGCCATATTTCATGAAGGATCCCTCCAACTTCATCAAGTTCTGCGAGGTACGTTTCAAACTTAATAAGAGATGAGTTCCTTAGTGTTAATGTAGCACCCACCTTGACAGGCCATGTTCTTGCAGATGAATTTCATCTGTTGCCATCAGGGCGTAGATAGGCTCTACCTGCTCTTAAGACTAATCGCTTTTCAAAATCATTCATCCCCTCTGCACTCAAACTTATACATTCTTGGTAGGTTTTTTAACTTGACTATTTATTTATTTATTTATTGTGATGCTATGAAACTACTTATCGTGTAAATTGGAATGATCCACATCTCTGCCCCCGGGTGTATCTATCTGTGTGTTTTTCTTCCTGTATGTTCCTCCCTGTACATGACATAAGCTGCTCACAACCAATTGCCCCTCGCGGGATTAATAAAGTTGTTGATTGATTGATTAGTTATTCAATGTTTTCTGATATAATTCAGGTCACTGACTCAGAGGAGGCGGCAGCTGTAAACGGAGTGGATGTTGGCATACTGATCGTCACAGAAGAACGGGAGCCGGCAGCCCTACCAAGGAATATTGCGGATGTTGCTGTGATCCTGGAGGGGCGCATTGTTTTGCGCAAGCTGCGAGATGTACCAACCGGCTTTGCTGTGCTGATGGGCATACTTTACAGCCTCAACATTGATTATCCTAAGGGACTGAAAAATACCTTTGAGGTCATTCAGAAGGTAATCATGGACATTGGGGGAGGCACCTGCTCTGCTCGGGCTCATGGACTGCGAAACAAATTGCTTCAGGGCACAATATAGAGATGTGGTTCCCTTCCCTGTCTGGGTTCCACCTTAAGGTTATTTAATGTGGTTATTTGATGTGCTGCACAACTCCAAGGCAGCCAGCAAGACTTGTTCTGTTCCAGCTAAACTGCATTACAAATGTTTAACAATTTCCATTTAAACAGGGTGCTGGATTTTCCCTCTGTTGTTAATTTTGGAATTATATGTTAGCTTGTTATTTTATGAAATGATAATATATCTGTCAAGTATAGAGTGCCACAGTGATGCATCCTAAAACCCGGAAGTAAGCTGCACATGGGTTCCTTCGACAAAACCCAATGCAATTTCTCCATAGGATTTTGGAAAATAGCTCGAAATAAGGTCTGGTTGAAACACGTTTAAGAGACAGATCACGTTTTGTTCAGCCGGATAATCTCCACATGTCTACCCTACTTATATAATTTTCTAATCATAAATATAATCGATAGATTTATGATTAGAAAATCATGAAAGTAGGGTAAACATGATATTATCCGGCTGAACAAAATTTGATCCGTCTCTTAAACGTGTCTCAACCACAGACCTTATTTCGAGCTAGTTTCCAAAATTCTATGGAGAAATTGCATTGCTTTTTGTCGAAGGAACCGGAAGGAGTTTACATCCGAGTTTTAGGACGCGTCACTGTGGCACTCTATACATGTTTATACAGATTCGGTTAAAGGCACAACTTTTCATTGTTTATCCACGTAAATATGAACCAATACAATATCTGTTTGCTGAACTGTAGCATGTTTTTAAGTTTGGCTTGTTTGCAGTTGGATAGATGTTTCAAAGAAAGGCGTTGCCTTTAAACATATATTACTCGAGGCATAGTTCGTTGTTCTATTAATAATGTGCTGCTGATGTTCCGCCTTGAGCTACTGCACTTTCAACAAAGTTACTACATTATGAATAAATGTATGTTTTTGATTGTTAATTGTTTCAGAAATTCACTTCACCAGTTTGAAAATGTTGGATTCGGTAGCCAGAGCAATTGTTAATTCAAAAAAGTTTTCTGAATTTAAGATTGCTAGACCAGACAACTTTCTATGTTCACTGAACATAAAGTCAAGTTTAAACCACTTTAATAACTTTGTTGGTACTGCTAAAACGAATAAGTTGATGAGACTTAGGGTAGTCTATCAATTGAACTAATTATTCTAAGTTTAAGACACTTAAGGGTGAGTTGAGAGAATTTGAGAAAAGTTGTTGATGCAACAAAAATATTTGTTCATTTGACAAAAAAAAAGAAGTTCACCGAATGGTTTACTTGCTTTATTTAGAGTCCTGTGAACTTGGTTTTTTAAGTTGGAGAAATGTAATTGAGAGTTGAAATGACTTGATATCCTTTCCTGGCTAAACTTAATTGAGAGTTGAAATTACTAGATATCCTTTCCTGGCTAAACTTAATTGTAAGTTGAATTTACTTGAGATACTTTCCTGGCCCTAATCAAAATTTTAAGGCAACAGGGTTACAAATTATTTTAAGTTGAGTCAACTTGTATTTTTTTACAGTGTATGAACTATGACAATGATTGTATATTGGTGACAATTTTGAGTAACTGCTTGTTTTTTGGCTCTATTATAATGTATTAATTGTTTTGCTACTGCGTCAACAATTAGGGGCCGGTATGTTAGAGCCACAATGTTATTATTTCGATTCATAATTTGATAAATGATGTAATGATGGAAAATGATTTATATTGCCATGGTGAATATGTTTTGAGGAAATGATTGTTAATTTCATATCGTAAATATGATCTGTTTCCTTGTACCTTCCGGTGTGTATTTAAGTGAGGTAATTGAGGACAGCCGGAGACCTGATGAGACGGGGAGCGGAACAGTTTTTCGACCGCAAATTGTAAACAGAGATTAGTGTTGCAAATTGGACTGCAAAGTATAGTTTATATAGGAAAGCATACCGCCGAAATATTGATTTAGATTTGTTATTTTGAGACTATTTAAGTCAATATTTTTTGTTAATAAATTACATTTTTTGACTGAAAACCTTCGGCTGCTTATTGTCTTGGATTGCGTGTCGTCAACCCCGCTCTATAGTGGCAAAAGGAAACCTTGGATGCCATTACAGCTGTCTTGAACACTATCATCAGAGTAACGCAATCTAATCAATAAATAAAGATTCAGCCATAACATGAAAGCACATGGCTACTTAACATGCAGAATGACTCATTTTGCTTGCTAAGTTGCCATGTGCTTTCTGGGGCTAAATCTTTATCAGTAAACTGATTTAACTGGTAAAAGTTCCTTCAAAATAAGAGTCCCGATCTTATTACTATCAAAATAAAAGTGCAAAACGAAAACTTTACCATAGAAAAATATTGGCATACAAATATAATAACTTCTCTAAAAGGTAACTCATTTGAAATATAGTTAGACATATTATAGGTAATTTACAATAATAATAATAATAATAATAATAATATTAGTATTAAGCTTTATTTGTATAGTGTGGTGACATGTTATTGGACATAATTCACCTTCAGGTTTGTGTTGCAACACGGACCCGTTAGAGTGGGACACCGGACGTTATATTCATTCAGGATAGCATGACATGCAGTAGCAACAAGTGTATTCCAGTCTTGTGATTCAATGTATAATAAAGTGTGGAGTTCCATACTGAACACACCGCCTCCGACTCCCATTCATCGGCTGACGTTCGTGAAAGTTTCCGAAGACTCAATGAACATGGCTGATCGCGATGTTTTCGTAAAGCTGCCGGAGTTTTGGGAGCATGCCACTGCAGCATGGTTCGCACACGTGGAGGCGCACTTCGCCTGCCGACAAGTCCGTGACGTAGGGGTGTAACGGTTGTAGAGTTATATTTGTATTTATTCATGTTAGCAAACTATGGATAAGCTTAAAATGGGAATAATTTGGGTAAAACTGTGAGCTGCATTTGGGGCCTGTTGACATGTGTTTTTGAGGACAAAGGAAGATGGGGGAAGGTGAGAGCATGTCCTGATTTGCATTCAACTTAGATCTAGCTACAGTGGTTGTGCTATTAAGAGAGGTCTCTTGGGTTTCTCTGGTGCTTATCAACAGTAGCAGTTAAGTGAATACTGTTCAAACAATACCTGTGTTTGTGTTTTATATTGATTTCTCTGTTTTATCCTTTCATAAATGTAAGGACTACAAATGGCTATAAACATTCTGGGCTGGTTGGAGTAAACAGGGTTTTATTGCTCTGTGGGGGAGGTGTAGGTATGCAGGCCTTGAGACCTTTTGTTGGAAAGTGAGCCTGTTTGGTTTCCTGCTGCGTTTCCTGCTGCGTTGCGTCTCCCAATGAGATGACCTGAAAAGATGACCAGCTGACCTAACACCAAACCCCTCCTTCTTACTCTGGTATATATCCGGTGGATCCCTGGCGTTCGGCCTCTTCTTCACATGCTGCCCTCGGGTGAAAGTAGCTCTGCAGTATGCGGACTAGAGCAGGAGTAAGCCGGCATTACTCCTTAAGCATTGCAATATAACTGTAATATATCATGTTGTATTGTAATGATTGTATTGCATTGTCATATTGCCATTAAAGTAGATTATTGTTAACGGTTACTTTGTAGATATGGATTCCTTCCTGTATTATAACCAGCTTCATAGGAACGCGCAGAGATTTGAAAAGCGGACCAGTTATCCCTTTAAATCTCCAACAAAATGGTGACCCGACGTCTATAACGAAGCTGAGGAAGAATTCAGACTCTTTCAAACATCTCAGACAATCAGCAGGACTCTGCAACTTTGCAAATAAGGTAAGCAGACGATGAAAGTCGCCTGTCTGTAATTGGATACGCTAAAACTTTAGGATTGTCTGTAGGCGTTTCACAGTGTTTTTATAGTTTAAATGGAATATACAATGCATATTTTACTATGTTAGGAAAGTTATATACAAAACGTAAACGTTGATCGACAGGTAGACGAAAGTCCTGCGTGACGTAAAATAGAGCAGTTTGGCGCGGATCTGCAGGTGTTTATTCCTGAGTGGCGTAGAAATGGTGCAGTTTGTGTGAATGCGAGGTTTGAATCCTGCACGGCAAAACCTGAAAACTCGATATATCAGATCGAGTCGCCGTTTAAAACTGGGGTTTAAATAACAGACCAATGCTAAAAGCTTAAAGCCAGAGGTCTGTTATATATTAAACCAAGGTAGAGCGTTTCCCTTTGTCTGGAAACTTCTGCTGCTGCCATCTAGTGGCTGAAAGGGGGTATCACACCCTTGAAACTTCTGCTGCTGCCATCTAGTGGATGAAAGGGGGTATCACACCCTTGAAACTTCTGCTGCTGCCATCTAGTGGCTGAAAGGGGGTATCACACCCTTGAAACTTATGCGAGCTTAGAGTTTAATCATTACATTGCTGGCCGGTATTGTTTGGTAAACTGGTACAAAACAATAAGGGATTGAACATTTTTTACAACGACAGCACCAGGAGATGAGTAAACTCAAGAATCTGTAGAGTGTAAATACATTGTGCAAAACACATTTTACACTCGAACTGTTTGCAAATGTAGACAATATAAATAAATGTTCAGAAAGAAGACATAGGCCTACACTTGATTCAAATTTCATTACTGTGATCCGATTGGTGTGCTCTGCAGGTTTACTATTGTTCGAAGTAACAGTGGGATTTAAAATGAGAGAAGATATGGAGATGTTCTTTCATAGTGTGTGGAATATGTGATGCTGGAAACATGTAAGTATTTCAGAGTTGTGTTGGGTAAATATGTAACAATGGATGAAACAATTTTTGGAGTTAGTTTTTGTAATATCATAAGTAGACATTAATTATGTTGTTTAGATGGCATTTAACAACTAAGACAGATAGTATGATTAGAAAGAGACAGAGTGGAAAGGGTTGGATTTATTTAACATCAGTGTGCTAGACTTCTTATAGGTAATGTGTACCGGGACCTGGACTCCCCCTCTGAGTTAGAAAGGCTTTGATCCCGACCCTCCAAGCAGACAACGAGACCTAACCCAACAGGAGACTCCTCCTTCTCCATCGTACAGACAGAGAACCAGAGCTGAACCAACAACAACAACAAGACTACATCAAGACTGCAGCCAGAACTATCTCCACCTGTGGCATCCAGAACCAAACCAGCATGCTGACATACAGAGAGATACTCTCATCGGTCCCTCAAACAGGACATGAAGTTCCAAACTGCGCTGCGAGATTTGGCACAATAGACATGAGAGCAGAATCCGCCCTTCATAAAAACAGCAGAGAGACTGTAAAGGAGGAGTGCAACAACAGTGGCATGATGGGGCTGCAGATGTGACTGGGCCAATGGCTGCCTACAAAAGTTACAGCGGATGGATTCAACAGCTGATGGACTGAAGAGAAGACAGAATCAGAGGAGTTGGCATGGTCGATCAGAAGTGAGGAGGCCGGGGTCACGGCTTGAGAAAACCAGGGGAGGAGGAACGGAGAACGGGAATGAGTGAGTTTACACATAAACACACTTATTCACGAAACGCACATTTAAATAACTTGAATTAACTTCATAAATACGTAAAGACAGAAAGATTTATTAATCATTTGGTAAATTAAAAATAGCAGTAAAGAGGAAACTATTAAAGTAAAATGATAATCATCCTAAAACACACTGACAGAGTAGAACCATATTCTTCAATATTTTCATCATGTTAACAATTCATTCTTTAAGACATTTTTATTCACGTGTGAATAAAGTAGTGATCTCATTGGTTACAATATTGATCACCATTAAAAGGATAGTTTTAGGAACCACTTTATAGGACAAATCTTTGTTTGTATTAATGGCTAGTGCCAAGCCACATATTAAATTCCAATCTAAAGTGTTGATTTCACCATTGTGGCATAGTTATTACCAGACTTCGGTTTTAAATCCTTGATAAAGGAGGGAGTAATTGTTGCATGTTCGGACACCCAAGGTTCCACACACTGCTAAAGAGTTTAACATCGTTTTTTAAGTAGACCAGAATTATAGTGAGCTATGAAATGCAGAGCGACACAGATCCTAGTAATGTTTTGACTCAAGATAATAGTTATGTACACAAGTTTCTGAAATAGATCATTAGACATTTTAATTAGTAGTGGTACTCGAAGGAAGTGAGTTTTGTACCAAGTTTCAGGAAAAGTGGGAGGCGGAAGTCCCAATGACAAGTGAGAATCATCTTGAAAATTATAGTTGAAATCGTGACATATTTTTGTAGACAAAGGATACTGGCCTATGCTGAAATGTCAAAGTCTCTGCAGAGCACGACACATGGCCAAAAAAGACGGAGACCAACTGACCTTTGACCCTGACCGACAGTGTAACTTGACAAGGCACTGTGGATGACTGACTCTGGGGTGAACCTGACCAAACTTGACATGACGACCAGACAGTGTGAGTGTGAATGTATGCCGGCATGTGATCAGTGTAACTGCATGATTCTAAAACAATAACTAACCAAGCATGTTTTTGGACTAACATATTATTTTGGAGCTCCAAGGGAAACGAGAGGTTTCCTAAAAATTCCACAAAAAGGGGAAACCGCACATGTGATATTTTCCTCTCACATGAGTTGGCGGTTTGCAAATGTAAAACTACAATCTGAAGATTCTGTTTCTTTTAGGCCTGAAGGACGGAGAGGAACACTTCTTTTCACTGAAGTGTTCACTGTGGAAATAATGATAATAATGTTCGTTATGTCCCTAACCAATTACCTGACAGTTTTTGTTCCCCTCCCATTACAGGCTTTTGTTACACATGATTTCATGTGTAAAAGGGGGGAGTGAGTATAATGTATAAATGTCAACATGGCTGTAAAATTCACAATTTACATTTTTCTTTTAAGGATTGAGCATTGAATGTAATTAACCTGCTCCATATCTGGGGATAAGATACTGTTTGATGAAGGTTGAGATGTTTCTAAATATTGATTTGAATTATAGCAGGTAACAAAGAAGCAGTGGCCAAGGGGCTACTGTGAAACCGAAGAAGTTGACCTGTGATAGTTAAACAATTTTGTAATATTTTAACAGACATTAGAGTAACTGAGGTTTGAAATGTAGAAAGAACATATTACAGTTAAGTTAAGCTAAAACATAGTAATGTAATGAGACATAATTTAATTTAGACAACATCATGTAACTAGCCTGGTAAAGAAGTAAAAGCCATAGACTTTATTATTTAGGTCATTATGGGGATATACATTTCATCTACATTTATAATAGAAAGACATTTGATGACAGTTTGTTGGAATTCTGTATTCATTTTTTCAGCGTGATAATATCTAAGCACTGACAGGTAAAAGCAGTATCACCAGGAAATCATTCACTTTGTTAGCATCGTGATTTTGGTTGTTTTTGAATCCATAACATTAGTGTGTTTCTTTACCAGAAACATTAGCAGTTCATATTATATTTGGATTTTAAATAGGATTTCATTTAAAAATAAACACGGATGCTTGTCAGAAATTCAGAGCTATTGAAATATGTTATTTAGTTTACCTAAAGATGTTGGGGTTCTTATTTAGTTGGCACAATCCAAGTATTAAGATTCTGAAGCTGCACTGGCAGATAGGAGGTCTACAATTAATTTGGAAAACCTGTTCACAGACGGCTGTTGTTTCAAGACACCCCACCAAGAGGCTCCAAGTGGGGCAAAACAGCTGAGCGTAGGCTTGAGGGAGTTGTATCAGATTTCTCCACACAGGTCACTGGCGCCAAAAGGGGGACCCGAGAAGCACGAGGACAAAGTGGCTCAACCCCAGGCTCTCCGACCCCGACCGAGTGACCCAGCGGACCTCTTATGCCGTCTGCCTGGGAGAAAAGGGGGACAGCTCGTACCACGGGAGCCAGTGTGCGGCGGGGAAACCACCTACTAGGACCAGGGGACGACATCAGGACGGACGTGGCCCTGGCAGACGTGGACTACTCGGAAGCAGCAGACTGGAGGAGCAGGACCCTGGAGACATCCTTACAGCAGACGACCCGGGAGGCATCATCAGCGGGCCGGAGAAGGAGGACCCTGGAGACATCTCTACAGCATCGACCCGGAAGCCGCCATCAGCGGGCCGGAGGACGAGGAGGAGGAAGACATCTCTCTAGCAGGCAGCCCAGAAGCTGCTGTCAGCAGATTGGGTGGACAAAGACACGGCAAGCCAGGACGGCGCAGCAGAGGAGTCTACTTCGGTTCTACTCAGTTCTACCCGTGAAGGGAAAGCTGCATCTCCCCCTCCCTATTAGCTGTCCTTGTGGGCTATTCCTCCGAGGGAGGGGGGGGGGGGCTGATGATTCTAGCACTCAGCTACCCCCTCATGGTTCCTTCACTGCCATGGAAAGTGGTGTTCTGTCGCCATGAAGGTTTCAAGTACTCTAAATACCAGCTTCGGATGGATTTACGGACACAGTAGAAAATAATGACAGTGGGTATATTTCAAAATGCCTTGTCTAAGTTTATCTCTGGAGAAGGAGATAAAAAGGGGGATTTGTAGAGTTATATTTGTATTTATTCATGTTAGCAAACTATGGATAAGCTTAAAATGGGAATAATTTGGGTAAAACTGTGAGCTGCATTTGGGGCCTGTTGACATGTGTTTTTGAGGACAAAGGAAGATGGGGGAAGGTGAGAGCATGTCCTGATTTGCATTCAACTTAGATCTAGCTACAGTGGTTGTGCTATTAAGAGAGGTCTCTTGGGTTTCTCTGGTGCTTATCAACAGTAGCAGTTAAGTGAATACTGTTCAAACAATACCTGTGTTTGTGTTTTATATTGATTTCTCTGTTTTATCCTTTCATAAATGTAAGGACTACAAATGGCTATAAACATTCTGGGCTGGTTGGAGTAAACAGGGTTTTATTGCTCTGTGGGGGAGGTGTAGGTATGCAGGCCTTGAGACCTTTTGTTGGAAAGTGAGCCTGTTTGGTTTCCTGCTGCGTTTCCTGCTGCGTTGCGTCTCCCAATGAGATGACCTGAAAAGATGACCAGCTGACCTAACACCAAACCCCTCCTTCTTACTCTGGTATATATCCGGTGGATCCCTGGCGTTCGGCCTCTTCTTCACATGCTGCCCTCGGGTGAAAGTAGCTCTGCAGTATGCGGACTAGAGCAGGAGTAAGCCGGCATTACTCCTTAAGCATTGCAATATAACTGTAATATATCATGTTGTATTGTAATGATTGTATTGCATTGTCATATTGCCATTAAAGTAGATTATTGTTAACGGTTACTTTGTAGATATGGATTCCTTCCTGTATTATAACCAGCTTCATAGGAACGCGCGGAGATTTGAAAAGCGGACCAGTTATCCCTTTAAATCTCCAACACGGTACACGTACCGAAATTATTCGGTACGGGCCCTTCGGTTCGGTACAGGTGTGTACCGAAGTGTACCGAACGAATATAACGTTAAACGTAAACAATTGAGAACGTGAATAACTTTTTGGAAGTAATCTCAGGTGCTGCGTCGCAGCATTCAGAGTAATTTGCTCACATTGGGTTCAACGCGTCATAGAGCGAGCAAGTCATTTCATTGGATGAGAGGCATACTATGAGAGCTGGTCAGAGGGATGCGTTCAAATGTAGTCAGTAATTTGAGGAACTGTCAAATGAATGGCGAACGCAGATAAAGTTGAGCTCGAAAATCCTCCAGCATCATTGAAGTCTCCGGTTTGGGAACATTTTGGTTTCGCAGTTACATACAAGGATGACGGACAAAGACAGGTGGACCGAACCAAAGCTGTTTGTCAGCATTGTTAAACTAAAATTGGTTACGCGGCTGGCAATACATCAAACTTGCACACTCTTGAAAAGGCATCACCCGAACGTGAATATCACCGGTACCAAAAGAAAAAAGACTGAAGTGCAAACCCAACTCCCACTAGCATGTAAGCCTCCACCACTCGCAGAAAGATCAGACCGAGCCAAAGCTATTACAAACACCAAATATCCTTATGTTGCCATGTTAGCAAAGCGCTACCTGGCTGTATCTGCTACCTCTGTCCCTAGCGAGAGGGTTTTCTCCACATCAGGAGACATTGTTAGTGCCAGCAGATCTGCCTTTTCGGCAAGCAATGTGGACAAGTTAATTTTTCTTTAAAAAAACATGAAAATACAATGACAAGCAAGTCCTAATGTCAAACTGGCTGCTTAGGTGCTAGTGCAGTAAAGTTCAAATACAGATTATTTCAGTTCATCGAAATGCTGCACCTTAATGTTTATTTTATTTTGTATTTATTTGAGTGAATACATTATTCACAGTTTAATAATAATAATAAAAAAATATATATATGTTTTGTTTTGTGAAAAAAAATTCTGCTGTACCGAAAACGTACCAAACCGAACCGTGACCAAAAAACCGAGGTACGTACCGAACCGAAATGTTTGTGAACCGTTACACCCCTACCGTGACGGGGATTTGAAATACAGCACTGGGAAGCTCCACGTCATCCAGGTTGGTGGGATTTATCGCTGACCCCTCACACCATGGCAAATATGAGGCGATTAAAGCCCTTCTCCTTAAGACATTTAGCTTATCTGCTAAGGAGAGGGCCCGCCAGATTCTTAACATTCAAGGCCTAGGGGATAGCAAGCCATCTCAACTCATGGAGAGGATGCTAAATCTGCTAGGAGGGGAAGATCCCCGGGTTTTATTCATGGAAACATTCCTACGCCACTTGCCTTCCCGTGTCCAGACGGCGCTAGCCAACACGTCCATTACAGAGCCCCGTGCATTGGCTGAAGAAGCCAACCTTTTTTTCTTGGCTACCCAGCAGCCCGGTGCAGAGGCGCTGGCTGTGACACTCAGCGTTCCAGCAACAGTCAAGAAAGCTTGGGGGAGACTGGACACGACAGCAGCAAGCCAGCGTGGAGACACAGGAGAGTGTTTTTACCACGCGCGGTTCGGGACCAGCGCGAAGAAGTGTGTCGCTCCCTGCAGCTACAAGCCTCCGGGAAACGGAGGAGCCAACGCTCGGTAGTGGCCCTGAGCGTTGGCGGCACGAGCAGGCTCCTCTTCGTCAGCGACAGAGTCTCGGGAAGTTTGTTTTTGTGTGACACGGGAGCTCAACAGAGTGTAGTTCCTGCTTCGAGGGAAGACGTCGCTCGTGGGGGACATGGACCGCGGTTGACGACGGCTAATGGCGGCCCCATTCACACATATGGCGTGAGGCCTATGTGTTTGTGCATTGGAGGACAACGTTTCAACTGGGATTTTGTGACGGCAGACATTTCTTTTCCCCTCCTCTGGGCGGATTTTTTATGGACAGGAGTCCGTGAGCACATATTAACGTCCACAAGGATGTGGACGTTAAAAATAAACGCTTGGTTGATGCCTTGACGTTTTCCTCCCTCGTTTGTACACTTGGTAAGGCATCTTACGGCTGTCGGGCTCGCTGTCGGGAGCGGACATTTTTCTCAGGCTGTTGGCTGACTTTCCGGACCTGACGCTGCCCACCTTCTCCGCACTCACCAGAACGCAAGTACAGCGCTTTTGACCGAGAGCTCCTTGGACTTTATTTGGCTGTGCGGCACTTCCGTTTTTTGCTGGAAGGCCGTGAGTTTATGGCATTTGTCGACCACAAGCCGCTCACATTCCTCATGTCTAAAGTGGCGGAGCCTTGGTCGGCACGTCAGCAGCGGCAACTTTCCTACATCTCGGAGTTCACCACAGACATTAAGCACGTGGCTGGCAAGTTGAACCTGGTGGCAGATTGCCTCTCCAGAGTCGTCATCGGAGCCGTCCAGTTGGGCCTGGACTATACTCGCATTGTTGCGGACCAGGTCACAGACCCCGGCGTTAAGCCTTCGGTGGGCTTGGTGGCCGCGAAGTTCATCTGGCATGGGCTGAAAAAGGACGTGAGGACTTGGGCTGGTGAGTGCGTGGCTTGTCAGCGCGCTAAGGTGCACCGCCACACGAAGGCCCCTTTGGAGAGTTTCCTGGTGCCTGAGAGGAGGTTTGACCACGTCAACATCGACCTGGTTGGTCCATTGCCCTCCTCTCAAGGTTTTTCCTGCCTCCTCACCAGTGGCGTTTTCTCCCGGAGGCCAAGGGAAGCCAGGCTTCCCCTGTTTTTTCGGATTGTAGTTATTATTTAAATAAATAAATAAAAACACTTTGTTTTGTTTCGATAATTCTCCTTTGCTGTGTGTTGCTGCCGGCCCGTCTCTCCCCCATTCTCATTGAGTATTTTACAAAGAGTGAAACAAACAGTGCCCCTCTAGATGTTATGGTGAAACAGTAGATTGCACTGTTGCAAGAGGAGGCCAGCCGAATCTGGCTTCCCTTGGTGAAAAAAAATGAAGGATTGACCAATCAGATGAGGCTCACGTGATGCCCCTGCCAACCTGTGATTGGTCAGGGCCATGCCAAGGGAAGCCAGAGGCGGCTGGCTTCCCTTGCCTCACAATCCAATCAAATCGCATCAATTTAGTGTTGCAGTGATCTGTCCTAAAATCCGGAAGTAAGCTGCGCTCGGTTTCCCTCAACAAAAACGCAATGGGATTTCTCCATAGGATTTAGGAAAATAGCTCGAAATAAGGTCAGTGGAAAACGAACCTGTTAGATAAATGCAAGTTTTGTTCAGTCGGATAATATCCACATGTCTACCCTACTTTTATCATTTTCGAATCATAAATCTAATCGATAGAAGATAGATAGCGTCACTGCATCACTCTCACCGCCGTTACAAAGTAGCAAGCAACTGAAGCAAGTGCAATTATGGAGGGTGGAGATTTGGAGTATTTAATCAAAAAATAATTGTACTAAACTTCCGCTACAGCAGCAACAACAAATACAATCTGATGACAGGCCGATGCCCAAACTGGAGCTCTGTACAGCGAGGAAAAAAGGAGCGAATCGGACGTAAAACGTTAAAGGTCTCCTGATGTAGTTTGTGAATGAATGCTTATTAGAGTTTCGTCTGGAGAGTGCGTGCGGACATGTCGGTTCGATAACAGGCGTGTGTAAGTCCTGCATCTGTATGATACAAATGTGTGTAAAATGATACCGGGTGCTGTAATCACTCATCTGGCTACGTTATTACATTGACCACCACACCCCCGACCCAAAAGAAAGGACGTATTATTGGCTTCCCCTAATTTTTTCCCCACGCCACGCTACTGCTCCTCACCATGGTGGACAGGAAGACCCGTTGGCAGGAGGCGGTTCCTCTCATGTCAACGTCAGCCGCAGACATTGCCCGAGCTTTCATTGCGACGTGGGTGTGTCGTTTTGGCACAACGTCAGACATTTCCTCGGACAGAGGCTCACAGTTCACGTCCGAGTTCTGGAACGCCGTGGCGAGTGGTCTGGGGGTTAAGCTGCACAGGACTACCGCTTATCACCCTCAGGCTAACGGCCTCTGTGAGCGGTTCCATCGCTCCATGAAGGCGGCCCTCAAGGCGGCCCTCAAGGCCGGCCTTACGGACAGGAATTGGGTCGACAAGCTGCCCTGGGTGATGCTGGGCCTGAGGACTGCGCCTAAAGAAGATCTGCAGTGCTCTACGGCTGAGATGGTATACGGTCAGCTGCTGAGGGTTCCTGGGGATTTCATCCCCGCATCGGCTCCCTGGTAGGCGTCGACCCAGCGGGCTTTCCTGCAGGACGCCGCTGAGGCCTTTGCTCCGATCCCTACTACTCAGCACGGTACTCAGGTGTCCCGGGTTTCCCCCAGAGCTCCGCTCGGCGGAGCACGTGTTCTTCCGACACGATGCGCACAGAGGCCCCCTGCAGCCCCCTTACGATGGGCCTTTCCGGGTCTTGGAGCACGGGGACAAGCACCTGGTGGTCGACCTGGGTGGCAAGGCCGAGCACGTCTCGTGGAGCGGGTGAAGGCTGCTCACCTGGACTTAGACCAGCCGGTGGTGCTGGCTCGACCTCCGCGACGGGGCCGCCCCCCGGCCTCGACCCCTGTCACGGATTTAAGACCTGTTGTTCCGGTCCCTCCCCTTCCGGGGACCGCACAGGCGGAAGTTACTTTTGCGACTCCCGTGCTCAGGAGTCGTGGGGGTTGACAGGGTATTACTCCAAAAGTACTTGATTGTACTTGTGGCAGTAGTCCAAGTAGTACTCTGTCCAGCAGTACCACTCTCACTGAGAACTTATGACAAAAAATCATTTTATCTCTCATCAAAGATGGCAGAAAACATACATTATTGTACTCTGGAGGGGAGTTTGACAGGGTATTTCTCAGTAAAAGTACTTGATTGTACTTTTGGTAGTAGTCTAACAAGTAGGCTACTGAGTCCAACAGTATCACTTTTATTAAGAATGTATGGCTACAAATCATTTTATCTCATCAAATATAGCAGAAGTGGCATGATTTTGTTCTCAGGAGGGGAATTTGAGAGTATTACCCAGAAAAAAGACAGTAAAAGTACTTCATTTTATTGTTAGTAGCAGTCAAACTAGGACTGAGTCAAACAGTGTTAGTTTTTTTAACAAAAATGGTAAAAATAATTTGTATCGCATGAAGCAGAAAAAACATGCATTGTTTTGTTAGTGCCGCTTCTCAGTGATTACCGTAAAGGTGCTATAAATCGCGCAATCAAAAATGAAGAACTGCTCCTTTGACCAAGCAAATTTGAGAGACGGCTGAGTTGACCGCAGTCCCACAGAGCAGTGTCCATGGCAGTGAATGTGACATACCCTTCTTTTAGGAATCTGGTGCCGCTATCTGTCTCAGTGTACACAGGAAATAAAAGCACACATGTGCATCACACACAGTCGGATGCATGTGAGTGAACTGACTTGACTTCCACAGTAAAGGAAAACTCAGTTTGGCGACACACTGCTAACTACCGAGCAGCATTTGAAAATGTAGCGCGAACACCATCAACAGAAAAACTCTTCTGAACTACTAGTGCGGTGCCCCACTGCCACATGTTTTATTAAAAACGGTGAATTTCGCCAACTGTTAACTAATTTGAAGCAACTACTACTGTGTGCCTCGTCCATGACAGCAGAATAAATTAGCAAGCACGCTAACTAGCTTAATTGCTAAACTGAAACCATAGACTGTATATGGCTGAAACACTGACGTTAGCTAACATTTGTTTGATATCCATATTAAGCTGACAAGCTAACGGGGATGTACAGAGTTAATAAAGTATAACAATATACTTACATGATTCAAAATCCACGAGTATTCATCATATTAGACGAGGGTCCATGCTTTCATCTCTTCTACTGGAACCGTCTGCTTTTTTTCAAATATCTGTACCGTGCGCAAACCCCTCTGACGTCATCGGGGGCGTCGCCCAATTTTACTCACATTGCCCAGGTACATTTGACTAGCTTTTCACAGGTTGTAGGTCAACACATTACTTTAGTTAACATTTACTTGGTGCTATGATTTAAATGTACAAAATGAAGATACAAAATTACTCCATAAATTCAAGTAACAAATTAAATAATAGGAGAGATTTTGAGTAAAAGAAAATTATTAGTAATTTCTTGTATAATTTAAACACATAATCATAGTATTATTTACTAGAGCAAAAATCAGTGTGTATGATCTGTATGAAAGTGGCCATGTCGGCAGGCCACATCATGTAGACAGCCATGCAGTCACCCTCTGTGAGGCAGAGTCAGACCCACATTTGCGCAGCGTTGCGTTCACAATACATACATACAAAAATAATCCTCTGGCCAGCAGGCCACTTAATAGGCCAGCCAGGCCATCGGGAAACCTCCCGGTCCTCCCGATGGCCAGTCCCGGCCTGAGCATCACCATGTGAAAGGTGCAAATGGACATAAAAATGAATAAAAGGGGAAAAAATGCTCCATGTTTTTTAGGCTGTAAACTTTAATTGTTATTTAAGCCAACTAGACAGACAGTTTATCACTCTTCCTCCTGTACATTAGCAGATACAAGCAGGGCCGTTTCTTCCTATAGGCGGACTATGCGGGGGCATAGGGCCCCCGTGGCCACTAGGGGGCCCCCAAGCTGAAAGTATTTTTTTTGAATTTATTCTTTTTATTCATCCGAAAAACTAAAAAAGTTTAATTCATACACACACAGATGAACAAAATTAGTAGAAGCGGGAGGGCTGAAGCATAGCTTGTGGAAAGTAGCCCTCTCGTGCATCATCCTAATACAGCGGCATTATTGCGTCAACAAAATATAGAAATGAAGGAGTACAAAGAAATAAAGAAAACAGGAGAACAAATTAAATAAAAGTTAGGGCAGAAAAACAATAAATGCATATATATATATATATATATATATATACGAAAACTAGATATAGGGTCATTTTCTGCACATGTCAATAGCAGTTTCAACTATCTGTTTTTGGAAATTAAAATACTATATATAAATATATACATAGGTACACACACTGAAAAAAGTGCAACGACTGTGTCATTTAATCAAAGTCAATTTTTTAATTGGTCTAATTAAGAAGAGTGTCTGACCCAAAAACACTTTTAAATCAGGTAAGGATTTGAAATGGTTCCTTTTTTTGTTTTAAACTATATTTAAATGTTTATCCATTTAGTGTTGTGTCAAGATAAACAACTAATGTACCATCTGTCTTTGTATTTGTCTATGTGTTAGCTAGCAACGTTTAACCACGTGTAACCATTTTTTAAGGATGGCTTAACCAGATAATTTTCATACATTTATCATGCAAGTGGCGATTTTTTGTTGTGTCGGTTTGACTAGTGAAAAGTTTAAATAGTAGCAAATGTTATATTGGTTTCACTTAAGGTATTTTATATGGGGCTATATAGCCCCATATAAAATACCTTATGCAAGTTTAGCTACGTGCTAGCTAGTTTTTAAGCTGTTAAACCAGGTAATTTTCAATGCGTGCTCTGCTCATAAAAAAAACCCGCAGCATATTAAATACACTAACAGCCAGACCCCAGCCAGCGTTAGAGATGTTTATACTTTTGGAGAGCCGTTATTAAAGCTCCGGGACCGCTATAGTTATGTGGCTGATGGTGTATCTCTGCTCCGCAGCAACCCGCACTCGGACCACGCCGCTCCGGAGGGGACTGTAAACAGTGGGGAGGGGGAAACGACCCGAATCTCCTTGTAACACGCTGCCCGTCTTGTTGACCATGCTTTGAGGGTGAGGGTGTGTGATTTATGCTGGGTTAAGATTGTTTAAATACACCTTGTTTATTTATTTATTTCCTTTGTGTTTACAGGTTTGCTGTTTCCAATGAAGGTCACAATGTATGCTGGTTTGGTAAATTCCAAAATGAACTGCAAGTAGTTTTCATGTAGCCTACGTTTAAAAAGGATTGAAAAACCCAAAATGGAGACTTACGGCCCGTCACGGCAGCGTGCGTTGACGCAGTGAAATCATCTGTGTGGGTCGCTAATACATTACCAACAACCATTATTTTTATCAAAGATAATGCATGTGTCAATGTAATGAGTATTATTTATGCTAACGAGGTGAATAGGCTAAACTCAAAACATGTTTTCCAAAAGAACTACGCATCTCTTGAATGACAATATGCCTGCACTGCACTTCCAAGGATGCGCAATCTATGCCTGTGAGCGTGCTGCGCGAGCCAAGATGATGTGTGTGCGTAGTTGAACTTTTTCATATTTAAGTTTGTGTGTGTGTTGTTGTTGTTGTTGTTGTTTAAAGACCCCATAGAGCTCAGTTTATAACTTGAACCCTAGTTGAAGCTTCAACGCAGCTTCCCATTCACTTTGACGTCACGCTTTGCCGAACTGCATTGTGCTTCCGTCGCTTCACTTTGCCTCCGTTGCTCGCTTCAAAAGTTGAGAAAAGTTCAACTTTTCAAGCTTCGACGGAAGCGTCAGCCAATCAAATTATATGCCAGTACAAGCTCTAGCCAATCAAACCGCGTGCTTGTGTGTCCGGGGCGGGAGATCAATGTGATTGAATTTAGCTTCAACGCACGCTGCCGTGTTGACGCTGCGTTAGTCTACTCTAATCTCAAGTGATAATATATCTAGCTAGGTACCCAAATGTTAAGTAAGGTAATTTAAAATATTAAAGTTAAATGAGAAAAAGTATGTATTGTACAAGTAAATTAAAAATACAAGACTGCACTTCATTAATATTGTTGCATGTAATGTCAATCCTCACATCTGTATGTTTATTGAGAGCTACTGGTGGCAATAATTTGCTCTGTCATTCCAGGCATGTCACTATTGTGAGACATACACTGACATTCAGTCGTCAGTGTATCATTGCACTATTACTAATATCATTGTTTATGTTCTTGTTTTTTCTAGTTCCTTTTGGGTTGCATGACATGACCGTGAAAACGCCAGCCAAGTTACAAATTCTTCTGAATCCCGATGACACCAGGAAGCTAGTTCTGCCTGATGGAATTCCAGAGACAATGGCGCAGCTTACTGATGAAGTCAGGAAAGTGTGTGAAATAGAGAGCCACAGTGACGCATCCTAAAAACCCGGAAGTAAACTCCTGCCGGTTCCTTCGACAAAAAAGCAATGCAATTTCTCCATAGAATTTTGGAAAATAGCTGGAAATAAGGTCTGTGGTTGAGACACATTTAAGAGACGGATCACGTTTTGTTCAGCCGGATCATAAATCTAATTGATGGATTTATGATCAATAGATTTATGATTCGAAAATTATAAAAGTAGGGTAGACATGTGGATTTTATCCGGCTGAACAAAACGTGATCCGTCACACAGACCTTATTTCGAGCTATTTTCCAAAATCCTATGGAGAAATTGCATTGCTTTTTTGTCGAAGGAACCGGGAGTGGTAAAATGCTGACACACTTCCGGGTTTTAGGACGTGTCACTGTGGCACTCTATAGGTGGACGTTTTAGAATGCAATATCAAGACAGAGACATTGGAGATGCACTAGTCAACCTGACATCCACTGCTGACCTTGAAGATTTGACAACTATCAAGGTCATCCCAATACCTGATGATGGTGTCCAAGAATACATCTTTACCGTCTGCTCAATCAGACGATACTGACATCTTGTCCACACCCTCCAGCTCAGTCTCTACAAGAACTCGTATCTGATTGAAATGATTTAACTGACACAAAAGGCCAACCTTGTTCAAAGATTGCAATGCTAGGGATTGAACTGCATTTTCCGTTGCTTAATTGCTTTGGCCTCTGTATGTTTCATTTGAAGTTGAAACAGAATGTGACTTCACAGATTCTGGTAATGCTACTTAAACCCTTCTTAATGGCTAATACATGTTTATCTGAAGTTGTATTTAAGAGCTGCAGAAAATATTGTTGAAGTGTTTAAAAATGTAAAGAAAAACAAGATGTCATGCATACATTCTAGTCTTTAATTAAAAGGCAGCCAGGTTTAAACGCATTACATATTTACATTTTATAGGAGATATGCAAGCTAGTTTAACATGTTCATATGCATATTTGTGATGTATTTGGTTAAGGCTACAGGAGAGTTTTTTTTAAACAAGTCAAAGTGATCTTGATTTACTTTTATTTATTTTTTACATAAGTGCTAATTGGTTGCATAATTTACTCAATTAATTGTATTAATTTATTGATGTTTTTATTTTGAATTAAACAAATATAATATTTTATACTCCCAATAAATGTTAAGGTCTTTTGAAGAGAATATTCCTTATGTGAACTGAGCTAAACAAAGTGTTATAAGTCAAATGTAATTTGTTTACAGTAAACAAAACACAGTATTGTATTGATGTACATTAAAGTGTTTGCTTTGTAATAAAATAACATATTTTAAGCTATAATAAAAAATATTGCCTGCAACAAAATGAAGTTTTTTTTTTTTCTTTTCACAAACTTAAAAACTCTACTTAGATCTAATATAAATATGAGGTTAGTCCAAAAGGAAAAATTAAGTTATAACAAAGTAATACATGTTGTGTTGTCTTCAGAATGAATCATCTTATTACTTTGTGTGAATGTAAATATATATCTTAGACAGAAGCAATATTTTTCACTTAACTCAACTTAATTTTTTTAGGTTGAAAAATCAAGTTGGAATAAACTAAAAAAATGAGCTGTAACAAAATAGCGAATTTTTTTTAAGTTAGTCCGAAGTATCAATTTTTTCAGTGCATGTACTTGGCAAATTAATAATAATAATAATAATATATGCATAATTGCATATAAACATTGTGAACACTTATTTTCAAGTGACTTTGTTTACATTCATATGTTCACGCTTCTCTGAAGAACCAGCACCTTACCGTGGTAGAGAGGTTTGTGTGCCCTGATGAACCTGGGGGCTGTGTTGTCGGGAACCTTGTGTTCCTGGTAGGGTCTCCCATGGCAAATTGGTCTCAGGCAAGGGGCCAGACTAAGATTGGTTAAAAAGACCTCATGAAAGACGACACAAGAAGTGAGGATACCCGGCCCGGAGGAAGCCCGGGGTCCCCTTCTGGAGCCAGGCCCAGAAGGAGGACTCGTCGGCGAGCGTCTGGTGGCCGGGCTTGCCACGGAGCCCGGCCGGGCCCAGCCCGAAAAGGCAACGTGGGCAACACCTCCGCTTCTCCGTCCCGCGGGCCCACCACCTACGGGAAACATCGATGGGGTCGGGTGCGCTGCCAGAAGGGTGGCAGTGAAAGCGGAGGGTCTCGACGGACCAGACCCGGGCGACAGAAGCTGGCTTTGGGGACGTGGAACGTCACCTCTCTGGGGGGGAAGGAGCCGGAGCTTGTGCGGGAGGTGGAGCGTTACCAGTTGGATCTGGTTGGGCTCACCTCTACGCACAGCGTCGGCTCTGGAACCTTACTTCTGGATAGGGGTTGGACTCTATTCTTCTCCGGAGTTGCTCAAGGTGTGAGGCGCCGGGCGGGTGTGGGGATACTCACAAGTCCCCGGTTAGGTGCTTCGTTGTTGGAGTTTACCCCAGTGGACGAGAGGGTCGCCTCCCTACGCCTGCGGGTAATGGGGGGGAAAACTCTGACTGTTGTGTGTGCTTATGCACCCAACAGCAGTTCAGAGTATACGGCCTTCTTGGAGACCCTGGAAAGAGTCCTGTATGGGGCTCCTGAAGGGGACTCTTTAATCTTGCTGGGAGACTTCAACGCACATGTGGGCAATGATGGAGACACTTGGAGGGGCGTGATTGGGAGGAACGGCCCCCCTGATCTGAACCGGAGTGGTGGTTTGTTACTGGACTTCTGTGCCAGTCATGGATTGGCCATAACAAACACCATGTTCGAACATAAGGATGCTCATAAGTGTACGTGGTACCAGAGCACCCTAGGCAGAAGGTCCATGATCGATTTCGTTATCGTATCATCGGACCTGAGGCCGTATGTTTTGGACACTCAGGTAAAGAGAGGGGCGGAGTTGTCAACTGATCACCATCTGGTGGTGAGTTGGGTCGAGTGGCGGGGGAAGCCTCTGGATAGACCTGGTAAGCCCAAACGTGTAGTTCGGGTGAACTGGGAACGTCTGGAGGAGGCCCAAGTTCAGGAGGCCTTCAACTCACACCTCCGGCGGAGCTTTTCGGGCATTCCTGTGGAGGTTGGGGACATTGAACCAGAGTGGTCGGTGTTCAAAGCCTCTATTGCCGAAGCCGCGGCGGGGAGCTGTGGTCTCAAGGTCCTAGGTGCCTCAAGGGGCGGTAACCCTCGAACCTCCTGGTGGACACCGGTGGTCAGGGAAGCCGTCCGACTGAAGAAGGAGGCCTTCAGGGATTTGTTTTCCCGGGGGACTCCCGAGGCAGTTGCAAGGTACCGACAGGCCCGAAGGGCAGCAGCCTCATCCGTGGCCGAGGCAAAGCAGCGGGTGTGGGAGAAGTTCGGAGAAGACATGGAGAAGGACTTTCGGGCGGCACCAAAGTTGTTCTGGAAAACTGTCCGACACCTCAGGAGGGGGACGCAGGGAACCATCCAAGCTGTGTACAGTAAGGATGGGACGTTGTTGACCTCAACTGATGGAGTGTTAGGGCGTTGGAAGGAACACTTTGAGGAACTCCTGAACCCGACAACTCCGCCCTCTATGTTAGAGGCAGAGCTGGAGTATGACGGGAGATCAACACCAATCTCCCGGGGGGAGGTCACTGAGGTCGTCAAACAACTCCACAGTGGCAAAGCCCCGGGGGTGGATGAGATCCGCCCGGAAATGCTGAAGGCTCTGGGTGTTGAGGGACTGTCATGGTTGACACGTCTCATCAACGTTGCGTGGAAGTCGGAAACGGTACCGAAGGAGTGGCAGACCGGGGTGGTGGTTCCCCTTTTTAAAAAGGGGGATCAGAGGGTGTGTGCCAATTACAGAGGCATCACACTACTCAGCCTTCCCGGGAAAGTTTACTCTAAGGTACTCGAAAGGAGGGTCAGGCCGATTGTCGAACCTCAGATTGAGGAGGAACAATGCGGATTCCGTCCTGGTCGTGGAACGACGGATCAGCTTTTTACTCTCGCAAGGATCCTGGAGGGGGCCTGGGAGTACGCTTATCTGGTCTACATGTGTTTTGTAGACTTGGAGAAGGCGTATGACCGAGTTCCCAGGGAGTTACTGTGGGAGGTGCTGCGGGAGTATGGGGTGAGGGGGTCTCTACTCAGGGCCATCCAATCTCTGTACTCCCAAAGCGAGAGCTGTGTCCGGGTCCTCGGCAGTAAGTCGGACCCATTTCCGGTGAGGGTTGGCCTCCGCCAGGGCTGCGCTTTGTCACCAATCCTGTTTGTAATATACATGGATCGGATTTCGAGGCGTAGTCATGGGGGAGGGGGTCTGCAGTTCGGTGGACTAAGGATTGCACCACTGCTTTTTGCAGATGATGTGGTTCTAATGGCTTCATCGGTCTGCGACCTTCAGCACTCACTGGATCGGTTCGCAACCGAGTGTGAAGCGGCTGGGATGAGGATCAGCACCTCCAAATCTGAGGCCATGGTTCTCAGCAGGAAACCGATGGACTGTCCACTTCAAGTAGGGAATGAGTCCTTACCCCAAGTGAAGGAGTTCAAGTATCTCGGGGTCTTGTTCTCGAGTGAGGGAACAATGGAGCGTGAGATGGGCCGGAGAATCGGAGCAGCGGGAGCGGTACTGCAGTCGCTTTACCGCACCGTTGTGACGAAAAGGGAGCTGAGCCAGAAGGCAAAGCTCTCTGTCTACCGGGCCATTTTCATTCCTACCCTCACCTATGGTCATGAAGGATGGGTCATGACCGAAAGAACGAGATCGCGGATACAAGCGGCCAAGATGGGTTTTCTCCGCAGGGTGGCTTATCCCTTAGGGATAAGGTGAGAAGTTCGGTCATCAGGGAGGGACTCGGAGTTGAGCCGCTCCGCCTTCGCGTCGAAAGGACCCAGTTGAGGTGGTTCGGGCATCTAGTTAGGATGCCACCTGGGCGCCTCCCTAGGGAGGTGTTCCAGGCACGTCCAGCTGGGAAGAGACCAAGGGGTAGACCTAGGACCAGGTGGAGGGATTATATCTCTTCGCTGGCCTGGGAGCGCCTTGGGATCCCCCAGTCAGAGCTGGTTGATGTCGCCAGGGAAAAGAAAGTTTGGGGCTCTCTGCTGGAACTGCTACCCCCGCGACCCGACCACGGATAAGCGGGAGAAGATGGATGGATGGATGGATGGATGTTCACGCTGTGGTTTGGAACTGCTTTTGAATGTTATTAGGCATTTTCTTAAGGAAAATGTTGTGCATAATCAGTACTGTTTTAAGCTGTACTATCTCAACACATTTTAATAGATTGAGTTTTTTTAAATATGGGAGTTGTGTGTTCATATTTACCAACACCACAGACTATGTTTCCCCATATTTCGGAGCAGTAGTAAAGGTAAGGGAGAAATAGACTGTTATAAAGAGTATCTTTTCTTCAAGAATGTTCTATGATACAAAATACCTATTGTTTTGGACAGTTTAGTCTGTACATAATTTATATGGTGCTTCCAATTGAGTTTTTCGTCAACAAGCAGTCCTAAAAATGTACATGCACCAACTTTTTCTATCTCTGTACTGCAAATCTGTATAATGCAGTCATTTCTACTCTCATGAGCCGTCTTTATTTGTAGACAGCCAAGCCCCCTCCTGTGTTCGCAGTGGCGTTTTTATATATACAAAAGTGGTGGGGCACAAAAAAAGTAGATGTCTATATATAAACTTCTGCAGTGAGGTTCATGGCTGGTGAGGCACTGGCACTGACTCTTCCAACACACTCTCACTCCATAATCGTCCAGGAGCGACGTTTGGTCAGGGTCCCGTGGCGTGCAGCTGTGACGATCCTAGGCTCCTTCAGCTTCATAAAGGTACGCAAATAGCTTTCAACTGATTTCAATGTATTCCCATCTGCGGCGGGATTGGACGCTCATGGAAGCACGGCATTCGTTTGTGTCGGCTGCCCTTAAAGGCAATGTGAGCGTCCATTCCCATTGGATAACGGCGAATTGTACACCCGGAAGTAAGTATTCCCCTTACTGTCGATTGATTTTACAGTGATATCTGCACTACTCATCGACTAAAAAACACCAGATTATCCTTGTTAATTACACAACATTGATTGGTTTAAATTGTGTGCAATGCTTTTGTATTTTTCCCCTTCGATTCGGAGAAACAAATATTTTTTCGGAGTAAAGGATGGCAGAAGACACTACACTACCCAGAATCCCCAGCTATCGTTTAGGACTACACCATGTGCTCTGTTTGACAAACCCCGTGTTTAGTTCTCAAGCTCTGTGATTGGTTGACCTCCAACTGCATTCCATATGAAAAAAAAACGTTTCGTAAAAGATAAAATCATACTTTATTCAGCAGTGCTTGCTTTACTCTTTGAAAGTCACCACATGAATGCATTGTAATAAATGGTTCGGCTGCATTAAATATATTACACATCTGTCGTAGTTCTTTATTTTTATTTATCTACAGAGATCGGGCTCAGAATAGACCGGAAACTATTCTTTTACCGTTCAGTTTGAATTTCACAATAAAGTTAGTAATATTTGTTTTGATATTATTGTTTTTTATTAACTACTAGACCGCTGGGTCATGTTAAGACCATCTTTTCCGTGTTGCTGTGGGTTTTTTCCATCGCTTTTGTGTTACAAATATCAAAACAATAACTAAATATATCCGTCGTAAACTAAACCAGAAACAGCAGTATATTTTATTTTGTTAACACTGTAAACTTGACAGCTTTTTAACCCAAACCACCTACTGGTTAAAGCACGTTATTACACGTTTAGAGTAATGCAATGCAGGTAGATTGTGTTGCTTTTTAATGACTGTTTAAAATGCCTTTTTCTTAATGTCTTTTATTATTATTAACTACTTGTTACTTGTTGCTAGGGACGCTGCTATCGATATTATTTCTGTTATGTTGTGTAACTGTTTAATGGTGTTATCTTTATTGCTACCCCCTTCCCCGTCAATGTATAGTGTTGGTCCACAGCACAAACGTATTAGTTTAACCAAATCCGCATCTAAAATTGTGGCATAGATAGCCTACGTTATTTTCCCCTGTGCAATTCTCCATTTACTCAACAATAACACATAATTATCCATGTGTTTATTTATTTGTTTGATTAATAAACACAAGTTGGAGTCCGTCAGGACCGAGGGTCGGAGCAGCTCATTTGCTTTAGAGAATATTACACCGGGAAGTAAGTATTCTCTCCGCTTCGCTTGACAAACCCCATGATAGTCCTCAAGCTCTGTGATTGGAGAGTGTGCTCCGAGGGTTACGCCGAGCGTCGAACAGCACTTGAAATGGGATGGAACCACGGCAGACTGTCCAAAACTGGATTTGAACGGGTCCACCGCGTCCCCCCCTCCCCCATCCTGTCCCCAGAACTACACATGCTGGCTATTGTGTTTCGCAACATGTTCTCTATCTATGGCACGTCTCTACTGGGAGTTGTAGTTTTAAAAGACGTTTTCGTATTCCACATAATAAGAAGTTGCCAGTATTAAACTGTGTACATCCCTGGAGGTTTAGGGGATAGGAAACACTCAAATTTAAAAAATATAATTAATAAATGGGTGAAAATTGCTTGTGCCCATAATGGGCAGCATTAATATACCCACATGCCAGCTAAGGTCAGAAGAGCTTTATTTAACAGCTGGTCTTATGTTTGTGACCCCTCCTGTTGTTAATTGATAACATTACATTACATTAATTGATAAGCCTGAAACATGCACTTGTCAAGGTTCAGAGGCAAATTTTGCAAATATGGCAGTAGCCATCGATCAGCTTAAGATATACTTTATTGATCCCAAGTTGGAACATTTGCGTTACATCAGCATGTGTAACAGTTCTAAATATGCAGTGGTGTTTATTTGTAAATCATTTAGTATAATCACACAAATTCTGTGTTTTATATTTAACAATTCTGTGTTCTTTATTTATTGATTGTTCAATACCTGACAAGGCCGGCGATGAAATATCTACATACATCTTATAAGAGTATAATACATATGTATAATATCAGTTAAAATAAGTGCTTCAACATAGTTAACATTGCTGGAGGTATGCACAAATATTGATAGATGTCTTGTAATGCACTATTGAGGAACCTGCGACCCAAGTTTTTCATTCAATGCATAACTACACCGTTTGTGAATATGATATGTCAATAAACCTTAGAAAATCTTGAAATCTTGAAAGGGATGTGCAAAATAGTCATTAATACAGTCTTTAATTAACTATTAGTAGAGAATAACGAGTAATAATAATAATAATATACTTTATAGGGATCCTATTAATATCTAATAATAAAAATAATGAAATGCAATAACATGCTTTAACCACTAGGTGTCCCTTTATATAGGCTGTGCACCTTTATGGTGTAAATACAGCCTATCTACCAATTGGATCAAATATAAAAGTCAGCCGAATTAGTGTTGATACTGCAAGGAGACGTATTGTGAGAAAAGAAATGTAAGATGTTGTTTAATTACTGATATAGTTATGATCCACGTCACGTTTTCAGTTCCTCATGTTTGTATAGAAGTCTTCTCATCAGGGCTCTATAAATTGAGAACTACGGCAGATATGTAATATTTAATGCAGCCAAACCGTGTATTACAATGCCGTTATGTGATGACTTTCAAAGAGAAAAGCAAGCACACTCGGAATAAAGTATTATTTTATTTTTTTTAAATGTTTTGGGTCTGTTTCCGATATTTGTTAATGACGATGTGCCGTGAGATGTGAGACTGGAATTGCACAGGGGAAAATAACGTAGGCTATCTTTAGATGCGGATTTTGTTAAACTAATACGTTTGCGCTGTGGACCAACACTATATATTGACGGGGAAGGGGGTAGCAATAAAGATAACACCATTAAACAGTTACACAACATAACAGAAATAATATCGATAGCAGCGTCCCTAGCAACCACCTTGGTAACAATGAAAACGTTCTATGGACGCAATTTCCTGAAGTAATCTTCGTAATAACTAGCAAACTAAAGATCATGTACATCCACTGCACACATAATCTGAAATAACAACTCATATTTCTCGCATCAAATGACATAAAAACGCACATTTTAATGGCCAAACTAACTTTAAAATAGGCATTTTCCACCGAGAATAAAACGAAGTTCGGCCATGTTTTTTTTCTTCTGCAGGGAGAAATGTGAAGATCACGTGCACATAGACGCCAGCCATTGGAATGAATGGTGAAAAAAAACCGTGTTTGTCAAACAGAGCGCATGGTGTAGTCCTAAACGATACTACGAACTGAGGATTCTGGGTAGTGTAGTGTCTTCTGCCATCCTTTACTCCGAAAAAATATTTGTTTCTCCGAATCGAAGGGGAAAATTACAAAAGCATTGCACACAATTTAAACCAATCAATGTTGTGTAATTAACAAGGATAATCTGGTGTTTTTTAGTCGATGAGTAGTGCAGGTATCACTGTAAAATCAATCGACAGTAAGGGGAATACTTACTTCCGGGTGTACAATTCTCCGTTATCCAATGGGAATGGACGCTCACATTGCCTTTAAGGGCAGCTGACACAAACTAATGCCGTGCTTCCATGAGCGTCAAATCCCGCCGCAGATGGGAATACATTGCAATCAGTTGAAAGCTATTTGCGTCCCTTTATGAAGCTGAAGGAGCCTAGGAGCGTCACAACTGCACGCCGCGGGACCCTGACCAAACGTCGCTCCTGGACGATTATGGAGTGAGAGTGTGTTGACTCTTCAGGTTTACAAATATTATATTTTGACCTAAATCAAAATATAATATTATTTTCAAAAGCTTTTTTTGTCTGATGCTTCGATTAATTTTAAACAGACAGTTCAACAAAAGGATACCCAAAAAATGTAATTTTATCATTTAAATATTGAATTGTTCTCTCCCATTTTCAATACAATTACGGTCTTACCTTGACTTAAAGATGAAGTGCATTTGCCTATCCTTCTGGACAAAAATCTCTATTACTTTTTTGTAAAAGTCCTCCTTATCTTCTTGTAGTTTCAAAAGTCTATCATAAATCTAATCGATAGATTTATGATTAACAAATTATATAAGTAGGGTAGACATGTGGATATTATCCGGCTGAACAAAACGTGCATTTATCTAACAGGTACGTTTCCCACAGATCTTATTTTGAGCTATTTTCTAAAATCCTATGGAGAAATCTCATTGCTTTTTTGTGGAGGGAAGCCATGCACAGCTTACTTCCTGGTTTTAGGACGCGTCTCTCTCCTCCTCTTCACACACCACACTTTTCGCGGCACACGTACTTACAGCCAATCAGCTCTGAATTATGTGAGATGACGTATGGTGGGGATGGCAGCTCAGTGCCCCTATGGTCATTATTTTTTTGCCACACACATTAAATAGGACAATACTCTGAGCATGCGCAGTGTAGTTTTTATAGTCACCGTTCACTTAGACAGTGAGAGGGAGGGGCATGATCAGGTTTTGTCCCACATGGCTCTAAACAGCTCAATAGGCACACACTGTAGACACAAGAGCACAGACTAAAACAGCAATGTACAGACGAATCAGATGATTAACCATGATCTTAAAATATATTTTATATATTTTGTTATTTATTTTTTGCATTTTTTTGTAATCATTATTTGTAATACTTTCTGCTGACACTAGGTGGGGCTGTGCCCTAATGACCAGTCACCACTGTGTGTTCGGTGAAGCATTATATGCTTACAAATCCAATGTAGGATATAAACACGACTAAACTGCAATGATAGCAAAGCTGTGGCTTGGGTTTTTGGGGTAATAAAGTCCAAATCATCGTTGGACATAGAGGAGCCTTATTGTTTACCTTTTTAATATCATTTTTTGTAATTTTCAATTGCTTGGTTTTCCTATTAAAGTGTAATAGATGGGGGAGGATTAGGCAAATGAAGCCGCTGATATCACTTCTTCTTCTTCCGCTTTGGGTTTACTGGCAGGCCGCAAACCACTTCACGGCGTATACTGCCGTCCAAAGTCCCCGGCCGGAAGTCCCCGGAGTTGGGGACTGGCTTCAGTCGAAGCTGCTGGGACTCCCAGCAGCTTCGACTGAAGCCTTCCGAGTAAATCGCCAGAACGCCGACACCTCTTCGTCTCCACCGCTCCCAAGTTTTATTTTGTGTTGCCATAAGTTAGTCTCTCTGCGTTTCTGCGCTGGGCTAATGCTAATGCTAATAATGCTAATGCGAGGATAATAAAATGGCGGCTTCACAAAACATTTCGGGAGTTTTACGGGCCGTGGTTTGCAATCCGCCCAGCCAATCAGACATAGGAACCTTTTTCTCCCACGAATGTCCCTGCTCTCTAGCTGGGACGGAAAAGGGGGTGAAAAGGTTCTCATGAACTAATTTTAGTTCCGGCTCTTTTTGGTGTGAACGCGATATTTCGGAACTATATTGGAACTAAAGTGGGAAAAGTACTGCGGTGTGAACGCGCCTCTTGTCACCTCTCACTCTCACTCTCGCGGGGGGTGAGCGGAGAACTGAGCGGAGAACTGCGCACAGCAGCTGAGGCCCTCTGGGCGGGGCCCCCTGCGCAAGGCGGGGCCCCATGCAGCCCGCATGATTGGCCTGTAGGGAGGGGCGGCCCTGGTATTTTTCTTTACAACTTTAATTTAAACAACATAAAGGTGAAAATAAATTAATAATCAGTTAAATAAATAATACACATCAATGAAAAGATAAGTGAGAATATGCAACCCAAGTCTTTATTATTGTGGATTGGTTTTACATAAATTATAACTTTATCACAAACAATGTTTTACACCTCAATTGTTACATTTGATCTAGCAGAGATTATTTGAGGTTATGTTGTCTTCATTGCTGTTTAAACCCCAAAAATGTCCCGGTTCAATTTGATCCAAGCAGAGTGAGAGCATATCCATCAGGGATTTGGTTAATGTTAGCACTGCAGCAGTCTTAGGCCCGCCCCAAAAGCTCATTGGTTGAGACGCGTGTTGACGCCCCTCCTAACCAATACTGATCAACACCCCGCCCGTCCTGTGACCCATGGTTGTCTGTATGTGTATTCAGAGCCAGTGAGCAACGGACTTTCAAAAATAATAATATTAATCGAAGATGTTTTTAATGTGCAATAAAACGATTGTCGGAGTTAATTAATTAATGCCTTAACATGATAATAACGCGTTTACTTGCCCAGCCCTAGTACATATATGTATATTATTTTTATTTATTTATATTCTTTGGGACGGTGAGAAAAATCATATCTCCCTGTCTGTATCACACACACACAGAGGAATTGACAATGAAGTTGACTTTGAAATTCAGTTGCCACCATTACACAGTGTTTTAACCCGATTACTCAAATGTTCGTCCAGTTATTACAATTGTGCCAGCTTTTAGCAAGAAATGTCATTGTATCAGAAGTTACAAGAGTGATTAGATCTCTTGAACCATCCAAAGCCAAGGATATTTGAATGGAAGTAGTTATACACTCAAGATCTCAATGCAATTCTAACTAATCCTAAAACCAAAATTGTTGATCTCTTTTTCCAATACTATAAAAATGTCCTTCCTACAGTCATTCGTTGCTGAAAAACTGATAGCAGAGCAAATCATTTTCCATTTGAATATTGGTTATTTTCTTTGCACCCAATGCAATTTGGCTGTTTTCGCACAGAAATACTCAAAAAAAGTTAATAAACAAACATCTCAGCCGAGCCTGTAACAAAAAATCCCATTTTCTCCTTCTGAAAATGTAATCCCTTCCTTTTGATTTAGTGTCTTGAGAATTTCCACAGCCAAAGTAAGGAAGTAGAAAGAGCCTGTTATATTTCATCTTTTAATTCTTCTTCTCCAGGGCCCTGCATAAGGCTTCACGGATTCTCTCCTTGCTGTTTGATATGTTATAAGCAGTCAGCTCCACCAGAGCCTCATAATCCTCTTTTGAGTAGGTCATGTTCTTGGTTATGTAAGGAGATCCGGTGCTCCTCACATCCACCTCTCCAGCTTTGAATTCTTCCTCCGTCTCACGCTTCACACCTGTAAGTCATATGATGATCATACAGTTAGTCTAATCATGATTCATACAGCCCGATAAAATACATCATCCTAATCATTCAATAATTAAATTTAATTAATTAATTTACTGCCTTGAGTGCTCCGATCACCGCTGAACCACTGTTGCCCTCATTTACCACATCTTCTCTAGCTCCTCTTTGAGCCCTTGGTACTTCATAAGCTCCACATGTTCCTTCTTCTTGATGGTGCTGTCGCTTGGGATCGCTGCATCTATCACCACTGCCTTCTTTTGCTGTTTGTCCACCATCACGATGTCCGATTGATTAGCCATCACCATTCTATTAGTCCGGATCTGGAAGTTCCACAGGATCATGGATTCGTCCTTCTCAGCCACCTTTGGAGGTGACAGACATTTTGACCTTGGGACTTCTTGCCCAATCCCTGCACAGATGTTTGTGTTTGTGTACGCTACAAACCATTGGTCCCCATGTTGCTCCAGGGGTTGCTCAACCACATGCTCCACCACCTCCTCCAGGGGTTGCTCCTCCACATCCCCATGTTGCTCCACCACAGCACAGAGACTGCCCTCATCAAAATAACCAATGACCTCCTTATAGCCACCGATTCAGGCCTCATTAGCATCCTCATCCTCTTGGACATCTCTGCAGCATTTGATACAGTCTCCCACACCATCCTACTCAACCGCCTACCTTGGCCTCCCTGGCGGCGGATCCGAAAATACAATTTAAATATTTTGCACACTTATTCCTAGTGTGCCACTGGTTACGGTGCCGCGTGCCAGCATTGACGCCAGGGGTTGCCGACCCCTGATCTGGACTCTAGCCTCACCTTCAACTCCCACATCAGGTCTACTGTCAAAACCGCTTTCTTTTACCTACGAAACATCTCCAGACTCCGGCCCTCTCTCCCCGACCCCATTGCAGAAACATTGATACATGCCTTCATCTCCTCTGGCCTGGACTACTGCAATGGAGTTCTGTTCGGGGTCACCAGCAAAGCCCCGGACAGGCTCCAGTACGTCCAGGACTCTGCAGCCAGGCTCCTCACCCTCACTAAGCCCTGGCAACACATCACCCCCACCCTCATCCACCTTCACTGGCTCCCGGTCAAGTCACGCATCCAGTACAAACTCCTCCTGCTAACCTACAAAAATCTCCACTCCCTAGCCCCTGCATACATCTCTGACCTCCTTCAGCCCTACACCCCCTCTCGTCAGCTGCTGTCCTCCGACACAGGGCTGCTCTCCATCAAGTGCTCCAAACTGAAATCCTTTGGCGACAGAGCCTTCAGTGCCGCAGCCCCCACCCTCTGGAATTATCTCCCCTCTGCTATTAGGAATGCTGACTCTCTGGACACTTTCAAGAACAAACTCAAACACCATCTGTTCACTCAGGCCTTCGGCCTCAGCTAAAATGCAGTACCCAGCAACCTGTTTTTCAACCTGTGTGTCTGTGTGATTATTATTACTTAGTTATCTCCCATTGTAAAGCGTCCTTGGGTTTCTTGAAAGGTGCTATACAAATCTAAATTATTATTATTATTAGGGGTTACTTGTGTGGTAGCATTCCAGTGGTTCCATGTTCTCTGCCCTGGACCAGTCTTGTTCCAGTAGCCCATTTGGCATCGGGTTGCCCTGGTTCCCTAACAAGGACCTTATTGACCCGGGCGACATCCGGGATGACCCTCATGTGCATTAAGGACTAATAAGAATAAGATGTCATAAGAAGCATTGGGGTTAAAATGCCGACCATGAACCACAACAACCAGGGATCTGGTCATTCCTCTCTCACATCATTTCCTGTCAAAAAGGTGTGTCACCTTTTAAATCCATTCTGCAATGCTTTTTGTGTTATTTCATTATGAGCATTGCAGGTACCCTGTCTGCCACTATCAGCCACACATTCGACTTGAATAGCTTAAAGATAATTTTCCTTCAGTTTTTTGCAATTGATTCAAGACATAACGCATAAGTTAAAATACATAATAAAGTAAACATCAACATTGCTGTTGTGAAATGCATCAACTTAAATGAGCATACCGTTTGAAGTCTTTAAATGTGACATTGACGAGTGGGAAATGGACCACTATCGGGGCCTTGGGATTTTCCTGGTCCTCAATGATGTAGACCTCCTCCTGAGGCTCCTTGTCCAGACTGGCATAATCAGCATTTGGAAAGGGGATGTTGTGGTTTTCACAGTAAGCAGCTGTCATCTGTAGGACCTGATAGATTAAACATGATTATAAATTGATGATTTTTATATTGATGGATTTCATTCAAGAACCATTCTGTTTCTCCTCCTGCAGTACCTTGAAGATATTATCTTCGTCCAATGAGTAATTCAGACATATGATGACATCCACGTCTCTCTCTGGCCGTAGTATAGGCACACAGCCAATTTTGATGTCCAAACCAGAATCAACCAGGCGCAGGGTGGAGTCACTGGGTGTCAGTTGGTTTGGGAAGGCATCTGGATGTGTGTCTGGACAGAACACAGAGAAGGATATAATAACAAATCAATTCCAGCCAGATGTAAGACGTGGTTGTTGACTAGGAAACCAAAAGATAAAGGTCTCCTATCATGCAAAATGCACTTGATGTCTTTTATACATGAATATGTGTCCCCGGTGTGTCAAAGAACTCACAAAGTGTTAGAAAACAAATCCCTCTCTCTTTTCCTCCGTACCCAATCTCTAAAAACGGGGTGAACAACGGAGCTGATCCAGATTTACGTCCGATATGACGTAATATCGGCCCTATCAGAAACTTTGCTATCAGAAACAATGCACAATCTATTTTGGACGTAATATGGTCTTTGTTTACATTAGCAAGCATCGCTAACCGTCAGAGCTAACCTGTACTGGAGAGAGCATGTGTAAAAAAGCAGGAAATAAAAAAAGGAACTCACCTTGTGGTAAACCGCAAGAGAAAAAGCATTTGAGCTCCATACTGTTTCAGAAATAATCCTTGAAGTGGTTTAGAATATGATAGGGCATTTAATCACGGCAGAATTTAGCTGAGAATGGGCCTGACAACATTCCTGGTCGTGTGCTAAAGGACTGCGCAGCTGAGCTCACAGATGTCCTCACAGATATCTTCAACATCTTCCTGAGCCAGGTTGTTGTTCCCTCATGCTTCAAGGTAACCACCATCACACCTGTGGCGAAGAAGTCACCTTCCTGCTTCAATGACTACCACCCTGTAGCGCTGACTTCAACCATCATGAAGTGCTTTGAGCAGCTAGTCATGAAGCAAATAAAATCACGGTGTGGTTCGGAAGCTGCACAGCATTGAACTGCAAGACCCTGCAGCGCGCCGTGAACACAGCCGAGAGGATAACCGGTGCCTCACTCCCATAGTGAACACTGCTGAGAGGATCATCGGTGCCTCACTCCCATCACTCCTGGACCTCTACAACACCCGCAGAGCACTCAGCATTGCTGGTGACCCCACACATCCCTCCACCTCCCTCTTCACCCTCCTGCCTTCAGGGAGGAGGTTCCGCAGCCTGAGGTCGAGCACCACCTGACTAAAGAACAGTTTTTTCCACCAGGCTGTCAGAAGGCTGAACTCTCTCAGGCTCACTATAGTTAAAAGTGTTCTACTTTCCAAATGTGAGTAATATTTTTCGAAAAGTGTAGCCAACATATTTCAGAACCTACCTTTCCAGGCTAGAAAGTTGCTGTGTGTATTGTAGTCCCAGTGCAGGAAGAGACCACACATGAAATTGTACATTTCAGCAATGACTGGACGGAATGAGAGGAACCCACGCAGATTCCTGATCATATCTTTGATGGGATTTAGTGTGTGCACAGTTGATGGTGTAGCTCCATTGTCTGTTAAAAGAACATAACATCTCAGTAATATATACATTTCATTTGGTATGATTTAGGGTAAAAAATGAGTGTCTTTGTTGGACATAACAACAAAGAATATTTTTTTTTTAAATAGGCCAATCAACAGTTGTTATTCACTGCTATTTATAAAGATTTAAGTGTGTGTTTAGGTTTACACGAGAATCTAAGAAATACTAGCCTATTTCTTCACTGTACAATGACTTAAAGATCTCATATTGTACTATTTTTAGGCATATATTATAGGTCTCAGATATATAAAAAACATGTCTAAGTGTTTTGCTCAAAATACCGAACAGATCACCCATTCTGGTAAAGAGGAAAATAGAGAGGGTTTTATTTTCTGACACTTTGTGAGTGTCCTTACGCACACATATTTTTTTAATGTATAAAAGACATCAAAAAGTGCATTTTTGCATAATAGGTGACCTTTAATATGTAATGGTGCACTATGAAACAAAATAGCTGTAGCTATGTCACCTTCATCTGGTTCGTCCGAGGTGTTGCTAGATGTACTAGTCCCAGTAGAACCCAACAAAAGTTTGCTAAGGCTGACAGAAAATACACTGCTCCATATCCCTGGAAAGGAAAATAAAACGGAGGATTGGAATAATTCAAAACAAGTAACAAATTGGTATTGTAGTACTGCACAGAAAAAACTGAAACGCTGACTTTAATTAAATGCATTATGGCAACAAATTTCACGTAACCGTATTAGGTAAGTTGAATAATAATAATATTTTTATTTAAACGTAATATTATTGCTTTGAACTAACCTAATATGGTCAAGTGAACTTTGTTGACATAATACATTTAATTGAAGTCAACATTTCAGTTTTTACTGTGTGTGCATTGCAACAGGAACAGTGGTTTACCTATTAGATAAGGAATGCGGACTTCTGGGATTTTTTTGATGATACGACCCAGGAAGAATTGACTCCCGAAGTCCTCACTTCGGACAAACGCCCCATACTTCGGGATGCCTACCTCGTAGGGAGTGAACTCACACCACTCTGTCAACAAGATGTGGTATATTAGTAGCAGACAAAATCAATAATCTCTTCAAAATTCTCATTTTGTGTTTATACTGTTCAATGAGGGGTGTGTATGTGCCTGTCATTTGTCATCAGCCATGGTCAGGTTTTTAGCTGTTACAGTTATTCAAATACTAATGAAAAATATCTGGGAAATGTACCAGCTGCATGTTCACAACCCCTTATTCCATCCTTGATGTTGACCGCGGTGTATATGGGTAAAGGGTTCTGGCCTTCATTCACTGCTCTCTGCTGCTCTGACAGGGTACTGTCGATTTTCTGCAATTCCAATCACATGTCATTACTAGATACCACCTCACGTTGGAATCAATCTCCCAGACCGGGCCACAAGTATAAAAGTGGTCCCATACTCCCCTTAATTCCAATGCCCTTTTTCAGGTCTCCTCTTATTTCAATTTGATCTCAACTACACACCTGTAAAGTTTAATGACTGTATTTTGCATTATTGCTATTGTGGTTTTCCACATCAAGCCAGACAGATAACACCTGGCAACAAACTCAAAACTTCCCCAGTGGTAGTTCCTGCTACGGTCAGAGTCTTTAGAAGCTAGAAGAATGATTTGCCATGAACACACACACACACACACACACACACACACACACACACACACACACACACACACACACACTCACACACACACACACACACACACACACACACACACACACACACACACACACACACACACACACACACACTTGTTCTTTTCAAGGTTCTTTCTGGGAGCCAATATAATCTCAAGCACCAATATATCTGTGTACAATGTTTGATTGTTTGGGAAGGAATAGTTTGTGTGAAATCTTTCCTGTGAAAGTAAAGGAATTAACCCAGGTATAAGATAAAAAGTGATTCTGACCTTGTAGAGTTCCGAGGCTCTCACGCTCTGTTCAGAAGAAAAATACTTTTTCCCAGAACTCTGATTCACTGTATTGGGCCCGACCCAAAGTGAATCCAACCAGTAAGAACACCTAGGGGAGTGAGCAACCGACCCAAACTCCTCCCCACGGACTCTCTGATTCGCTTAGGAGTAAAATGGGACTGTAGTGGAGAGTTAGAGATAACTCAGTGTTGGCACTAGTTCTGTGTCTATCACTAGGTTCACCCAGGTGTGTCGGCCAGAACACCACTTAAGGCCAAAGGTCCAGAATAGAGGAAATGAGGAGCTACGATGAGGTTTGACTTCTTTACTTATTTAGGCAGACATACAGATATTTTTCTGTGTGTGTGTGTGTGTGTGGTTTTCGTTCATTTACGCACACAATACGAAACTTAAGACGGCCTAACTTTCCTGCAACTACTGACGCACATTACCCTCTGATGTGTGACGTCATCCAAACCACGTGGGTTAGCCCCTCCCCACTATGAAGGCACAATTTAACAGGTATCAACTCTGTATAATAAAATAATATATATATATATCGATAACTATAACTTTGAGGCCTTTTCTACAGCCGCCCCCAAATGTATATAATACATTTGCTCATCAATAAAGGCAACAAAGTTCTAAGGCTTGGATGTGATGGCAGGAGTAGAACTGTCCTCATCTTCTCCAGATGGAAGTGCAGGGAGGACCACCAGTCGGGCAACTGGTCGGGTGTAGACTCTCTCCTTGACCTTCACGTCGGCAGACCTTATATGTCCGTCGCTGCTTGGATGCGTCTTGACAACTGTCCCTATGGGCCATAGGGCTCTTGAAAGATGCGGATCAAAGATCATCACCACGGCATCCTCTTTGATGTCGGCAGGTGTAGCTTGCCACTTCTGACGAGCTTGAAGACTTGGCAAGTAGAGCCTCATGAATCGAGCCCAGAAGTGGTCAGCCAGAACTTGGGAGTGTTTCCAACGGCGGCGACTTATGAGCTCGCTCTCCGGATAGACTACCTGGGGTAGTGAACCATCTGGCCGCCCCATCAGAAGAACATTAGGAGTCACTGGATCTGGGTCGCTGGCATCTGAAGACACATAACCCAATGGCTTACTGTTGAGGATCCCCTCCACCTCAGTGAGTACAGTGCTAAGCACTTCTTCTGGGACCGGTTGAGCACCGACCGTGGCATACAGGGCACTCTTAACCGAGCGTATCTCTCTCTCCCACACACCTCCAAAATGGGGAGCTGCTGGGGGGTTAAAGTGAAAGGCAATCTTCTGTGGCGCAAGAATCTGCTGTAGGTCGGGAGCCATGTTCTTGAAGGCCTCATTTAGTTCTCTCTCACCTCCTTTGAAGTTTGTCCCCTGGTCCGAGAACAGCTCTGCAGGTGTACCTCTGCGGGCAATAAACCGACGAAGGGCCATCAGGAAGGCATCATAACTAATGGCGGTAAGGAGGTCCAAGTACACCACTCTGGTGGTGAGGCAATTGAAGATGATTCCCCATCTCTTCTCTAAGCGTCGACCCACCTTGACCTGGAAAGGCCCAAAGCAGTCCATGACCGTAGAAAAGAAAGGAGGCTTGAATAGGCGCAGACGGGCTGCTGGAAGGTCAGCCATCTTGGGTACCGCTGGTTTGGCCCTCCATCGCTGACAGTGCACAGGAGTGCTAGTAGCGCCAAACTGCCTCACGCCCTCTCAAGATCCAGAAGGAGCGTCGTAACTCAGCGAACACCCTCTCTGCGCCGGGATGGTGTAAACGGCTGTCAAAGTCTTGGATCAGAAGCTTAGTCATCCAATGACCTGGGTCTAGGATGATAGGGTGAGGAGCTGTCAGTTCCAGGTCTTCTGCCCGACGTAATCTTCCTCCAACATGGATGAGTTCTTCACTCTCATCTAACTCCGGAGACAGAGTGAGGAGTCGACTGCTTCGAAGAACTGGCTTACCAGCTTTCAGTAGGCTGCACTCTTGTGGGAAGCTATCCCTCTGAACCCTCTGGAGGATCAACCGCTCAGCTTGACGGAAGTCTTCAGGTCGTTGGGTTTGGCCGCCCCATGCAGCTCCAGCACTGTCACCTCCAGCAACTCCTTCCAGGAGTTGGGATGACTGGGGTCTGCAATAGGCTGACTTGATGCTACTGCGGTGACTCCACAGAAAGTAGACTTGCGCAGCTCTGAGGCATCTTCTGTTTGGTGAACGGCTAGATCCTCTGGCCACGAGTCTGGACTCAGAAGGAGAAAGGGGGGTCCCTGGCTCCATTTATTGGTCTCTATGAGCTCCTTCAGCTTCTTACCACGTGTCACGTCATCTGCTGAGTTCCTCGCGGAATCAACGTACCTCCAGTCCTTCCTGTCTGTCACCTCTTGTATCTCAGCTACGCGGGCGCCAACGAAGACCTTGAACCGGCAGGACTCGGACTTCAACCACGTCAACACTGTTGTGGAATCAGACCACAAGATCGTCCGGTCGATGTTGATGGTGAGTTCCCTTGCCAGAACCTGCGACAGCTGTGCACCAGTGAGTGCAGCACAGAGTTCCAGTCGGGGCATGGAGTGGAAGCGCTTAGGAGCAACTCTGGAGCGGGCCATCAGGAACGACAGGTACACAACACCATGTCGGTCAGTAGTTCGAAGGTACGCCACCGAGCCGTAAGCTTCTTCCGAAGCGTCACAGAATATGTGCACCTCTCTCTGTAGAGCGGAGATGTCCACTTCCTTTGGTAGGTATGGCCGGGGCAGGTTGACCTGAGGCAGGACTTGTAGTTCTCCCTCCCAGACTTTCCACTGCCGTAGAAGCTCTTGAGGTAGCAGCGGGTCATCCCATCCACGATGTTTATCCCATAGGTGCTTGACGAGTATTTTTACCCTGGTTGTGTAGGGTAAGATGAACCCTAGGGGGTCGTACTGACTTGCCAGCACTTTGTAGATGTTGCGCATCGTGATTTCACCATAATCCACGGGACGATGCTTGTAGCCCAGGATATCCTTTTGGAAGAGCCAGCTCAGTCCTAGAGTGGATTCTGGGACATATGTCTTGTTCTGAGCCAGCCATAGCTCAACACTGGTAGAGCGACTCTCTTCTGGAAGGTGACTGATGACCTCTGGTTGATTGCTGGCCCATTGACGCAGCTCAAAGCCTGCAGATGCTAGGATGGCTCGTAACTTGTCTACCAGGTGCCTCGCCTCAGTAATGGTGGGCACGCTCTGTAGGCAGTTGTCTACATAAAAGCACTTCTCGACTGAGCTCCTCACCTCTTCATCTGGCTGACTATGGTCGATGACGTGGCGCTGAAGGGCAAACGTAGCACAGCAGGGGCTACACGTCGTTCCAAAAGGTAACACTTGCCACTCGTACACCGCAGGAGGATCTTGACTGCTGTCTCGCCAAACAAATCTGAGCAGGTCTCGATCTTCTGGGAGGAGTCGAACCTGATGGAACATGCCCTTGATATCTCCACTGATTGCTACTGCATGCTCTCGGAAGCGTAGCAGGACTCCCAGGAGAGATGCTCCTAAGGTCGGCCCAGGCAACAGATAGTCATTGAGATTTTGCCCTTGATACTGAAATGAGCAGTTGAACACCAGTCTGTTCTTGCCATTATGGCTTACCATGTGGTGAGGAATGTAGCACGACTCACGACCTTCCTCTGCTGGTACTTCAGGGTCACACTTGATGACAGAGCCTGCCTTGATCAACTTTTCCATCTCCACTTTGTAGGCTTCAGCCTGAATAGGGTTCTTGGCCAATCTCCTTTCTATATTCCGTAGACTGTGTATGACGGCTTCTTTAGTAGCTTGAAGGAGTGGCATGTCTTTCCGGCGTAACAGCGGGGTGGCATAACGGAGTATGTCGTTAACCTGTACTCTGATGGTTTTGGTCTCCAGGGTACCGATGGCCTCTTGGTCCTCCCTCGAACGTGTGACTAGTTTCTCGCTTCTGAAAGGAAGAGTGTCGACCTGCCACAACATCTCGACATGCTTCATCAGCTCGCTCACTTGTGGTGATACTGATGTGAAAAGGCACTGCTGTGGTTGTGCGAGATGATAGACAACACTGGCTGGGCCTTGCAGCGCCCAGCCTAGCCTCGTGTGAATGGCAGCCGGACCTCCTTTTGGGCCCAACCTGACTGGTTCAATGGGGGTGACGAGATGTGGGTGGTCACTTCCAAGGAGAAGCAGAGGCTTGACATTTGTGAGGGTCCGGATGGGAAGGCCAATGAGGTGCTTATACTTCTCCCGGAGTTGCTCCATAGGGTAGGCATGATCTGCTAGTCCAATGTGAGCAGTGGTGAAAGCACCTGTAATCTTGAACCTGGTCTTCGGTTTAGCAGGAGAGGAAATGGAGAAGGAGACTGATGCACCGCGAAGGGTCTGCACATCCTGTCTGATTGTGCGTAATGGCAAGTCCTCTGGGGTCCCTTGCACACCTAACTTCTCTACAGCCTCTGGCAGCAGCATAGTTCTCTCTGAACCGTCATCCAGTATGGCATAGGTGTTGATGAATCGATCCTTATAATGGATGCGGACTTTGACGACTTTCAGAAGGACTTGACTGCCTTCAGCAGGTCTGTCCAGGTACAGTACCTCAGTCGTGGCCCTCATGCCATGGTTCTGCGAGGTTGGTGCTGAGTCTGTCTCCTTAGGTGGCCTCAAGTTCACATCATGCAGCACCTGGAGATGTTTCCCTTGGCAGAGGCCACAAGTCTTCTTTAAGTTGCACTGCGCTGCCTGGTGCGGCCGTGCACAGCGCCAACACCTCTTATTGGTTCTTATCCATGCTGTCAGCTGTTCTTTGTTCAGCTTGGTTACTGCTGTACACTGACTGAGGTAGTGGTCCTCATTATTACAGTATGGACAGTATGGCTTACTCTTGTTCCCTTTGCAGGAGTTACCTGGAACTTGAGAGTCTGGTTTCTTCCAAGTGTCCTTGGCACCATGGAGCACAGTGGTGTGGTGCTTGCCCTGCTGTCCCTCAGGTCTGGATGATGACTCCTACGATCCCTTCACAGCTAACTGTCCTTCGGAGTCCTGGCACCAGGACTCATATTTCAGCCACTCTGCGAGATCTATAAGGTTGTGAGTTCTTGAGCCCTGACGGAACATGCAGCGGCGGAAATCTGCTCTCTGTTCAGGCGGCAGCTTACTCAGCAGACGAGCAACATGTGAACCACACTGTAGCTCCACTTCTCCCTCAGACCCTATGGTTCTCAGCATTCCCACTAATGACTGGATCTGAAGAGCAAACTTCTCGAAGGCAGCAACGTCTCCCCGCTTAATGTCCGGTGAGTCCATCACAGCAGCAATACGCTTCAGCGCTATCTGATGTGGTTGTCCAAACTTATCGTTCAGGGCAGCCATAGTGTCTGAGAAGGGCGTTGGAGAGTTGAGGTAAGCATCTGCTATTAACCTGGCTTCTTCTAGTTGCAGGTGATCCACCAACACCTGATACTTGAACAGCTCTGTTGCACTGGGCGGTAGGAGGTTCTCCAAGGAGATCTTGAGCCGTGCAAACTCACTTGGGTCTCGACTTGAGAAGTTGTGGATTGTTGGGCAGGGTCCATGGTAACCTGGCTCTGATATGAGGGCAGGTCTGGAGGGCAGTGGCTGTGTCCATGACCTATGTGGATGAGGCTGCGGTGGGGGAACTGGGTTACTGCTATGCTCACTCCTGTGACCACCATAAACTTGGTACTTGGGCTCATTTGTTGCCAAACTGGGTGGTCGCGTTGACAGCTTAGCAGGCTGGTACCAGGGAGTTGAATAATCAGCGTAGTTCTCCCATGACCGCGTAGCAGGAAGGGCACCATGTGCTGAGTGCTATACATGTTGCTGACCCACAGACGGCTGAGTCATTGGAGCTGGAACTACTTCTTCCTTCGGTGGAAGCTCATCTGGTCTCCCGTTGGGGTGATGAGGCGTTATATAGTCGCCAGGCAGTAACTCTCTACTTACTGGGTCAGGCCATGGTGGTGGTGCAGGCCAATCATCCTCATCCTCACTATTGGGTTCGCCTACAAACGGTGCCGGTGGCTGCATCACCGTTAACTCTGGCTTGTTGCCATGTAGTGATGGGGTCTGAAGGTTACGGACAGTATCCACCAACTGTCTCATGTCTGCTCGCAGTGCTTTGAGCTCATCTATATTTGATGACATTCGTTGCTGTATCTTCTGAAGTAGAAACCTTTCTTGACGAATATTCTCCAGCTCTACTCTGTCATCCTCACGCGGAGGTCTGTAGTGCAGTGATGTAGGCAGGTGAGTAGAGTACTCTCGAAACCGATCCCTCGGCTCTCTCTCTGGAAACAGCTGCTGGCTGCCAGCCCCATAGCTAAAGTCCATCTCCTGGAAATTAGCATCACGCCTGTTGAGGTGCCTTGGTGGGGGAGAGTCATTGGGGGAGGTGAGGGGGGTCATCCTGGCCTTACCCTCCAGATGAGAAGTCTCTTCTTCCTGTCGGTATCTCTGACTAATGTATCCTAGATGATCCACATCATAGTCTGCATATCGCGTTGGAAGGCGGGTTTAACTTCTAGGGCGTGCACCATAGGCCTCATACCCTGGTAATGGTTCCATCTCTGACGTAAACCTTGTGAATCCGGCTCGAAGGACCATCAATGTAGTGGAGAGTTAGAGATAACTCAGTGTTGGCACTAGTTTTGTGTCTATCACTAGGTTCACCCAGGTGTGTCGGCCAGAACACCACTTAAGGCCAAAGGTCCAGAATAGAGGAAATGAGGAGCTACGATGAGGTTTGACTTCTTTACTTATTTAGGCAGACATACAGATATTTGTCTGTGTGTGTGTGTGTGTGTGTGTGTGTGTGTGTGTGGTTTTCGTTCATTTACGCACACAATACGAAACTTAAGACAGCCTAACTTTCCTGCAACTACTGACGCACATTACCCTCTGATGTGTGACGTCATCCAGACCACGTGGGTTAGCCCCTCCCCACTATGAAGGCACAATTTAACAGGTATCAACTCTGTATAATAAAATAATATATATATATATATCGATAACTATAACTTTGGGGCCTTTTCTACAGGGACGGAACAGCCGACACACATCTCCGCCCCAAATATGTCCATATATACTGTTGTTTCTTCATGCAAAATGCTCCCTGTTTCTGACTGGCTGGTCCCGATATCTTACATTACATTACATTGCATTTAGCTGACGCTTTTATCCAAAGCGACTTACAATAAGTACATTCGACCAGGAAGACACAACCTTGAAGAAAACAGAATCCTATAAGTACATCAGGTTTCATAGAGCCAAACATTTCAAATGCTACTCCACTGGCTTTAGGTAAGCCAGTCCTATATTAGTATAAAAGTGCTTCGTTAATAGTTCTAACGCTCGAAGTGAAGTCGAAAGAGATGCGTTTTCAGTTTGCGCCGGAAGATGTGCAAGCTATCTGCCGTCCTGATGTCAATGGGGAGCTCATTCCACCATCTTGGAGCCAGGACAGCAAACCCACGTGTTTTCGCCGATGGGAACTTGGGTCCCCCTCGCAGCGAGGGCGCAACGAGTCGTTTGGCTGATGCAGAGCGTAGTGCACGCGCTGGGGTGTACGGTTTAACCATGTCCTGGATGTAGGAAGGGCCATGTCCTGGATGTAGGAAGGGCCAGATCCATTCGCAGCATGGTAAGCAAGTACCAGTGTCTTGAAGTGGATTCTAGCAGTTACCGGAAGCCAGTGAAGGGAGCGGAGGAGCGGAGTGGTGTGGGAGAATTTAGGAAGGTTGAAGACCAGACGAGCCGCTGCATTCTGGATGAGCTGCAGAGGTCGGATGGCACATGCAGGTAGACCAGCCAGGAGGGAGTTGCAGTAGTCTAGGCGTGAGATGACGAGAGCCTGGACCAGAACCTGAGTCGCTTTCTGAGTCAGCTGGGGACGTATCTTCCTGATGTTGTAAAGCGTGTATCTGCAGCAACGGGTTGTGGCAGCGATGTTTGCAGTGAAAGACAGGTTGTTATCTAGGGTCACACCCAGATTCCTTGCAGTCTGAGTCGGGGAAACAACTGAGGTGCCGATGTTGATTGTTAGGTCAAGAGTGGGACAATCTTTTCCCGGGAGGAAGAGCAGCTCAGTCTTGTCAAGGTTGAGCTTGAGGTGGTGAGCAGACATCCACTGAGAGATGTCAGCTAGACAAGCAGAGATGCGTGCAACGACCTGGGTCTCTGAGCGGGGAAAGGACAGAATTAATTGGGTGTCATCAGCGTAGCAGTGGGAAGAAAAACCATGCGGGCTAATGACTGATCCGAGCGAGTTTGTGTACACGGAGAAGAGGAGGGGACCAAGAACAGAGCCCTGAGGGACCCCCGTAGTTAATTGACAAGGGTCGGACTCAGACCCTCTCCAAGTCACCCTGTAGGTATGGTCTTTCAGGTATGAGGTGAGGAGGGAAAGTGCAGAGCCTGAAACCCCAAGTTTTTGGAGAGTGCGAAGGAGGATCTGATGATTCACCGTGTCGAATGCGGCAGACAGGTCCAATAGGATGATGACAGAGGAGAGGGATGCAGTTTTGGCAGTGTGCAGTTCCTCCGTGACAGCAATGAGAGCAGTTTCTGTGGAGTGACCTGCCTTGAAACCAGACTGGTGCGGATCCAGAAGGTTGTTCTGATTGAGATAACAGGAGAGTTGTTTAAAGACAGCGCGTTCAAGTGATTTAGACAGGAACGGGAGGAGAGAGACAGGCCTGTAGTTTATAACATCAGACGGGTTGAGAGTGGGTTTCTTTTGGAGAGGGTTTACTCTTGCCTCCTTGAGACTGTTTGGAAAGTGACCAGAAGTTAGAGAAGTGTTGATGAAATGGGTGAGAAACGGTAGAATATCAGGAGCGATAGTCTGAAGGAGGTTTGAAGGGATAGGGTCTAGAGGACAGGTGGTAGGGCGGGCAGAGGTAATGAGGGTAAGAACCTCACTTGGAGAGAGAGGGGAAAAGGAGGTAAGTGTGTTGGTGGAAGGAGGGTCTGGTGACCCAGCGGTGAGTAAAGGTGAGTCAGAAAAAGAAGAGCGAATATCATCAACCTTTTTTTCAAAGTGGGTAACAAAGTCACTTGACAGAAGTGAGGAGGGGGGAGGAGCTATATATCTGATATCTGTATCGCACGGCAGTAGAGCGGGGAGCCCGGAGTGCTCTGTTTCAGGGCACTCTGTATTTCGTATTGTGTTTTTGTACTGTATTAAAATCAGATTATTGTTATAACTTTTATGCCGGTGTTTTGAACTCCTTCTTTTATTAAATCTGACCAGGCTCATCTAAAGGACGGCGCGGAGCAGAGGTGGGCTTTAAGCCACCACTATTGTGTTTGCTCCTACAGTCTTTAAATACATTTTGTCTTTTGAATTGTTTGTCTAAAGTCAAGGATCTAGAACTGGTACTTAGTTTTAATGATACAGTCTGGTTATTATGCTGTTTGGAGGAGGCCTCACAGGTAAGAGCACTAACTAGCTACCATCACATGTACCTTAGCTTGACTTAAATGTATTAAACGTATAATTAAGTGATATCAAAATATAAATAACTAATGTCATGCAAACATATTAATTAGGGCCAGGACTCGATTCAAAAAATTAATCTAATTAATTAGAGGCTTTGTAATTAATTAATCGAAATTAATCGCATTTGTAATCACATATAAATATTTGACCTAAGAACAGTGAGAAGCAATTTTTTTCACATGGATTTTAGTATACCATTAGGCGCATTCACACCGCAGTACTTTTCCCACAAAGGTTCATGAGAATTTAGTTCATGAGAACTCTTTGAACCTGGGGGGTGGATTAGGCAAATGAAGCCGCTGACGTCACTTCTTCTTCTTCTGCTTTGGGTTTACTGGCAGGCCGCAAACCACTTCACGGCGTGTTATGGAAATAATTGTCATAGACGCCAAGATGTGACATACAGGACAAACCTTGTTGTCTGTTTACCTTCTTTAAGGACAGGCTGCTTAGCCAATAATGTTATTGTTCCCATTCTGTGACCGGTCAATACTGGGTCACAGATGGTCTGTGTTGTGGGTACACTGAGACATTTCCTTCTCTGTATTTGTGGACTCCAAGGTGAAATCTTCGAGGTCATAGGTGTCCGAGGCAAGTAGCTCAGTGTTCCCACACTGTTTAGGCTATCTTCTCAAATATGTTGTTTACTCTCTGCGAAACCAGTTAGATGGGCTGGCAAGAGAGAGGCTCTCCAGAATTGACGTGGCAACTCTACCGTGAAGTCAGAACCTCTGACTCTTGGACTTGTGATGTGAATCCTCCGGCCGTTTAACTCCAAATAAACCATCATGTGTTTGACATCAAAGCTACTGCTCTTCCCGTGTCTCCTTCCTGAGTCGGTGACTCCCACTGCATAGCTACACAGAAGTTTCCTCTACAAATTGGCGTTGTCGGCAGGATGCCAACAGATCTTCAGATTATGGTAAGTGTGATTTTCAAATCTACTTTGGACATTGCCTTATCAGAATCTGTGATTGACGGTATCCTAAAATTACCTGTGAAACTGATCGGCTGCGTTTCCTTTTGGTTAATGAACATTTGGGGATGTTAAACCCAGGGAATCAGTGTCTGGGGACGCAGTCCTGGCTTATTTCCTCTGTGTGTGCTGCTCGGGACGGAAGTGCCATACAGGCATACACAGCTCATGTTTAGAGATACCTTAAAGAAAGGGCATCAGTGAAGTGGAGCTTCTGTGTGAATTGAAAGCAATGTAAAAGATTTGTATTGGACAAATCGCCGGATTTTGAGGGTCTTAGCGGCCAAACATAGCAGTTGAAAATAAGCAGCCAGAGATATTTACTGCTATCACCTCTCTGTAAAAACACGGCTCCAGCTGCAGCCTTGCGTGTGTGTGTGTAAAACCTCCCCGTGTGTGTGTGGGGCTGGAGCAGTGCAGGCTGAGAGGGAGAAAGTCACAGCTTATTGCCTATAGGTTTTAACTCACGGCACCGCCGTCCTTCAAACGGGACGGTCTAAAAGCACTCGTTGTTTAGGACCGCTTTTCTCATGGTTAGACGGGCCAGCGCGAAGTGCGTGCATCACCCGATGCGCTACGGCTCTCTGGAGCAGGTGGCGGTCAGGAGTGCATACATACAATTATAGGCTAATTGATCAGAGGTGTGTAGTGGCAAGCAAGCATAGGCAAACTGTGTTTCACCTTGAGGTGAACTCGATGGCGAGTAGATATAGGCTGGTCGTACGGACTACAGTCAACTGAGCTGTTGTTTGGAGAGAAAGGGCAGGGAAAAAGTCTGTGGGCTCCGATCGGGGGGGCACAGCGCCACTAGAAACAAATAGCCTAGTGGTTGTCGCAAGAGGATAAGCTAGTTATCGCTCTTGGACGGCTTTCAGGCACCGATAAATCACTTGTACAAGGGTGGACGCGCGAGTAGGTGCTCCATTTCTATAATTCCCCACCCCCTCTAAGATCTCTAAAATCCGGACTAAATTGAGCTGGATGAGCTTTGCTGTCGCGCTGGTGTTTATTAAGAGTTCATGTTTTGTTTGTCTGATTGTTTGTATGGGGGTCTATATTGGTTTGTCCCGCCGTCTTGTGTATGTTTTGTAACAATAATTAATCAGTCCATAGACAGGGTAAAATGAACTAAACTTTAATTATCTCACCAAAAGTAAATGACTTGAGAAAAATAAAAAGAGTGTTTTTATGTCCTGCCTCTGAGTGCAGGGGAACATGTAAACAAGAAGCACACTGTTCAGGGTGAGCGCTAGGTATAAGAAGAAAATAAGATTATATTGCTTTAAGAATCCATTCTTAGATGGTATTGCTGGTATGTTAAGATATCTTTGTGACCTTGTATAAACCCTATGCCCCGTCCTGCGCCCCGAGACCCTCAGAGACTTGCCTGAGGAGATCAGGGTTGCAAAATCTGGTTTTAGGTCAATGTTGTATTATTTGTTTCATTTATTCTTAATCTATGTATTGTATAGTAATAATGAATAAAAACGTAATGTATTGAACACATTCCGAAACAAAGCAGATAAGCAGAACAAGACTCAGACATAATACTAATTGTTGTTGAAACCTTTTGCGCTGTTGCAGCAAAATGGAAACTGTGTTAATTATTCTGTTCCAACTGGCCACTGGAATCAGGTAATTAATATAAGTTGAAGTTCAATTACAGTTTTAAAAATAGTTTAACATTCTTTATTAAACTGCTTGAAAATATTTCTAGTATCAACCAATTGGTCTCTATAGACATTACTAAAATTAAAATAGTTGTTAAACTACTGACAAGTTTTCTGAAACCGAGCTTATGAACAATAGAGTAAAGGTCGCTGGTTAAGCCAGGATCAATATGTTTGTTGAAGTTTTTATTGTGTGCATAATAAATGTGTTAAATTAATTGAGCAATTCTTTAAAAGTATAATGTTGCAATTTCTTTAAAATAAGTCATTACAGTTACAAAATAGGTGTTGTTTTCCAAGGGCCTCTCTTTCACAGGCACTTTGAATCATGACACTCCCAAGTCCTACAGAGATCAGTATCACTTTGTGTTGCCAGCCAAATCCAGGGGTTCTACTCGAGCCCAATTTTAAATACCATAAAGAAAAGTATTGAACCCAGCTCGAGCTAAATGTGAAATGTATTTAATTAATGTGCAAGTGTTTTGATTTATTTAAAATGTTCCAGTCTAGCTTCCTTCGAGTTTAGTATAAACAACAGATTGGTTCTCATAACATTCTCACTGCTGTGCTGTCCCAAATGTTTTAAACCTTGGGCAGACAAGCACACACACACACACACACTTTGGATGAGTAATCACTTCATCCAAATTGTAAATTGTTGCCTTCTTTAAAGTTATTAGTAATTCAAGATTAATTATTAAATTAAATTAGGTACATAACAATAAACAAAATAACTTTGACTTGATCATTTTGTTCACAACATTAGTCCTTGTCCTCTAATCTCTACTAGAATAAGATAAGTGTGCATGTTTGGGTGTGGAACACTCCTGTAAAGTACCTAATCTTGTTATCCTTTTCATTACAGAGCTGGGGAAATGGTGTATTGCTTAGATTCGGATCCGTGCAAAGTCCAATTATGACTGACTTTAGTTCTAATGTTAATTTGATTTCAACCCATAAGTAATTATTTAGATTAACTCAACATTTCACATGATGGATTAGTGCTCCACATTTTTCCCACTAATTTGTTGTGCAATTAGGCCAATGGTAAAGAGAGACATTGATGACCTTGTGTCCCTTTTGTTGGTACGTGGTTCCATTCTGTCTATGGCCTTGGACGGCTTCACTAAGAATCACCCAGTTCTGACAGTTCTGAGTGCAGTCACAGAGATGCTATGGCTGCTCTACATGAAATGACATTAATGGTCTGGTCTGAGAATGGACACCATTACCTGCTTCCAGAGACAATGCCGCTCCTCAGACTGAACAATACTGTCTCACGTGGGCCACTCCCCCCACCAAGCCATGAACTGAAAGCTTGACATCTGAAAGAACACCTGGAAGCCTCCCGGTCACACCAGCACCAACCCTTGGGTCAGTCAGATGGGACTAACGGCTTAACTTAGGGCATTTGGTTCAGAAATATGACTCTCGTTACCGCAGAGTGGGTTGTTTTTTTAAGGCTATTCATACTGCTATGCAGAGGATGCCTGTAGGTTGGCAAGCTGTTAAAAGCCCCTACTATTTTTTAAAATAGGCCTAAATGTCAGGGGCCTCTTAATGTCTAGTTCTACATGTATTCACATTATATGGACAATGTTTCCACCTGGTGAAACTAAAGGCTGCACGGTACTCAGGCTACAATACGACCATTCTGTTCTGCTCTAACGATTCAATTGATAGATTCTACATCAAAACAATTAGCTTTTATTGTTTCCAATGATAACGTCATTTTAAGTGGAGGAATGCAAACCAGTTTTCAAATGTAAGGTTTTGAATGTGTTTGACATTTCTCAGTAAAAACACCCTCAGACACCCACTATCATTCATGCTATGCCTTCAGTAGTGACTCAGATGTTAAGGGGGATGAAGCTTTTCCTCACAAATCAGATATGCTTTGTTTTTTTAACAAAGGTATGCATTTCCTGCATAATATATGTTTCTCACAATTGTTTGTTTTTTTGTAAGCTGCACACAGGTGATACTGAGTCTTCTCGAGTAATAGATTACACCATGCTTAAATAGACTCCGTTTGATAACATATTAGTTTATCAGAAATATTTTCCTCTTCCATAAAACAGGTTTGAGAAATAAATGTTCCAATATAAAATCAATTACTCAATATAATTGACTCTTCCCTCCCTTTTCTTACATATGTCTCATATGAAATAATAACTTAGGTAAATGGTGAATTAATATAACATTTAGAATCATTGAGAAGGGGTGATATCCACAGGGACTAGCTCACCTTTAAATTACAATAACATTTCTCTGCTTTGGACTGATGAGTTTATGATTCTTGCATGTTAAATGACTAACACAAACCTTACATTTATGCATGTGCATGTCTCAGGAAGGCTCCCAAATAATTCTGAGGGGCCTATCCTATTTTTGTATTTAAATGATAATGTGCTAATCCATTACCTTGAGTTGTCTGCACTCAGGAAAACATCCCTATCAAGTGTTAACCCAATAACTACAGTAGGACAGCTCTGAAGGCCAAGGGTCAGAGAGAGAGCTACGTGGGTCCACGCCAGCCACTGCAAGGTCCTAGTCACCAACAAAAGTAGATGACAACAAGTGACATGTCCTAGTCACCAACAAAAGTAGATGACAACAAGTGATGTGTCCTAATCACCAACAAAAGTAGATGACAACAAGTGATGTGTCCTAATCACCAACTTGCACCACACTTGCACTACATACACCAAAACACACTACACACAAGGTATCACGAGCGAGTGCCAGCTGAGCGGTTCCATATGCTCTCTGGTTCCTCGTTTGTGTCACCGGTGTGCGGAGTCTGACTGTCCGTGTCACAAAATCGACCGAAGGAATACACACACACACCCCATGGAGCATTCCCACCTCGTGATGACGGCTCGCCTGGGAAAACGACAACGCAACCGTGAGCAATACAACTGGCCTGGCCCAGTGATGTGGGGTTTAGCTCGCCACAAGATTACGTTTGGTTGTGCGGCGACAAGCTCTATCAAGTTCTGGCTCCCCTCTGGATAGGTACATGCACTCTAGTGGATTTGAATCCAGCAATCAGGCTTAACAACACTACTCTTTAATGTATTATCCATGCATAGAAAGACCTACAATGATGTTTCAAGTACTGGATTAATTTCAGTTTTGGCCCAAAACAAATATTTATAATATTTCATATAACAATTATGTAGCATATTTGATCCTCAAATTAGAGAAGTATAATTTAAAGAAATTGATATTCTCAACATTAGATAAACACAGAAGAATCCTTTCCAAGTACCATAAGTAGCTCAGGTAAGTATGGCTAATAGGAATACTTGATAGACTTAATTTGGTACAGATCAGTGGGTAGCATTTACAAATGTAATAATTCAAGGTTTAAAAATGTTTAATCCTTCCTTTCCAGGTTTTTACAAACGTCTTTGAATATTTGCCTAACTTTTCCTTTTCAGATTTTGAACAATGTACTTGACTAAAATGAATGTATTGATTTCACTAAGTGCCTTACTCTTGACTAAAGCGTATTTGAGTAAACGGTAAAAGTAATCCTAAAATTGAGGACACTGCACTTTTGCAGATTACAGATTGATCAAATCACCATTGTGAATTCTATACTCTAACTGTGAATTTGTAGCTGGATCTCTTACGATCCTGAGTTTTAAAATGCTTTTGACTAGTGATTGCCTTGAAGTAAATATTTAAAGCGGCAAGCTGGTTTTGATTTTATAGTTTGATGAATGAAATTAACTAATGGTAAATGATCAAATATATTAGTTTAAAACAAATATTTAGCTATTGTGCACCTGTGTTTTATGTGTGTTCATTATTATGCTTTTGACAAAAGATGATCAAACACTGATGAGAGATGATTTTTCCTATTATGATTGGCTGTATCAATCATTGTGATTGAATGTTTCAATCTTATTCTACTTTGTGATGTAATTAATGTAAGGTGAGACCACACTCGAATCTGGAGACGCCTATTGAGTTAATTATTGACCAAATTATTATTAGACTAATGTTTTTAGGTTATCATAAATGATAAAAAGAGAGGACTGTTATGGAAATAATTGTCATAGACGCCAAGATGTGACATACAGGACAAACCTTGTTGTCTGTTTACCTTCTTTAAGGACACAGGCTGCTTAGCCAATAATGTTATTGTTCCCATTCTGTGACCGGTCAATACTGGGTCACAGATGGTCTGTGTTGTGGGTACACTGAGACATTTCCTTCTCTGTATTTGTGGACTCCAAGGTGAAATCTTCGAGGTCATAGGTGTCCGAGGCAAGTAGCTCAGTGTTCCCACACTGTTTAGGCTATCTTCTCAAATATGTTGTTTACTCTCTGCGAAACCAGTTAGATGGGCTGGCAAGAGAGAGGCTCTCCAGAATTGACGTGGCAACTCTACCGTGAAGTCAGAACCTCTGACTCTTGGACTTGTGATGTGAATCCTCCGGCCGTTTAACTCCAAATAAACCATCATGTGTTTGACATCAAAGCTACTGCTCTTCCCGTGTCTCCTTCCTGAGTCGGTGACTCCCACTGCATAGCTACACAGAAGTTTCCTCTACACGGCGTATACTGCCGCCCAAAGTCCCCGGAGTTGAGGACTGGCTTCAGTAGAAGCTGCTGGGAGTCCCAGCAGCCTTCCGAGTAAATCGCCAGAACGCCGACACCTCCTCATCTCCACCGCTCCCATGTTTTATTTTGTGTTGCCATAAATTAGTCTCTCTGCGTTTCTGCGCTGGGCTAATGCTAATAATGCTAATGCGAGGATAATAAAATTCACAAAACTTTTTGGGAGTTTTACGGGGCGTGGTTTGCAATCCGCCCAGCCAATCAGAAATATAGCTCTTTTCTCACAAGAGAGCCGTACGAAAGTCCCTGCTCTCTAGCAGCTCTCTGCTCTCTAGCAGGGACTTTCGTGGGGGTAAAAGGTTCTCATGAACTAATTTTAGTACCGGCTCTTTTTGGTGTGAACGCGATAAAAGAGGCTAACGTCCACGCTAGCTTCCACGCTAGCTGCTATATGTTTTGCATTGAGGTGATACTTGAGGCTTGATGTGCTGCGGTGATATGCGAATTCCTTTTTGCATAATTTGCACACAACCGTGCTCTTATCGACGCTTCCATCCGTCCGTTTTTTAAAACAACATTTCCCACTGTTGTTCACTGTGGTTTGTTGTTGTCTGAAGTCATGAACGTTAGTTGGTGCTCCAGTATAATCGGTACGCCTGAAACTCATCCAGTGAGAAAAGTTCCGCGGTGCAAAAATAAGTGCGATTAAAATGCGTTAATTTTTTTAACGCGTTAATTTTTGTGTAATTAATTAATCTTAATTAACACGTTAAAGTCCCGGCCCTAATATTAATATTTGCTTGATTCCAGTGTGTAGCCCTGCAATAAAAACGTTGAACAACCACTATAACCGTTATTGATTTTGTCACCTTCATTTAAGCCCCTGTCACACTGTCTCGAAATTGACTCCCGATGGAGACACGAATATGGAATTGTGAATTTCGCACGAAGATGGCCCCGAACTTGATCATTGGCCAAGCAACAGCCGAAGCAACAGCCGAAGCAAGTACGATGCCTACAGAAGGCCACACGATGGCACCCGAACCATACACGAAGGCGACACGTGACCTCCCGATGGTATAAAAGCTTCGGCCGCGTGGGAAATCAAAGTCTTGATCGGAGATTATTGGGAGCAGAACACAAGGTAAATTCTACTTTATTTCTATGTTAACATGCCACCCAAGGCAGGGAGAGGCAGACGGAAGAAGCTGGCTGTTAAATACACTCAGAAGAGGAAACCAGAGGACCACAGCACTGAGTATCCAACCAGAGAGAGAAAGGGGAGGAAATGCAAGAAAGTCGGGCCAACTAAAACTCCAGAGCGGCCCCCAGAGGGTTCCAGGTCTCCTCAGAAGTCCGAAGACTCTCGGCAGCATTCACCTTCTCCCCCTCCTCGTCGTGACAGACATCCCGAATCCTCGGAGGATGAAGGTAAATATTTCTAACTTATTTTTGGTATGGATGGGGGCAGGCTTCGAGTTATAAACTGCGCTCTATGGGGGGTCTTGAAAACGAACACGTTCGCACGCGTGCACCCACACACACTCAAACATACGGTGGCCCACAGCATTTCACAAAACACAACAGCATTTCAGAAAACACAACAGCATTTCAGAAAACGCAACAGCATTTCACAAAACGCCACAGCATTTCACAAAACGCCGCAGCATTTCACAAAACGCCACAGCATTTCACATTGGACGGAAAGGGTATTCCTTTAGGGAGAACACTTCTTGTTTGTGATTGGACAGAGCCAGCCAGAGAAGCACTGCTGTGATTGGTTGTTTTTTGCTGCCAGTCAAGAAATGACGCTTCGTGATTTGCCCAACACATCAGCCGTTAACTATTAGCACACACTCAGAGCTCACAGCTCCTCATATCTGTTCAGAAACTGGACAAAAGTTAAACATACAAAACACAGACTGTCTATGTCATGGCGAATACAGTCGCTGCTTTATTTATGTCTGTATGACGTTGTTGTGAGTGTGGACGGAGCAGCTACAGGTTAGTTTAGCCTGATCGATCCGATTCCGATTCCGAGATACGCCCCGCACCCTCTCCAGCGTCTTGTTTGAATGTGTTGTAAGGTCATATCATTGCATGTTAGTTCACCAGCCTCCTGTGAGTTACTACATAATGGCGACGAGGATAAAAGTACAGCAGATGCCTGGTGGAAATGCACGCAAATGAGCGAGACTGTTGAGTGGCTACGTTAGCGGCACCAAACACCAGAAAGTGGTGTGAGCTAGAAGATGGCGGCGGCAATGGTAGGAAATACCGCTCCTTTTGATAGTCACTCCCAGACTTGGGAGGAATATTGTGAGGTTCTCCAATATTTCTTTGAAGCTAATGAGATCGAAGATGCAGGTCGGCAGAAAGCTATTTTGCTCAGTTCAGTTGGCAGTCAGACTTACAGCCTTATGAGGAACCTTATCAGCCCGGCGAGGCCAGGAGATAAGACGTTGATGAGCTTGTTCAGCTGCTGAAAGACCATTTCAACCCCAAACCCAGTGAAATTGTACAGCGCTACAAATGTAACTCAAGAAGTAGAAAGCTGGGAGAAACAGTCATGGAGTACGTTGCTGTGCTAAGGAAATTAGCACAAGATTGTAACTATGGAGACAAGTTAACAGAAATGCTGTGTGACAGGCTGGTCTGTGGGATTGGGGAGGATCGCATACAACGGCGATTGTTGTCAGAGCCGGATTTGACCTTCGACAGGGCACTGAAGCTGGCTCAGGCTATTGAGACAGCCAGCAAGGATGTGAGAGACTTACAGTCATTGGAGTCAGCACCCTCGCACATGAGAGCACCTGAGGCAGTGCACAAGATGACGGCAAGGCAGAGCCCCAGTGAGCAGCAGCACCAGCATAAGGCTTGCTACAGGTGTGGCAGTGAGCAGCATATATCTGGGGACTGTAGGTTTATTAAAGAAACCTGTCACAAGTGTGGGAAGATAGGCCATATTCAGAAAGTGTGTAGGTCAAAAGGCTCAGTTAGTGCTTCACAAGCAAAAGGGGGTGGAGTATATCAGAGATATAAGCATGTGAAAACTCAAGGAGCAAACTATGTCAGCCAGGGGGAGGGGGAAAAAGATGACATAGACACAGATGAGGTCATGTTCACTTTTTACAAAGTGGAGGAAATAGACATACCGGCAGAGGAGCCATTTCTAGAAACACTGACTATTAACGAAACTGAAACACAGTTTGAAGTAGACTCAGGATGTGGGGTAACAGTGGTGAACCACTCAGTGTACAAAACCTTATGGGGGGAGAGGTACCAGCCCTACAACCCTGCAGAGTGAGACTCAGAACATACACAGGACATAGGGTAAATGTTTTGGGAGCAGCTATGGTAAAAGTGCAGCACAAACAGTCAGTAAAAAACCTACCGGTGGTAGTTGTGCCAGGGACGGACCCTCGTCTAGTTGGCAGGAACTGGATTAAGAAGCTAGGTTTGCAGTGGAGACCTGAAAGCCAGATTCACCATGTCAGGGAAGAGACATTGGAGGAGGTACTTGGGTAATATGAGGAGGTTTTCAAAGAGGAACTAGGGAAATGTAAAGGGCCCCCAGCTAAACTATATGTGGACAAGGAAGCAACCCCCAGGTTTTTTAAAGCTAGACCGGTCCCGTATGCAATGAGAGGAAGGGTTGAGGCCGAACTGTACCGTCTCCTAGCCCAGGAGATAATTGAACCGGTAAAATATGCAAAGTGGGCAGCGCCTGTGGTACCGGTGTTAAAACCAGATGACTCAGTAAGGTTGTGCGGTGATTACAAACTGACTGTAAATCGAGTATTAAAACTGGAGCAGTATCCAATTCCCAGAATTGAGGATTTGTTTGCCAACCTGTCAGGTGGACAGAAGTTCACAAAGCTAGATCTCAGTCATGCAATTCACCAAATCCCTTTGGATGAAGAAGCAAAAACATATGTGACCATAAATACACACAAGGGCTTGTTCACGTACAAAGTGTTACCTTTCGGAGTATCATCTAGCCCAGCTATTTTTCAACGGACCATGGAGGGACTGCTACAGGGCATCCCTAGAGTGACAATATTCTTGGATGACATCCTGCTGACAGGGAAAGACGACAAAGAGCATCTGCAGACTCTTGTCCTTGGGTTGAAAAGGCTACAGGAGGCCGGTCTCAGGCTCAAAAGAACCAAGTGTTTGTTCATGAGTGAGGAAGTGATGTTTCTAGGTCATAAGGTGGATGCCACAGGACTGCACCCCGTGCATGAGAAGGTGGAAGCAATCATTACATTACATTACATTACATTACATTACATTGCATTTAGCTGACGCTTTTATCCAAAGCGACTTACAATAAGTACATTCGACCAGGAAGACACAACCTTGAAGAAAACAGAATCATATAAGTACATCAGGTTTCTTAGAGCCAAACATTTCAAGTGCTACTCAACTGGCTAAGCCAGTCCTTTATTAGTATATAAGTGCTCTGTTAGCAGTTCTTTGTTAGTAATTCTATCGCTCGAGGTGGAGTCGAAAGAGATGAGTTTTCAGTCTGCGCCGGAAGATGTGCAGGCTTTCTGCTGTCCTGATGTCAATGGGGAGCTCATTCCACCATTTTGGAGCCAGGACAGCAAACCCACGTGTCTAGCAGTTACCGGAAGCCAGTGAAGGGAGCGGAGGAGCGGAGTGGTGTGGGAGAATTTAGGAAGGTTGAAGACCAGACGAGCCGCTGCATTCTGGATGAGCTGCAGAGGTCGGATGGCACATGCAGGTAGACCAGCCAGGAGGGAGTTGCAGTAGTCTAGGCGTGAGATGACGAGAGCCTGGACCAGAACCTGAGTCGCTTTCTGAGTCAGCTGGGGACGTATCTTCCTGATGTTGTAAAGCGTGTATCTGCAGCAACGGGTTGTAGCAGCGATGTTTGCAGTGAAGGACAGGTTGTTATCTAGGGTCACACCCAGATTCCTTGCAGTCTGAGTCGGGGAAACAACTGAGGTGCCGATGTTGATTGTTAGGTCAAGAGTGGGACAATCTTTTCCCGGGAGGAAGAGCAGCTCAGTCTTGTCAAGGTTGAGCTTGAGGTGGTGAGCAGACATCCACTGAGAGATGTCAGCTAGACAAGCAGAGATGCGTGCAACGACCTGGGTCTCTGAGCGGGGAAAGGACAGAATTAATTGGGTGTCTATAGCGGAGCAGTGGTATGAAAAACCATGCGGGCTAATGACTGATCCGAGTGAGTTTGTGTACAGGGAGAAGAGGAGGGGACCAAGAACAGAGCCCTGAGGGACCCCTGTATCAAGGATGCACCCACACCTTCAAATGTGACAGAGCTCAAAGCATATCTAGGACTGTTAAACTATTATAACAAGTTCCTGCCCAGTCTGTCAACCATCCTTGCTCCAGTGCACAAACTGCTAAAAAAAGACACAAAGTGGCAGTGGGAAGATGCACAACAGACAGCGTTTGAAAAGTCAAAAGACATGATGCAGTCAGCTGATGTGTTGGTGCATTATGACCCAGAGAAGGACATTGTGCTCTCATGTGACGCATCACCATATGGATTAGGTGTTGTGCTCTCACATCGCATGCCAGATGGAACTGAAAGACCCATTGGATTTACATCACGGACATTAAATGCTGCAGAGAAAAACTACTCACAACTTGACAAGGAAGGACTGGCAGTGATTTTTGGAATAAAACGCTTCCACAAGTACATCTATGGACGGAAGTTTACTATAGTGACGGATCACAAGCCCCTGTTGTCACTTTTCAGTGAGATGCGAGCAGTACCCCAAATGGCATCACCGAGGATCCAACGTTGGGCCGTGACCTTGAGAGCCTATGAATACACCATAGTGTACAAAGAAGGGAAGTACCACAACAATGCAGACGCACTGAGCCGCCTGCCCCTACCAGAGAAACCTGACCTGGGGAGGCCAGAAGAGAGGGTTCTCATGCTGGAGAGTTCTGACATCACACATGTGACTGCTGACCAAGTGAAAGTATGGACAGACAAGGATCCAGTACTCTCACGGGTACGGGAATTGGTAAACAGAGGCTGGTCATCAGAATTAAAAGAGATTGAGTTTGGCCCTTATGCAGTGAGGAAACATGAACTCAGTATCCAAAATGGGTGTGTGTTGTGCCAAAGCCAGGCCAATAAAGTGTTTTGAGACAGCTTCATCAATGCCATCCGGGAGTGTCCAGGATGAAAGCACTGGCTAGGAGCTATGTTTTTTGTGCTCATCGATGCACACTCAAAATGGATGGATGTGGTTCCAGTCAATTCTGCCACTTCAGCCCCTACAATTGAGTGCCTGCGTACCAGTTTCAGTAACCATGGACTGCCTGAATTGTTGGTGTCTGATAATGGCACCTGTTTCATCAGCACAGAGTTCGAAGATTTTCTGAAAAGAAATGGTATCCGTCATGTGACCTCGGCACCCTATCACACCTCCAGTAACGGGTTAGCAGAGAGAGGGGTACAGACATTTAAAAGGATGATGAAAACATTTCCAGAAGGCACACTGACTGGTAGCCAGAGTGTTATTTAGTTATCGTGTGACTCCTCAGACTACAACAGGTCTGTCACCAGCAGAGTTGCTTCTCGGGAGGAAGCTACGTTGCTGTTTGGATTCAATTCATCCAGATCTGTGCATGAAGGTGAAAGAAAAACAGGAAAGACAAATAAGAGATCATGACAAAAAGGCAAAGGGGCGCTGGTTCAAAACAGGAGACTCAGTGCTGACGAGAAACTTCAGTCTTGGACCCAAGTGGATTCCAGGAATCATAGAGTCAGTGACAGGGCCAGTGTCATATAAAGTGATGCTGGGTGATGGGAGAGTAGTCAGGAGACATGTGGACCAGATTCATGCTCACCACCAAAGACCAGAAAAAGACCATGAAATACAACAGACTGACTCGACTCAGCTAAGTCAGGCAGCCGAAAAAGGAGAGACATGGCAGGATGTTGAGAATGTGGTGCTCAGTGGGGACGAGTTGGAAGAGCCAGCAGCTACAGAAGCTGTAGCTGCAGAGAGGGTCCATGGAACTCTGGAAAATCCAAGTCCAGGGAAGAGACAGTCAAAACGAGAGACTAAGTTACCCAGTTACCTTAAAGACTTCCAGCTGAGCTAAGAAGGGAATAGATAATACTGTTGTGAGTCACCTGTTAAATAAAAAATGTTTACAGTGTTACAATGTTCCTGTTGGATGCATATAACCTGCTTGAGGGGAAGGGGATGTTGTAAGGTCATATCATTGCATGTTAGTTCACCAGTCCACTAGGTGGCACTGTGACATTGAAGTTGTTGCTGTTCAATAAGCATAGAAGAGGAACTGGGGGCTATGTTGTTATGCTAACGGCTCCTACACACGGCGGTGTGCGTTGCCGCTTCAACGCTTCTGCCCATTCACTTTGAATGGGTTGACGTCACGATTCGCTGAACTGCATTATGGGAGCAAAGCGTAGCTTCTCTCGCGGTGCTCGCTGCAAAAGTAGAGCAATGTTCTACATTTTCCGCCTCAACGGAGGCGTCAGCCAATCAAATTCCGCGTATGCAAATCTGACATTACAAGCGCAAGCCAATCAAACCGCGTGTATGTTGGGAGAGCCAGACCGCAGTTATTTCCCATATGTCAAAAAATGGAGGAGAAAATTATCGTGGCGGTACTATATGACCAGTCCCTCTTTACATACAGGGCAGGGTTTCCGTTAGCCGGTAATTACCGGTTTTTAGCTGGTAAAATTTATTAAAAACCGGTAAATTCAAAACCTGCCGGTCAAAATGTCTGGTAATAATTAGGAAGGCTCCGATAGATCAGCCACCGGTCATTATCGGCCGATATTCACTCTTAATAGTTTGATCGGTGCTCTATATAAAGAACGATCAGGAGAGCTGGATCTGATCGATATGGACATAAACGCGAGTGAAGTATAACCGGACACGCGAGAGAGATCAGATCAGCTGCTGAGTCAGACCGAGACACGCAGCTCTGCATAATCACCTGAAGCCCCGCCTCTGTTTAGCGAGCTGCAGGAGCTGCATGAGAAACTGACGGGCTGTCAGGAGAGAGAGGGAGGGAGAGGGGAAAAGAGAGCATCCGTTTCTCCCGTGTTATTATTCAAAGTTAATGTAAACTTTTGAATAATGTACGTTATCTAGGCTACTACAAGTAGTTTGTTTGAATGTAATAATTATGTTGTTTGTTGTTGGTGGAATCATTTATTGAAAAATGGATCTGAATTTTTCGATCTGTTACGATTATAGACTGAAGCAATATAAAAATGAGCCCCGTGAACTGAGTTTTAAACATCAGCATATCTGCTCATAGTCCGGTAATTACCTGCTAACGGAAACTCTGCTCCACAACTCTTACTATTATTATTGAAACGTGACCGGTAAGTTTCAAATGTGTCCGGTAAAATAAATTCTGCCCGGACATTTGACCGGCGAGAAAAAATCCTAGCGGAAACCCTGATACAGGGATACAACCCGGAGGAGCCAGGCATGGGGGGAGGTGGCAGAGACAGTGGGTGAAACTGGTAGGTTTTCACCTGTTTGGGGAGTTTATATCCAGTGTACTTCATTTGAATGAACAGCTAGCCAGCATAGACAGTATATTTAGCTAGCATGGATGTAGCATGAATGCTTTGCTTTGTATGTCCGGGGCGGGACATTCATGTGATTGGTTGTTGGTCGCGTTGCTCGCGTTGACTCCCCAAGCTCAAGAAACGCCCACCGCCAAGCGGCAACGCACGCCGCCGTGTGTAGGCTCCGTAAGTATGTGATGAACCGGAGTCGCAGTTCGGCACTACCAGAAACAAATAAACTCCACTATGCTCACCAGAAGCCTCCTGTGAGTTACTACATAATGACAGGAGTAAACACAGAATTAATGCTTTATTAATTCATGGTTTTTAAGGGGCGTATCTCCATGTAAATACTATGGTAGACTACCCAATATTCACATCGCTCTAATCGCTCGAGTTTCACCGCGGCTGTGAGCTGTGTTTGCTCCTGTCATTCACACAAGACGAGCTGGAGAGGGGGCGGGGCGTATCTCCATGTAAATTATATGGGAGATACCAACTACAACAAAATGAACATATTTGACCGTGATTTAATTGTAATACACGTTTCAAAGTGATGCCGAAGTAACTATATACTGATAACGGTTAGTAAAAACCATGAATTAACGCTTTAACAAGTCTGCAGACAAGACGGCAGGCGAAAAGCTTTTAAAATGCGTGTTTTCTGAATAGAATCGGATCCATCAGGCTAAACTAACCTGTAGCTGCTCCGTCCACACTCACAACAACGTCATACATACATAAATAAAGCAGTGACTGTATTCGCCATGACGCAGACAGTCTGTGGTTTGTACATGTTTAACTTTTGTCCAGTTTCTGAACATATATGAGGAGCTGTGAGCTCTGAGTGTGTGCTAACGGCTGATGTGTTGGCAATCACGAAGCGTCATTTCTTGACTGGCAGCAAAAACAACCATTCACAGCAGTGCTTCTCTGGCTGGCTCTGTCCAATCACAAACAAGAAGTGTTCTCCCTAAAGGAATACCCTTTCCGTCCAATGTGAAATGCTGTGGTGTTTTCTGAAATGCTGTGGTGTTTTCTGAAATGTTGTGGCGTTTCCTGAAATGCTACGGCGTTTTCTGAAATGCTGCGGCGTTTTCTGAAATGCTGTTGTGTTTTGTGAAATGCTTTAGCGTTTTGCACTTCAGGGCCACCGTAAGAAGGATAGGCAAATGGACTTCATCTTCAAGTCAAGGTAAGACCGCAATTTTATTGAAAATGGGATCTTACTAAGATCAAGAGAACAATTCAATATTTAAATGATCAAATTAAATTGGTTGGGTATCCTTTTGTTGAACTGTCTGTTTAAAATGAATCGAAGCATCAGACAAAAAAAGCTTTTGAAAATAATATTATATTTAGATTTAGGTCAAAATATAATATTTGTAAACCTGAAGAGTCAGTGCCAGTGCCTCACCAGCCACAAACCTCACTGCAGAAACGTATATAGACATCTAAGATTGTTGTGCCCCACCACTTTTGTACATATAAAAACGCCACTGAGTACTCTGATACTTTTACTCAAGTACAAGATCTGAACTTCTCCCACCTCTGACAATAAATCCTGAGTGGTTACCAAAAAAAAAGGTTATTTTCATTTTTACAAATCCTGCACTCAGCTTTGCTTTCTCTTTCTCTTTCAATATCATTGAACTGCAGCCAGATGCTGCTTCTGTTTTCTGTTTTCGCAAATGTCTTGACTTTTTCCGAAGCGCTTGCATTTAAATCCGTCTCCCCGTCGCTCTGTGTAGCTGGCCTGTACCACCATACCTGCTGTCTTTGGAGCGTCTGTCCCCCACCCTTCTTTCACATAATGGTATGATCCTAGTGTGTCCTCGAATATGATTGGCCGCATGGTGGCTCAGCTAAATAAAGTCCCGCCCCTGCCTGCAAGGATTCACAGCAAGAAAAACAGCATCCATTAACAGCATCCTCCAAAACATCCTCTGAATGTTGCATCTAAAACGTTAACATCAACATTATTTTGAATAATGAACATCCTTAAAACACTCTTTGAATATTAAAACGTTTTCTTTTAAACATTTAGAGAACTTATAGGCAGAGGAGGAAGAAGTACTCAACTGTTAAAGTTAAAGGTGACCTATCATGCAAAATGCACTTTTGTACGTCTTTTATACATGAATATGTGTCCCCGGTGTTCCAGGGAACTCACCAAGTGTCAGAAAACACAACCCTCTCTATTTTCCTCCATACCCAAATCTCTTAAAAAGTGGCTGCAACGGATCTGATACAGACTGATCCAGATTTGAACACTTCTCTGACGTCACATAAGTGGCGCTACAGCTGTTGGGCCAACTCCACCAATCAGGAGGAGACAGCCACGGACATTGCCGTTCGAAAGAGCTGGAGACGCTGTAGTACATATGCCAGGCCTGTAGATGGTGCTGTTCTCACAGAATTAGCCCATGCAAAGACAGTGTTAAATTGAGCGAAATGAGGAATGGCTAAAATGCATGATCTGTTAAATATGCCTTATATAGGTATGGTCCTACACTATATTATTCAAATATAGCATGATAGGTCCACTAAAAATAGAAGTACCAGAGTGTAGGAATACTCTTTTACAAGTAAAAGTCCTGCATTCAAAGTGTTAAGTAAAAGTAGAAAAGTATTATCATCAGTATAAGTACCAAAAGTAAAAGTAGTCATTGTGCATAATAATAACATATCAATAATATATATGATATGTTTTATAATGATTGATCATGAAAGTGTTCTCAAAGCTGGTAAAGGTGCAGCTAGTTTGAATGACTTTGTATACTGCAGGGTAGCTTGTGAATTTACTCCAGGTGGAACTAAAGTCTGATTTAACACTTGGTTATATTTCACATCATTCATCCAGATCTGTAAAGTAACTAAAGGTATTAAATACATGTAGTGGAGTAAAAGTACACCATTTACCTCTGAATTGTAGTGGAGTAGAAGCACAAAGTAGCAGACATTTGAAATACACAAGTAAAGTACAAGTAGCTTAAAATTGTACTTAAGTAGAGTATTTGAATAAATGTACTTAGTTACTTTACACCTCTGCTTGTAGGTAACGTTTGCCGAAGTGGTGGGATGCTCCCCTTAGCGGGGGTGGTCTTGAAAAATGGGCCTCACATAAACAGAGTCATCAGTGATTTAGCATACCTTGTATCTCAGAATAAGTCACAGTAACACAAACACAGCTGACTGAATCTTTAAAAGCTTTGTCGAGCACATGTTCTGTATACAAGCCTCTGAAGAGCTGCTGTTAGTGATGAACAGGGACCAGAGCACCGTGACTCGGCTGTTTATTTTACCACATCGCAGCAACGATGTTTATTCCAGTGATGCTGAGCAGAAACACTGTTCCAGTGAGAAGCCAACATTCCCTGGACCACTGCTTATTGAAATGTACACATATGCTTAGTAGTTTAGTAGTGTTATTACTAGAAGCTACTTCAGTCACTTTGTATTTTCACCTCATAATGCTGCTACTTTTATAAAGGGGCCTCATTATGCTTTTTGGGGTTTTTACTCTCCTGTGGTGTGTTCTATAGGTTCTTGTGCATGTAAATAGTCTGCAAAGGCTAAAATCCCTGTGTTCCCTCCAGAGGGAGTTAATCTTTGCTGATCAAAAGTAAATATGACATGATCCAGCACATCACAACCTCTATACATTAGAGAGACTTTCATTTAATGTAACCAGGTGTTATTATGGCTGGTGTTTGATCACACTTTGGGCCATTTATAAAAATATATATCACATCATGACACTCATTTCCGACCACAAAATGAAGCACAAGGATAGATTGTCTTTGGTTCAGTATTTCCCTGGAAGCTCAGTGCACTTTTAAAGGGGTAACTTTACCTTTAATGATTTAAAAGTTAAACGTAGCATTTCAAAAAGAATCCTTCGGCCTGTTTATTGAACCATGTCAAAGTATCCACAGAGTGGGGTCCCAGTTCTCTGACTCACAATGGCCCTCACATGGTTTACTAAATGTAGCAATCATACTGCACCTGTTTTCCCTGGGGGCACGACAGGGGGCAAGACCATGTGTTTCTAGAGATTAAGGAGGAATAATTGCAGTTGCAGTGAGACCTCCATAGGAACATTGGATCGGAGTACAGTTAATGTTCTGCTGGAGCCCGACAGACCTGTCCACCCCTGTGGTTTAGTTACAAACATTGCAATGGAAGATGCTATTTATAGAAAATATGCATATTAAACTGTTTTGCTATTGCTTTTATTCTCTGATATTATCTGATAACTAACTGTTATGTTGTCGAAACAATGTCTTATTACAAATATTTTTTATAATAAAGTAAAAAATTAAGAATTCTGTGCTAAAGCTGATCTCTTATGATGTCTTAAACAACTGAACTTCCTATAAAATTATCTAAGAGGCTATATTAGGCTCGTTAGCGTGGCAGGTTGAAAAATATGATGCTGAATATAGAAAATTCAATGAGCAATCACCAAAGCAGGACCTGAACACATCATGGCATAGCTAGCCCGGTATACTTCTGAACAGGTGGAATAAATACCATGAAACCACTCCTACTGGCAATTGATGATAACAAAATAAGGGTTTTCAAGGTTAAACCTTAATTCTTGCAATTCATCTGGAAAAAAAACTGAATTCTCTGACCAGTTTGTCCCGCTCCTTCTTTATTACATCACCGAACGTTTTTTCTCTCCCCAAAATACAAAAGAAAACTTTTTTTAAACTTGTCAGTAATGGTGAGTAATCACAGATCATTATTTTTTTTATCGAAAATATAAACATGTAGACTACAACGTGTGTAGTCTAAACAAATATTGATTATAATTTAAATTAAAGCTGCAAGCAGCGTTGAGCGGGTCTTCGACGCTCCGCAGGCTGTTGTCGACGTCAGGCAGATGTCTCGAGGACTCGGCCGTTGGCAAACGTGGGAAGTTTCAGGCCGATCGGACAATGTCTTTGAGTTACAGCAGTAACACAGACATTGTGTTTGATGGCGGGTGATCTGTCGCCATGGCAACGACATTTGATGACACCCCATAATATGCTTAGTTGTGTTGAGGGCTGCATCGTTATCAAACCTGTGAAGTTTTGGGCCGTTTGGAGCATGTTAACTGGAGTTATGAGAAAACCGTGTTTCACGGCGACCATTTTGTTACCATAGCAACGACATTTGACGAAATCTCAAAACTGACACATATATGTCTCGAGGGCTTCACGGTTAGCACACATGTAAAGCTTGAACAGTTTTTTACCATTCTCACAGGACTTATAGCAATATGGTGCTTAACGGCGAGGGAAGCGTTGCCATGGCAACAGCTTTTGAGGAAAACTCACTATTGTCATATTGAGGTGTTGAGGGCCGGACCATTAGCCATCATCTGAAGTCTGATGCCGTTTGGAGGATTTTCCATTGAATTAGGAGAACACCGTGTTTCATGGCGAGGGATCTGTCGCCATGGCAACGGCATATGATGACATCCCATAATTGGCGTAGAGCTGTTGAGGGCCGGACCATTAATGATAGTCTGAAGTCTGGTGGCGTTTGGACGATTTTCCATTGAATTACGACAACACCCTGTTTCATGGTGAGGGATCTGTCGCCATGGCAACGACATATGATGACATCCCATGATTGGCGTAGAGCTGTTGAGGGCCCGACCATTAATGATAGTCTGAAGTCTGGTGCAGTTTGGACCATTTTCCATTGACTTAAGACAACATTGTGTTTTATGGCTAGGGACGCGTTGCCATGGCAACGGCATATGAGGACATCCCATAATTGACATAGAGCTGTTGAGGGCCGGACCATTAATGATAGTCTGAAGTCTGGTGCCGTTTGGACGATTTTCCATTGAATTACGACAACACCAGATTTTTTGGCGAGGGAGGCGTTGCCATGGAAACGGCATATGATGACGTCCCATAATTGGTGGAGAGCTGTTGAGGGCCGGACCATTAGCCATCATATGAAGTCTGGTGCCGTTTGGACGATTTTCCATTGAATTAGGAGAACACCGTGTTTCATGGCGAGGGCGTATGATGACATCCCATAATTGACATAGAGCTGTTGAGGGCCGGACCATTAATGATAGTCTGAAGTCTGGTGGCGTTTGGACGATTTTCCATTGAATTACGACAACACCCTATCAGCCGTCATGATTTCCGAACCTTTTCTGTGCTTTTGCCGGTCGTTTTCCCTGTTTTGGGTGTTTTTCGCAGGTTTATCGGTCTTCGCCGACCTAGGTCTCAGACCCTAATAATTAATACAGGCCAAATACGCATTTTGGCTCCTATGTCACTAGTTGATTATTCTGGCTGAAGCTTGTCTACATAATAATAATCAATAATCAATGATGATGGCGTAATTGACTCTGTTGGGCAGTCAGAGATGGGAGTAATAGATGAGAGCGTCAGTTACACACTCCCAGGAGGCCTGTGTAATGTGTGTTAGGATGATAGTGTGTGTTTACTGAGTGGCAGCCAACAGACGGCACAAAGCTGCTCTCCACGTGGCTGAGCCTGCGGTGGGAGAGGCAGAGGAGGTGAGAGAGGCAGAGAAGGAGGACGAAGAAGAACAAGAAGAACAAGAAGATGTCTGTGGCAATAAAGAAAGGATTAAGTGCTAAGGCCGAGAGCAGAAAATGCGCGGCTCGGTTCTGGAAGATGTTCCCTCACCTCCTGCTGTGCCTGTCTCTTGTGGCCTACGCTGCTCTGGGGGCGCTCCTGTTCGAGCACATCGAAGGAGGGAACCTGGACCCTCCCAACCAGGAGTACCAGCAGTTTCTGCAGCAGATCGTCACCACTGTCCAGAACCTCAGCAGTAAGTTTCTGTTCTGTGAGCATCCAATTTCATTGTTCACACTAAAAATATTAAGTTGAACCTACTAACCTTGAATCGTTTAAACTTAATATTGTAGTGTGAAATTTGTTGACATAATACATTTAGTTGAAGTCAACATTTCAGTTTTTTCAGTGCAACCAAACTTTTCAATTGTGTATATATATTTAAAACAAAATTATGAATTGGGACCTAGTCATGTGTATCTTTATTAAACAGCATTTAACAACTAACTTTATTTAATGAATGATTTGTTCTACACCAAATATCTATTTATTTTCTCTACAGATTCAGATAACGTCTCTTTAGTGCTGGAGGAACAGATGCGTGGGTTGAAGGCCACATGGCTCCAGTCTCCAAAAAAATGGGATTTTTATGGCTCCTTGTTCTTCTGCTGCACTGTATTCACTACAGTTGGTAAGTCAACACGATTACATCAGTCATAGTCTATGCAAGTTGATGGCTCATATATGTAAATATATATTGGTGCATTCCCCATACAAATATTCTTAAGACTTCTTTCAATATTCTCAATACTTTAATACTCTGATGGTGCATTCACATCAGACACGAGGCGAAGATTCCTCTTGCATTTTGCGAGTTTAACCGCTGCATTGCTTGTGTTCAGCCGCGTCACTAAAACAAGAAGCTTCGGAGGGGCTTATCTCCATTTAGAAACCTATTGACAAAAAAGAAATTGCAAGTTTTATTCCCAAAAATAGCCAACAGCTGGGGCTCGCCATCGTTATCAGGAAAATGATCATATAGGAACGTACACACGGAGCCGCTTGGCTCCCCAGAGCGTTCCGTCCGCAGATCTACCCACCTTGGGACCCGTTATCGTTTGAGGGGTCCTTTTCTGCGGTTCCGTTACGGCCTCATGAGAAAAGTAGCAGATACAACCCGAACCGTATCCATGTAAACGGGGCATCAAAGCGTTCTGCTACAATTATGGAAATCAAATAAAGGTATTTTGTACTTATTGAAATCATTATTATAGTAGCTACCTGATGCAAAATCACCCTCCTTCTCTCTTTGTGGAGAGGTGTTTCTGTCGTTCACCACGTCAGAGCTTTCTCTTGCTGAGCTGTCATTACCACATTCTACGCTGTTTTCACATTGGCCTTGATAGTTGTTGATTTGGAACACCCAATTGTAATGAAAATAATGTTTTCAGCTTCACTGTTTTGGTCCACCTTGTTTCCAGTAGATCCTGTTTTTAGTGGGATAGCTCTGATAAAACCTGGCACCAATTGACAAAAATACATAGTTATTCATAGTTGAGCTGGCCATTCGTATCCTTAGAGGTCACTGCCCCCCCACCCTCCCCTGGAACATTTTAGAAAGTTGTTTATTATTCAGAGGAGCTGTTAATTTAACGACATTCTCTGTTTTATTTTATTTTTTAAATATAGTATTAATTGATTCATTAATGTGATGAGACAGTGGCCCATTTATGTCATGTTTGAATTTAAATGACACATTTCTAGTTATGTATTATTATTTATTTAGGCAGAGATTGTGTTTTGGGATTTTAACAAGATATCAGTTGACATTCCAAACAATAATCCATGCCAAAAATCCTGCTGTATTACTCACAATAACGGTGTGGGTTCTCTAAACAGGGAGTGTTTAGTGTGGCAGTGGGGGGATATAAATCTATGTCGGCCATTGTCCTCATAATCCGTGCGAGATGAAACAGACTACATTATATGTAATCTGATATTTGAATAAGGCTTAAATCATTGTATGGCATCACTGCAAGTGATGACAAATATAAACATGTATTGATTTAAAATGCTTCCTTTAGATATATATTTGTTTATGCTTGTGTCATGTGCCACAATGATGTCATGTTTTTCCCCCTAGGATTCCATAAAAATGTATAAATTAGTTTGCGTTAACCTTTTAATCTTCCAACATTTATAGACAGACTGAGGTACTGGTACATTCAAGCTCTCTCCTGTAGTTTCATTGATATCACTCCTTTGCCATGCAGTATACATACATAGCCATATGTGTTTCCTGTGAGATTACAGTCTGTGGGCATGCTTGGGTCCAGCATGGCAGAGATAAGTGAACGATTCTGGTGGTCATAAAGCGAATGGTCCAACCTGTGTAACGTCAGCAACAGAAAGTCCCCCAGGACCAAAGCCACACAGCTGGGGTAGCACTGGTAAAATGTTAGCTAAATGCTAGCTGAAGCATAGTCCATCTTCCAGCCTCTTGGAGTTGTTTTCTACATTGGATTGAATCCAAACACATTTATTTTTTTCAATTAGTGAACCAATATCTTAGCAAATACTAATTTTGTCACTTTAACATTTGCATATTCATTTGCATTCAAAGATATTCAGATAGTCAGGCTAGCAGCTAGCTCTTGGGATTGCAGGTTGTTTGGTCAGTTGGTCAACCCCTTTATTTAAGACTGAAATAAGGTATTCTTATCGATTGCATGCATTGTGATTATGTAGATAAATGTATGTTCCCCCTCGAGATGAATTATAATGCTAACATCAGCATGATTGCATTTAGTTCTAAGTAACACTAAGTGCAGGCTGACAGACCCCCACAGGCAAACTGTTGACTCTGTCTTAGCTTCAAACCTCAAACCAACTAGCTGAAGATATCTAGAGGAAGAAGTCAGTTATTTCAGAACATTTTCTTTGTTAATGTTTTACTTTTCATACTATTGTTATGTTATTTAATATTATTCCTTATTCCATCTTGTATTTATCTCGAGCTTGCTCTTTTTCTTGACATTATTTGATGCGTAGAACTATGTGAAGATACATAAGTAGCCTATGTCTGTTACTTTCAGATACATTATAAGTGGTTAAGGAGCACCAGCTAATGGCTAATGGCTTCGCAGCAACAGGAAGCCCACAACTCACTGAAGAGAGAGCACTCTCAGAAGAGAATGCTTTTTACAACACCACAAAAAGCTTATTAAAGGATGTTAGATGTTAGAGGCACATTGTCTTCTGTTTTGCCCTTTTAGTTGGGAACTTCCTTCATCTTTTCACCACGAGTATGAGGGTTCAAGGCAATGCTTCCAGGCATATAGATCAATTTTTATCTGCCATTGTATTATTGCATGAATGTCCATTGTTTGAAAAAGTAGCATTTGTTGATTGATTGGAAGGCATGTATTTTATGACACATGGCATGCATGCCATTTGCTTGTTTGTATAAAGGATAATACAGTTACTCACTGTCGAAAAGTAACCAAGTACACTTACTCAAGTATTGTACCTAAGTACATTTTTGAGGTACTTGTACTTTACTTGAGTATTTCCACTTTTACTCAAATAAAATGTTGAATGCCAGACTTTTACTTGACACAGAGTCAACACTGTGGTATTATTATTTTCACTTAAAGGGGACCTATCATGCAAAATGCACTTTTGTACCTCTTTTATACATGAATATGTGTCCCGGTGTGTCAGGGAACTCACCAAGTGTCAGAAAACACAACCCTCTCTCTTTTCCTCCATATACAAATCTCTAAAAACGGGACTGCAACGGATCTGATACAGACTGATCCAGATTTGAACACTTTACTGACGTCAGTAAAGTGGCGCTACGGCTATTGGTCAATTCTCCACCTATCAGGAGAATGAGAGGTTGGGCCACGGCCGGCCATTGCTGGAGCACTAGAGACGCTGTAGTACATATGCCAGGCCTGTAAGTGGTGCTGTAGTCTGCCACAAAAGCAGCGAAGAAGACTTCCCTTGCATGGTTGCCATGGTTGCCCTTCTGTTTATTCTCTGCTGTGGCTCTTTTTCTCCCACCCCGAGGCAAGCGTTTGCGCATCCTGCTTTAAAACAAATGAATAATGACTATATAATCCTATGTAATGGATAATGTGCAGCGACGCGGTCATTATGGGGAAAAGAACACCGACAGGCTGATCAGGAGCCCGACGCGAAGCGGAGGGATCTAGATCGGTATGAAGGCACATTATGCAATGTGCACATTATCCCGCTTATTACATGGCCACATTCTCGACAAAGTAACGACATGACTCCCAATATTAATTGAAATGCTTTTATGGATTTAGAAAATGATTTTATTGATTTAAAAAATAGTTGCATGTATTGATTTAAATTGACATGCATCCGCTAAGAAAAATAGTCCGTTGTTACAGTTTGAACTAACGTAGCAACAGCAGGAACTGCTTCGATAGTGTTTTTGAGGAGCTTTTTGATTACAGATTTGAAAACATCGTTGCTTGCTTTAAAAGTAGCACAATTCATTATGTCAAACCTTGGAAAGTATCTAGATATCCCTGCCCTAATGCCAAAGTAACTGCCAAGTCCCCTCTCCTGCAGGGGGGTGTGGTCCGCTGCAGCTCACAGAATCAGCCCCCTGCAAAAACAGGGCTGGAAAGAGCAAATAGAGCGAAATGAGGCATTGCTAAAATGCAGGATCTGTTTGGTATTTTGAAAATGGCCCTACAATATATGTTTCAAATATAGCATGATAGGTCCACTTTAAATAAAGATCTGAGTACTTCTTTCCCCACTGCATTTACTGTATCGTTAAAGGTTTTATTTTTAGTATTATTATTTATTCATGTTTTTTTTCAGTTTGAGCACAAGAAAATAATATGCAACAGTAATCGGAGATAGCAAAATGACACAGGGTGCAGTAACATTATGTGCTTTTGATATTTTAAATTCCAAAGTCTGCCCATTATTATGGTTGTGTCCGGAAACATGTTGATTTATATATTATATATATATATATATATATATATTAATCCTCTGGAGCAGAGAGAGAAGCTGTTGATTATTGTTATTGGTCGAATGCACTTATTGTAAATCGCTTTGGATAAAAGCGACAGCTAAATGCAATGTAATGTAATTGATTAATGCATCAGTGTTTCTTAACTCACAACTTAAAATGAAAGTTTGTTTAATAAAAGAGCACATGTTCAATGTGAAAAGTGACCGTAGATAGATTACTTCAGTTGCAATTTGGTGCTATATATATAATAAGAAAATTAAAAAAATTAAAACAACTTGAATATCAGGGGGGGCGCGGGGCTCCGTTAGCAGAAACACTGAAGGTGATAAGATGGGGGGGTTACCTTGGTTGGTGATTGGCTAATGGTTACACAAGCCAAAAAATCGTTATGACATCATAAAGTGGCCAAAATTTGATCAGCTCATTTTCAGACAGGTTTTTATAGAAATGGATCAGGACAAAAAGTGAGCAAATAATTTGTCCTGAAACTTTCAGAATCTCTTTACACAGAGGGGAAATATGTTTATGTATAAAAGACATGAAAAAGTGGATTTTGCACAATAGGTGACCTTTAAAGCAATTTTTTTTCCATTCCATTAAGTCAATTAATCTGAATCCATAATGTTATAGCTGTGGTAAGAAGTAATGTTTGCCTGTTTCACAACTCCTAACTGTCCATTTGTCCATTGTTGTTGCAGGGTATGGGGAGATCTATCCAGTCACCTTGATAGGTAAAGTTGTGTGTGTGCTGTATGCCATGGCGGGCGTTCCCCTCATGCTTCTGGTCACCCTTGATGTGGGCGACTTCCTCGCCATTCTGATGTCCAGAGCCTATGTGCGCATTCACGCCCTCTTCAAAATCCTCCGCTCCCACTCATGGTCACCTTGGAAGGCTCGGAAAAAGAGAGAAGAGGTCTCAAGCAACCTGGCCCTGGAGGAAGGTACTTTTTTTTTTAGCCAGGACATTGTTGTCCGTGAACCCCTTGACATTCGCCAGGTGCTGCACAGCCAGGCGGACGTACGGCACAAGTCCATACACCTAGAAAACAACAAAGAGATCTTTGAGAAAATTCTCGCTAGGGAGAAATTACTAAGAAAGGGCCCACTGCTCCGAACCCTCTCCTGCCCAGAGCTAGACCGGCTGCCCCCCCCACCCAGAGGATATGCCATATGGGACTTTACAGGGTTGGGGAATGGAATGGAAAAGCTGGATGTACCCTTTGTCCTGATTCTTTTCATCGTGTTTGCCTACATTTGCTTAGGTGGTTTGATTCTGCCCTTGTGGGAAGCAGATATGAAGGGCTTTGATCCCTACTACTTCTGCTTCATCACACTCACTACTATTGGTTTTGGCGATATTATACCTAAGCACCCTAAATTCTTCATGCTTACCTCACTCTTCCTCATTGGCGGCATGGCCATCATGTCCATGGCTTTCAAGCTAGGTCAAACACGAATTGTAAGCTGCTACCGCCAATGCATCAAGTTCATCAGCAGGGGAAATGTAGAGTTATTCAAAAATGAACAGGGTCACTAAGTAAGCAAGTGAATCTCAGCCTCATCCAAGAACTGTACAAGCTCAAAGGCCTGGTTTTGACACAGGTCCAGACAGGAGACTGTGGGAACTTGTTCAGAGCATTCTTTGTGCTGGCTGTTTGGTTATAAGCATGAGCAAAATAATAAAAGTGAGCATATGCCAAATGCTTTTGCCAAGTGAAGAAGGGTGATATTTAAAAATGATTCATATGAAGAATCTATAGAGCTATACTGTTGATCAGAGGTGTGGACTAGAGTCACATGACTTGACAGTAGGTCAAGTATACTATTAACAGTTTTTTCAGGAAACGTTATCTTAAAAGCTCTGCTCCGGCTTTTACCGCGGAGCCACCCAAAATGAAAGAAACCAGGAAATACCAATACCAAAATACAGAGTCTTTAACAGAAAAGGCAAATTGCGGCATTTGAATGGCCCCTAATTGTGCGTTCACATATTCGCATTGCTCTAATCGCTCTAATTGCATTGCTCTAATCGCATTGCTCTCATCGCTCTAATCGCTCGTTTCACCGCGGCTGTCAGCTGTGTTTACTGCGTTTTTCAAACAAGATGCGCTGTCGAGGGGGCGTGGCTTATCTCAATGTAGATACTATGTAGATACCAACTACAACAAAATGAATATATTTTACAGTGATTTAATTGTAATACACATTTCCATATCATGCCGAACTAACAACATACTGATACCGGTTTGTAAGAACCATGAATTAGTGCAGACAAGACGGCAGGAAAAACACTTTTAAAATGCGTGCTTTCTGAATGCTGAACGGATCGATCAGGCTAAGCTAACGTTGTAGCTGCTCCGTCCACACCCACAACAACGTCATACAGACAGAAGTATCTCACGGCTGATTGGCGTACACGATTAGCGTGGCTCCCTTCAATCCCGTCAATCCCGTCAATCCCGTCATTCAAGTCATTTGCGCCGCCTGAGTGAATTACGTCTATCCACATTTACATTGACATAACATGTAATCCAAGCCCCAGGAAGTGCGCCGGACTCTGAGGAAAATATTCGTTGTGTCCAAACGGCGGTACTACGATTTCCGTATCAGTCCGTGACGTCACCCGGCCCAGAAATACTTTTTCCCATTGACTAACATGGGGAAAGAGATGTCTGTAAATCAGCGGGTAATTACTAAATAAACTACCCAGTATTAACTATGTCATAGCCTAGACCCTCCAGAAAAACGCGGGCAAAAGTCCTTGATTATGCGGGCTAAAATCCTTGATTATGCGATTAAACATGCAGGGTTTTTATGTGATTTTATGCGGTGAAATTGCGGATAGTTGCGAAATATGCGGAAAGTTGCGAAATATGCGAAATATAATTTTTTTAATATTGGGCTGTCTTATTTATTCTCTCTCACACACAACCTGCCATTAACGTTAAACCCTTTTACTATTCAATTAAACACATTCAATGTTTATTTATTGTAAAAGCAATAGGGCTATTTTAATCACACTCTCACACACACACACACACACACTTATCCGCCTCATTCTGTTTTCATTTACTCGTTCGTTATCTGACCAGCTTCAATCTTGTAGGCTTCTCACCTCGTTTCTTGTAGCCCTCGAAAGGGTTTTGGAGGTTGATGCCTCGGTGAACGTGAGTTGTTTGGCTTTCTTGTCCGCAGCAGCAGAAAGCATTTTCGAATCTTTGAATGAATCAAAGTGGGTCGTCACCGTCGATGTTCTCTTATGCTCCAACACACAGTTGCACGGGGTGCAGAATAGTTTCCCCCCACTTTCATGCAAGACATCGGGGTACTGCTTTGCCCGGTCTTTAGCAGAAATGTTCGTCGGTAAATGAGATGGATTAGATTTTTTCATCTTGGTGTTTTCTCTCTCGTGTGAGTTCCACACGTTCACTCTACGGTGTTGTTTACCTTCTGTGATGCGCGAGCTGATGACGTCGCGTCATCATCATCACCACTTCACGTCAAGACGAGTTAACTTTTTTTCCCCTCAACTTTGTGTGGAAAAATGCGGGATTATGCGGCCTTTTGATAAATATGCGGCATTTGCTGATTATGCGGTCAATTCTGCGATCGCAGAATCATGTTTTTCTGGAGGGTCAAATTGCCCTTATTAGAATCATTCCTTAAAGTTGTAAAATGCACTAAAAGCCGAATCTAGATTTTCTCTCTCCATTCATTCTAGTGAGCCGAGAGCGGGAGCCCGAGGGGCGGGGCTTCAACTGCGCATGCTCTATGAGCGTACATACGGGTACTTCTGCTCTGACAGCCAGGCATGACGGGGACATCTGTGACGTATTGCTCTAGAAAATCTCAGGCCATTTTGTCCTCATGCGTCAATGAACAGCTCTCATATGAAAGAACGAGACCCCACCTCCGACGTAAAAACTTTTCTCGTTCTTAATATAGACTATATTTAGGGTCGATATGGTATTGACTTTATTTTAAAATAGCAGATCTCTGTGACCGGCTATAGTTTTTCGTCCTTGGTGAGTGTGTGTCTCTGCCTTGGAGCTGCAGAACCCCGACCCGTCCTGTAACACGGAGCCCGTTTCTTAAACCATGCTAAATGTATGTGTGCATAAAGCTGAGCAGTCATAATAACACCGAATGTGGTTAAGATCCAATTGTTTACCGTGAGATTTACAGCATACTTTTGGCCATAATCGCGCAGCCCTAAAAATGAACTGAGATTTCCACACATTTTACTCTACTCTAGTATGCAGACCAATACAAAGCACGTACACATTTTTCACGTATTAACAAATGAATATGTAAAGTAATTCAAGTTTAATGTTACTATTAGAACCATTATTTGTTTACTACTTTTATTTGTATTGTCTCATTTGGTAGCATCAATGAATGCATTTGATACAGATACAGGAGCAGATTATGTGATGTGCCACCACTACTTCTTCTTCTCTTTTCTACTCATAGGCGCAACCTTGTGGCAAAAACTTGCAACAACAACAACATTAATACTGCTTCGAGCACAGTGTGAATGTATATGTGAATGACATTAGAAATGATTAGGAACAACAGTTCAAATTAAAATTGATTGTGGGGTCCCTTATAACATGTTGTACAGAGTGGAAATACATATTCTGTTCAAATTAATCAGAGATCTTATTAATTAAACTCCTTCTGAATTAAACCGTCACAGTAGCCTATCTTTACTGTTCCCTAAAAAAACATGTTACTTTATCAGATGAGAGAAAATGTATTAAATAATTAATATGACTAATAAAAAGCAGTTTGATCTGCAGTTCAAGAAGGAACAACTATGCATTTACTGATTTTGTATTTAATTTTTGTATTATTATTTAGCTATGTTACTCTTTAGTAAGGAGCAACTTGTTAAACAAATAAATACAATTTTGTCAAAGCATTCATGATTTTTTGTTAATTGAATATAGTATTATTCTGTTGTTGCATGTCATTACATTTGGTGAACAGCACATAATTACTTGTTAAAGACTCGGTTTTCAAAGTTTAGACTTGGGCTTGCCCATCCTGACTTGGGACTTGACTCGGGACTTGAGCGCAAATACTTGAGACTTACTTGTTACATGCAAAACAGGACTTGGGCCCAATCCCAAACCACACCCTACACCCTACCCCTCCGTGACGGAGTGAACTCCGTGGAGTGACACATGAGGCTCCTCCTGTCAGATGGAGCGAGTAAATACAGCAGCAAGCTTTGGGACGGCCTCCCCTCTCTCCGGCAGAAACAGGAAATGCCGTAACTGTATGTAACAACGGTTTCAAATCAGCATCTTTTTGACAAAAAATGTAAATTAATAACTCAAATAAAACTCCAAACATCTTTCATTTTTTGTAAAGCTCTTTTAGTTTTAGACCTGATGTTTATAAGCTTCTTAGTTTTTGCAACGGTCTGTAAATATACACAACTTTATAATAAAATGCACACATTTACCTTTTTCTAGACTAAACACAGGTACGATCCTAAGTTAAAAACATATGAGGTCATCATGAGGTTGTTAACATCGTAGTTTATCAGTGGATGTTTGCTGGAACTACTTTTTAACAGCTTGTTTCCTGACGGACACACACAGCGTGACTCCGGTCAGGTAGAGACCGGTCTCAAGTCAGCATCGCTGCAGACTCGCTGTTTGAGGGCTTGATAGCCCACTCCCCCTCCACACCGCTCCACACTGTTTGGTTTGGAACAGCACTTAATGTGGCGGACCCTCCGCGCGAACGGAGGGGTAGGGTGTAGGGGTAGTGTGTAGGGGTAGGGTGTTGGGGGCGGTTTGGGATTGGGCCTCAGTCCCACCTCTGCTGTTCATACAACTGCATATCTGGCTGCAGTATCTTGCCAAGCACTAATTATGAGTACTCTAATAGTTGCACTGTGCCTAAAGTATTACAGAGGATTGATAAAAGGCAGAATTCAGGATTTGTTTTTTAATTTAGGAAAATGTAATAAAATTCCTTTAAATTCAGTCTTGTTTTTAATTCAAATGTAAGCGCTCACATAGACACATATTACGGCAGAGTTTATTACAATGGTGTGTTGTGTAGCTTATACTTACACATTATCCAAAATGCTAAAAGCCTGTAGATAAAAATGCAATCCACCACAATAGTTCTGAAATAAAAACCAATAGTCAATACCAGCAATGTGAGTTTGACAAATTGTTGGAAAAATAGTCTAATACCCTTGACCAGTCTCTGTCCAAGCACAATTTCAAAGTATGGAGTGGTGCAATGATGATTTATTTGTGTAGACTCCGAAGTAAGCGTCCGAAGGAATCCCTCGACTAACAGCAATTGGAATTTAAAATTGGATTCCGGAATAGTGCAGAAAATAAGCTCTGTGGCAAACTCATCTAAGATACTTACATGTCATGTTCAGTAGTATACTCTCCACATATTAACACCATGGTCTCATGGCTGCACATCACCACCACTAAGCTAAAGGTGGCTAATGTTCAGCGTGATTGTGTTTAGTCTTATTTAGTGGTTGTTAGCAGCTTGGGTCGTATCCACTGACATACTCAGAATACTCTCAGTGCTCCTTGCTTGGCCTCTAAAAATGTATCAAGGAGTCAGAACTTATAGGAGTGATTTAGGAAACTTCTACGAGCAAAGGACATTAAATTGAAAATTTTAATTAAATTGATAGGGAAAACAGCCTTATCATTAAATCAGTGTCTTTAGACCAACCCGGTATCACAGCAAGACGTGAACATGTGACGATGTACCATGCTGGAAGTCGTGAAGATGTCACGATTTCGTCCCTTCAAACGTGACAGTTACACGGTATTGTTAACCCATGTTAACCAGTGGAGAAATACCCGGAAATGCCAAGCAAATGCTACCCCGACGGTCGGTTGTTATTGTCAATATTAATATAATAATGATTTTTTTTTTAATAGTCACACTCGATTACGCCGATTTTCTTGTTGCCCCAGCTGGTCGACACCTCTTTTAGCAGAAACAAAGGCTACATTAACGTATTAAATCGATGTTAATCCATGCGTGTGGATGTGGAATTAAAACTGAAAACGTGACGTAACCCTGTCCCTTTCTATCAGCTGTACACCGTTATGGTGTAAATACAGCCTATCTACCAATTGAATCAAATATAAAAGTCAGCCGAATTAGTGTTGATACTGCAAGGAGACGCATTGTGTGAAGAGAAATGTAAGATGTTGTTTAATTGCTTATATATTTATGATCCACGTCACGTTTTCAGTTTTGGCGGCAGTTCTTCATGTTTGTCTGTCTTCTCATCAGGGCTCTATACATAGAGAACTACGGCAGATATGTAATATTTAATGCAGCCGAACCCTGTATTACAATGCCGTTATGTGATGACTTTCAAAGAGAAAAGAAAACACACTCGGAATAATGTATTATTTAAAAAAAAAAAATCGGATTTCACATCGCATAAACACCAAATCCCAGCGTGCATTGCGGCTAAACCAACCAATCATCGAGCTGAGGATCTTGCCTACGTCTGTTTCCGGTTTAGTTTATGACGGATGTATTTTGTTATACACACATTCCTTCACATTTACATTTTAATTTACATTAAAGTATTTCGTGAGGCTTTCTTTTTAAATGTAACTACGGTTGTAGTTGAAGAGTTTGTAAATTAACATGAACCGAAGCTGTTGCCTGGCAACGCAATCTCACAACGTCACGTCCGTTAATTCCACATCCACACGCACGGATTAACATCCATTTAATACATTAATGTAGCCTTTGTTTCTGCTAAAAGAGGTGTCGACCAGCTGGGGCAACAAGAAAATCGGCGTAATCGAGTGTGACTATTAAAAAATAAATCATTACGTCGGGGTAGCATTTGCTTGGTATTTCTGGTTATTTCTCCACTGGTTAACATGGGTTAACAATACCGTGTAGCTGTCACGTTTGAAGGGACGAAATCGTGACATCTTCACGTCTCCCAGCATGGAAAATCGTCACATGTTCACGTCTTGCCGTGATACCGGGTTGCTTTAGACATGGTGTTGGACGAAGTAGCCTTTTAACATGCTGATAGATTTATTTTTAAAATGTTGTTAATTTTAGAAATTAACGTATTTGGTAATACCGGGGGGAAATGACTCAGCTATCATCTATGAGTGCTTCTCTGTTGAGATGGACCACACACATTACATCATCCTCTCCAGCAGCATCTAATCATGCTCCTAATTCTTGGTCTTTTGAAATGTACTCCTCCACTATTAATTTTAAGATTTTTCTTATAATTTTGTCCTTAGGAGCATCTCTTTGAAATTGAAGCTTCATGGATACGGCCCCTGATGTAAAATGACTCGTAGTCCATGAGAATGATAAAATGAAGGTCATAGTCACAAGACAGGGAAGTTAGGAAACTGTCACATCCCCGTAGAAAAATTCTCCCAGCATGAACCAGGTTAACAGACTTATGATAATAGTATGTGGTTTTTTTATATTTCACTTAATAACAATTGAATGCAGTTAGACAGAAAGTGATGTTGTGTACTGCACAATTGTCAAGATATTCTGATCATGCAAAAAAAAAAGAAGCTTGATGAAATCATGTTGTGTCTTTTTGTTTCCTATAAATATACTGTACAACAACAGACTTTCTCTCCATTAAGAACGTTTGGTGACAAGTCTGCAAATATTTGGTCCAAATATGAGTAAAGATGTAGTATGGAAACGGGGATTGAGAGATGATCTGCTTTATATAATGGTCAAAGAGCTGCATAATATGAAACATTCACATGCTGCCTGCCACTCCAATTTGTATTTATGTTTGTTTGTATCCATTTATTTGACAGAGACCGTGCACATTAATAGTCATTGCTGAAAATGTGCCAGGGTTAGCCCAATAGACTATAAGAGTTTTTATTAAATACATTTGCACATTTGTATGTGAACATATATAATTTGTAAGGTCTCAATACTTTAATATGTTATTTATGTCACTTAGTTTTTCTTAAAATGATGCCATGGTTGTACTCTTTATCTTTATTTATTACTAATTTGTGCTTTTCTCTTTTATTATTGCAAGCGTTTTACCTATGCCTAGTCTGCTGTAGCACTGTAAATGTCTTTGCTGTAGGACTAATAAAGGAGTTATGATTCTGATTTGGATTGTCCTTTTTATTGTCGCCTTGTCCTTAATGTGACCATATATAATAGGATTGAGTGTGGTAGTGTTGTAAGCAGAGCAGCAGATGGAGCTGCTGTGTAAAGACGATCTGAGGACAGGCAGCTTTCACCTTTTGGAATGAAACTCATTCCCAACATCTCTCTTTCTCTCTCTCAACCTCAAACTCACATCTACATTGTTCATATATTTAACTAAATAGTGGTAATAATTCAATTATATTTGTTTTTAAGTAATCCATGTACTGATGCAAGACCCTGTGCTAGTGTGGCTGGTGTGTGAGCTTTGTCTTTGTACCGTATTGTTGTATTATTTATCTGCCTTGAAAAACATGTAATACAATTACTTTAAAAAAAAGTAGAATCCATCAAGCATTTAAAAAAGCATATCATAAGATTACAATTGCTGTGTTCTTTGGTTGTTCTGCATTGACTCTTTTTCCATGTAAGCATATTATAATCCTTTATGTATTTAGAGCCAACATGATGCCTTTAAGGACACTTTCAGCCCGTAAACTCAGTTTCCTGTTCGGACGTAGCTACCTATCCATGACGCAAATGCCAATTGCCAAGTGTTGGGGAAAACTCTTCAAACATATTTTAATATGCATACCCTCACCCCTTGGTGTTTTTTTTAAATATTTTAATCGTAAATCATAATTTTACTTTCATTATTTTAAACTTTGGGGGAAGATCCCTGAGTTTTGACCAGAGTCTTTAATTCATTATTACATTGTTGTCTAATACAATGTGGGACTGTTACCACGCTATTACATATTTGTACATGTAAATAGTCATTGTAACGGATCGCAGTTTCATAGCCACCCTCCTGACCCTGGTGGTCATGAAGCCCAGTGTTTCCGGTCTGCTGATCAGCCTGTGTCCTGGTGCTGCTGGTTTGAGTGTTCGAAGGCAGGTTTGACGGGGACCCGCATACAAAGGAAGAGTGACGTCAGCAGCGGGGGGGGCACTTAGCAGCCTCTCTCTCTCTCTCTCTCTCTCTCTCTCTCTCTCTCTCTCTCTCTCTCTCTCTCTCTCTCTCTCTCTCTCTCCTCCTGCAGCTGGCTATTCATCTCAGGTGAGACTCCACTCTGCAGCTCTCTCACATCCACAGCTCTCACTTTGACATCGGGAAGGATTTTTGAAGTTACCCACCCATCACTGTCTCTCCAGGAAGACTTGACATCCGTTCTGTTGCCTTGCTCTTTTCGGGACTAACACCATGTGGAGATTAGATGCGGTTCGGCAGTTTAATTTGCTCAGCTGGCTCAGAGAGGAGAGAAGATCGAGGAAACTGAGCCTCTTCATCGTGTTCATCGCTCTGCTGCTGGACAACATGCTGCTGACTGTAGTCGGTAGGTGCGCTCCTGTTTTCTCACCTGTGAAATCCCTGCGCAGTTTGATTCTTTTGCAACAGGTAGCCCAGTTTACAAAGTCTGTTCAAAGATGCTTAATTTATTTTTGGAGTGTTTGGCCCCAGTCTGGAGAGGAGCGCGTAAACTGTGGCTAGTGCGCACCGGATTCTAAGCGTGCCACATGTAGAAACCATGTAATGGTCAGTTTGAAATAAAGTGCAAGTTGCAGGTCAGCAAAATATAATATGGATGATGATTTATTTTGAATATGTTTTACATCTTTCAATTATAATCAACGCGCTTGCTCGCCCTCCATTTAAAGACTGTAAAATGATCAGATTTGAGCTCAGTCTAACCTCTCCATCTGAGGCTCAGATTCAGAACCCGATAGCCTTCTGTAACTAAAGTAAACTGTGCAAGAGCAGCTGAAAAATACTTTTGATAAGGTCAACCTTAGGTAGGCCTAGTTATCATGATCATTTGCAGCAAAATGTGATGCTCATTCTTTATCTTTTTACAAAACTCACCGCCGTGAGCTGAGGTCACGGCGTCTCCAAAATGAGAAATGGAGTGTTAGAGAGAATAAATAAATAAGACAGCCCAATATTATTTTTTCCGCATATTTCGCAACTTTCCGCAATTTCACCGCATAAAATCACATAAAACCCTGCATGTTTGATCGCATAATCAAGGATTTTTGCCCGCGTTTTTCTGGATGGTCTACATAATACACACATGCACACAGAAGTATTCACACTTGTATTTCCGGATCCACACTTGTGTTTTTCAATGCACACACAAATGTGTTCCGTTTCATATACATGTAAATAAAATCCAATTACAGAAAAAAGTTTACATATGTATTTTTGATTCTCACATATTTGTTTTCCATTTAAAACCTCTGCACCTGCAAACACAAACAGCTTTCTGTGCAGGGATCGCTGTGCATTCGTGTGTGGGTTTTTTTAGACTCCCCTGACGCTCACCCGATTCTACTTATAAGCGCGCCCCCACGAGGGTATGACGTGGCGCTTCATATACGCATTTTGCGCTGTCCGGTCAGCTCGCTAAACAGAGGGCGGAGCATCAGGTGATCATGCAGAGCTGCGTGTCTCCATCAGACTCAGCAGCTGATCTGATCTCTCTCTCTCGCGTCCGGTTACACTTCACTCGCGTTTATGTCCATATCGATCAGATCCAGCTCTCCTGATCGGCCTTTATAGAGAGCACCGATCAAACTATTAAGAGCCGATAATGACCGGCGGGGCTCCCCCCGTTGACAGTTCACTCTAGCACTGGCTTCGTAGTGCACTGATCGATCAGGCTAAGCTAACCTGTAGCTGCTCCCTCCACACTCACAACAACTTCATACAGACATAAATAAAGCAGCTGTATTCGCCATACAGGAAACACACATTTAAAACGGTTTTGCCTGCCGTTTTTGTGTACACAAAGATTTATTAATGGTTCGGAAAGTGGCGCGGTGCCTTAATAATATAAAGGCTTGTATTTGCGTGTGTGACCTGCCCCACCGGGGAGGGGGGGGGGGGGGGGGGGGGCGGCGATAATAAAAGGGGGTTAGGATACTTAACGCTAACCTGGGTTCCCCAATACGAGCCCTTAGGACAAGTCACGCAGATAAGAATAAAAGGATGGGCAGGGACGCGGCCTCAAGTTCAAATGTTTACAAACGTTTATTATATAAATAATCAAGTAAAAGTCAATTAAAACGTATTCAGCTTTCCCAGTCGACACACCTAAGTCCCACGATTGAAGGCTGGCTCTGACAAGGAGAGAATAACTATAATAATTACAATATCACACATAATGATAGTTAAAAAGTGATTCTTCTGCACAGTCTCTGCTGGGGCTGTCAAGAAGCCTCGTATAGGGGGAATACACGCCTATCAGCCAGACAACGATAACTGGAACAAGAACACTCGTAATAGTCACAGCTGATTTGGGTGAGGAGTGAGTGGGCATTTAAAGTGTAGCGGGAGATGCTGAACTACGTACAGCTGCGCGTTTTCCTTATATGGAAGGGCCAGCTGACTAAAGAAGGGGGGTGTGTCTTAAAGGGCCAGTGGCGGCCCAGCCACGTGAAGAAATGATCTGACAGCTAATCCTCAGAAAACAGTAGCGCCGGCTACACGTGCATTTCCTGTTCGGAAAGTGGCGCTGTAGGCTACTGAGAGTGGAGGTGTCCTGACATTAGCGCCTGTCAGCTCCGGACTGCGCAAAATGCGTACATGAAGCGCTACGTCATGAACGCAAGAAATGTACCCTCGTGGGGGCGCACTCATGTGATTGGCCAACACACTCTCACTCCATAATCGTCCAGGAGCGACGTTTGGTCGGTGTCCGTTGCGTGCAGTTGTGACGCTGCTAGGCTCCTTCAGCTTCATAAAGGGACGCAAATAGCTTTCAACTGATTGCAATGTATTCCCATCTGCGGTGGGATTTGATGCTCATGGAAGCACAGCATTCGTTTGTGTCGGCTGCCCTTAAAGGCAATGTGAGCGTCCATTCTCATTGGATAACGGAGAATTGTACACCCGGAAGTAAGTATTCCCCTTACTGTCGATTGATTTTACAGTGATATCTGCACTACTCATCGACTAAAAAACACCAGATTATCTTTGTTAATTACACAACATTGATTGGTTTAAATTGTGTGCAATGCTTTTGTATTTTTCCCCTTCGATTCGGAGAAACAAATATTTTTTCGGAGTAAAGGATGGCAGAAGACACTACACTACCCAGAATCCCCAGCTATCGTTTGGACTACACCATGTGCTCTGTTTGACAAACCCCGTGATAGTCCTCAAGCTCTGTGATTGGAGAGTGTGCTCCGAGGGTTACGCCGAGCCTCGAACAGCACTTGAAATGGGATGGAACCACGGCAGACTGTCCAAAACTGGATTTGGATTTCGCTGGTAAGGGGGCTACAACTACAACAAGATGAACATATTTGACCGTGATTTAATTGTAATACACGTTTCAAAATGATGCCGAAGTAACAACATACTGATACCGGTTAGTAAAAACCATGAATTAATGCTTTGACAAGTCTGCAGACAGACGGCAGGCGAAAAACCCTTTTAAAATGCGTGTTTTCTAAATGGAGCTTGGCTAAGCTAACGTTATATATGCTCCGACCGTCCACACTCACAACAACGGCCTAATACAGACATAAATAAACCTGCGACTGTATTCACCATGACACAGACAGTCTGTGGTTTGTACTTGTTTAACTTTTGTCTAGTTTCTGAAGAGATATGAAGAGATGTGAGCTCTGAGTGCTAAGAGCTAACGGCTGTGTTATTTTTCTGGGGCTCTCATTGAAGATGACGTCACGGCTCCGCCTACACTGCGTTACTATAGTAACTACCCCAGTTCCTAAACTGTAATCGAAGCGCATCATTAAAGTGAGCCAGGCCTAATAAGGCCTAACCAAACCGAGCGAGGCCTGCAGTGGAAACGCGCCATTAGACAATGGGCTGAACTGGAGGATCAACACTGACGCTGTGTACGAGAAGGGGATGAACAGACTCTATTTTCTGAGGAAGCTGAGATCCTTCCACGTGTGCAGCAAGATGCTGGAGATCTTCTACACTCTTAGAAGTAATGTGTCATTTTTTTAACACACTGCTGTGTCAAAAGCAATTCAACACATTCAGTGTCATTTCTGAAGCATTTTACAAACACATGTGTCAAATAAAATGCACATAGCCAACACATTAGTGTGTCCACTGTCCTGCCCAATCACGGTTGAGTTATTTCAAATGTATCATTTTTCAACTGTCCATCAAATATCCAAACTGCCCTTTTCACCTCTGGCTGCTGTGGAGGATGGATGTGTCAGCGGAGGAGAGTCTAACACTAGGTAAGTTGTTACAGAAACAAAACGTTTTTAACAAAGTGAGCAGATATTGTCATAATGTGAACAAGGGGTCTAAATAAATATTTTTTAACTTAAATAAATATGTTTTGCCAATGCTGAACAGCTAAATATTGTTTGAGTTTAGCTGCCTGGATGACAATTATTTTCCTTTAGGCCCATCTTCTTTTTTTATTATATTTATTTTAACTTAATTTGGCTTACACTCTTTTCTGTGACCATCATTCTTCATTTGGCATTATATTGATAGCATTAGCAGCTATATGTTTAATGCTATCTAGCTACTTTGGCTAGGTTTCATTGTTCGGCCAGATGTGGCGGGAAAGTGAGAGTGAGAAGACCGACAGAGGCTGTGTTAATATACAGTCTCTTACAGTGCAAATAAATAACCCGGCACTAAAGTTATTTATTAGTAGTAAGTGTACACTACAGTTTACCTGTTTCTGACTAAAAACACCAGCCACTACTCTATACTTGCAAATATTATATTGTGTAGAAGGGAGATATCATATCTGCCTCTTGTCACTATGGCAGTTGAGACGCAGCGTCACGTACGTCAGGCCTTTCCTTCCGACCAATCAAATCGTTGGAAGGGAAGGCCGGCGGGCTTTCCTTGACATGTCCCTGACACAGCGCACTGTGGGTGTAGTATAGTGAGTGTAGCGTGCAATACTGTGTTTCACCACAGATTAATTATGAGGGGCGCTGTTTCAGTCTTTGTAAAATACTCACTGACAACAGCGGAGAGATGTTTTTTAAGTGTATTGATCACAAAATGTAAACGGCATGAAATAAAATCACCTAAACATAAGAAAGTAAGGCTGAAACATAACATGTTTTCTCTCTTGTCGTCCAGCTGGAGCGGGTTTTGTTTGGGGGGGGGCTGAGTGAGGCAGTGTCTCGCTGGGTCAGTGCACCGCTGAGGTCGCACACTTCTCTCTGCAGTGGTGGGCCGACCCTTCGTCTCTCAAACACCGGATCAACACAGAGGGTGAGTCCGTGTTCTTCTTTATTCTTGTAACCTCAGTCTTATGTTCTGTGAGACTAAACCATCTCCGTTTCTCGTCCCTGTCCTCAGGATACTCCGAGCTGTGCTCCCAGCTCTCCTCGCCTTCTTTTAAAGGCGTCGACTCCTTCTACGTGCGGGTCAATCTCAACATGGAGCCTCACGGGGACCCTCCGTCTCTGGGTGTATCCTGTGATGATATTGTACACGTTAGAGATGCAAGACACAACCCTGTCCTCAGGAAAATATTGCAAAAACTCTAGCTCAGAAACATCAGGTTCAACAGATGTATCATTTCCAGTTTGGTGACCCGTTCAGTAATAAGTGCAACGTCGACAATGCCTGCCCTGTGAATATTGGTTCTCTGAAAAAAGCTGATATTATACTGGAAGGACTGAAATCAGCCCTAGATGAAAATGTCACGATGAATAGCATCATTTATGTCACACATTCACTGACCATACAGGACTGGATCTGTGCTTCCCCTTAAAACACAGCATCAAGGGGAGCACTTATTTGGGGAAATTATTCAACTTATACCCCACTGTGAGACATTTCACTATCTCTTTAGAATACTGCAAGTTCAATACTTTGATCATTTCTTTGCATACGTTATGCAAGAAACTGAAGACTTTGAAATGATAACATTAGGCGATGTTGCTGATGTTACACCTCTTGATCTACTTTCGGATTTTAGCACTGACAAGCTTTATCTGAATCCGAGGTATAAGATTTGTTAGGTGGGCTTTTATAAACTGATCTGTTTATTCTCGAGAGAACATTAGAGGAATTACAACATTCTCATGTTTAAATGACTTTCTTAATGAAATATTGTGCAAATTAAATATGTGTATGATAACAGCTGGATGGAAACACATCGCAATGTCAAAGACTTCAAATGTTTTGGCATTTTCATAATAAAAACTCTTAAGTACTGTATATTTAATATTAATATTTAATAACATCTGCTTGTAGTGACTCTGTGATATTAAATATTTGACGATTATGTTCATGCAACAATAGTTTGCTGACTATTAACGGTACGTCCACACAGCAGCTTTTCAAAAATCTTGAAAATCTTGGAGCTGGCCGTGTCTGAAAGCTTGGGGATTTTTTGCGGGCAACGCGACCAACAACCAATCACATGAATCTCCCGCCCCCGACATACAAAGCAAAAAACCCCGGTGATTTTATGCGAGCAATATATATATATATATAAACTCACCAAACAGGCGAAAACCTACCAGTTTCACCCACTGTCTCTGCCACCTCCCTCCATGCCTGGTTCCTCCGGTTTGTATCCCGTTAATAGTTCTGGTCGTAAAGAACCGGGTGATTTGCTACCGTAATTTCTCGTTTGGAATATGAGGAAATGAACTGCGGTCTGGTTCTCCCTGCTTACACGCGGTTTGATTGGCTAGCGCTTCTACTGTCAGATTTGCATAAACGGGATTTGATTGGCTGACGCTTCCAGCTCAGCTTCAAAAGTTGAACATTGCTCAACTTTTGAATCCTGATAATCCTGGAAATCCTGGAAATCTTCGCTTCGCTCCCCCACAATGCAGTTTGGCGAAAAGCGAGGCAAAGTGACGTCATCCCCATTCAAAGTCAATGGGCAGAGAAGCGTTGGAAGATTTGTTTAAAGCTGCTGTGTGGACGTACCGTAACGGCCCTACACACGGCGGCGTGCGTTACCGCTTGGCGGTGGGCGTGTCTGAAGCTTGGGGATTTTTTACGAACAACGCGACCAACAACCAATCACATGAATGTCCCGCCCCGGACATACAAAGCAAAGCATTCATGCTACATCCATGCTGGCTAAATATACTGTCTATGCTTGCTAGCTGTCCATTCAAACGAAGTACACTGGATATAAACTCCCCAAACAGGCGAACACCTACCAGTTTCACCCACTGTCTCTGCCACCTCCCCCCATGCCTGGCTCCTCCGGTTTGTATCCCTGTATGTAAAGAGGGACTGGTCATATAGTACCGCCACGATAATTTTCTCCTCCATTTTTTGACATGGGAAATAACTGCGGTCTGGCTCTCCCAACATACACGCGGTTTGATTGGCTAGCGCTTGTAATGTCAGATTTGCATACGCGGGATTTGATTGGCTGACGCCTTCGTCGAGGCGGCAAAAGTAGAACATTGCTCTACTTTTGCAGCGAGCACCGCGAGAGAAGCTACGCTTTGCTCCCACAATGCAGTTCGGCGAATCGTGACGTCACCCCATTCAAAGTGAATGGGCAGAAGCGTTGAAGCGGCAACGCACGCCGCCGTGTGTAGGCTCCGTAAGTTAGTTTTAACCAAGGTTTTTATAGGTGTGATTTTATGAATGATCTGTTCTGTCAACATTTGATGAATTCGAAAAATATTAATGTTTTTAAATGTTAAAAATCATTTTCTTAATGAGATATTGTGCTAATGAAATCCTTGTAAATAAATGTCCAATGAATGTATTCTTGCATTTGATTTTTGAATAAAAACCATATGCACCACCTGGTACTTCCAGTAATCGTCATTGACACACAATGTGCAGATATAACACAATCAAATGTTAATTCTGGTTAAAGAAATAGAACACAAAATGTGCAGAAATAAGAAATGAGTGCGTTCATCTTGGTTACACATTTATGACACACAATGTGTAAAATGTGCACATTGTGTGTTAGGGGCATGTAACACATTTTGTGTGTAAAATGATTTACACAAAAATCAACACAACACGTGTTGTCCCTGAGCACACTCTGTAGGTGTGTTGAAATTCAACACATGTGTCATTTTTGACACATCCCTATACCAGTCTGTTGTGGCTAGTGCACTCTTCTTTGCTGCGGTCTGCTGGGGGGGGCAGCATAAGAGCCGGTGACACCAGCAGGATCAATAAACTGATCAGGAAAGCTGGGTCTGTCATCTGCATCAAGCTGGACCCCTTTGAAGCTGTGGTGGAGAGGAGGACACTGAACAGGCTGTTGTCCATCATGGATAACCCCACCCATCCTCTCCACCTGCAGCTGGACAGTCAACGGGTTTCATTCCATTTCAAAATGCTGTTTGACCTCGGCGTAAACTTCGCGCACTGCCACTCCAACATCCAATCACAGAGCTTGAGGACAAATCACGTGGTGTAGTCCCAAATGATATCTGAGGATTATGGGTAGTGTAGTGTCTTCGGCCATTCTAAGCTGAACAAATATTTGTTTCTCCGAATCGAAGGGGAAAATACAAAAGCATTGTACACAATCTAAACCAGGCATCCTCAAACTACGGACTCCGGTCCGGATCCGGACCGAACCACCACTGTCTCCGGACTCTGAGCAAATTATACTTTGTATATGTATTATCTCTGTATTATATGTGAGACATCGCCACAACGCATTCGCAACGAGTCAAAATTCTCCTCTATGTCCACTGCAAACAGCGCTCTGCATGTCTGACTGTTCCACTGTGTTCCACCTGTGTGTGTCAACGCTTTGGTCCAATCACATTCAGCATCCAGTCAGCGTTTTTTCCCCCCAAACAATCTGCGAATCAGAGGCACAGTAGGCCAGGTCTTCGCGGAATGCGGGTGGGAAACATGTGTGTGTCTCTTTCAACCTGTCTAAGTCAGAGCGAGAATTAAAAAAAAAAAATTCAGAGCGAGAGTTAACAGCTCATCTAGTTCCATCTGTACTGTAGCTAGTAGCCTTGTTTCACCTACTGGGGTGGCAACTGACACCCTAAAAATAGGCCTTGCCACTCCAGCTGCCACCCCAGTTGGCAGCTTTGTTTTGAAAGAAAAGTTGTGGCTCATCGGACATTTATGAGAGAAAGTCTCTAATGTCCGAGTGCAAGTGAATGCAGCACAAGATGCACATCATGTAACCCCTCCCCCGGTCCTGGCGCGAGCGTGGACATACGATTGGCGGCGATTTCATTTTGAACTGGACGGCGCAAAACGAGAAGCATTCGGACCCAAGCACTGAAGGAATGAGGTATTTGCGGTCTGACAGAGAAGAGACTGTCAGTTTGGCTGTACTCAGCATTGAATCAAAACGCACTAAAGCTGTTGATCTTAATACGTTTGTGAGGCGTTTTGCTGAACAAAATGGTAATCGCCGCATTCAGCTGTAATAGACATGTCAACTTGATGCTCTGCTCACGGATGAGCATACACAACTATTAAGATGATGAACTTACGTGTGTACATATATTTTTTTCTTTGAGGGGGTCTGCCCCCAAAAAACTGTTTTAAGTCCTGAGAAAGTCAAATAAGACGGTGTGTAAAACTACACTGCCCAGCCAAAAAAAAGTAACCACTTTAATTGAACTAGGCCAGTAGGTAAGGACATTCCACTGGATAATAACTGCAGTATAAAAGAATGCATGACTGAAGTGATGGAGACCATGTTGAAGGCAAACAAAAAGAGGAAATAACAGGTCAAATCAAGCAAATCCCCCTCTCAGATTCCACAGCAACCAGAAGAACATAAATACTGGCTGGTGATTTGATTCATCAGCTTTGTGATGGAATAAAAAATGCACAGTGCATTTCCTTAGCTGTGGGTGAGTCCACTGACACCACTGACAATGCTCAGTTGCTGGTGTTTGTGAGTTTTTATGATGAGGCAAAGGGGGAGTTTGTTGAAGATGTGTTGGGCCTGACGAACCTCAGTGGACACACAAGGGGGCAAGACATTTATAAAGCAATAATGTGAATGCTGAACGAAAGAGGGTGCAGCTGCCTTTATTCATAACTGTGCAGCTCTGACACTGCGACTCTGAGGGGTCAAGCACAGACACAATAACAATGAAAACTGCTGCATACAGATTATTTTTGTTTTTGCAACCTCGTGTTAAGAATCTTGTTGCAATTGTTTAAAAGTTTGAATGACCGTAATAAACGGACCTTTGTCTTATTGAAACATTTATTTTGGACCTTTAAGATTTGTATTTGAGTACCCCTGATCTAAACCAATCAATTTTGTGTAATCAACAAGGATAATCTGGTGTGTTTGAGTCGATGAGTAGTGCAGATATCACTGTAAAATCAATCGACAGTAAAGAGAATACTTACTTCCGGGTGTAAAATCCTGCGTTATCCAATGGGAATGGACGCTCACATTGCTCTCCGTAATACAATAAAGGGGACATGATCAAATCGGAATATAATGTTCTTTTAAAAAAACGTTAACTAAAGGGAACAATCTATTTGACACAGCTGAAGCTCTGGCCTTCCTTAAAAACTAACTAATTTAATAAAAATCACAGTTGTATTACACACAATGCACTGTTTTTTGAGAACAACAATTCGTAACTAATGCACCATAATACATTCTGACGAAAAATAAAAATTATTATGAATACAAATAAAATAAAAGAAGCCTCCCGTGAGTTACTACAAGCTATAAAGTAGATTTTAAAAACGTGACACTTGTGACCATGACACTTGTCAATCAACAAACACCTTTTCATGTCCACTTAAAATGTCCACTTAATTCCAAAAGTAAATATCCAGAGGTGGTTGGTCCATTGTGTAATGTGTAAACTGTGGTGACCACTGTATAATGTCATAATTCAATCTAGGAACTACAGGCTGGTATGGTTCCGCACGGACACATTAGTTGGTACCTCCTGTGTTTGTGTCCTCCTCCTTTTCTCTCTCTCTTGGCTACTCAGACTGCAAGCCAGCAACATGTCCTTTTCTGCTCCGCAATAAAGTTCACTTTTGCACCTCCATTGCACCGCCTCCGACTCCTTATCTCTCTGCACTACAACACCATTGTTCCACAAAGTCTCATAGCTCATGGCTGCTGCTATGATACATCATGTTCAGCACCTCCAAAAATCTGCTTTAAAATGATTTTAAAATAAAGAATTCAGTTAATACAAATTAAGAACATAGCACTATCAGGCCACTAACTACTGTACGTTTGAAATGCTGTTAGAATGAGTAGAGGGAGACAGAACTGCATCAGAAATGTGTCTTTGGCTCAAGAGCTGCACCTATAATGTCTGACAAGATCAACAAACATTTCTAAAGTTCATCCAGGTGTGAGAAAATGTGTCCACAGCACGTGACAGCTAGCAGGATGTGTGAGCAAACTGTATAAACATGGACTTATATCATATGTAAACTTGCTAATGAAAGGTTAGGCCCTAGGGCAGGGGTCTTCAGCTAAAATTCAACGAGGTCCAGTTAGAGAAAATCTCCCCATGCAAAGGTCCGGAACATCAAAATGTCTAACTTGCTTCATGAATTAGTGTGATATATATTGAAGTGACCTGTAGCTTTATCAACGTCTGCATGTAATCAACAACTGACTGCCAATCAAATAAAGAAAGTACAATTCAAAAACAACTATTTATTGTCAATTAACATTACTTAAATACTGTGGATATGTGTAATGTTCCTCTCGGGCTGCATTTACAAATAAAATAGAGAAAATAAATAAAATATCTTTTGAAAATATGTGCATCTTAAAAGTGCTTAATTTTAGATAAATAAAATAAAGTGTAGCAGCAGCTTGAGTGTCCCTTTTTCTTTGGTAACCGTTTCACATCATGACTTAACAGTTTCAGACGATTATAGAACAATGTCAGTCTTTACACATCATAACAACTGAACAGTTTTAAAGTTTCTCTTTCTTTCCCTCTTATATTGCAGTCCCTCACTCACTTTGTTTAAATTCAGTGTGAGAATTGAGCTCGAGCTTGTCCTGCCAGGAGTTTGTAAATCTGAGCTGACATGGTGTCAGAGCCATTCTCACACACATGCAGGTGCTCATTGGTTTCAGTGATGCAAACACAGGTAAAAAAGAGAGAACTATTCGAAGCAGAAACAAAACAGCATAATATACCATCTGACAAAGGCCTGTGTTATAATGCTTCAATTAACTGCTATTCATTATAATATACTCAGATCAATAGGAGACAGAGATGTTAAGTTATAAATCAAGGGTTTTTATTATTATTTACAGCAGGGGTGGGGAACCTTTTTCCTTTCAATTTTTACAACATCCTCCGAGGGTCGTACAAATTATTGAACTCAACCTTTGCTTAAAAAAACTAAAATCACAGCCCATTCATTTGGCCTTTCTTTCATGCTGTGCAAAGAAAAAGCAACCTCTTAATCCAGATATCTCACCATGACTCACGTATGCATGTGCACGGTGTGGCGTGACCACCAAAACAGAAAGATATGGACACAAGATGTGTGCAAATGACTTTAGTATCCTATCCATGTGAACATGATTTAAGTGGGGGGGGGGACCTAACCTCTAGGGGGGTCCGGGGGCATGCTCCCCCGGGAAGATTTTTTTTTAAATATTGAAGTTAAAAGCATCAATCTGGTACACTTTGAGAGCAACATTAAGAGATCTATGGATACATCTCTCAACACCCATATGAAACAGAACTGTAAGCATATTTTTCTTTTTGGATATTTTACAAATCACTCCCCTTTTAAACTCTATTCTTGTTATTTTTAACAACTTTTTTGTTACTGTCATATAGTATTTTATACCTGTTTTTCATTTAGTCTCATTAATAACTATAATGATCATATCAAGGTGTGCCTTAACCTCAATGAGCTGAGGTTATTTGAGCCTATCACATTTATATTAAAAGATTCGGATTCCCAGCCACACCAATACAGTGAGAAGGACAGCACAATAGGTGTAAAATGGTTTATTTATACAAAGTTACTTTAAAAACACTCCTTTGATAAATACTTAAAATAACGTAAGGTTAAAATAATGTTCAATAAATATAAACCAGTTACTTAAGAATTACAGTTCTAGCAGGGGTTGATAAAATCCTGAAAGTCCTGTCCGCTTGGAAGCGAACTCAACTCCGGGTTTTTGCCAGGCAGAAGTGCAAGGTTCAAGTCCCTTCCAGGAAATCCAGTGACAGGATTTCCACGCCCTCTGTCCGTCAGCCTCTGGTCGCGGAGCCCTCGGTAAACAACAAAAGGAGACTCAGGGGAGGAGACAACAATGTAACTTTCGTGACGTAAAACTAGACGACCAAAAGCAGGAGAAATAGCCACTTCCCTTTATCTGGAGTTTGTTTCAGCGTTGAATCCGATGGTTAGAGGAGGGTCCGGTCCGATCTGCGGCAAGGTAAGGAGGAGCAGGAGGGATCCGATCCGGTCCGATTTGCTGCGAGGTGAGGAGGAGCAGGAGGAGGGATCCGATCCGGTCCGATCTACGGTGAAGTGAGGCAGCAACTAGTGATGGCAGTTTGACACTGAAGCTTCGAACGGAGCTTCAACCCTGGACTTCCTATTCCATAGAAGCAGTGATTCGAAGCTTGCTTCAAATCAAGTGACATATGACGTCCGAAGCAGCAACTGCTTCAAATCACGTGACATGTGACGTCCGAAGCAGCAACTGCTTCATTTCCTGAATGAATCACTTGACTGGTTCACGGTCCATTCACGCGATTCAATGCACTGCCTCGTCTCGATTCTGACAGGTTGAAACAGTTTCAAACTTGAGTGCTTCAACTAGGGCTGTGCAATTAATCGTATTTTAATCGCGATTACGATTATGGCTTGCGACGATTATGAAAACAGCATAATTGACAAAATACGATTATTTTGCTGGGTGCGCTTTCGCCCCTCCCTAAAAGCCCACTCGGCCACGTGGGAGTGACAGGTGTTGTGAGTGTTCAGCGCGAGCGAAGATTACATTACATTACATTGCATTTAGCTGACGCTTTTATCCAAAGCGACTTACAATAAGTACATTCGACCAGGAAGACACAACCTTGAAGAAAACAGAATCATATAAGTACATCAGGTTTCATAGAGCAGAACATTTCAAGTGCTACTCAACTGGCTTTAGGTAAGCCAGTCCTTTATTAGTATAAAAGTGCTTCGTTAATAGTTATAACGCTCGAAGTGGAGTCGAAAGAGATGAGTTTTCAGTTTGCGCCGGAAGATGTGCAAGCTATCTGCCGTCCTGATGTCAATGGGGAGCTCATTCCACCATCTTGGAGCCAGGACAGCAAACCTACGTGTTTTCGCCGATGGGAACTTGGGTCCCCCTCGCAGTGAGGGCGCAACGAGTCGTTTGGCTGATGCAGAGCGTAGTGCACGCGCTGGGGTGTACGGTTTAACCATGTCCTGGATGTAGGAAGGGCCAGATCCATTCGCAGCATGGTAAGCAAGTACCAGTGTCTTGAAGTGGATTCTAGCAGTTACCGGAAGCCAGTGAAGGGAGCGGAGGAGCGGAGTGGTGTGGGAGAATTTAGGAAGGTTGAAGACCAGACGAGCCGCTGCATTCTGGATGAGCTGCAGAGGTCGGATGGCACATGCAGGTAGACCAGCCAGGAGGGAGTTGCAGTAGTCTAGGCGTGAGATGACGAGAGCCTGGACCAGAACCTGAGTCGCTTTCTGTGTCAGCTGGAGACGTATCTTCCTGATGTTGTAAAGCGTGTATCTGCAGCAACGGGTTGTAGCAGCGATGTTTGCAGTGAAGGACAGGTTGTTATCTAGGGTCACACCCAGATTCCTTGCAGTCTGAGTCGGGGAAACAACTGAGGTGCCGATGTTGATTGTTAGGTCAAGAGTGGGACAATCTTTTCCCGGGAGGAAGAGCAGCTCAGTCTTGTCAAGGTTGAGCTTGAGGTGGTGAGCAGACATCCACTGAGAGATGTCAGCTAGACAAGCAGAGATGCGTGCAACGACCTGGGTCTCTGAGCGGGAAAGGACAGAATTAATTGGGTGTCATCAGCGTAGCAGTGGTAAGAAAAACCATGCGGGCTAATGACTGATCCGAGCGAGTTTGTGTACAGGGAGAAGAGGAGGGGACCAAGAACAGAGCCCTGAGGGACCCCCGTAGTTAATTGACAAGGGTCGGACTCAGACCCTCTCCAAGTCACCCTGTAGGTACGGCCTTTCAGGTATGAGGTGAGGAGGGAAAGTGCAGAGCCTGAAACTCCAAGTTTTTGGAGAGTGCGAAGGAGGATCTGATGATTCACCGTGTCGAATGCAGCAGACAGGTCCAATAGGATGATGACAGAGGAGAGGGATGCAGTTTTGGCAGTGTGCAGTTCCTCCGTGACAGCAAGGAGAGCAGTTTCTGTGGAGTGACCTGCCTTGAAACCAGACTGGTGCGGATCCAGAAGGTTGTTCTGATTGAGATAACAGGAGAGTTATTTAAAGACAGCGCGTTCAAGTGATTTAGACAGGAACGGGAGGAGAGAGACAGGCCTGTAGTTTATAACATCAGACGGGTTGAGAGTGGGTTTCTTTAGGAGAGGGTTTACTCTTGCCTCCTTGAGACTGTTTGGAAAGTGACCAGAAGTTAGAGAAGTGTTGATGAAATGGGTGAGAAACGGTAGAATATCAGGAGCGATAGTCTGAAGGAGGTTTGAAGGGATAGGGTCCAGAGGACAGGTGGTAGGGCGGGCAGAGGTAATGAGGGTAAGAACCTCACTTGGAGAGAGAGGGGAAAAGGAGGTCAGTGTGTGGGTGAAAGGAGGGTCTGGTGACCCAGCGGTGAGTAAAGGTGAGTCAGAAAAAGAAGAGCGAATATCATCAACCTTTTTTTCAAAGTGGGTAACAAAGTCGCTTGACTTGAGGAGGGGGGAGGAGCTTTTGGAGGGTCCAAGAGGGTGGAGAAGATGGAAAATAGTTTTTTAGGATTGGAATAGGAAGATTGGATCTTATCTTGAAAGAAAGTGCTTTTTGCCTGAGAGATCGAAGCAGAGAAAGAGGAGAGGAGAGCCTGATAGGTTAGGAGGTCGTCACGGTGTTTGGATTTCCACCATTTCCGCTCTGCTGCCCTAAGGACAGTTCTATTAGCACGCAGTGCATCATTTAGCCAGGGAGCAGGAGGGGACTGACGAGCCTGCCGAGATGTGAGAGGACAGAGCGAGATGTCAGAACAATTTATTTTTATTTTGGTCTAATTTATTTTTATTTATCATATTAATAATATATGTTTAGTATGGTTTTGGAAGTGCGCTCCAACATATTTGTTGATCTTGTTTATTGGTAAAATATTATTTGTTTTAAAGTTCAATAAATGGTCAATGAATAATCGTCAAAATAATCGTGATATCAATTATTGACCCAAATAATCGTGATTATGATTTTTGCCATAATCGCACAGCCCTAGCTTCAACACTTTATGACCGCTCTAAACAATGCACAATGTGTGGGTTGTTGTCGTAGTTTGCGTTGTTGCTGTTGAGTTGTTGTTGGTATTGCATTTGATATCATTATAGAGCAAGCCAGGAAGAAAGATAGGTCGTTCTGGCTCGGGAAACACTTCGAAATGTGGAAAAGTTGTGAACAAAAAGACAATTATCAGTAATATAAAAACAGTTCAATATTTCAAGGAATAGATAGCCCAGTGGGTACAGCCGGCGGCCCGAATGCGGCGATGTCCTCCGCGCAGCTGGTTCAAATCCCGGAATGGACGTATTTTAATCATTGCTTTTCAACTTTAATAACTGATAAAAGGCCCTCTCCGCCCAAAAACATGTCTAGCACTCTCTAGTCTCTTCTCAATAACCCAATACACACAATTATCAATCTTTAATTGCAAATAGAACATGATATTCAGTCTTTGTGTGTGTGTGCATCGAATATTTTTCAAGGCAAAGATACGTTAAACCCACTGCAGCCTTGCACTTCGCCAGGAGAGGTCGCTGTAACGGAAGCTTCGAGAAATGAACCTATTTCCGACACAATTGTCCAAGTGGTTCGACGCTTCATTCAAAGCTTCATTTTGCCATCACTAGCAGCAACTGTCAAGAGAAGAATAGCTGCCGTCTAGCAGGTAGTCGGCGTATTTATGGGGGAGTGGATTTGGCAACTGGCGAATGAGATCGCTGATTTTCACTGGGTGCCGGTGTGTCAATCAGCAGTGTCTGTGTCTTTGTTGTGACAGTTCGTTGAGGAGGTTAAACAAGCATGTAAATAAAAAGAGTTCATCGCTAAATAGCGCACAACATTAAAATCACAACACTATATGTAACATGCAACAATTATATAAAAGGTTTAACCATTCGTCCCACTGTCTAACATACTGACTTTATTCACTTTGTGACACTGTAGTGCAGGGGTCCCCAAACTTTTTCCTGTGAGGGCCACATAACTTTTCCCTTCTCTGATGGGGGCCAGGTCAGTTTGTAACAGAAAAAGTGTGACGATCGCATGGGTGTCTAAACGTAACCATTTATTGTTTTCTAGAAAGCCACACATAACCAAATATTAATAACCTTTTCCGGGATCTTCACAGAAAAAAAGTCAGGAAATAAATAATAACACTATTAATGAAATAAATAATAACCAAATAACCCTCTCTGAGTTCTTCACAGAAAAAAAGTCCATTGAAAATTACTGTAACTTTCTGTTGTGCCGTGCACAATCTTAACATCAGGTAAAAGTTTAGCTTAGTTGTCTATTTTTTCGGGGTTCGGGTGTTTTGTTTGATTTTAAACAAACAAAGTCTTGGCTTTCAGAATATGAAACTTTAATTTCCTATTTATTTATTTCTCACTCGCAATCTGCTCTTCCGCAGCGCTGCCCCCCCCCCCCCCCCCCCCCCCCCCCCCTCACTCCGCTGAAATTATGAATGTAAGAGTATAGTAATCATAGATAACACTGCAGGGTCCGTTACAGTTTGTTTTCATCTGATTTCAATTAAACAAAGTCTTGGCTTTCAGAATATTAAACTTGTTTCGGCAAATTCAGATGATAAATACAACTTTGAAGCTTCGGCATAATTATAAGCGGAGAACGGCAGGCATAACAACAGCCGGTGTTTCTCGTGAGTGTTTTCCCCGGGAAACAAACACAATACACACAAACGCAAAATTACACAAGCACACACACTCACACACACACGTATACTGATGTAAACAAGACGAAAGTCTTTCTCTGGTCTGCATCCCCTTAACAATTGTATGTTTTGAGCTGTACTGTACTGTACCCAATATACAAGCTGTTAATAAACTTTTCAATCAATCAATCAATCAATACACACACACTCGCGAGCTTCCCCTCCAAACGAAAATATCTTCCCTCGGTAGTATTTTGATCATTTGCTCCGCTAATAATCAATCAGATCGATGGATTCCAGAGAAGAGACAACTTTGAAGGCCTTTTTCTCAAAATGATGACTCGGTGACAGTCATTATATAATGTGACATATTTCGCTTAATATTTGAAGTACAAAAACAATCCTGATATCATTAGAAAGCTAGGAATATCCTCTTTCCAACAGTGTATACAACTCAAAAGGTGTCTTCGGGTCAATGCGACTGATTTCGATAGAGCAGGTCACAACATTTTGACAGGGGCTAGTCTAGGATTCGCGTGGCCAGACTGAAAAAAAAAAAAAAAAAAATCATAATGCGTCTCTGGTATTGTTCAGGGGGCCGGGCCAAATGTGGAGGCGGGCCGTACCCGGCCCGCGGGCCTTAGTTTGGGGACCACTGCTGTAGTGACTGTACAGTCAGAGTGTACTGTACTGTCTGTACACCATGTATTTTCTACATCTCTACATGTGTACATTATACAGTACATACTACATACATAGTGATGTACATACATACTGTTAGAAATTAAAATCAATGTTGATATGGCGTAATTTGAATTAAATACACTATTTAATTTAAATCAGTTTTATTCTGAAAAAAACGGAAGTTCACACTAACTTAATACTTTTATTCTGAAAATTCTTCACTTCCGGCTAGCATTAGCATGTGGCGAAATGCTACGTTTTCAAACCGTGAATCGAAGGTGAAATGACATGTGATGTTGTACACTGAGCACACTGGGATTAGCACTCATTTATTGACGCTGAATAACGTTTATCAGGGAATGTTTAAATAACCACAGACACCAACCTGGGCTGGCGGATGAGGAGAGCGCCTCCTTTTGCAATTTCATTTGTACACCACCGCATCTTTTGTGTAATTAAATGCTGTTAACTTTTATAAGCTTCCCTAGACTCTTTTCAGTCTCTCCTGCCTTCAGGGAGGTTTTAGATGGTTTAGAACAAAAAGGAGATTATACGTAAGTGCTAGTTTTTTTGCGAGTCCAAGTACCGGTTCCCGACGTTCCGGTTTTAACCCGACTTGAACCGAAACTTTGTACAAGTCCAGTACCGGTGTAGGCATAGATATATATATATATATATATATATATATATATATATATATATATATATATAAACACTAGATGACTCACCCGCGCTGCTGGCCAATGGAGACCGACGTTGCCACATGGCCGCCATCTTGCTACAGGCAGTTCTCTCATTCATAACATTATGGTTTACTATTTAAATAACCATAGCTTGCTCAATTTTCAAACATCAAAGATGTAGTTATGATACTGTATAATTATAGTCATGGACTTTCTTATGAAATTAACATTAAGCAGATAAAGCAATAGCTATACACACACACAAGGTATTTATATTAAATATTTGCCGGTGTATATATTTCCATTTATTTTTATTATATTGTTAATATTTAAAATAAATTATAAAATTAAAAATATATATTTATATTTGATATATAAAAATCGGTCTCATGTTACCACTCTGTAAGCCAAGAGTTGTTAATTTAGCAATGCCTTAGCTTGAAGAATAGGGACACAACTAATGACAATAGCATATGGTGGTATATTATTTAGATATTCACACCTTTATCAGAAGAACCAAACCAACATAAAATGAGCTCACAGACAGGCCAGTTCTGTCTCATTTATCACAATTAGACGAATATATAAATAATAGTAATATGGAAATTAATAAGTTAGTTTTTTAACAATTCAATGTTCACTTATCAATACTGTGAGCCTGATTTTTTTTTTACATTCTCCAACAGAAAACACAACTCAGCGTACTTTTAAGAAATTGATCTTAATAGGCTTTTCCCCTTATAAGGCAAAAATATGTTTTGAGGCTCTGGACAAAAATGGCTATTTTGATTGTAAAGGTTGCCAATCCCTGGGTGTAGTTTCAATGTTTGCACATGTTTATTCAAGTGTATGAGTGACATAGAGCAAGTGAGATGGCCAGTGGTTCTCAAACATTTTACACAGAGTACCACCTCAAATTATATAATTTGTTAGTGACATTCCACATGCAAATAAAACAAGATAAGATGGTACTTTATTGATCCCAATTTGGGAAAACATTTTTAGTTACAGCAGCATAAGGGACAAAGCATTTTACAATGAATTAGAAATAAGCAAGGAAAATAAAGAAAGAGGAAAATATACATGTTGAGTTTGGCAGGATATTATATATATAATATACATAAATATAAGGCATATGGAATATTAATGTTAAATATTAAATAGATTATATATGTGTAAAATGTACAACGTGGTTATATTCAAGAGAAACTATGGAGCAGAGAGTTATCTTCCAGTCAGAGGTGATTTGTTGAGTTATGGCACTGCGGAGCTGCAGCAGTCTGTTGGAGAAGGAGCTCCGTTGACTGTCCAGCTGCAGGTGGAGAGGATGGGTGGGGTTATCCATGATGGACAACAGCCTGTTCAGTGTCCTCCTCTCCACCACAGCTTCAAAGGGGTCCAGCTTGATGCCGATGACAGACCCAGCTTTCCTAATCAGTTTATTGATCCTGCTGGTGTCACCGGCTCTGATGCTGCCCCCCCAGCAGACCGGAGCAAAGAAGAGTGCACTGGCCACAACAGACCGGTAGAAGATCTCCAGCATCTTGCTGCACACGTGGAAGTATCTCAGCTTCCCCAGAAAATAGAGTCTGCTCATCCCCTTCTTGTGCACAGCATCAGTGTTGATCCTCCAGTTCAGTCCGTTGTCTAAGTGCACTCCCAGGTATTTGTAGTCCTCCACAACAGCCACATCCTCTCCCAGAATGCACAGGGGTAGAAGAGACGTCCTCACCCTCCTGAAATCAATGACCATCTCTCTGGTCTTGGCCACATTCAGAATACTCACAACATTAGGCTGAGGTTCATCTTCCGCTCTTCTTGAAGTGGTTGTGCTTCTTGTTGCTTCTGGCTAAAATAAACATTAAAGACATTTTGAGTGTTTAAAATGTGCTGTAATACACAACACATTATTTATTCCTAAACTTGCAGAAAGAAAAATTAAAGTGTGACATTTAATCACATATTTATCAATCAATCTTATACACCTTGAATTCTTGTTGGCCAATGATACACATACCCTTTGAAGATGAGCTGGGAAATTGAATACTGTTGGCACAACACCATCTTTAAGCCGGACAGTCTGCCCCGTCCTGTCAAAGTCCTCACTCCTGAAGTACTCACTGCAGAGCAGCGTCCTGCCAGAGGAAACAAAACCGTCCCTTCTTAGGGCAACTTCCCACTGCCTCCTCCTCTCTCCGGTTTTGGGAAACCTTAAAAACATGAGAAAGGTAGCCAGATATATAAATTATTGTCAACATTGTCCGCCCTTCTTTCCTTTAACATTAAGGGTAAGGACAAAAATACACACCGAAATTATCATATTTTTGGGGTAATTGTATGTATGTATGTATGTAATGTATGTATGTATACTGTAAGAATAAGACAACCACACTAAGAGTAATAAAAAAGGTGTCCAAAAGAAACATTACATAATTGTGTAAAGAAATGGTAGCAACATATTCTAAAGAGGCTGGGTCAACATCAATCTTGCAATACTATTATCTCACATAGCCCCACTGATCCTGTGTAGCAGGACTTGTAATGTACATACATCCACTAAGTAATTAACGATTATCCTAATTATAGTCATAATATTGGTTAGTCATATCCGTCATATACTCACCTCCCTCTGCTCCCAGCGCTCTGCTGCCACACATCGGCCGTCTGCGGAACTGCAGCCGGACAAACTCGGGACAGCTTGTTATGTGTGGGGTGCAGTGGCGGCTGGTGGAAAATATTTTTGGTGGGGCTGTTGATATAGTGAGTAAAACAATTTTTTTTGGGAGATGACCTTCTGGTGATGTAATGGCGTGTTTCCAGTGCAGCGCGGAGCTCGCTTTAATGCTGCATTCAGACCGGACGCGATGCGAATATTCGCTTCGCTCTAAACGCTCCTATCGCATCGCTCTAGTCGCTCGAGTTTCACCGCGGCTGCCAGCTGTGTTTACTCGCATCATTCAAACAAGACGCGCTGGCTCGGGAGCTACAACTACAACAAAATGAATATATTTTACCGGTCCAAGGTAAAATACCGGTCCAAGGTCTTTAAGTATCAATTTATCTCCCAAACTTCTCCTTTCGAAAGGATTGGAGAGTAGCTCTTGCACGGAATCGGGCGGGGACCGAGGTCCGGCGACTCCACCTGCACACCATTCTCATCCAAATACTGCGTCACCTTGGTCACTCACGAGTCTAAAAAACAACTCACGTCAACGCACGTAAGCAACGTGGGCGCCAACGTGAGCGCCCTCGTGACCAAAATATTTGACGCCGCTGATTGGCTGAAATTATGTTTCGGCGGCACAGTTTACTATTGAGACTTTTGCAACGTGCTGGTTGCTGCTGTTTGGCTCGGGGGCTCCGCCCGGTAATGATAAACTAATGCCATGGGCAAGGCCAGGCAGGAAACATGTGACTTATCAGTAACTTTAGACATCGTAACACAATTTGAATTTACCCAGGGCCTAGTGCTTGGCTTTGGGCATGAACATTCAGGAAACTCCCCTGAGTATTTTATTAAATATCTGAACTTTGGAGAGGAGTTGGGGGACACACGACACATCAAATCACATCTACAGATCAAGACGAAGCGAATGGAAGTACTCCTAGCATGTGAAAATGTTGGTGAAAAACGTGTGCAAAGTCTCCTAAAACGGAGCAGTGGATGTGATGCTAGCTTTGCGGCTAGCGGTTAGTTGTTATTGTTTGAAGTTGTTCCCATGGAAACAACATGACGGAGAAAAATTAATATCTTCTACATATAATAACGGACAAAGTAAAGAATGAAGTGTAGGCTATGCCTGTTTGAAGTTGTTGCTATGGAAACAACATGACGGAGAAAAAAGTATAATCTTCTACATATAATAACGGACAAAGTAAAGAATGAAGTGTCGGCTATGTTTAAATGTTCGGAATTTGACCGTGATGGCCCTCTTGAGTTTCCGTAAAATATGACGAATATGACGGATGACGGATGCGACGGAAATACACCTGAACACATCTGGTACTCCGAACACATCTGGTACCTACACCGGTTCGGCGTACCGGTACGCAGCACTACATGTATGGGTGTAGGTATTCCTTTTATTATGATAATAGGCTAAGCCAGGTAGTATTGTGTGACTCAAGTGTACGATGTAAATAGGATTCAGATGCTTGTTGCATCTGGACACCTGGAAGGGGTGGTGCATGCATTACTTTTAGTATGATGTCTAAGCCAGACAGAATGAACACTTGTTCCACCATCCTATCTATTCCTTCAGGTAATCTCTTACAATAATAAGCATATGTATTATTGATACATATATTTTAATTACTTTTTCCATTTCAGAATGCCACCAGCAAAGAGAGGTCCTCGATTCAGTGATTTTGAGATGGAATCAGAGGACAGTGACACTGCTATGAGTGAAGAAGAGGCAAATGAAGATGCCTGTGGACAAGTGGACAAAGAAAACCAACAACCCAATGACCGCCCAGTCAGTGATTATGTGGACATCGAGCCCCAACCAAATAACCACACCAAGCCCCGTGACAGGTATCGCTGGCTGAAAAAATATTTCATCCAACTGTAACCTTGAAGACGAGAAGAGCTTGAAGAAAAAAGGGAGAAGCTTTGACATCAGAGTGGAGGCGAAGCACAACATCTGTGCTGTCAAATGGTATGACAGCAGAGCGGTCACACTTGTGTCATCCTTTGCTGGACCACACCCTGTGCAGAACATTCAACGCTGGGACAAAGCCAACAAAAACCTACGTAGAAGTTGAGAGGCCTTCCATTGTGGGTACTTACAACAAGTACATGGGAGGTGTGGATTTGTTGGACTTGTTTACGGCCAAATACAAGTTTCCCATGAAATCCCGACGCTGGTACGTGTACATCTTCTGGCACACCATCATCCTTGCTGTGATCAACGCCTGGCTCCTCTACAAGCAGGACTGCAAAGCTCTAAAGATGGCAGAGCAGGAGATCCTGAACAGGAGACAGCTTCAGGCAGATCTAGCATCCTCTCTCATCCTGGTAAGAATGCATTTCTGCTATTTGCCGTTTGTAATATTTAAAAATATTTCACTGTAATGTTTTTGACTTGTTTCCTAATGTATTTTTGACATGTATCTAAATTGATTCTGTTCTAATCAGGTGAACACAACTCCTCTGAAAACACCCAAGAGAGGACGACCATCTTCAGGCAACGGGAGTCCACCAAGCGGGGCCCCATCCAAGAGATACAACCTCCACTAGATGTACGCAAGGACCTAATGGCACATTTTCCAGGGAAGACAAAGAGAAGATGCTGCAGACACTGCAGTAAAGGCAGGGGCGGCGGGTACTGTAGGCTAGGGAAGGCTAAGCCTTCCCAAATATTTTTTTTGTCACTGCATCCTGGTAAACATTTAAATATAATTTGTGTGTCTTTGACGTTAGTGTTGCTATTGTGATAACCCATGTGGTTGTCCACCAGGTGGTGCTGCTGTAACCTGTGTGTTTGTTGTAATCAGCAGTGATGGGACCCACCTGTGGGACTTGATTCCAGGATATAAGAGGGCTGCAGAACAGGCTCTCGCTCTCTCTCAGCTGCCCTGCTCGGTGCAGCAGGACACCGCTCCTTTGTTCTGTTTTATTGTTGTTTGTAACCACTGTGTTGCATAAAATAAATGATTGTTTTGGGCAACTCCGGTGTGGAACTGTTGTCCTTATGTTACCAGCAGAGCCAGCTTGTAAGATATGGGGGCTCGTCCGATCCAAGAACCAGGTGATAGTTGTTTACTTGATTTGTTTGCCTTGATTGTGTAGACAGGTTGTTCCTGGTGTGGGGCATTAAGGAGTAGCTTTGGAATTACCTTTCCTGATAGGCATAAGCAACATCTCCGTCAGGGGAGCTTGTTGGTTTGTTATTTTTGTTTGTTATTTTTGTGCATAAACATGATTCGACATTTTTTTGTCATGGGTACACGTCTGTGGAAGTCTTGGTGAGTAACAGCTTCTCTGGGGCTTTACCGGGTCATTGGGTAAGTGTTTAAAACACCTGTCGTGGCATGCATGAAGACTAGGGTGAGACAAGATAGCTAGTATTGGGTAGGCAGTTAGCTAGGGGAGAGGTATTCCAGAGTGAAACAAAAATATATATATATTTTTAGGTGTCTGTGCACCGGGTTCAAGGGAGTTTGCATAATCATGGCTACATTGACAGATTTTGTGAAGTGTCCCAGTGTGGAACTACTAGAAAAATGTACTAAAGACCAACTGTTAAAAATTGCAGAGCATTTTGAGGTAGACGTTCCAAAGCAGGGTCGTAAAGACACCATAGTGACTATGTTACAGGCCCAGTTGATACTGCAAGAAGTTCTGCCAGCAGGGGCTGTCGATGATGGCTCCGAGGAGGAGTTGGCGAAGGCAGATATAAATCCAGAGCGGCAGAGAAGTGCAGGTTTTTCTTTGTTTGACTTTGGTGAAATGACATTTGAACAGAGAAAGGAAATAATGCTGCTGCAGTACCAACAAGACAGTGAACGTCTCGCTCGTGAGGACCGGGCTAGAGCTCGTGACCAGGAAACTGAGATGGAGCGTTTAAGGTTAACTACAGTGGTGCGGGAAGCTGAATTGCAACAAGAGCGTTACAAGTTGGACCTCATCCAAGAGGGTAAGCTTTCTTCTGGGGTGTCCCCAGCTACTTTTGAAATAGCTTATGACTTGAGGTTGTTACCGAAATTCGAGGAGAAGACTGTAGATTATTTTTTTGGACTTTTTGAGCGACTTAGCCAAAGACGACAGTGGTCTGATTCAGAGAAAACATTGCTGTTACAGTGTGTGTTAACTGGTAGGGCTCAAGAAGCATTTTCTGCATTAAGTATGGCTGACAGTGAAGATTACTTAAGGGTAAAGACTGCAGTGCTAAAAGCTTATGAGTTGGTGCCTGAGGCCTACCGTCAGCAGTTCAGGAAGCTAAGGAAGTCAGAAGGACAGACCTATGTGGAACTTGTTCGGGAGCTGACGATGAAATTTAATCGGTTGGTCACGGCTTCCGAAGTAGTAAATCTTAATGATTTGAGGGAACTGTTCCTTCTTGAACAATTAAAAGATATTCTTCCAGAACGTGTTGCTACGTACCTGAATGAGCATAAGGTTAAAAATGCAACAGACGCCGGGGTGTTAGCTGATGAATACACGTTAACACACAAGATTCATTCAGGGGAGAGATTTGACTGTGGGAGCAGAAATAACTGGTCTGGCGACCCCAGATGTAATGTCGATCTAAGTACTTGCTACTTTTGTTTGGGTAAAGGACACCAGAAAAAGGAATGCCCAGTACTTGCAAAAACCAAGGGACTCCAAAATGTTCAGTTTCCCAGGCCTGTTGCCCTTGCAGCTTCTCCCCACCAGGTTGCTAGGTATGAGTCTATAGCTGCGGTTAAACTCTATACTACCCCGCAACCAGTTGCTGCTGCGGTTTCTAACTACGGACCAGCCCTGCAAGAGGTGAAGCCTCGCCCCTCCCAGTTGGCAGATGAAATTGATCCAGGGTATGCCCCTTCCATACGAGAGGGTTATGTGTCTTTGCAGGGAAGTGAAACAAAATTCCTTGTTAAGATACTGAGAGACACAGGTGCTATCGATTCATACATAAGTGACATGTTCTTCCATTTTCCTCGGTAACGGACACTGGAAGTGGTGTATGGTTCAAGGGAATGGGGATGCAGTTGCTGTCTGCTCCAAAGCATCGGTTGGTGTTGTCCTGTGATTTATGGCAGGGTGAGGTTGCCATGGGAGTCCGGCCATCTTTGCCTGTTCCGGGAGTGGCAGTCATCCTCGGAAATTATTTGGCTGGCGGCAGAGTGTGGCCTGATGTGCCTCTTTAACCAGTGGTGTCCTCTAAGCCAGTGAGGGGCGAGCTTGCTGACCCTGCGAAGAAGCTGACAAAGGTAGTTCCAGCTTGTGCAGTCACACGAGCCCAGACCTATAAAGCACAAGATAAAAAAGTCATTTCTGAGAATATTGTTTTGGCGCTACCTGTTGTTCCATTGTCTGTCTCTCGTAGTGAATTGGCGAAACAGCAGCAGGAGGATCCAACTTTGCAGGAGCTCTTGTCCCAGGTTCGCCCCATTGAGGAAATCATCAGTGCAGCCCATGGGTATTTCTTACAAGAGGGGGTATTGGTAAGGAAATGGTCGCCTCACGGTGAGGGTTTTGTTGGGGAAGCAATATTTCAATTTGTCATACCAGACAAGCTGAGAGAAGGGGTATTGAAAACAGCTCATGATGATGTTGCGGGTCACTTGGGAGTGCAGAAGACATACAACAGAGTGCTGCGGTATTTCTACTGGCCCAGATTGAAGAAGACTGTTTCTGTCTTTATTAAGACTTGTCATACTTGTCAATTAACGGGTAAACCTAACCAAACTATTAAACCGGTGCCTCTGTCTCCTATTCCGGCAGTGTCCTCCCCTTTTGATCGTCTGCTGATTGACTGTGTTGGCCCATTGCCCAAGTCTAAGACTGGAAGTTCATATCTGCTGACGGTGATGTGTCAGTCCACACGTTATCCTGCGGTTTATCCATTGAGGAACATTACAGCTAAGTCTGTGATGAAAAAACGCAGTCAGTTTATTTCCATCTTTGGTATCTATTCAGAGTGACCAAGGTACTAACTTCACTTCACATGTATTTAAGCAGATTATGAGACAACTTCATGTGAAACATGTAACCTTGAGCGCTTACCATCCACAGAGCCAGGGGGCACTTGAGAGGTTCCACCAAACACTGAAGTCCTTGTTAGGTTCATACTGCAATGAGTTGAATCGTGACTGGGAAGAAGGTTTGCCTTGGTTGTTGTTGGCGGCAAGGGAGGTCGTACAGTCTAGCACTGGTTTCAGCCCCAACGACCTGGTTTTTGGTCACCATGTTAGGGGCCCGCTAGCAGTACTAAAAGAGGATTGGGAGATTCCTGATCCACCAGCCAACCTGCGGGAGTATGTAAATGGTTTCAAACGGCGTCTCTTTGAATCGGTTAGGCAGGCCCAGGTGAAGTTGGAGAAAAGTCAACAGACAATGAAGTCCTTGTATGACAGGAAAACCGAGAACCGCACTTTTAGCCCTGGGGATCCAGTGCTGGCCTTGTTGCCTTTAGTTGCTTCCCCTTTTCAGGCAAAATTTGCGGGGCCCTACTCTGTAGTGCGTCAGGTGTCAGATCAGAATTATGTCATCTCCACGCCAGATAGGAAGAGGTCCACCCAGTTGTGCCATATAAACCTGTTAAAGCCCTATTTCTCTCGTGTTGTTTCAGGAAGCGAAGCAGAAGTTAAACCGGCAGCTGTGGCAGTTCCTTTAAACGTGGCAGGGTCTCTTTCCTTGGTGGAAACCGAGGTTGATGAACTTGACTGTAGAACACAAGGTCGGTTGAATAATTCAGAGTCCCTGTGTAAACTGGACACGTTCTTGGAACATTTGCCACGGTCTAGACACAATGATATGTGCTCTCTTATCAGGTCATATCCTACCCTATTTTCAGATGTTCCTTCACGGACGCATCTGGTGGAACATGACATTGACGTGGGAGAGGTTACGCCCATAAAACAAGCGGTTTTACAGAAACTCCCCTGGAAAACGTGAACAGTTAGAGTCAGAGGTTGCATACATGCTAGATAATGGCATTGCAGAACCCTCACATTCTAGCTGGGCCTCACCATGTTTGTTAGTGGCTAAACCTGACAGAACTTTTAGACCCTGTACTGATTTTTGCAAGGTAAATGCTGTAACCAAGCCAGATAGTTTTCCCCTACCTCGGATGGAGGATTGTGTGGATCAAGTTGGTGCAGCTAAGTTTGTAAGCAAGTTTGATCTTCTTAAAGGTTACTGGCAAGTACCACTGACCCCACGGGCCAGGGAAATTGCATCCTTTATAACGCCTACAGGGTTATACTCTTACACGGTCATGCCATTTGGTCTTAGAAACGCACCGGCTACATTCCAGCGCTTGATGAACCGTGTGGTTTCTGGGTTACAAGGGTGTGCCGTGTATTTAGATGATTTGGTGGTGTATAGTGACACATGGTCAGGGCACCTACAGCGCATCCAGGCCCTGTTTGATCGCTTGGTCTGGGCAAATCTCACTGTGAACTTGGCCAAGTGTGAGTTTGCTAAGGCCACAGTGACATATCTGGGTAAGGTCGTTGGTCAGGGTACTGTGCGTCCAGTAAGGGCAAAAGTGGAAGCAGTTGAGAGGTTTCCTCCGCCTACCACCAGGAAGGAGTTGGCTCGTTTTCTTGGCATGGTAGGTTATTACCGTTGTTTTTGTGAAAACTTCTCCTCGGTTGTTGCTCCCTTGACTGACCTGATAAGTCCAAGGATGAAGTTGAACTGGTCAGTTCAGTGTCAGAAGGCTTTCAAGGACGTTAAGGATCTTCTAATTGGCGCTCCAGTGCTGAGAGCCCCGCGTCTTGAGGAACCTTTTCATCTGAAAGTGGATGCATGTAATACGGGTGCCGGTGCCGTGTTATTACAGCAAGATGCCTCTGGTATGGAGCTCCCGGTCAGTTACTTCTCACGCAAGTTTAACTCCTACCAGTTGAACTACTCGATTGTAGAGAAGGAGGCACTGGCATTGATCTGGGCATTGCAGCACTTCGAAGTGTATATAGGGAGTGGTTATAGGCCAATAGTGATATACACAGATCACAATCCCCTGACCTTTCTACAGTCTTTGCAGAACCCAAACCAGCAGTTAATGAGATGGTCTCTATTTCTACAGCCTTTCCATTTGGACATCCAACATCTCAAAGGTTACGAAAATGTGATGGCTGATGCTTTGTCGAGAGCATTACCTTAAGGTGGTTTTGTTCCTGTTTTCACATATTTTTTCCAGCGTTTTCCTGCTCTTTAATTGCTTCCAGGGTGCCGGGTTGCTGAGTTGGTGAATGTGGAAAGTAGGCAGTGGTAGGAGCTCCATCAAGCCGTTTAGGAATACACATACTATACAGAGATGTTGTATGAGAAACCAATGTGAGTTTGGAACATTGAACAATATAAATGTATTCTAGTAGACCTCAACAATGGAATCATGATCAGTAGAAATGGCCATAACATGGGACCTTTAATACAACCGGTAGTCAGATAAGGTAATATCTAGTAAGCCGGGCAGTGTGGGAGGCAAGCCGGGAGTTTTTTGTTTGTTAAGCATGGTTACTAGTGATGTGTCGGTCGCGAAGAGCAAAGAGCCGGCTCTTTTAAGTGAACGACGGGAGCCGGCTCGCGCCCGCAAACGAGCCATTTTTTTTGTTTGACAGAATGATATGATGATCTCCGCGCTACAGCTGCTCTGTGCATGCATGCAGTGACATGGATTAGAGACTGTTGGATGCTGCTGTTTTGAGCATTGCAATACTTTTATTTTTATTATGTTTTTTTATGATTAGAGGCGGTTGGATGCTGCCGTTTTGAGCATTGCAATATATTTATTTTCACTATGTTATTTATTTATGATTATCCTTAGGCTCAGCAAAGATTTGATGTCAGCTGCTGCTGTCTTTTTTTCTATAGTTAATACTGAACTAGAGCCCTGCTGTTTTGTCAGGGCCTTTTCTTTAAATATAATTTTGCTATCTGCTTTGTGTAGTGTGGTTCTACAAGCAAGTCAGTGCATTCATTGGGTGGTATCAGAGAGCTAAAAGGGTCTGTAAATGCAATGAAAACATTTGGCCACAGCAAATCATTTATATTAAACATGTAATTTTTACTTTTGAATACTTCAGTACAAAGGATGTATTGAATAATTTAAGTGATATATGTGTACACATAAATCATTCATTAGTCAAAACAGGGCTACATTTGATTTAATTATAAAAGGTATAATATGTGGTAAACTGAACCGTTTGGGAGCCAAATGATCCGGCTCACCAAGAAGAGCCGGAAATCCCATCACTAATGGTTACTACACAGGCTGCCGAAGATGACGTCGCGTATAGAGCTACGTCGATGCTTGTGTAATAAGGAAGTAGGCGTGGTTAAATCTAAACTGGGTTGGAAAAACGATAGACGCAGGAGGCGGGCAGCGTCAGGTTGAAAAAGTTGTTTAGCCTTCCCAAACCTGAGCCTCACGCGCCCGCCTCCGGCGTCTATCGTTTTTACCGTAAAGGGTAAACAAACACGCAATGCAGCAAGTGTGACGTCCGTCTGTGCTTTTCCGACGACAGGAACTGTTTTTGGGACTACCATTGTATTACTATTTAATAAATGACTATTCATAAAAAATATGACTGATGTGTGATTATTATTCATGCTACTGATATAGGGCTAAGTAAGCAATAAATCCTGCAAATTAACCCTTAGTTGTTCAATATATTTATTCAGACAATGTGAGTAGAAATACAGAAATTCTGCTCCCACCTAATCCCAACGTTGCAATATTACAACATTTCCCTAAAAACTTAACAAAATGTAGAAAATGTGAAAACTCTTTCATATCTGCACCAGAGGCTCCCTACAACAACATCTGAAAGGTAAAAAAACCGTGCTAATGTTTATCTATATTTGGGCTTTACAGAGTTAAGGTTATCCAATCCAATCCATTTTATTTATATAGCACATTTAAAAACAACAGAGTTGAACAAAGTGCTGTACATCAACAACTGTATAAAAACATAGCATAAATACATAAAAACAGACAGGACATGAAACAAATGTAATACACGAGACAATGAAACCAGATCATTATTATTATTATGATTTTTAATATTGCAATGATTGTGCAATTTGGGTTAGGTTTTAAACGCTGCCTTAACAAACACATGTCATTATCTGCCTACAGGTTATGTTTTATCAACACATTCTATCATTTTAGAATTATAGGTTTATTTATTTATTTTGCAGGTCACCCTTGAAAAAGAGATCTTTTGATCTCAAGGGGCTTCACCTGGTTAAATAAAGGCTACAAACAAAGGTATGAATGGGCTGGGCTCTAAAGTCTGTGAACAGCATCAACAGTTGTTTCACTAAAGACAAAATGTTGTCCGTTGTGTTACATATTCTCGGCATTCTACTAAGTCTTTGCTTAGTCACAGTCTTTATAATACATCATATCTCTGTCGTACACACCTCAAACCATTTGCAACTAGAACACAGCTTTGTGAAAGAACCATCCCTGTCTACAGGAACAACTCTTAAGAAACAATCCTGAAGAAAGCAGATCACTCTGCTAGTAACACAAAGACCATGGGACTTAAATCCGAATTGTACTTTAAGATAATATGGTGCCGACCATTAAGTGCTTTGTAGGCTAGGAGAAGAATTTTAAATTATATTCTATATTTTATAGAGATTGTTTTTCCATACCAGGGGCCTCATTTATAAAGCCTTGCGTAGGATTCACGTGGGAAGGTTGCTTGCATAGGACAAAGCAAATAAATACGCACAGACATTTTCCGATTCATAAAACACTGCGTACCGGCACAGGACTTGCGTACGGCACATCCTACGCCGGTTTCCCTTTATAAATCACAGTCAACTCGAAATGCGGCGCAGCTTTTGTGGGCTTCACGTAACGCATATTTGCCTATAAATAGTCAAAGAAACGCCCCGCATTAATATTCATTTTTGACTGACTGCATGAAGAAGATCGCAGGAAATGACGACAGAACAGCTAAAAAAGACATTTCACACCGTGTCAGATTTTGGTTCTTTTGGGGAGGTGGAGACAAATGACATTGTTTGGTGGATGCAGTTTGAACCAGAGTAGCAGCATGGAGGTCGGATCGTCACCAAAATAAATAAATAAGTGGTCCGAAAAAAGTGAATTACAAAATACACACAGGGCTGTCCCTCCCTACAGGCCGATCATGCAGACTGCGTGGGGCCTCACCTTGCGGTGGGTGCTTCAACTGAGCCGAAAATGCGGCGCACCATGCGCTTATGCGGCGCAATTAGTGTGGCGCGGCACGGTTTCGCCGCTGCGAGGCTCCACTAGCAGGGCGATCCCTGCGGAGTGGAGTCAATTAATTACATTACATTTAGCAGACGCTTTTATCCAAAGCGACTTACAATAAGTGAGTTCGACCAACAAAATACAACCTTGAAGAAAACAGAATCATATAAGTACATCAGGTTTCATAGAGCCAAACATTTCAAGTGCTACTCAACTGGCTTTAGATAAGCCAGTCCTTTATTAGTATATAAGTGCTTTGTTAATAGTTCTATTGCTCGAAGTGGAGTCGAAAGAGATGAGTTTTCAGTCTGCGCCGGAAGGTGTGTAAGCTATCTGCTGTCCTGATGTCAATGGGGAGCTCATTCCACCATTTTGGAGCCAGGATAGCAAACCCACATGTTTTTGCTGATGGGAACATAATGTTTATGTTTTTATTTGGTGGTTTGTGTTCCATCTGTCGATCAGCTGTGCGCAGCGTCTCCACTGCAGCAACTCTATATCCCCCAGTTAAAGGAAATAAAACTAATGTGTTGAGTTATATCAGCTGCCAAATCTACCAAATATATGGTGTTCTTAGTTTCCATACCTCCTGTGTTTTATGAGCGACTTATCAAGTCTTAGCAAACGGCATAAAACACGATTAAACATGATAGTATAAAACCATGCTCGTATCTACAACCTATAGAAATGCAAAACGGTGTCAGTTTAGACGTAATTCTGTCCTCCTGCTTACCGCATCATTTATGAGAAAACATTTCATAACATTAACACAACATATTCGAGGTGGTTTTAAATAACATATCCGTATTTATTTATTTCTCCAAGTTATGTTTTTGTGTGCACTGAGGAGTCTCAAACAGGCGTTTGTTTAATCATTTTAAGATTGGCTTTAATCAATGTTTGAAAATGAATTCTTCATATATGATAAATGAGAGGTAACATTTTATTGATGGTATTATTTCCACACATTTCTCTCCATTCTTCCTTCTGCCAACGGTGTCGCAGTTTCTCGTCTCTCCCGTTGTTGTGCTTAGTGTGTACGCATGGGTCAGAGTTTGCGTGGAGGACCGCACGTTTTCCCGTCAAGTTAGTATTTTATAAATCGCAAACATTGCTTAGAAACTGGCGTACGCCATCTTTTGAGCATACGCACCGTTTATAAATGAGGCCCCAGGTCTTCTTCCTCTCAGCGAATCACTCTACAAATATCATGTCATGTGTCCTCATCCTATTGTCTGTTACCAGTGGCTTCAACATTTTCCTAGCACTTTTAAGAAAGATGTATGTAATGCAATGTAATGTATGTTATATTCTATACATTTCCACACAATCAAGTTTTCTGCAACAGGCACATATTTTTCGATTCGTTGAAATGTAGAAATGTGGACTTTGTAATGTTAGGTGAACAAACCCCTCAGTGGTTAAAGAAACTGTGGATTCAAGGTGTGGAGCACCCTTCCTGCTCTGCTGAAATGTTGAAATGGCCCCTGGTTTTCTATTGTGCTACGGAGCATCAGTCAGTGGTTCTGTCGTGTTTCCTCACATCCCTCTCTTCTCAACTCTTTATGCCCACCAGTTCCCATAATCCCCAGCTACCTGTACAGCCTGGATGAGTCGGCAGAGATGGCATTGAAGAACCACACCCTGACACAGCAGGCTCCAGCGGGGGCCTTCCACAGCATCGTGTCCTTATATGACAACACGGTGAGGACCGCGGGCCCCAACACCACAGTCAGCTCTACGGACCCCCCCCCTGCTCCAGAGCTGCCACAGAACTCCTCCGAATGCCCCCAGTCCAGCAGCACGCTGCTCAATGAGAATGTGAAAGTGGGACTGCTGTTTGCCTCCAAGGCCACCGTGCAGCTACTGGTCAACCCCTTCATCGGGCCCCTCACCAACAGGTAGGCCCCTCTGTGTCTGTATGGGGGAGGGAACACTCAACTGGGGGGATTCATACAGGTGGGAGAAGTACTCAGTTCTTGTACTTCAGTCAAATGTATACTCTGTTACAACTAAAGGTACTGCATCAAAATGTTACTCAAGTAAATTCACAAAAGTATTAGCATATTATTATACTTAAAGTACCAAAAGTAAAAGTAGAAGTACAGAGTAGCAAAACATTGAAATACTCAAGTACCTCACATTTGTACTTCAGTACAGTACTTGAGTAAATCTACTTAGTTACTTTACACCACTGGGAATTAACTGGTTAACACATTTCACAGTAAACCAGGAACATTACTGGTGACTTAGCAGCTTAGAAATGGAGTAGAAGCCGTCTGAACTCTTGTGGTTGTCACATAAAGAACATAAGTAATGCATTGTTGTTATTCTTACTCTAAAATGAAAGCTACTTTAATCCCTTGCATTTAATTCAGTTTACAATTTGAGTCATTACATTTTAAAAACACTTCAGGACAGATCACTGGGTGGTTTTTAGGTTAAATAGTGTTTGACACAGCACTGAATTGGAATGTATAGCACACATTATAAGTGCTTTCAGCCTTTGTCTGTATTATCGGTGAATCCACAAGTTTTTTTTTCCTTTTTCGATAGATTGTTCTGTTAATGTCAGGTATATTGCCAGAGTTTCCTACTGCATGCAGAATTATGACCTAAAGATTCAGTTGCATTTCTTACTCTCCCTATAACAGCACCATCCATGTGTAGCTGTCACTCTGACCCATCAGGCTTGTTTCTGCTGGTCACTGAAATTGTCAATTGCACTATGCAGTTACAGCTAATTTGAATCCATGTGAGGAACAGAACAATCATGGTCGTATGTGGCATTTTACACAACTCAGCGTGTGCAAGAAATGTTAAAGAGAAAAGGCAGAAAACATTGGAAAGACAATGATTTCATTTAAAGCAGAATGACGAAGGACAGAGGATGGCAGTATGACAGACACTGAGGCTTCCTGCTAGCCGGGGGGCAGAATTGTTTTTAAATGTCCTCTTTTGTTTGTAAAGCCTGCAAGAGGTCAACACAGAATAACACTTGTGGACTTATTTAATTCAACATCCGACTCAAATCGGAGAGAGAGAAAGCAGCAAACAGACTCCCTGTTCCAGTTATAGAGGGGAAACAGGTCAGTTAAATGTCACATGGGTTTTGAGGGTGTAACGTCATATCAGCTAATCCAACTGAATGAAATACAGAGCAGTTCCCAAAGATGTGTGTGTGACTTTCCAGTTTCATGGATGGTTGAGTTCCTCTATTTTAAACCAACATAAGAGTGTGATAGGCCGTGACACTGGTCAATCAACACCTTTCTAAACACGGTGGCACTGTGTGTGTGTGTGTGTGTGTGTGTGTGTGTGTGTGTGTGTGTGTGTGTGTGTGTGTGTGTGTGTGTGTGTGTGTGTGTGTGTGTGTGTGTGTGTGTGTGTGTGTGTGTGTGTGTGTGTGTGTGTGTGTGTGTGTGTGTGTGTGTGTGTGTGTGTGTGTGTGTGTGTGTGTGTGTGTGTGTGTGTGTGTGTGTGTGTGTGTGTGTGTGTGTGTGTGTGTGTGTGTGTGTGTGTGTGTGTGTGTGTGTGTGTGTGTGTGTGTGTGTGTGTGTGGGCCTTAGATTTTCCTGTTTAAATGTGTTTTACTGCAAGTTGAGCAACAACAACATTCTTTGAGGAGAATTTAACATTTCCACGTTGGGCTTAATTTAAACCAGAGTCGGTGTGACGATTTGAGCAGAATGTGAGATAAATGTTTACAGGAAATGGAGAAGCATGGATGCTCCAACAATAGTGACACTAATCTCCAAAGCAATATTCAGTGTCTCAGATGGGCGCTCAGATATGCTGTAATTGAGGAACATTAGTGGTTCTTAGTCACCTTCCATCCTGACAGAGGACAATAGAAGGCAAGTCAAGCATGTCAGGTATCTGCGGGGATTACAACAGCTCTGATGTGCATGGCAGCTTTAAACATTTTAATGAAAGAAGACGTTGTCATCCTGCTCCGCTACAATCGTAACTGAGTCATGCAACTACAGAATTGATGCAGTGTTCCTGGGGTTACAGGACACAATGTGCTATGCAGTTTATTTTTGATTATTTTGACTTTCATTTTATGATTTGGTTTCACTTCATGTTGCACAAACTGTAACTTTAACCCCTTATTAACATTTGGATCAAATGTTCATCCGTAATACCTGTGCTGGTTGCCATTGCGAAAATGTCTTCGGACTGACAATAGATTTGACTCGTTAAGCACACAAAAAGATCTCTTCCTCGCAAAGTAACTCTACTTTAGAAAGTGATAGTATGCTGAGAAGAATACCATCTTTGAATAAAGCCATTTAGTTAATGTGTGTTTGTGTGTGACATGCTTTCTCTTGAATTATAATCTGTCCTTTTTCTCTTGGTCCTTTCAGAGTAGGATACCAACTTCCCTTATTCGCTGGCTTCTGTATCATGTTCATGTCTACAATCAGTAAGTCCTATTCCACCTGTCGTCTTCATCAGAAAATCCTAATGTTTCCTCTTGCCTGATGTTTCTTTGTCTATATTTTTGCTCTTTGATGTGTAGTGTTTGCCTTCTCGTCGAGCTACGCTCTGCTGTTTGTGGCCCGATCACTGCAGGGTGTCGGCTCCTCCTGCTCCTCTGTGGCCGGTAAGATCTTTTTTCTTTTACACCATTCAATTCATCTGAATGTAGATTCTCAAAGGACATTGAGTAACAGCCTGAGCGTGTGCATTTAAAGGAGTGCTGCATTAGAAGTTGTTTGTAGCCTAAATGTTGCCAGATTAGACAGGATGTGCTGACCTCCTCCTGTAGAGAGAGCAGGTTGCCTTCTATGATGCTACACAAGTATTTAAAGAAAGTGGTGTTTTGGACTATCTTACTTTAGTTTGTAATCTAAACATGAAGCACACATCCAAAAGCCTATATGGACTGTTTGTTGTGTAACGGAAGAATTGAAAATGTTGCTTATGTTGGACAAAGTAAGCAAAGCTGCATAAAGATAACTGTATGTTTTCCTACATGTACCCGTATTGAGATAAAGTATAAAGACAATATGTTTTTTTTTAAAGATGGTAACTCCCTTTTAAAACGTTACTGTGAAAGTGGTAAGCTAAAGGATCCATTTAGGCCACAACCATCGAAAATCAGAAACAACATAACAACTTCTGCAACAGACATTGTGCAACAGAAGTATTAATTATGATACACCTAATTCAACACTGCCCTCCATTATTAAACTCCTGTAGGTCCTTTATTTCACGTGTGTGTGGTATTAAAGGCAGTGGCATACCTCTGGCTTTGTAAGGCTCCGTCAGCCTAATTGGACATGCTAGCTAATAGCCAATTACTTCAGCCTGTATTCAGCCTGAAAGCTATCGAAACCACCTGACATCTGAATCCAGAGATAATGAAAAAGTCCCAATAATAAACTGTACTGCCATTTGTTTAGAATCCTCAAACGAAAGGATGGAAAAATAGAACTCAAACATAATCGTGAGTAAAAGAAGCAGAGGCTAAAATTCCCAAACGAACACATGTCAACATGAGTTCCAGTTTATCCCAAAATGAGCCATGTGTTTTTTAATTAGCTAATGTAATTAGCGTTATGACATTTACCACTATTACATATATAAGTATATATGTACCACATTATTTGTGTCTGCTACGTTTTTACATAGCCAACATGTTTTTCAACGAGTGGTTGTTATTGCAGGATCTGTACCTCTGTTTGTTCTCAGGTATGGGAATGCTTGCGAGTGTGTACACAGATGATGAGGAGAGAAGTCGCGCCATCGGAATCGCCCTGGGGGGTCTTGCAATGGGGGTGCTAAGTATGTACACAGATGATTGGGCCAGTCTGGTTGGGCCAGTGAACAGTCAAATGTGTCAATTGCTTTTCTATCCTTTCGACCCTGAGAGAGCGTGAGAACACAGAACAACATTCTGTCATGCTAGGTGCCAAACATGAGCGTATGAAGAGAACTGGATCTTCTTTTCCACATCCACTGGGCCCATAGACCATGCTTGCCTTTTCTTTAAACCAAGCGGCGCCCATTAGCTAGCCATTCAAAAGTACTCAAATGCTACGAACATGCAATGGCGTCCGAACCAATTGTGTAAAGATATCACAGAAAGAGAGACTGCTCGAGATCCCCCTTTATAGCATATCTTTTTATAGTTTTGCTATTTCAATTTGTTCTGAACACAAAAAAAATAAAACCGTTTTATAAAATCATGAACTCAATCAAATCAAATTCACCATTTCATTCAATTCACCATCTGTCAACAACTGAGTGTAAGAGAGTCAAATAAGTTTGGGCTTAATATTATAACATTTTATGAATGCAATTAAACAAAACATATTTAATGGATTAAGAAAAAATGGCATGCATATCTAATCTATCAAATCAAATGTTGAAACATGTATTCAACACTTTTTCAAAACTAACCTGACACACTTAACAAAGCTGCAGTAACTAACGTGATAATAAAGCTGATGTTTCCCCACAGTTGGCCCCCCCTTCGGCAGTGTGATGTACGAGTTTGTGGGGAAGACCGCTCCTTTCCTCATTCTGGCCAGCCTGGCTTTGTTTGATGGAGGTACACTTACATTGTTACTTACATTTAAATCAACAAGAGTCATGCCAAAATGGATGGAAATAATAATGTGTGAGCTTTACATTGTTGAACATATCTTCACATGTTTAATGTTACATTAAGTTGATACACTGTGTGTCTTCACAGCTCTGCAGCTCTTTGTTCTACAGCCCTGCAAGGTGGCCCCAGAGGTGAGTCTGTGTTCCCTGTTCATTCATTTCCTGAACGTTAACATCCTTCATTAAGATGACCTTTACAGCTGCACATCATTTTAAAGATGTTTGATGACATTGTATGGTCAATACAGGAAGTGGGTTAAGAAATGTTAAGAAGGTGGATGATGTGCATCAACACATATGGCTTTTGGTAAATGTAAATGGAGTCAGACACAGTGTCTGACATCTCTGAAGAAAACAGGGACAATTTAACAGTCAGGATCCAACCTTCAGCTCTCCAACCAATTGAAATGTGACCAGCTCTTTCCTCTGATCTGTGGATTGGGGTATCATTGACGTTAGCTTCCAAAAGGCAGGCATCAGCCAATTAGAAGGTTATATGGAAAAAATAAAGGAAATCAGTATTAATAAGTAGAACATTTCAGAAAACAGAGATCCTGATTTGCAACCATTTGTAACGCTTTAAGCTGCATGTCAGTTTGTCTTCTTCTCCATTCCTGTTCCTCAGCGTGAGTTGAGACTTTGGTCAGCCAGACGGACAGCAGGTCTATGTCCGGGGCTATTAGGCTCAAGGAGAATGAAAGAATCTTTCATTCGAGTCTTCAGTGAACAAATTATTGATATTTTTTAAACACTAATTAATAATTCCTTCAGAAAAGAGATAAAGATTGCTTATTCCCTTCTGTTCAAAATGACACATGATCTTATATTATCTGAGATCTGTTGATGGAGGCAAAGCCAGCAGAAGGATCGGTTTTATTTGCAGATTATTTCACCATTCCAATATTCTACATCTCGTGCAATTTTTAGCAAACTATTCCTGCCTAGACATTTTAACAAGATTCCCCAGAGACATGCATCAAGACATGTTAGTTCTGTTTGGATGTCAACAAGCTGCATTAGGCTCACACATTTTATAAAGGTTCTTTAAATGTATATAATTATAAACAGTGAGAATGCTTGCGACTGAATTATATCATAAATTCTGTGTTTGATATAGCATGTTGTTATCTGCCTTTGTCACAGAGTCAGAAGGGGACCTCGCTGTTAACACTGATGAAAGATCCATACATCCTAATCGCAGCTGGTAAGAAAATAATAGCAGATGTGAAGAACACTAATTCACCCCACTGAATCATCAATAAGATATTGCCTTTTATTATGGTGCTGGGGATAAAGCAGGAAGAGAAATGTAACCGGAACCTTTTTGTGTTTGTTGGTCAGCCAAGCACAAAGCCAACAATTAATTTGCTGGATCCAGAGCAGGAATTGAGTTTTGCATATAAAAGATCAGAAATCAGACCAGCTTCTGCCTCACACTTACACTGCTACCAGTTGCTGTTACAGCAAACTAAGCCCAGACACCATTTTCCCTCACCTTCATCAAACACATGTTCCTGGTGGACCACTAAGTTCTCTGACTGGACAGGATATGTATTCCCTCCAGCGTGCTCTGTACCTGCCATGGGGTCCGGTCCCATTTTGACATGTCTAGAATACTTCCACCTGACCAAAACATTGTTCCTGTTCCTAAGGGTCCACATTGGTTCGACTTCAGTCAGACTTAGGTGGGAATAGGCGCATTCACACCGCAGTACGTTTCCCACAAAGGTTCATGAGAACTTAATTCATGAGAACTCTTTAGTTCTCATGAACTAAGTACAGATCGCGTTCACACCGGAATAAGTTCCTGGGGAAGGATTAGGCAAATGAAGCCGCTGACGTCCCCAGGAACTTATTCCGGTGTGAACGCGATCTGTACTTAGTTAATTAGAACTGGGAATCCCAGCAGCTTCTACTGAAGCCTTCCGAGTAAATCGCCAGAACGCCGACACCTCCTCATCACTCCGCCGCTCCCATGTTTTCTTTTGTGTTGCCATAAGTTAGTCTCTCTGCGTTTCTGCGCTGAACTAATGCTAATGCTAATAACGGAGCCTACACACGGCGGCGTGCGTTGCCGCTTGGCGGTGGGCGTGTCTTGAGCTTGGGGAGTCAACGCGAGCAACGCGACCAACAACCAATCACATGAATGTCCCGCCCCGGACATACAAAGCAAAGCATTCATGCTACATCCATGCTAGCTAAATATACTGTCTATGCTGGCTAGCTGTTCATTCAAACGAAGTACACTGGATATAAACTCCCCAAACAGGTGAAAACCTACCAGTTTCACCCACTGTCTCTGCCACCTCCCCCCATGCCTGGATCCTCCGGTTTGTATCCCTGTATGTAAAGAGGGACTGGTCATATAGTACCGGGTGATTCCCTATCGCCACGATCATTTTCTCCTCCATTTTTTGACATATGGGAAATAACTGCGGTCTGGCTCTCCCAACATACACACAGTTTGATTGGCTAGCGCTTGTACTGTCAGATTTGCATATGCGGGATTTGATTGGCTGACGCCTCCGTCGAGGCGGCAAAAGTAGAACATTGCTCTACTTTTGCAGCGAGCACCGCGAGAGAAGCTACGCTTTGCTCCCACAATGCAGTTCGGCGAATCGTGACATCACCCCATTCAAAGTGAATGGGCAGAAGCGTTGAAGCGGCAACGCACGCCGCCGTGTGTAGGGGCCGTAATGCAATGCGAGGATAATAAAATGGCGGCTTCACAAAACTTTTTGGGAGTTTTACGGGGCGTGGTTTGCATTCCGCCCAGCCAATCAGACATAGAAACCTTTTTCTCCCACAAAAGTCCCTGCTCTCTAGCAGGGACGGAAAAGGGGGTAAAAAAGCTTCTGATTAACTAATTTTAGTTCCGGCTCTTTTTGGTGTGAACGCGACATTTCGGAACTATATCGGAATTAAAGTGGGAAAAGTAATGCGGTGTGAACGCAGCTAATGACTAAATCTATAGGGACCTTGCGAGCCGCTGGTTTAAGTCCCGGAACATCGAAGTAATGCCAAGTGTCCTCGAGCAAGGCACTGGACCTACAATGCTTCCAGAGAGCTGTATATAAACCTGCCCAAGGCTTCTTGTACTAAAGTCGGTTAAATTGTTTACCACATCAAGTCCTGATTGGACCAAAATATAGAACTTGCTCAAAAAACATCCTAGGGTCACCAAACCCATCGCTTCCCTAGAAATGTTGTTTAACATTCTGTCCATCACACCACAGGTTGTGGTTGTTACAACATGGAGAGCATCTCAGTGTGACATGTCACAATCAGTATCCAATGTTGAAAAAACTGAAACGTTGGCTTTATTCAAAAGTATTATGTCAACAAATGTCAACTGTATTAGGTTAGTTGAAAGCAATGATATAAAGTTGAAGTAAAACAAAAAATCTCTCGTCATAATACAATTAAAGTCAAAGGTTGAGTTTTTTCAGTGCGTGTACCCAGCCTTCTCTGGGGATAGTGACGGCCACCTTGTGTTCCCTGCCTTTCCCAAAGAATATCAGGGGACACCTTACATCAGGGGCCTTTTCCAGCTTATCCCGATTCACCTTGGCTCGATGTGAGTTGAACATCTGTCCAGCAGCCTGGAGTCAGAATGCTGTGCAAGACATATGATCGCAGATCTGATGAAATAACTAAAGTTGATAATCAATATTTGTTCTAAGTGTTCTGATATCCAGGTAATGGAGAAAACTTTGTCCGCTTTTTGTCAAAGGGAGTCCATGACTATGACATATCACACAAAAAACAAACAGCAGATCAAAATTACAAACCCTTCCTGCAAAGTCTCACATCCAAGACGTTCAACAATGCTATCTGAAATCTCAGATCAGCAGTACTTTCCCTTCAGGTTAAGGAGTGTGTGAAGCTGACAATTGAGCGGCCCGACCAAGCAAGGAGACAGAGGCAGAACGTCCAAAAATACAACCCGGTGTGGGCATTTATTCAAATCATAAGCACATGATTCACAGCCTCAATTGCTGTTCCCCTGAACACAGTCAGCAGCCACAAGGATCTCACCCACACTACCAGCCTCAAAACAGACAGGGCAACAGACCCTAAATACACACACTAATCAGCAATTCGACACAGGTGGGGGGGGAGGAGACAACACAAGGCACCAGGTGCACACAATCAACAGCCACAGACATGGGGGAAGGGGAACACTTTTAACATGAAACCAGGAAACAGAGACAGACAAACTTACATAAATTACATTGTAAGTTTGTAAGTTTATATTCCTGTGCAATGTTTTTAGTGCTATATTACCCGTAACGGAGGCCGAGATCTATGGGCCCAGAGATCACCTCCGTTACATTTCCTTACCCCTCTCCCCAGGAAATACAATGTCTTAGGAATCTTGGCTTCCTCAGGGGGGGCCATGAAGTCGAAAAGAAGCTTCCCTTTCTTCCTCTCCATGCGCTCCTGCTGGTTCTGCGGTCTGACGCGCTCTCTCTCCTGACGGACCTTCTCGGCTATCTTTGCCATCCGCATTTTGCGCTTCAGTTTTTCCCGCTTCTTCCTGCGTCGGAGGTGCCGGTAAACGTGGAACTCCCCGCTGCCTGCACCGGCGCTGGAACCCATCACCTCCCGGACGAACTCCGGAGTTTTGGCAATTATCAAAAGCTGCGACTCCTTTCCTCCAGGTTTCCTTGGCTTGTTATTCTTCTGAGTGTGCGCCGCCATCTTTCCAACCGTTCTCAATGCTTCTGCCTTCCTCTCTTCTTCCCTCTGTAACCAGAGCTGCTCCTCTTTCTGCTCTTGCACCAATCTCTGGTTCTCCGCCAGGATCTCTGATGCCTCAGTGGCAGAGCCAGCACCCGTCGAGCCTCCAGGCAATCTGCCGTCCTGCCTCCGGAGACTCCGTTCCTCTTCCCGTGCGAACTGCTGCTCACCGGCTGCCTGAAGCTGCAGGAGTGACCTCATCATCTCCCGCAGTTCCTCCATCACTCTCACCTCCTCACTTGGTCAATCCCACTTCTGACACCAATTGTGAAGCTGACAATTGAGCGGCCCGACCAAGCAAGGAGACAGAGGCAGAACGTACAAAAATACAACCCGGTGTGGGCATTTATTCAAATCATAAGCACATGATTCACAGCCTCAATTGCTGTTCCCTGAACACAGTCAGCAGCCACAAGGATCTCACCCACACTACCAGCCTCAAAACAGACAGGGCTACAGACCCTAAATACACACACTAATCAGCAATTCGACACAGGGGGGGGGAGGAGACAACACAGGGCACCAGGTGCACACAATCAACAGACATGGGGGAAGGGGAACACTTTTAACATGAAACCAGGAAACAGAGACAGACAAACTTACATAAATTACATATATTCCCCTGCTTCCTGTGCAATGTTTTTAGTGCTATATTACCCGTAACGGAGGCCGAGATCTATGGGCCCAGAGATCACCTCCGTTACAGAGTGACAGCACAGGAACAAAGAGGCTGTGTTTGTATGTGTGTATACCGTCATCCAGGCGGCTAAAGAGGTAACAAATAAGGACCAAAGACAGACCATAATTGACACTGCTTCCACTTATCCGTAATCTTCCTCCCCAGGTGCCATTTGCTTTGGAAATATGGCCATTGCCATGATGGAGCCGACCCTGCCGATCTGGATGATGGAGACCATGTGTTCCAAGAAATGGCAGCTAGGTATTTAAAAGCTCAGTTCAGTAGTAAAATACACTCTACGCACAAAAACGAGTAGGAGGACCCACACACACTTTCTTCAGTTATTGTTGTAGTCTTCGTTACAGGCGATGTTTTACAAGACTACTGTACACTGTGTTTCACATGTTTCTTTCCATCTACATAGAAGAGGGGGTCAGATTCTTAGAAACACCTCTGATTATAAAGCAGGGCAGCGCCAGCCACCAGTATGACCTTAATGTTAAATCCTGATAATTATCTGAAGCTCTTTGACAGTGCCCAGGGAAACTGAATTTTAAATAACCAACAATAAAGTGTTTTACATTGTTTCGCCTCTATTACAACATTATATTTACTTAACAATACTGACAACCATATTTGTCATAGTTTTCATTTTATTTTTTGTAGACAACCCCTGAATTCCATTTATTTTACAACTCGAACAGAAAGCATTTAAGTAAAGCATCATCGTGAACATTATGTAAGAAAACCCCATCACATGCTTTGTACTGTAAAATAAAATGTATTTGTAGTAACTAACTGTAACCTTTTCCTTGCAAAGTCAACACTCGATTCAAGAAGAAAGGTCAAAATGAGCCATGACATGTTAACAATAACCAATGGGAAAACAACAATGTGGCTTTTCTCCAGAACTGCACCAGAAAACATCCAGTATTCGACCTCTACAAGTATCAAATTGTAAAAAGTGTTTACGTTAACATCCAACTACAATATTTATTTGCTGAGCGCTCCAATATATCTGATCTGTGGCTTAATACTAGAGAGGTGCATGGAAAATAAAACAAACCTGTCTGTTGTTTAATGTACTAAAGGTTGTTGTGGTTAGCGGAGCCATATAACCACAAAGCAGTAATTCGACCTTACTTAGTGACTTGACGTAGCACTCCTCTACCACGCTAGATATTTTCTATAGCGAGGCTTCCTGCAGTCTTTGGTGTTATTAGTTTGTTCCAGTGCGCTGTATATGAAGTCTAGGTCAGATAAAGAGTATGGGTGGGGAACAGGATATTAGGGTGTCATGTGCTGGCAGGTGGAAGGCACAAGTCTTCATTACAGACAATGGAAGCTGTGCTGATAGAGATCTGCTTATCACACCTTCAGTCTGTGTGTGTGTGTGTGTGTGTGTGTGTGTGTGTGTGTGTGTGTGTGTGTGTGTGTGTGTGTGTGTGTGTGTGTGTGTGTGTGTGTGTGTGTGTGTGTGTGTGTGTGTGTGTGTGTGTGTGTGTGTGTGTGTGTGTGTGTGTGTGTGTGTGTGTGTGTTGACCCAGGCGTCGCTTTCTTACCAGCATCCGTCTCCTACCTTATTGGAACCTACATCTTCGGCATCTTGGCGCTCAAGATGGGGAGGTAGGGAGATACATGATCCTTATCTGTTCTCTCTGTATATATTTACTTTTCAGTTTTTTGGTGTTTGAGAGGTTGGCTTTATTGAGGCTTTTATGATACAGGAACATACAGCATTGAGGGACTTATATATATATAACATAGTCTTGTGAGAATATATTAATAGCTACATTAAGAACATTTAAAGACTATGAAATAAATAAATAAAAACTTCCGCCCTTATGGGCAAAGCTAACCGGTGGTTCGTACACAATATGTTCCATATGTGTGTCCATATAAGATATTATAACAGTTGAATTTGCTTGAATTGTGGCCTATTGCCTGAAACAAAAGGGAGACTGTTTTATCAAGGTTTCCAGATAAGTCATGATAAGGATTTCCTGTTTCATTATCACCTTATTGGTATTTCCTTCTTTTCAGGAAAATATTACACCACCTCACATTACACCCATTAGAAACATGTTTCCTCTTCAGGGACTGCCAAAAATAACAACCTTCCAAAATAACAGAAACACATTGCTTTTGGATGAACCTTGTTCATTCCCAGATATTAAGCATTGCAATGTATGTGACATATATATTTGAAGTATTGTTGTTATTGGTTAGGGAAAGCTGGCATAATTCTGAAAGTATTGGAACATATTATTGAAGTGTTTTAGAGAATACTGACTGTCTCTTCTCTCCTTACAGATGGCTTTGTGCTCTCATTGGAATAACAGTGGTTGGAATCAGCGTAATATGTGTAAGTATGGGCAAGACAACTACACCATTACTGTGGATTCAGAAATCAACTATGGGACAATTGAGCACTGATCCATGAGGAGTTTAAAACATGAACTGAATTTTAAGATGTGGGGGTGTGCAGTGAAATCAGCCAGTAACCACAGTAAGTCATACAGGAAAGACTTTTCACTGACTATGAATCATCACGACAGCGCTCTAAACAACTGATCTGTTTTCTTACTTTCATTGCGTCCATTGTTTTCTTTTAGTGTGTTCTCGTCTCATTTTGTATGTATGTTTTCTTGTATGCTTCTTAAAGTATTTATTTATAATTTATTCATTATTATTAAGGGTCCAAGAGTACTTACGAAAGCACTATATCAATTAAATGTAGTATTATTTCCCGGTCAGGACAGTCGATTGGCATACCAAATGCTAAGTTTCCAGCTAACACTAGCTCTAGCTTGCTAGCTTGGTTAGCATGTTGCGTTCGTATTTTCAGTTTACTTTAATATTAGTTGTGTGTAACTCTGTTAAATTCTGGCTTCTTAAGTCATTCAATCAAGCTCAATAGAAAAATGTATCATTAAAAAAATAAAGATGAGTATTCACACCAAATATGAATATACAAAAAGATACAACAAAAACGTACTACTGTAGTGCCGAGAGACGGGAGGCGGAGGCGGGGTATCAAAGGTACAAGTATGGAAGCAAACAAGAGACAGAAGTATTTTAATTTGATTAGACACCGAATTTATAGCATTGAAAATAATTACTTTGAAAATGATGTACAGTATCTGAATGTTTTTGCTCCGAATGTACCTATGTGAAATAAAAATGTAAAAATGAAAGTGAAAAAAATTCGAATGTTCAAATTCAGATCCCAAAAATTCAAGTGAAAAAAATTCGACGTCAAAAAATTCGGTGTATAAAATTCGATGTCCAAAATTGCGATGCAGCATCATCCGGGCTACTCAGATAGGATAAGCAATCGAGCCCTAATGCAATCCGACTTCTGGCCTATCAGAGCACGGCTTTGTCAGTCATGTGATCACAACAACCCGGGAGAAAAATGACGGAGAACAGCGGGGCTCGGTAAGTAGTCAGTTTGTGCTCTTTATTTTACAAGCAGTGAGGGCTCGACAGCATTTGTATCTTACATTAGCTAGCTAAATGAGTGAAGTAGCCTTGTGCCTTGCTGTTAGCAAGCTCCGTAGTTATCATTAATTGAAGTGAATCACAATGTTACCGTGTCCTTTTGTGTGTGTGTGTGTGTGGGCGGGGGGGGGGGGGTGGGGGTTTGACGGTTTGCAAAGTAACGTAACGATCACTTCGGTTAGATAAGTCAAGTAGACCATGCTACACTATGCGAAATACTCTCTTACAAAAGCCCTGCATTTAAACATGTTAATGTTACTTTAGTAAAAGTATGTTAGTATAATTAGGAAAGTGTTGTTAAAGTATTTAAAGTAGACACAAGTTATATTATATCATTTGTTGTATTGTTATTAACGATGCAAGAGTTGACTTAACTGTTGTAGTTGGAGCTCATTTTGAACAATGAGCTAACTAATGATTGCTTTCATAATGGTTTAATGTGCTGACTATTTTCTACATTAATAGATGAAGGTCTGGTTTGTTCAAACTCTCAAAATAGTAGGACACTGTCATAATTACCCAGAGTCCGAAGTGACACCTTTACAATGTTAAAGCTGTTAGATAAATGTAGTGATGTAAAAACTAAAATATTCAAGATAGTGTAGTGGAAAAGAGATAATGTTTTAAAAAAATGTTTACTAAAACAAAATCTCTTGTTTTGGACTGACAGTAATGATTCAAGAAATAGTAGATAGATAAATACGCACACATCAATCTGTGTGCATTTGTTGTGGATGGAACACAACAAATGGTGCTCTTACCTGTGATGCCTCCTCCAAACATTATAACCAGACTGTATCATTCAAACTATAAGTAACAGTTCTAGCTACTTGACTTTAGACAAACAATTAAAAAGACAAAATCAACACAATTTATTGAAAGCCCAATCTTTATTTTACGGTGCCTCTCCTTTTGTTTGTATTATTAAACCCTGTCAATCTAAAAAACTGAGCAACTCAACAGTTAACTTTATATTTCTTATTGTCCAAAGCATCTATTACACTATTTTTCCCCTCTCATATTCACAGGAAGGATGATTAGAGACTTTGGGGGAGACCTCAGCTTTATGAACGTCCTGTCTGTTGCTTTGGCCAGAGAGGACCGAGGGTCTTTTCCTGCGAGGAGGACCAGGCCTGAGGGAGGAGGACCAGGCCTGAGGGAGGAGGACCTGGCCTGAGGGAGGAGGACCTGGCCTGAGGGAGGAGGACCAGGACTGAGGGAGGAGGACCAGGACTGAGGGAGGAGGACCAGGCCTGAGGGAGGAGGACCAGGCCTGAGGGAGGAGGATCTGCACCAGCTGTACCTACAGAACTTAGCCCATGCTGGGCATAGCTGTTACCACCTGCACAGGCCTAGCCTGTCAATTAACAGATTAACATTTAGTTTAACTTATGTATATTATTTCGTTTTTATTTAAAAAAAATTGTGATGGTTCATGCTTGATAACTTTTAGTTCACATTTCAATAAATTGTATTTGTATTTGCACTCCTTTTGTCCGTTATTCTTACTGAAAATGTGAAATTGCACATTCATATCTGACTGAAGATTGGCACCATTTATTTGGGTATAACCAGTCTCTGATAGTGTTACGTTATTATGAGAGTGCTCTGTTTGATTCTGAAATTGTATATATTTATATAATATACATAGGCTATATATATGTGTGTGTGTGTGTCCACATCTGTAGCCTGTTATTGTCTCATTATACCACACTGTGAATGAATCAAAGTAAATATATAAGTGGTCATGAACACATCTGTCCATCAGACAGAGGGCTGCTGTGCCTCCTGTCATCATTAATGGACGTAGAGGAGTTCTCATTTCTCTAACTGCCTGCTGCTTCCCCTCCTCTCTCCTCGGTTCCCCTCCTTGGCTCCTCCGCTCGCATCTCCTGTGGGCGGGACTAAGTCTTGAGGAGGGGAATTAGTGAAATGAGAAGGGGCCTAAGTGTCTCTTAATGAATGTCCTGTACTGCTCTTAAATCTCATCACATCAGCTTTTCCTTTCCCTCTTGGATGTTCTTCTGGACCCTCAGAGAAAGAGAAAATGGTGAAGCAGTCCTGTCTCTCAGGCCTGTCCTTTCCTAACAGAAATATCATAACATATTATTGCAGAGCAAGTGTGTTATTTAAGAAAGAGGTGTGTTTGTTCAGGGGCTATAAATATAATGATTTTTTTTTATTTGAATATGTTTTTTAAATCCAACAGTGTACTACAAAGATAATCAGATTATGAATAAACCGTTCTAAATTCATCAACATTGAAATAAATGTATTATTAAAATAATATTTAACTGTTATCAAAACTTAGTGCAACTGTAGAAGCTTGCTCTGTCTGGTTGTCTCACTGAAAGAATCACATGTTTTTACAGTCAGTATGCAGAGACAAAGGGTCGCAGCTCTCACTATGTTCAATAATATTTTCCTTAAATACATTGAAATGTGAAAGTTGAACAAAAAAGTTATGTTGCTTGGTAAAATGTAACCTTTTGCTAAGAAAGTACACTCAACATCACTGATGTGTAGGTGATCTAGTATTCAGTCATGTTTAATGGCATGTATATCAGTGTATTGGAGTCATTACTTTATGCATTCTTTGTAAAGTATGAAAAAGGTGTACCTTGGAATCCGTGCTGAAGTTCTCTGCTGCTAGGAGTCCAGATCTGTCTCTCCTCCTCTAGTCCAGCCTGTCTGGATCACCTTGAGGAGACTTTGAACAAACAGATGTAAAGTTACATGCATGGCTTACAGACTTCTTTACATGCAAACTACTTTTTATCTTCTTTTAAAAAACAGGTCATAATCTTATTGTTATACTTAAGAAATTGCTGGATATCACAGTCCTTATACTGTATCAGTTTGAGTAGGTCCTTTTTATTTTGGATGAGTTTTTCATGAGTTTTTCATATGCCATATTCATATGTATCACACGCGTAAGGGTAAGACACAAACCTATTGAACAAATGCAATGGATAAGCTTAATTTTCACTGAAGTGACAGATAACGTCATATCTAATATTTAAACAAATCATTTCCTCCTTGTCACTAAAGCATTGACTACGCTATTCATCGTCCTTAAATGCAGGAATTAAGTTACATGTTCCGTTCTACAGCCACGATAAGGCTGTTTCTCAAGTGTGATGATAATACAATTAAAAGAGGAATTGGTAATAATATTAAAAATGACAATATTTGGGTCGTTCGTCGGATAGGCGGTTAGCTGCAATAAATAACTCCAGTTCAACAAACCATATTACAATATCTAAGGGAGCATTATTTCTGGACCATCTTGAAATGTGACGTTCATATTTTAAAGATACACACATTTCATTGTGAGGTTGATTTAATATACACTAAGCCTCTCTTCAACAATACGTTGAAGTTAGCTAGTCTATTTGATGCTATAGTAGAGCATAGCGAATTTAAATGAACCTTAACAATGCATAACCTAACTAACCTAATAACCTAACTAGCAAACTAACTATCTAACATACAAGGATGACCTTATTTTAGCAACCTCGCACAGAAGCCTTTTGGTATACAGTAGCATCCCACTTAATGTTTTACACTCTTGGATGCAACGCATAGCATCGTTAGCACAGATGGAGCTACGATTGCTCAAATGCTAACCTAACTCTAAACATTCATTAACGTTGATTGATTGAATTGAAAAGTTTATTAACAGCTTGTATATTGGGTACAGTACAGTACAGCTCAAAACATACAATTGTTAAGGGGATGCAGACCAGAGAAAGACTTTCGTCTTGTTTACATCAGGGTCCCCCATTTCCAATTCATCATGTCATTAAGACATATAAGACATATTTGACATACAGATGGCTTATTTACAATGTACATACAGGTGGTTTTTACATACAGATTGCTTGTTTACAATTTTCATTTTAGATTTCGTTCTAATACATCCTAACCAGACATTTAAGACATACCAAGTCTACAGATATACAGTTAGTAACAGAGTCTAAAATGCGAGTATATACATAGATGGGGGGGGGGGGGAAGCTGTCCATTGAACGACAGGTTGAGATTTGTACCATTACCGGGGCCAGTTTTGCAATGCTCTCCCCCGAAGGTGCTCTTTAAGAGAGGTTTTGAAGGTAAGTATAGTTTTACTTTCCTTTACAGTTGTGGGAAGAGCGTTCCACCTTGATGTGGCATAATTGCGAAACGTGTATTCCCCCTTTTTTGTGCCAAATCTGGGTGTCACATGATTTGTGGAGCTCCCTCTGGTGTTATGATCATGGTATTCCTTGACCTTTGGGAAGAATTTTGACATGTACATGGGTACCATAGAGGTGTAGTGGATCTTGTAGACCAGGCCCATTGCAAGTAGCTATACTCTGTCGTCTACTCTAAGCCATCCTAGGTTGTCAAAGTGGGCAGAGGTGAGGTGGGTTCTAGATGAAAGGTCAAGCAGTAGTCTGACCAGTTTATTTTGCGATGTTTGAAGTTTTATTTTTAGCGCCTTGGAGGTGCTATGGTACCATGACGTGCAAGCATAGTCATAGTACCCTTGAATGAGTGCTCCTGCCAGAGTTTTCAGGGTGTTTTTGTTTACCAAAGAGGAGATCCGGTATAGGAATCTAGTTCTTTGATTGACTTTTTTTATTACATTGGATGCTATTTTGTCACAGGAGAGGTTTGCCTCAAGAATAGATCCTAGGTATGTAATTTCCTTCTTACTTGTGACAATAATGTCGCCCACTGCAACTGAGAAGTCGTCGGATTTGCTGAGATTATGTTTCGAACCGAAGAGAATGGACTCTGTTTTACCCAGGTGTAATGATAATTTATTATCGGCGAGCCAGGTGCAGATTCTGCCGAGCTCGGAGCTGAGGGTTTTTTCAACCTGCAACCTGTTCCTGTCAGAGACCAGCAGGGCTGAGTCGTCCGCGAACAGGAACAAGTTGCAGTCACATGCTGATGACATGTCATTTACATAAATTAGGAACAGTAACGGACCTAATATGCTTCCTTGTGGAACACCACAGCTCACTGGGAGGGGGGGGGACAGAGTACCGTTTACCTCCACCATCTGTTCTCTCCCCTCCAGGTAGGATTGCATCCAGCTCACCGATAGTTTATCAAAACCAATTGCTTTTAGCTTGTCAATCAGAATGGGGTGATTGACAGTGTCGAAAGCCTTTTGTAGGTCCAGCATCACCATGCCGCAGTACTTGCCCTCGTCCACCTCTTGTTTGATGTGGTCGCTCAAATAAAGAAGGCATGTGTCAGTGGAGTGGGATGTTCTAAAGCCAGATTGAAATTCATAGATTAGTTTCTTTTCCGCGAGGTACTTTTCGACCTGTTCATATACTATTTTTTCCATGACTTTCGAGATGGAGGTAAGTATAGAAACAGGGCGGTAGTTGCCTGGGTCCAATTTGCTGCCCTTTTTGTGCAGGGGGGTTACTCTTGCAATTTTGAAGTCTTTGGGTACTTTTCCCTGTTTTATGGAGAGGTTAATTATGTGAGCTATGACTGGTGAGATGGCGGTTGCTGTGTCTCTGAGGAATTTGGAGGGGATATTGTCGTGGCCAGTGGCCTTGTTAGGTTGGAGGGCGCTCAGTTTAATGAGTACCTCTGCTGTTACCCTTGCTAGACTGAAATCATCTTTGCGTACCCCTAGGTTTTTGTAGTAGGTCATGATGTGATCTACTCCAAAAAGCCCTGAGTGGGAGGGTAATTTATTTACAAGAGTTGTGGCTATGTTTGTCAAAAAAATGTTTAAGTACTTGGCCACATCCAGTTTGTCTGTGATGAGCCTGTTATCTGTCTTTATGTTTAAGTTAGAAAATCTCGTTTTGAGTTTTTTACTGCAGCCAAGCTGGTTATTAAGTAATTTCCAAAGTTCACGGGGTTTATTTTTGTTTTCCTCAGTTTTGATATTGATGAAATTCTTTTTGGCAGTTTTGATCATGGAGCTTACGTCATTTCTTAGTCTGTTTCTTTCCATTTTGAGTTCAGTCACGTGGGCCTGGAGTTCACTGCTCGTGCTTTTGGAAAGCATTGACTGACTTTTATGAAACTCAGAGCATTTTTTGTCTCTGGTTTTCATGGCGGTCAGTATGCTGGAGTGCATCCACGGTTCAGCGCGATTTTTTACCCTGGTTGTTCTTAGGGGGGCCAAATCATTGAGTATTACAGAGAATTTATTTTTGAAACCAAGCCATGTTTCTTCAACTTGTGTACCACTGAGCTCATCTGACCAGTCCAGGCTCTCCAGTTCTAGGTTAAAGGCCACGCTAGAGTAGTTTTTGAGGTCTCTAGATATGACTGTTTTGTGACAGCCGGCCCTTTGTTTTAGCTTTTTGCGGGTACAGAATATCATATAATGATCACTTAACCCGCATGCTATAACCCCTTTACTGGAGATCCTGGACTTGTCAGAGGTCAGAATGAGATCAATGGTAGTTTGTGTTGTTTCACATACCCGGGTGGGTTGGGTGATTAGCTGGCTGAAGCCGTACAGATCACAAATCCTACTGAAGGACTTGAAGACGGACGTGTCTTCACGTTGCATATCCGTGTTCCAGTATCCAATAATAATTGTCTCTACATCCCCCACATCAGCCAAACACCCATCTAATGTATCATAAAAGTCACTCTGTTCCGGTGGTCTATAGATTGTCCCGACTATTACAGATTTAGCATTGTCAAAAAGAATTTCAACCCACACAGATTCAATATTTTCATGATGCAGGTCAGTTCGGTTTTTGAAATTGGTGTCTTTATGTATGTACATGCAGACACCACCTCCATTCACGTTCCTGTCCCTTCTCACTACAAGATAATCTTCAATTTCAATCTCTGAATCTGTAATGGAATTGTCCAATTTGGTCTCAGAAAAGCATAATATGCTTGCCTTACCGTTCATGAATAGCTGCCTGAGTTCAGCCAGTTTGTGTCTCAGGCTGTTAGTGTTCAGATGAAAAATATGTAGTCCATTTTTGTTGCTTAAATGCACAATGTCGTCAGCTTGCAGATATTTGTCTTTGTCCGTTACAGCAACCGGCTTGTCGTGGTGGTGTGGTGGTGTGGTGTGGGGTGGGGTGGTTTGGGGTGGTGGTGAGGTGGTGGTGGTGGTGGGGGAGGGAGGCTCCTTTGTAGCTTTAGCCGTTGATATGCTAGCAGGGTGGCTAACAACATGGCTAACAACATGGCGGATATTTGTTCCCTCGGATCTCGGTTCTCTTCCTCTCGTCACTGCCTCATGCGTGTCTGTCTGCCGAGGCGTCCCCGGGGGAATCTCGAAGTCTCCGTTTATTCCTTGGTCTCCGCTGTCTCCACGGTCTCTGTTGTCGTCGCGTAGTTGTTGTTGCAGCGGAAGAGATGCTAGTTGTGATGCTAATTGTGATGCTAGCTGCTCGAGCCTGCAGGACTGGCTTCTTGTCTGCACCGGGCCCGGATTCAGATGGATGTCTCCCGCTAACAATAAGACCAAGACGATCATACTTCTTCGGTCTAGTTTGCCTGACGGGGGTAAGTACTTTCGCGTCGGGTTTGAAGTTAATAATGCATGAATGCTAGCACTTCCAAAAGCGAGGTGTTTCCTTTCCCAGCCGCTGAGAAGGTAAAAGTCATTGTGGTTCATTTTATCCCCGCTTTCATTACTCTCCTTCTCTACGTGATGTTGCCTCATTGATGAGTTGAGGTAGGAGTCCATAATCCATATTGTCAGGAGGATGAAATATGTAAAAAATCGTGAGGAATAACCGCCAAAGCGGGAGCTCTCGAAAATGCGACCACTCATAGTGAAACCGGATGTTGACTTAATAAAAACACCAGTAACATAACATAAAGTACGCAGGGTTGACTTACCGAAGAAACTGCATTCATGGACGGTCTGTTTTAACAGCAGATAAATCCTATATTTGCATGACGAATAGTCCACCAGGAACCAACACAACAAACACGGCCGAGTTCAAGTAGTGTTCTCCTCATGAGCTGACCCCCTGTAGCATCACGGAGCCAATGGAGCTAACGGAGCTAGCAGAGAGGAGCTAGGAGCAGCAGTCCCGTTGTCATGAAGGGGGAATCTAACTATATACAGAATATGTTTTTGTGGATCCAGGCTAGAAACATGTTCATTTTCTGATGTTAAGTTGGACATTTTAAAGAGCCTGTGACACGAGTTTCCCCCATCATCCAAACCCATCAATTTGAGTAAATATTGTCTCCTTGAAAACCGTCACTGCACTGATTTTGGATATTTGTACTTTGATAACCATTAATCTGCCCTTCAATGTTGACCATTTTCTGGATCTTCTCGGGGATTCTTCAAGTGCCGCCAAATTATGTGTGACGTCATTACGGGCACAGCGCTCAAGCTGCACCGTTCAGGATCCCAGCATCTGCATGTAAACGCACGATGGCATGGCGCACACAGCAGCAAGCTCAGACAGCGATGACAGTTTAATTTTGAACGTGTCTGAGAGCTCATATGAGGCTGAAGGATCGGTTTATGTTGTATCTGTTAGAAGTTTAGGAATTAGGTGCGTCAATATGGGCGATCATACGGTCATGTAGCCAGTGGTGGAATGGGACTAAAAATCATCCTGGGACTCTCAACCGGCCCACTTCGGTACCGCTAGTAAATTGTCAACGGGGGGAGTGGGGGATGTCAGGGGCAGCGGGTGCTGTAGTCTAGGGAAGGCTAAGCCTTCCCAAATATTTGTGTCACTGCATCCTGGTAAAATACAAATATAATGTATAATGTCTGTGTCTTTGACATTAGCGCTGCTAGCCACCTGTGCCCTGTACTACGAAGCCAGTTCAACATACCCTGGATATGTTTGAGTAACAAACAAACTAACAACAACAAACTAGCAAACGCGATCTCACTAAGCGGTCCTACGACGCTGGTTATCAACTCGGTAAATCAAGCCAGGGTTTCTCTCACCAGCTGAGAGCGCGTTCACGTGAAAGGGGCGGGGTTAGCTACATTTGACCAATCACAAACAGGGACAAGTGTACTGACAGCGCAGCGTCATACTTCATTAATGAAAAGTAAACTAATATTAGACAAATATGAGCTTTCAACATCCATGACTTAAACATATAATCCTGGATACAAGCCACATAGTTGCACCTGCAAGGAGAATACAGAACAACTGGTTAAAAAATAACTAGGCCTACCGAGTGTTTGAAAGTGTATAGTTGTATGATATCACTGCCCCATCTAAGACACGAGTGGATCTGACTTTAATTACATTTGACTCGAGTGTTTCGTCAACATAATATGTTGCTTAAAATAATACTGCATACAGTATGTGACACTGTAAGTGTTGCACGGCCAGATACGGCTGGAGAAGCTGACTCAGATAAGGAAATATATGATATATTATGATATTATATGCAGGGGCGGATCTAGACAAATATTCATGGGGTGGCAGGAGATTTTGAGGGGTGGCATCCCCTGACAGAAGTATATGCTGATTTAAATCGCAATCATATCAATCAATTAGGGGTGTAACGGTACACGTACCCGTACTGAAATTATTCGGTACGGGCCCTTCGGTTCGGTACACGTGTGTACCGAACGAATATAGCGTTAAACGTACAAAATTGAGAACATGAACAACTTTCTGGAAGTAATCTATATCATAGAGCGACCAAGTCATTTCATTGGACGAGAGGCATACTATGAGAGCTGGTCACAGGGATGCTTTCAAATGTAGTCAGTAATTTGAGGAACTGTCGAAATGGCGAACGCAGATAAAGTTGAGCTGGAAAATCCTCCAGCATCATTTAAATCTCCGGTTTGGGAACATTTTGATTTCGCAGTTACGTACAAGGATGACGGACAAAGACAGGTGGACCGAACCAAAGCTGTTTGTCGGCATTGTTCAACTAACATTGGTTACGCGGCTGGCAATACATCAAACTTGCACACTCATTTGAAAAGGCATCACCGAATGTGAATATCACCGGTACCAAAAGAAAAAAGACTGAAGTGCAAACCCAACTCCCACTAGCATGTAAGCCTCCACCACTCGCAGAAAGTTCAGACCGAGCCAAAGCTATTACAAACGCCAAATATCCTTATGTTGCCATGTTAGCAAAGCGCTACCTGGCTGTATCTGCTACCTCTGTCCCTAGAGAGAGGGTGTTCTCCACAGCAGGAGACATTGTTAGTGCCATCAGATCTGCCCTTTCAGCAAGCAATGTGGGCAAGTTCATCTTTCTTTAAACAACATGAAAATACAATGACAAGCAAGTCCTAATGTCAAGCTGGCTGCTTAGGTACTAGTACAGTTCAAATACAGATTATTTCAGTTAATCGAAATGCTGCACCTTAATGTTTATTTTACTATATTTTGTATTTATTTGAATACATTAGTCACAGTTTAATAATAATTTTTAAAATGTTTTTAATGTTTTGTGATAATTTTTTCTGCTGTACCGAAAACGTACCGAACCGAACCGTGACCTAAAACCGAGGTACGTACCGAACCGAAATGTTTGTGAACCGTTACACCCCTACAATCAATGTTAACTTGGAAAGCCACAATATTAATATTTTAACTCAGTCACATAGGTGATATTATTGTGGCACATCAGTAAAGCCTTACATACAAGGTGGCAGACGTAATTTAATGAATTTTAACTGAACAATAACTGAATGAGTTTGTCTCACTCTTAGACCAGCAGGGGTACCAAATCTATGCAGACTGCTGCAATAAGTAAATTAATTAACTGTCTCATCGATGTTTGTCTGAATGAATATGATACTATTAACAATCATATTATTCCTATCAGCTGTCAATCACTGTTAATAAATAATAATAATAATAGATTTAATTTGTTAGCGTTTTTACAGGTGCTCAAAGACGCTTTACAGATATAGTGAAGAACTGTTATGATTCACATATTCATTTATTATTGAATAAACAATATTTTTTGGAGGAGTTAATGATGAATGTTCATCAAGATGCTTGCTCACCCTCCTTCAAATTTGAAAAACAAGTAATTATATCATTATTGATATACAGTTACAACCTTGACTTTACATCAGAAAGAACAAACATTAAAGAAGTGACTAACTGCATCAGTTAGGGTTAAAAAACGTGTATTCAGCTAAAACATCGCTGCAGTTATTATCCAGTGGAAGGTCCTTACCTACTGGCCTAGTTCAATCAAAGTGGTTACTGTTAGGATCTGTCTGTGTTGTTGTTTTGTCTTGTCTTTTTCTATCTTTGGGTTTCCTGTTTTATTTTGTAAAGTGTTCACCCCCGTTTCCTGCCTGTTGCTTTCTGTCTGTTTTCCCTCCCTGATTACCCGATTGTGTTCACCTGGTGCCTCTGTGTTTTCTCCTACCTCCTCACCTGTCTCGTGTTTGTTTGATTAGTCCTGGGTGTATTTAAGTTCTGGTTTTTCCGTCTGTCTTTGTCGGTTCGTCTTGTGTTTTGAGTAATTCTGCGGTGAGTGTTCTGTTCTGTGTCTAGATATTGTAGCCTTGAAATAAAGGAATTATTTTTGTCACTTAAGTCTGCATTTGGGTCCTGTTTCCTACACAAACCGTGACAGAACGAACCGACCAGAAATTGACCCAGCAGATGATCCATTTGAGGTGGAGCTACAGCATTTTTCCTTTTGTTTGGCTTGCTGCTGTGATTGGTGGAGTGGAGTGGAGTGTCCAGTGTTCGGCAGAGGGAGGCCGCTCTGGTAGAGGCGCACCGGTTGGCTATGGAGAAACCAGACTTGGTGAAGTTCTTGCCTGGCTGGATTTTGAACTTCCTCTGGGTGTGTGATTTCCAGCCTGCTGACTACAAACGTCTCGGTGTGGTCCGTCTGGAGTCAGCCAGTGCTTCTGCCCCAGTTCCTGCTCCTGTCCAGGAGTCGTATGCTGGAACTCGTCTGGCTTATGGAGGTCCACGGAGCTTTCCGGCGGCTGCTAAGAGAAGGAGGCGCAAAGCCAAGCTAGCAGCCATGCCTCCATGCTCCAGTACCGGCCCACGCAGCTTTGCGTCCATACTGGATTACCTGGCTTACACAGCCAGGGTCCAGGCTTCCGCGCCGGACCCAGCAGCCATGATTCTGGCTTCAATTCCGGCTCCAGAGCCGGCCCATTCAGCCGAGTCCCCTCTCTAGTCCCCTCTCCAGTCTCCTCTCAAATCCCTTATCGAGTCCCTTCTCGAGTCCCTTCTCGAGTCCCCTCTCGAGTCCCCTCTCCAGTTCCCTCTCGAGTCCCCTCTCCAGTTCCCTCTCGAGTTCCCTCCTCTAGTCCCTCCTTTAGTCCCTCCTCTAGTCCCTCCTTTAGTCCCTGCTCTAGTCCCCTCTCTAGTCCCTCCTCGAGTCCCCTCTCTAGTTTCCCTCGTGAGTCCCCTCTCTAGTTCCCCTCTCGAGTCTCCTCTTGAGTCCCCTCTCGAGTTCCCCCTTGGTTCCCCTCTCGAGTCTCCTCTCGAGTCACATCTCGAGTTCCCCCTTGGTTCCCCTCTCGAGTCTCCTCTCGAGTCCCCTCTCGAGTCACGTCTCAAGTCCCTACCCAATGTCCTGGTCCATTGGAGGTTCCGCTGGGGGTCCTGCCAACTCCATGTCCTGTCCCGTTGGAGGCCCCGTCGACTACTCCTCTGCCGGGGGTCCTACCAATCGTATGTTTGTCCCGTTGGAGGTCCCGCCGTCTACTCTCCTGCCGGGGGTCCTGCCAGCTCCTTGTCCTGTCTCGTTGGAGGTCCCGCCGACTACTCTTCTGCCGGGGGTCCTGCCAACCCTTTGTCCTTTGCCGTTGGAGGCCCCGCCGACTACTCTCCTGCCGGGGGTCCTGCCAACCCTTTGTCCTGTCCCGTTGGAGGGCCCGCCGTCTACTCTCCTGCCGGGGGTCCTGCCAACCCTTTGTCCTGTCTCGTTGGAGGTCCCGCCGTCTACTCTCCTGCCGGGGGTCCTGCCAACCCTTTGTCCTGTGCCGTTGGAGGCCCCGCCGACTACTCTCCTGCTGGGGATCCTGCCAACCTTTTGTCCTGTCCCCTTGGAGGTCCCGCCGTCTACTCTCCTGCCGGGGGTCCTGCCAGCTCCTTGTCCTGTCTCGTTGGAGGTCCCAACGACTACTCTCCTGCCGGGGGTCCTGCCAACCCTTTGTCCTGTGCTGTTGGAGGCCCCGCCGACTACTCTCCTGCCGGGGGTCCTGCCAATCCTATGTCCTGTGCCGTTGGAGGCCCCGCCGACTGCTCTCCTGCCGAGGCCTATCCCACCAGCTCCGACACCGGGTCCTGCCCGGTCTCCGGCACTGTCCCGTCAGCGCCTTCCTGCCCGGCCTCCGGAGCTGTCTGGTCTTCACCCTCGAGCCCGGCCCTCTGAGAGCTGCGGTCTTCGCCCTCGAGGCCCGGCCCCCTGACTCTTCCTGCCGCTGCCTTCGCCCCTCCATGATCCCCATTTTGGACTCTGCCTTGCCCCCGGGCCGTCCACCCGAGACCCCTTCCTGGTCCTCTGCCTTGCCCCCGGGCCTTCCGCCCGAAACCCCTTCCTGGTCCTCTGCCGTGCCCCTGGGCTGTCAGCCCAAGCCCGTCTTCCAGACCCCCTCCACCCACCCTGGTGGCTTAGTGATGCGTCCCTCCTCCGGACCCCCTCCACCCACCCTGCTTAAGGTTTTGGACTTTTGTAGTTTTGTTTTGGGACGTCTGGGATCCGTCCCTTGAGGGGGGGTACTGTTAGGATCTGTCTGTGTTGTTGTTTTGTCTTGTCTTTTTCTATCTTTGGGTTTCCTGTTTTATTTTGTAAAGTGTTCACCCCCGTTTCCTGCCTGTTGCTTTCTGTCTGTTTTCCCTCCCTGATTACCCGATTGTGTTCACCTGGTGCCTCTGTGTTTTCTCCTACCTCCTCACCTGTCTCGTGTTTGTTTGATTAGTCCTGGGTGTATTTAAGTTCTGGTTTTTCCGTCTGTCTTTGTCGGTTCGTCTTGTGTTTTGAGTAATTCTGCGGTGAGTGTTCTGTTCTGTGTCTAGTAGGGGTGTAACGGTACACGTACCCTTCGGTTCGGTACAGGTGTGTACCGAAGTGTACCGAACGAATATAACGTTAAACGTAAACAATTGAGAACGTGAACAACTTTTTGGAAGTAATCTCAGGTGCTGCGTCGCAGCATTCAGAGTAATTTGCTCACATTGGGTTCAACGCGTCATAGAGCGACCAAGTCATTTCATTGGATGAGAGGCATACTTTGAGAGCTGGTCAGAGGGATGCGTTCAAATGTAGTCAGTAATTTGAGGAACTGTCTAAAATTAATGGCGAACGCAGATAAAGTTGAGCTCGAAAATCCTCCAGCATCATTGAAGTCTCCGGTTTGGGAACATTTTGGTTTCGCAGTTATGTACAAGGATGAAGGACAAAGACAGGTGGACCGAACCAAAGCTGTTTGTCGGCATTGTTCAACTAACATTGGTTACGCGGCTGGCAATACATCAAACTTGCACACTCTAGAAAAGGCATCACCCGAACGTGAATATCACCGGTACCAAAAGAAAAAAGACTGAAGTGCAAACCCAACTCCCACTAGCATTTAAGCCTCCACCACTCGCAGAAAGATCAGACCGAGCCAAAGCTATTACAAACGCCAAGTATCATATATTATGTTGCCATGTTAGCAAAGCGCTACCTGGCTGTATCTGCTACCTCTGTCCCTAGAGAGAGGGTTTTCTCCACAGCAGGAGACATTGTTAGTGCCAGCAGATCTGCCCTTTCGGCAGCAATGTGGACAAGTTCATTTTTCTTTAAAAAAAACATGAAAATACAATGACAAGCAAGTCCTAATGTCAAGCTGGCTGCTTAGGAACTAGTACAGTACAGTTCAAATACAGATTATTTCAGTTCATCGAAATGCTGCACCTTAATGTTTATTTTATTATATTTTGTATTTATTTGAGTGAATACATTATTCACAGTTTAATAATAATAAAAAAAATATATGTTTTGTTTTGTGAAAAAAAAATTCTGCTGTACCGAAAACGTACCGAACCGAACCGTGACCAAAAAACCGAGGTACGTACCGAACCGAAATGTTTGTGAACCATTACACCCCTAGTGTCTAGATATTGTAGCCTTGAAATAAAGGAATTATTTTTGTCACTTAAGTCTGCATTTGGGTCCTGTTTCCTACACAAACCGTGACAGATACTTTCTGTTGGCTGGGCAGTGTAGTTTTACACCGTCTTATTTTACTTTCTCAGGACTTAAAATTGTTTTTTGGGGGCAGACCCCCTCAAAGAAAAAAATATATACACGCATACAAGGTCATCATCGTAACAGTTTGTTATTCTCATCGAGTCATCCGTGAGCAGAGCATCAAGTTGGCATGTCTATTACAGCTGAATGCGGCGATTACTATTTTGTTCAGCAAAACGCCTCACAAACGTATTAAGATCAACAGCTGTAGTGCGTTTTGATTCAATGCTGAGTGCAGCCAAACTTGACATTCTCTTCTCTGTCAGTGTAGACCGCAATTACCTCATTCCTTCAGTGCTTGGGTCCGAAAGGCTTCTCATTTTGCGCCGTCCCCCCGTTCAAGTGAATTCGCCACCAATTATATTTCCACTCTCGCGCCAGGACCGGGGGAGGGGTTACATGACGTGCATCTTGTGCTGCATTCACTTGCACTCGGACATTAGAGACTTTCTCTCATAAATGTCCGATGAGCCACAACTTTTCTTTCAAAACAAAGATGCCAACTGGGGTGGCAGCTGGGGTGGCAAGGTTATTGTTTAGGGTGGCAGTTGCCACCCCATGGCACCCCGGTAGATCCGCCCCTGATTATATGATTGATGATCTGATTGATGATGTAGGCTAATATGAATGATAAGTGCGACACGTCGGCGTCTTCTCTGCATACGGCAGTTTAAACTGTATTTCCTTTATCCTGTAATATGACTTGTGAGATTTAAACTCCGCACACTGAGTTGATCTCTTTTCTATAGACGCCGGAGTCGGGCAGCGTCAGGTAAAAAAAGTTATTTAGCCTTCCCAAACCTGAGCCTCACGCGCCGCCTATGGGGGATGTGCTAGTGACTTATTCGACCGGCCCACTTCGGTACCGGCCCATCGGGATTCGTCCCGATGGCCAGTTCGCCACTGCACCCAGCCCACGTAAACTGTCAACGGGGGGAGCCTCGCTGCGGGGAAACGGTGGACCTAGTGTCCCGATCGGAGTGGGAATAATAATAATAATAATAATAATCCGTGCATTTTATCCATTAATTTCCCCAACATTGTGGTAAAAAAAACACACGTTTAATCCATGTTGGTGTACTACAACTACAAAAAGCATCGGTTTGTTTTCTCATCAGGAAATGCAGACCGGCTCAAACAAACGATTTTTAATCATCATCCTCACGATCATTTAATGTATCATATGTTCGCCGAATTGACATGAAAGCACGAATAAATGTAGTTTCATCCACTTGAGTTTACAACTACAAAAATAATCGATTTTGTTTTTATATCACATCCTACGGGAGGAAATTCAGCAGCTCTCACTACCGATTTTTAATCCTAATTTAATCATCATCTTCACCACGATCATTTATGTTTATGTTCGCCGAATTGACATGAAAGCACTGATACATATAAATATACTGTAGTCAACTTCATTAAAACGTTATTAACGTGCCTAAACTCAGTAATTCACCATACGCATGACAACACACTTTGTCCGTGTTTGGCTCTCTCGCCGCACAGTGAAGCGTTCCCGCATTGACGTCACTTCCGGCTTCCGCCAAAACTTCAAAATGAGCGAAGGAATTTCCCCGCGATGTTCGAAATTATTGATATTTATCGGAACGGTATCGCACCTTCTTTTTTAAACTGACGGTTCGAGATGACTAGTAGCCCAATATTTCATTGCACAACAGTTGTTGGGATGCTGTCACAGGGTCTGTTAACATAGGGTCTACGGGAATTGCTCCCATCTGCATCCATCACAAGCTAGACTTTTATTTAGCATCTGAAAACACATGTAAACAACTTCATGCCGAAGACGAAGACCGGCGGAAACAGGAAGTCCGGTTCACTAAAATTTCCGTGCGGAACAATAGATCCGTGGGTGAATAATGTCAATCACCACACTACAATGAATATATGCCAATATATGAGCAAACTGCAGTATATTATTTTAAAGTGGAGGGCTTAGCATTTAGCATTTCCCAGGACAGGAGGTTGCTGCTCGGTTGGACCCAGTATTTTGCTCTTGATGTTTGAAGATAAAAACAAAGGTCCAGGTTCTCCAGATTATGCAGATGTATCTATCTTAGTTGTATGTCATTATAGAACTCATGCTGCCAATAGGAGACTTCACAATGATAACAACGCTCAAACAAAAAGTATCTCCAAATATCAGTGTCGTTGTTTACTCTGAAATGGGTCTGTCTGTTCTAGGTTTCATTTGCCAAAAACATCTATGGTCTGATTCTTCCTAACTTTGGAATTGGGTTTGCTATCGGTAAGTCTGCTAAATTTAGAATTACAAAGTTACAAAGTAGTATTCTCCCCGCTTTGTGTGTTAGACCTTTATTGTGGTGTGTTACAGGCATGGTGGACTCGTCTATGATGCCTATTATGGGTTACCTGGTGGACCTGCGGCATGTGTCTGTCTACGGAAGTGTGTATGCTATTGCTGATGTGGCTTTCTGCATGGGATTTGCTTTAGGTAAGGAATGACAAAACCGTAGCCATAATATCAGCTATTAACTACAGGTTATGATGCCTTTAAATGCATTTCTAAAGCAATTAAATCGTCTGGTTTATCTTGTCAAGATTAAATAAAATACTATTTTATTGTTGAGCCATCTTTCATGGTTATTACAAATTACAAATATGTCAAAACAGATTTGAAAAGCAAAGTGCTCCTGACAAACAACTAAACTATGTGATCTGTCCTGGACGGTTGTAGGTCCGTCTATCGGCGGAGTCTTGTCTGAGAGCATCGGCTTCCCCTGGATGATGATCATCATTGGCATAGTGGATATTCTCTATGCTCCTCTTTGCATCTTCCTCAGGAATCCACCGGCACAAGAAGAGAAAATTGTAAGTTTCAAATCACACTTAAATAGAGTCAAACAAATCCTACAGGAACACAGAGAAATATTGAAGGCAAGGTGAACAAACCACCAGAATGTTGTTGTTGGATGGATAACAAGTCGCACAACTCCCAACACTAATGTTTCTTGCATTGCCTTTCAGTCTGAATGATGCTGCAGTATCCCATATATATATATATATTCAACCACTAAGCTACCAGCATTGTATTCAATGTCTGCTCTTTTATATAAGCTGTATTAGTATAAATCAAAATTAGCAAGAAAAATTATCCTGCTTGAATCATAGCATCGTAATTCACGTGAAATTTTATTTTAATCATTTTCCTCAAGTTTATTATAATACATTTACTAGACAAGAATGTTGATTAAACCAGTCTAGTATAGACGGTCCAATGAAAACATTTTGGAAGCAATTCTCTTCTACAACTGCAACTATAGTTTGAGTAATGTTGGCAAAATCATCCCCTATCTTGTTGCCACCATTCTACAGAAGTCATATCTGCAAGGTTCACTATTTCACTTAGCTGATGTGTTTTAGCATGTCTCTAAGTGAGAACAAGGGAAAGTCATTACAAAATTCTACTTATTATTTAATAACTTCAGTCTGACAGGAACTCCTGAGCAATGATTATTAAAATCCTAAAGGAAATGCAAGAAAAAACTCCCTCAGGGAGGTTTGTGTGTTGCCGGTTTGTCCGATGTAGATACATGCATTTGATCATTTCTGTTTGGCACTTAACAGTAACACACTCATTCATGTTTTACAGACTTTAGTAAGTGGAGAAATGCTATAATTACCGTGCCGTCATTGGACATCAATCAGCTGCATGATAATCTCCATCCTGCATGCTTGTGATGAACCTCCTCCACCTGGAGCTCCACCCCTCTGTCTCAATCTGTCTCTCCATGCAGCATGTGTCATTCATGAGCTCTCCTCTCCCACACATTCTGTTTGTATCCCAACAACGCTGATATGTAGGTCATCATTATTGTTGTTCTGTTGTTTTTATATTACATGTGTAACTAATGTCCTGCAGGTCACCCTGGAAAAAGAGATCTTTTGATCTCAATGGGCTTTCACCTGGTTAAATAAAGGCTACAATATTGGATCGGTTTCAGCCCTCTTCTGACCGTGTTAAAGGTCCCATGTCATGGCCATTTCTACTGATCATAATTCCATTGTTGAGGTATACTAGAATAGATTTACATTGTTCAATGTTCCAAACTCACATTGGTTTCTCATACAGCATCTCTGTATAGCAGGGGTGGGGAACCTTTTTCCTCTCAAGGGCCATTTCAATTTTTTCAACATCCTCCGAGGGCCGTTCAAATGATTGACCTCTGCTTAAAAATGCTAAAATTCATTCATTTGGCCTTTCTTTCATGGTGTGCAAAGAAAAAGCAACCTCTTAATCCAGATATCTTACCATGACTCGCGCATAGACACACAAGATGTGTGCAAATGTATTTAGTTTCCTATCCATGTGCACATTATTTAAGTGGGGGGGGACCTAACCTCCTCTAGGGGGGTCCGGGGGCATGCTTCACCGGGAAGATTTTTTTTTAAAATGTTGACGTTAAAAGCATCAATCTGGTGCACTTTGAGAGCAACATTAGGAGCTCTATGGATACATCTCTCAACACCCATATGAAACAGACCTGTAAGCATATTTACTTTTCTTTATGGATATTTTACAAATCACTTCCCTTTCAAAATGTATTGTTGTTTATTAATAACAACTTTTTGTTACTGTCATATAGTATTTTATACCTGTTTACTTTATTCTCTTATTTTTTGTATAACTATAATGATCATATAAAGATGTGCCTTTACCTCACTGGTTGTAGAAAAAGCTTCTTATATTCGTTAGCATAGCTAGCTAACCAGATGCTAATAACAACAAAGTTATTGACTGTATGATCAGTATGACAGATGAACAGATCGCCACTGGGCTTTCAACTAAATACACAGCCACGCAAAAACTGTGGCATGTGTACGGCTCCTTATGGTTACTGACATTTGTGAAGTCCCGGCCCGGAGCGGTGTTCTGGTGCTCTCCGTCAGATTTGCACCCCTGTCAGACGAGACATATACCACGTGAAGGATGCGGATGGATGACACGTTAGGCTCGTGTTGTGTTCAAGGACCCTGACCTTGGCCAGGAAAAACAGGCACTCGCTTGTTTAATTTGTTTGCGGTCTAGATTTCTTACACATTTTTCTTTTTTGCGTGTGTTATAAATTACCTCGAGGGCCGTACAAAATGGTCTCGCGGGCCGTATATGGCCCGGGGGCCGGAGGTTCCCCACCCCTGCTGTATAGTATGTGTATTCACTCTCTGCCCTACACGGCTTGTTGGAGCTCCTGCCCCCCCCCCCCCCCCCCTCCCTGTGAGCCCACTGTGCTCTGATTGGTCAGCTCGCCCACTCTGTTCTGATGAGTCCATCACCGTTACAGCGGAACATCAGTGATTATGTGTTACAATGGCGTTTGTTAGCAACCAGTAATGACAAGCAGATGAGAATGCTGCGTGGGGTCTGGGTGCCGTGTTGCGGGACGTTGCGGGGCTCGCTGCTCTGCCCTTTGAGGCTCGAGGAGCGGACAGTGTGAGCTGGATTTCTGGTGTAGTTTCCTGGTTGCTGCGTGGGGTCTGCGATACACCGCGGAGCTCAGCCTGAGCACACACACACACACTCACGGCCTGAGCTCTGTGTGTGTGTGTGTGTGTGTGTGTGTGTGTGTGTGTGTGTGTGTGTGTGTGTGTGTGTGTGTGTGTGTGTGTGTGTGTGTGTGTGTGTGTGTGTGTGTGTGTGTGTGTGTGTGTGTGTGGACAGAGATGGGGTCGTTACTAAAAAAAAAGTAATATATTACATATTAGTTTTTTTTAAAGTAATATATTACACTACTTCGTTACTCTCTACATAAAGTAACTCGTTACTTTACTCGTTACTTTACTCGCAGGGCCGGCCCGCCCCTCCCTACAGGCAGATCACGCAGACTGCTAAAGTTTCAAATGTTCTCTTTAGTTCAGTTTCCATTGTCGCATAAGACTGATCCAGATCCTGAATGTTTTCCTATCTGAGCATGGCTGTCCTCTGTCTCCTGATATCTGTATTTTGCGCAGTCTATCTCTGCTCAAGCTGTTGCGTCGGCGTGTTCTCCTGCGTGTTGGCCATGTGTTGCACTGGAACACACCGCCAAGACTTCAGCCGAGCGCGTACGAACTGCGCATGCGTGAGTGGCAATAACTCTCCTTACCAGCAGGCGGCGGTAGTGTGTATTCGTCATTCAAAACAGGCAACAACCGGAAAACAGAAGAAGAACAGACTACGTGATATAAGGATATAAACAAACAACAAATAGCTGTGCGTTAGCTTCACCTTAGCATGTGTTCTTTGCAGGTGTTTGTTGAGGTTTGATTATGACTGATTTTAGTAAGTAACGAAGTAACGCGTGTCAGGGCAATGTTAGTAACTGTAGTGTGATTACTGAATTATAAAAGTAGCACGTTACACTACTCCGTTACCGACAAAAGTAATATTATTACACCCAACTCTGTGTACGGAGCACCGCGGCTGAGAACATATAAGGCTGAGTGAGAGAGTGTGTGTGCGGAGCTCCGCGGATTGGTCCATTTGGACTTCATTACGTCAATAGGACCCAGAAGGAAAAAATGGGAAAAGAGAAATCTCCAACGAGGCGTTCTGGGGCAGCACAGACAGGTCTTCTATGTGTTAGAGTTTTACTCGCTACAGGGTGTACTTTGAGGGTTTGTGACTCTGCAGACCGTTTACATGCAGAAAAAGCTACATAACACAAGGGGACGGGTGATAACCAGAAAAGCATGACATGGGACCTTTAAGCCAATTGGTAATCAATTCACTTTTTTTTTTTTTTATTTACTCATGAAAATGTTCTGTTCTGCTTTATTGCATGTGTTCTGATAACTCCTGCTCCTCAATAATGAATTTAGATGATGAGGTAGTGGTAGGCCTTCCTCTGAAACTGGGTTGTGTTTTTAGAAAGTTTCCATGTGAGGTGTTAAAGTTAAATGGATTTTTAAGATGTGTGTCATTATTTTAGTGTCAAAGAAAACATGCTTTGCATAAAGCAACTATGCATCAATGAAATGTGTTCATATAAATTGGAATTCAGTATCAAGTCATAAAAAAAGCTTTTAATTGATATATAAAAAAACAATAAATCACATAATAATCTAACAATAAGCCATATAGTAGGCTGTAACCCTTGCATTGCAAAAAAGACAATAGGGGACTTTGACAGATGTTGAGGCAGAAATAACACATTCCTAGTCAGTAGGGGCTTGGCCTGTGAGCAGTAGGGTCGCCGGTTCAAGTCCCCGATCAGACCTAAATATGGAGTGTGGACTGCTACTTGGAGAGATCCCAGTTCACATCCTGGGCCCTGCCTGTACTAGGAGCTGCCCAGTGCCCTCTGCTCCTAGTACTAGCATGGGTTAAATGCAGTGGTCACATTTCACTGTGTGTGCTGTGTGCATGTATGTGTGACCAAATAAAGTGGGTTTCATCCCTCCGATTCTATATCTTCTATATTGTCTTTCCAGGCTATTTTGATGGACACCAACTGCTCAATGAAGACACGGTCCTACTCCACACAGGGGACGTACTATCAGGGCGACAACATGGATCCAGAATATGAGGATTATGATTAACAGGACACCAGCCATGCAGGTTAACCCTTCAGAGGATTTATTTTGTTGTACAAAAAAAGTAACAGAAGAAACAAAAACAGCAATGAAACAAACAGCCAAGATATTTCTGTGTGAATGTCCCGCGTTCAGTCTGGTTTGTGTCCTCTTAGCAGTTGTACAGGAGCAAACCAAAGTTATTCTTGATCTGTGGTTGCAAGCGCATTGTGTGAGAGATATTTTTTTAGCCAAAAGCCTTATTCAGTAGAGAGATGTGTCAAAAAGCACTTTTTAGGTAGTAGAAGGGTGCTGAGCAACAAGTACGCTTTGCTGGTTTATTTTGGATACAAATATGTGTTCATTTATGTGTAAGCCATTAAAAGTTGTGTTTGTATCTGCTGTACGTCCATGATGCTGTCTAGAGTATTATAACCAGACCTTTTGCAAGTTGGTATTATATTGGGTAATTGTGTGGTATGTCAAGAAACTGTTGTTTGTCTAAAGTCAGGAACAATTGTTGGTCTATGGTCCATGTTTGCATTGATGCAGTTACTACCAACTGTGTAGGGAATATAGATTCATGATATCCTCCTTAGAACCGAACCTACAGAACCGTGCGTTATAGCAACATCAGAGAAAGTAAGCTGCTGTTCACCCTGCTTTTTTATTTAATGAATCATTAATACTGTAAATACCCCAAAAGTTGACTTTATTTACCTCAGTGGCAGGGAGAATAAGTCCCACAGGAAATTAGGAAAAAGTTCTGTCATTAATAAGATGGTGCAGGTATAAGTCCTTAAACTTGTAAATAAGTTTGCAATTGACCACTTCCAGTACCCTGGTCTCTGTAGTCAATGTTTTTTCGTAACGTTTTATTGGTTAGATTGAAATAAGGTCAAGGTAAAGAGATTCTTCATTTGGTTCTTTAAAATAAAACACATCAGTAAATACTCCACTGATGAATGTCTGAAGCTTCCATGTGTCATAAAAACAGCAGTTGCTAAAATGTGACGAAACTTCACCACACTAAAGATGGCCGCCTTTAGCTTAGCGGTGGTGAACGGGGCCCTGCGACAGTGATGGATTTTGTTTATAGCCTAACTTTAGCAATTTAGAGTCATGCACTGATCTATTATTTTTTAACAGAAAAACAGTTTTTGCTGGAGTGAGAATGAAACTCAGCACTTGAAACTCGACCTGCAGAGTTTTCACATTTCCCGCCTTCCTTATATAGTTCAGCTCAAGAGAAATTGACAATAGCTTAACATTAATGGGAAAAACTGGAACGGTGGAATTCATTTTTTGAATGAAAACAGTACATCTGTTAGAAAAGACCAATCTAGGCAAGGCAAGGCAAGTTTATTTATATAGCACCTTTCAACACAAGGCAATTCAAGGTGCTTTACAAAAATGAAAGACATTCAGACAAAGGCATTTAAAAACAGTAAAAGATAATAAAAGAAACATTAAAAGAAAAAATACATAAATAAAAAGTTACAGTGCAGTGCAGTGCAATCTAGAGGATCAAAGTTGACATTATACTAGATTCATCATGTGGGTTTTAATTAAGGCCCTTGTTCATCAACCTACAGAGAGACTCAACATGTGTGTCCATCTGAGAGGAGGATCTAATGAGAAATAAATAAAGAGAAAAAGTATGAAAATAGGAAACAATGTGCACATCAAATGTATGCTTTTCATCTGGTATTACACCTACAATTTGGCTAATTTAAATAAACTGAAAGACACAATATTTCACAATAACTCAATTGTTGCTTTAGGCCTTCAATTGCTATACATGTATTTCCGTGTGAAAGGCAAGGCCCCATCCCACACCCTATCAAACTGAAAGCCCCAGCAAGTAGGTATCCTAATACTACTCTCAGGATTAGCCCCCATAGCATAACTATCTCGTGACCGGACGTGACGAAGTGGATTGGAGGCGGGGCTTAAGGAAAATGCGAGTGCACTTGCTCTATGAGCCCAGATCCCCGGCTGATCTGATGTTGTTGTTCTCCAGAGGAAGGCCATTTTGGCTTCATGCGCAATTGAGCAACTTTCATAGTTATGTAGGGGGCCCCGCCTCCAACGCTGTATATCTTTGTACATCCAGAGTGGCTACATAACAACAAACTGTGAGCGGAGACAGGCAGTTCCTCTGGGCTGCCTCGTTCAGAACACATGATCCAACAAACTATTCAGATAGGACTCTCCTTCCTATGGCTCATTCAAAAATATGATATATATTTCTCGTCTCTGTGATGCTAATTCCCAGGAACTTTACCCTGTTACTGGCTCCCCCTCAGCGTGACTGAGGTAAACAGCAGTGTGTCTCCACCTTATTTTAATAAAAGGGGCTGAGCACACAGCCCTGGGGAGCTCTGTTGTTTAACACTACAGTAGATAGGAGGAGACCACCATTCTGAAGTGTCTGTTTGTGAGGAAGTCCAATATCCAGTCATGCTCAGGTTCCTCAGTTCTCCAATCAGTCTCATGATGGAGATTTGTGTGGTTAATGCGAGGAAGAAATGACCAGCATGGTGCCGCAGGGGGTGGTATCTTCAGATGTGTGAGGCTTGGGTTGATCCAGTGGTAGCAACCTCCTCTGAGGATCTGCTGGGGGCAGGCTGGATGGTGAGGATTTTGATGTTCTGGAACCAGTTTTTCACAGTAGTTTCTCATCAGGGTTGTATTCTAAAACACTAAACCCTCGAATTATCTACCTTAATTTCAAAAATATCGCACTGGAATCATTCATATTAGGCTTTTATAGACAATCATGACCATTTGTATAATAATGATTTTATCATGTTTCATATGCTTTGTCTGTCATATCAGATGACACTGACCTGAGACCTGTTGTTTACTAAAACACCAATATCCGCCTTATAGGGTCTGATAAAGCCACTGGTTGCCTCTCGGACTCAAAGATTAAACTTTTCAAGGCCAAAGGTGTTGATCGTGTCCTTCAGTCAGATCATTATTTTATACAATATTTTTTTTTTTTTTTTCTACATGGATTTGGGAAAACCACAATAACAACACTGATTCTTTGGATCATTTTCTCTGTTAAGACAACTGTTTATGAGACACGGAAAAGGATATAACAAGACACTATGTAAAACATCACTGAAGTATTTTAAATAATATGTGTTCATCATGCCTTAAAATGTTGTTGAAGTTATTGTATGAAACTCTCCCGAATGACAATGAAAGGCTTCCTCTGCTTTCAGCTGGTCAATGAATGGGAACTTTTTGGTTCTCCTGATTTGAAGTCTCTATTACAGTGACACTTGCTACGATGTATTTTAATGTTTATTATGAAAACTGTGTCTTGTCTTTGAATAATCTCAATGGTTTATCCTCAATGGACAGTTAAACAACCCTACCATATTAGACTGAACAGCATACCATATTAGACTGAACAGCATAAGCCGTAAGGCAAGTTGTTAAATAATTCAATCTAGTTGATATAATATAGCTACTAAACCTTAGTAAACTTTCTTGAAACTGGACCTTCAGGGCAAATAACAGAAAATCCAGCTTTGGGATATAACCTTGTTAACACTGTTTTACTCCCTATAGATATGGAAGGTACATTTACAAAATAAATAGGTTTACTTAATACTTTAGTTAGCGCTTTCCCACTAGTCCAAACTAGTACATCAGAATTAAACCATCAGAAATATTTGTGGTTAAAATCCTGGATAACTACTGACCAGTGGTTTCAATGACGTAGGCGCGCTGCTGTATCTGTAAAACGTTATGAAAACGATAGATCTTGTTCTGTGCTCATTTAAGCTGATTTTATATATTTCCCTATCAGCTAAGAGGGTGTCCAAATAGCACAGATGTATTATATGTTAACTGCAACAGTGCTTAATATAGTTAATATATTTTGGCCACATTTGTATACGATGTGTTCATTTGGCTCCGCCCCCTGACATTGGACCCAACCAATGAGATTATTTGCTCTAATGACCTCTGATGGATGGAATGCTATTTCTGCCTCTGGTGCAGATCTGCTACTCAGAATATTTGAAAAATATATTTAAAAAACTGAATGATTCTCATATGTTGAAGAACACTCCTGTAATGTGTTTCTAATGTACTGTAATGTTCACAATGCTGTGTCATATGTCGTGTTTTGGGATTTCTTCAGAAACTTGCTGATGGGCTGTGAAAACTGTATTGGATTATAGTAAAGCGTTAAAACTGGAGCAGTTTGTCATAAATGTGAAAGTGAGCAGACTGCAGGTCTTCAGTGGACATGGAGGGACGGAGGGACATGTAATATTTCTGCTTTCATTTCCTGCTGCAAAACCCTGCGCGTTACATGAGCAAAGAGAACACTTCCTGTCACTTGAAGGTTGCGAGGCGATTTGGTTTATACAGTATGGTTACTTCCCCTACTTGCCTGTTCCGCTTCTGGCAACATCACATACAGCTGTTATCTTGGCGGTTGCACTAAAGGTTAACGGCAACAGAGGTCAAAGTTCTAATAAAATTAACTTTGAGTCAGTGCTCCGTGCAAATTTCGAGCTGAAATTGGAGCCCTGCCCATCCTGAATCACTGAACATGTGAATACATCTACACACCAAATGCTCTTCTTAAAATAGTCTTTAGTTATTTTGTACAACATTTTACGAGACATTCATATGTGTTGTAGTTTTGTGCTACAACACACTTTTACAAACATTAACAGACATACATGTCAGCATGTGATGCTACGTGTATGTCTGTATGTATGCCCTGTATTCATATTAACTGTGGTCTACTCTGAAGAAGCTCTTTTACTCCTGAAAACAAATCACATATTGCTGCATTTAAAACACAGAGGCAACAAAGTACTGCCTCTGACAGTTTTGCAGAAGAGTAGAATTTACCTGATCGCAAAGTATAAATAGTGTCTTAGCTCCAATGACACAGTAGGCAAATCAAAAATATAGAAAAAAGACAAGAAAAATGGAACTGTAACTGTATTCCATGCTCTGTGGTGCTTTGAGGACTACACGGTTTCGCTTTGGTTACTTTTTTGGTTAATGTCTCCTGCTGGTGTTAATCTAATTGAATACCCATTATTGACATGTCAGTAGAACAGAGGAATAATATGTATAGAAAAGGAAAAAATATCAAAGAGCTAAGAACGTGCAAGCTTTTCAGTTTAACAGAAATAGAGATGTTGATCGCTGGTGGGAGACAGCAGGATGAGTTGATGTGAGATGTGGGAGCAGACACGCTGTAATCAGCCTGTCCATCTCCAGCCTGGGCTTCAATTACTTTGCAGATGCTCACACAATACCTCCTTTCCCTCTTCAGTAAGAAGCAAAACAACTGTGGCTCCGACAGGGTGCTCACCAAATAATCACATGGTTTTCTCTGGAGAAGGACACCTGAAGAGAAATACTATGTTCTTCTGATGCATTACATTACATGTCACTTGTTAGACGCTTTTATCCAAAGCGACTTACATACATTCAGTACTGTGGACAATCCCCACAGGAGCAATTTGGGGTGAAGTGTCTCAGGGACACAACGACATGCTGACTGCAGTGGGACTCGAACTTGCTATCCCCTGATTCGAAGTCTAGCACACTAACCACTGAGCCACAGCCTCCCTCGTTTAAAAAAAGGTTGGATATTTTAGATAAAGTTACATCCAGTTCAGAACCAACAGTGGATCACTGTCACTGTAAAATGAAATGTCATTGAAATCTGTATTTCACATACAGTATATTTCTCTGTCCGAATGTACGGTGGCTAGAGGTGCAAAACACTTACACGCTGCACTATCAAATACGATGCAAATACAAAAACACAAATGTAGCAAAACATATGAACAAACATCTTCATAAACTTGATGAAACATGCGCAGTGTTTATTAAAAGCACTGCATAAACAAAACACTGAAAACACAAAGCAGGCAGTGCAAGAAGCTCAAAACACAACGGAGACCAGGGAACACTAAAAAGTGACGACTCAGCTGGACCGGAGCGCTCGGGGTTATACAGTTGGCCAACTGTCACTGTTGGCATGGATAATTATGGAGCTATATCGGGGTCATACGTTTTGCCAGAGGGAGGCCTGTCACTCAGGATGCCAAACTACTCTTTGGTAAGCCCCGCCCCCCAAGCAACATCAGGGCCAAAAGTGGAGAAAAAAAATCTGAAAGTGAAAAACGAGCTGAAGGCGGAAAAAAAAGTGAAACCTGAAAAAACAAGATTTGAAACTGAAACAATTATTATTTTGAATCTGAAAACGTAAAATCTGCAATTTCTAAATATTCAAATATCAAAATATGTATAAAAGTGAAATATGAAAATAAATATTTTATTCAAAATAATTGCTGAACTGAATCAAAATAATATTCAATCTGAACAATTATTTCAAATACTTATTTTTAGTTTGAATACATCATTGTATTTTTCAAAGTTCAGGATAAAATAAATTGTATATTTTTGAATGATAAAAATGTATGACCATGATATAGCTCCATAGATAATCTGTTTTATAATTGTGTGACAAGCGTTTTTTCAGTATATTTGAAATGACTAGGTGAGCAACGTTAGCTAGTTACCTTACAGCAGATCTAGAGCAATATCAAAAGGAATCATGAGATGACTTGATGATTGTTAAAATAAGCCGATGAAATGTATATTTTCAAAAACACTGATTTAGGCCAACTTTACAATCCCCACACGTCACCAAGCACTCCGGTCCCAGCTGTGTGTGCGTCACACATACAAAATACATTTTTTTGTACCCTGGTTTCCGTTGTGTTTTGAGCTTCTTGCAGCCTTTTGTATTCGCAGCGTTTGGTTTATGAGGCGCTCCTAGATTAGATTCAGATTAGATTCCTTTATTGTCACTGCACAGAATAATACAGCAATCTAGTAAACACTGCACGTTTTCTCAAGGTGTTAAATGTTTTCTAAATGCTGTGAATGTTTCATGTGTTTTGGCAGATTTGTGTTATCATGTCTGCATAGTTTTTGAGTGCAGCTTGTTCTCCTGATGGAAGTGTTTGGGGCCGTTGTAGCTTGTTTGCCCCTGTCAGCCAAATGTCACACTTGACTTATTCTCACCGTGCATTAGGATACAGCTGGTGTGGTGATACAGTATGTCTGCTTCATGTTTCTTACACAGTGCTGGTTTCAGTCAGAACACCGGGTATCCTATTGTTGGTTTTGGGTGTTTCATGGAATTTTGTTTATGAAGAATGTTATGACCGGCCCGTAGACGTTCGAGGGTTCCAAAAACCACTGCACTTTTATTGTGGCAATTCCAAAAACAACACTGGGAATATGAGAGGATGGGCGAGAAAGGATCCCGGCGAGAGTCTTCCTGCAGCAGGCTTGGAGAGAGTCACGAAGGCCATGTGACTCCGGGCAGCTGGGCTTAAGTAGCACCTCGGCTCCGGCCAGGTGTCATGCTGATTGGCCTCTTCAGCTCCACCCCCATCGCAGGACCTGCAACACACCTGAACACTCACAGGCCCCAGGCTCTGGGGCCGTCACAAGAACGTTGGGTTACGTATTGTAACCCTTGTTATATTAGCACAGGCGGAGCCCTCTACTGGACTCTATGGGTACTACCTTATCATGCAAGCATTCACCTACTGAGATTTCTATGGACGTAGCCGGCCCCGGGGCGGGCTTACCTGAATGCGTGCGCATCTCACTTCCGTAAAAAAGGAGGCCTCGCCTCCTGACCACCATCCTACACCACTCTTCAGCGAGCGGTATAGGACAGACAGTGCCCCAAGGTAGAAGGCTCCGCCTGTGCTAATATAACAAGGGTTACAATACGTAACCCAACGTTATATCTCTCACAGGCTCCGCCCTCTACTGGACTCTATGGGTACAGTGGGCAGAGCCCCGATGTATGGTCGCACTGTCGTCCAGCACACCGTTCCACCTCACTGTCCCTGACCGGCTTTAGCAGCCACTGCGCCTCACTCACCTCTCCCTCGGTTGTAACCGTGGAGAAGTCTGGGCTGCGGCCGATAGAGCACACCCTGACGCGCTTGCCTCGCGGAAAAAAGTGTGCTTGAAAAAAACAGTGCTGAAGGCTCCCCTGCGTCCGCCTATAGGCAGACAGGGGAAAAAAAACAGCCCTGTATGGGTTCACTATGCACTCTCCCTCCTGAGTCCCTAAAGAGCACGGGGAGAATGCAAGTGCCCCCTATGTCCCCACACTCAAACAGTGACCCTGTGCAGAGTGTGTAGGGACTATAGTATGGAGGGCTCTCCCCCTCCTGCCCCCAGGCAGGCGAGGGGAGCCCTCCAACCCTGAAAAGGGCCCAGAGCATTTTACGCCCGGGGAGAGGGTCAGATGCCCACTGACCAACAGCCCCCCCCCCCTCCTCACCAGTCCTGTGTTGCCCCAGCAAGCACAGACGTTGAGAAAGAGCCAGACATATCCAAGAGATAACACTTTATGAAGGGGCCTGGCGTTGACCAAGACGCTGCCGTGCATATATCCTCCACACTCACACCGTTGAATAAGGCTGTTGATGCAGCCACAGCTCGTGTGGAGTGCGCACAGACCCCCGTGGGACAGGCTCTCCCTGCCTGCTCGTAGGCGTGTGCAATGCCTTCGCAAAGCCAGCCTGCCAGGCGTTTCTTGGACAGAGCTTTTCCAGTCACCCCGCCCCCGAAGCACACAAACAACTGTTCAGTGCGTCTCAGGGTATCTGTGTGCTCTACATAACATGCTAACGCGCGCACCGGGCAGAGGAGGTGTAATTTAGCTTCCCTGGCCCCACCATGGGGTGGAAGACTAAATCCCCCCAACTGAATAACCCTCGACCTGAACGCACTCCTTAGGTTCTTGGGCACAAAGGAGGGGTTCGATCTCAGTGTCGCGCCGCTCCGGTCACCCCGAATCAGTAAACAGCTCGGGTGCACCGACAGAGCGGTTAACTCGGACACTCTTTTGGCTGACGTTAAGGCAAGTAGCAATGCTGTCTTCCACGACAGTGCTTTCAGGGAGGAGAGCTCCAGAGGCTCAAATGGTTCTGTGACCAAAGCCTCGAGCACCAGCGGCAGGTCCCACTGTGGGGTGGAGGCGCGCACTACTGGGCGCAGCCTCCTGACCCCCTGTAAAAACCACAACATCAGTGGATGAGAAAAGGCTGACCTGCCGTTGAATCCCTCATGACAGGACAAGATGGCTGCTGCATACACTTTTATAGTAGAATGAGCTAGTCCTCTGTCCACCATTAACTGTAAGAAGGACAAAATAGAGCCTAACTCACAAGATAGGGGCTCTATTTTCCGCTCCTCACACCATCGCTGGAATCCCAGCCACTTTGGCCTGTAATGGCGCGTTTCCACTGCAGCGGGTAGCTCGCTTTAAGCGTGCCGAGCCATGCGGGGCCCGTTTTTGGTTGCGTTTCCACTTGGCCTAGTTTTGGCCCGGGGCTACTTTTTCACCTTTTTTCTGGCCCGACTAAATTGTGGTTCTAGGGCCAGGAACAACCAGGCTGAGTCGGGCTGAGTATGCTAAACTAGAGAGAGAATCGCTGGCAAGGGGGCTACAACTACAACAAGATGAACATTTTTGACCGTGATTTAATTGTAATACACGTTTCAAAATGATGCCGAAGTAACAACATACTGATACCGGTTAGTAAAAACCATGAATTAATGCTTTGACAAGTCTGCAGACAGACGGCAGGCGAAAAACCCTTTTAAAATGCGTGTTTTCTAAATGTAGCTTAGCTAAGCTAACGTTATATATGCTCCGACCGTCCACACTCACAACAACGGCCTATACAGACATAAATAAAGCGGCGACTGTATTCGCCATGACACAGGCAGTCTGTGGTTTGTACTTGTTTAACTTTTGTCTAGTTTCTGAACAGATATGAGGAGCTGTGAGCTCTGAGTGCTAAGAGCTAACGGCTGTCTTGTTTTTCTGGGGCTCTCATTGAAGATGACGTCACGGCTCCGCCCACACTGCGTTACTATAGTAACTGCCCCAGTTCCTAAACTGTAATGGAAACGCAGCATTAAAGTGAGCTGGGCCTAATAAGGCCTAACCAAACCGAGCGAGGCCTGCAGTGGAAACGCGCCATAACAGGCTGTGGTGAATCCCGCTCTAGCTGCCTGGATAGACTGAATAACGCTATCAGACAATCCACCCTGTCCCACTCAGGAGCCAAGCCTAGAGAGGACGGCCCAGAGTGGGTAACGCCCCAATTGCACCTGCCTCTTGAGACATCGCCCGCCAGAACTGGGGAATCGCCCAGGGCTGGCCCACCTTCATCTGCGTCATTTCTGAGTGCCCCGACGCGATCCGGTGCTACCAGGATGACTGTCAAACGTTCTCGCCTCACTCTCCTCAGGATAGGGAGAATGAGACGCAACGGTGGAAAGGCGTAGAGCAGCTTCCTTGAACATGGCTCGTGTGCAAACGCGTCCACCCCCAAGGGCGGGTCGTCGCTCAGGGCCATGGAAAACCACAGGACACAGTGGCCGTTGCGCCGGCTGGCGAACAGATAAATTTCCGCTCTCCCGAACTAGGCCCAGATCTGCTTCACCACCTCTGGGTGAAGCACCCACTCGCCTGGCAGGGAGCCGCCCCTCGACATGAGGTCGGCTCCCCTGTTCTCCAGTCCCGGGATATGGAGGGCTCTCAGAGATAACACCACCTCTGATGCCCACAACCACAGCCTCTCCGCTGTGGCCAACAAGGCGGCGGAGCGGACTCCGCCCTGCCTGTTGATATAAGCCACTGTGGTGCTGTTGTCGCTCCTGACCAATACATGTCTCCCTTGAATTAGGGGCATGGAATGCTGGAGGACTAACACTACCGCCCGTAGCTCTAGGAGGTTGCTGTGTCGTGTTTCCATTAGAGACCAGCGCCCACCTATAACCCTCTTCAGGCAGGTCCCTCCCCATCCTGTTCCCGTGAACACTGTGATGTAGGAGGTTACCCGTCCCAGTGGAGAACCCCTCCGGAGGCGCCCGGGAGACCCCCAGAACCAGAGGTTGCCCTCCACTGAGGGGGGGGGATGGTCACCAGCCGCTGTTTGTGCCTCTTGGGATCCAAACGCAGGCTGGAGAACCAGCTCTGCAGGCGGCGCATATGCAGTAACCCCTGCGGGACCACACAACCCAGTCTCATGGCATTTCGTGTTCACCAACACGATTTTCCCCTTTTTTTCGTGTTGTACAGCACAATTTTAAAAGCAATGTATTTCTACTGGTAATGACGCTCATGGAAGCACGGCATTCGTTTGTGTCGGCTGCCCTTAAAGGCAATGTGAGCGTCCATTCTCATTGGATAACGGAGAATTGTACACCCGGAAGTAAGTATTCCCCTTACTGTCGATTGATTTTACAGTGATATCTGCACTACTCATCGACTAAAAAACACCAGATTATCCTTGTTAATTACACAACATTGATTGGTTTAAATTGTGTGCAATGCTTTTGTATTTTCCCCCTTCGATTCGGAGAAACAAATATTTTTTCGGAGTAAAGGATAGCAGAAGACACTACACTACCCAGAATCCCCAGCTATCGTTTAGGACTACACCATGTGCTCTGTTTGACAAACCCCGTGATAGTCCTCAAGCTCTGTGATTGGAGAGTGTGCTCCGAGGGTTACGCCGAGCCTCGAACAGCACTTGAAATGGGATGGAACCATGGCAGACTGTCCAAAACTGGATTTGAACGGGTCCACCGCGTCCCCCCCTCCCCCACCCCGTCCCCAGAACTACACATGCTGGCTATTCTGTTTCGCAACATGTTCTCTATCTATGGCACGTCTCTACTGGGAGTTGTAGTTTTAAAAGACGTTTTCGTATTTCCCATAATAAGAAGTTGCCAGTATTAAACTGTGTACATCCCTGGAGGTTTAGGGGATAGGAAACACTCACATTTAAAACATATAATTAATAAATGGGTGAAAATTGCATGTGCCCATAATGGGCAGCATTAATATATATACACACATGCCAGCTAAGGTCAGAAGAGCTTTATTTAACAGCTGGTCTTATGTTTGTGACCCCTGTTGTTAATTGATAACATTACATTACATTAATTGATAAGCCTGAAACATGCACTTGTCAAGGTTCAGAGGCACATTTTGCAAATATGGCAGTAGCCATCGATCAGCTTAAGATAAGATATACTTTATTGATCCCAAGTTGGAACATTTGCGTTACATCAGCATGTGTAACAGTTGTATGCAGTGGTGTTTATTTGTAAATCATTTAGTATAATCACACAAATTCTGTGTTTTATATTTAACAATTCTGTGTTCTTTATTTATTGATTGTTCAATAACTGACAAGGCCGGAGATGAAATATCTACATACATCTTCTAAGAGTATAATACATTATGTATAATATCAGTTAAAATAAGTGCTTCAACATAGTTAACATTGCTGGAGGTATGCACAAATATTGATAGATGTCTTGTAATGCACTATTGAGGAACCTGCGACCCAAGTTTTTCATTCAATGCAGAACTACACCATAGTTGTGTAGGCCTATATGATATGTCAATAAACCTTAGAAAATATTGAAATCTTGAAAGGGATGTGCAAAATAGTCATTATACAGTCTTTAATGAACTATTAGTAGAGAATAACGAGTAATTAATATACTTTATAGGGATCCTATTCATATCTAATAATAAAAATAATGAAATTCAATAACATGCTTTAACCACTAGGTGTCCCTTTATATCAGCTGTGCACCTTTATGGTGTAAATACAGCCTATCTACCAATTGGATCAAATATAAAAGTCAGCCGAATTAGTGTTGATACTGCAAGGAGACGTATTGTGTGAAAAGAAATGTAAGATGTTGTTTAATGGCTGATATATTTATGATCCACGTCACGTTTTCAGTTCCTCATGTTTGTCTAGAAGTCTTCTCATCAGGGCTCTATAAATACAGAACTACGGCAGATATGTAATATTTAATGCAGCCGAACCGTGTATTACAATGCTGTTATGTGATGACTTTCAAAGAGAAAAGCAAGCACACTCGGAATAAAGTATTTTTTTTTTTTTTTTAATGTTTTCGGTCTGTTTCCGGTATTTGTTAATGACGATGTGCTGTGAGATGTGAGACTGGAATTGCACAGGGAAAAATAACGTAGGCAATCTTTAGATGCGGATTTTGTTATAATATGTTTGTGCTGTGGACCAACACTATACATTGACGGGGAAGGGGGTAGCAATAAAGATAACACCATTAAACAGTTACACAACATAACAGAAATAATATCGATAGCAGCGTCCCTAGCAACCACCTTGGTAACAATGAAAACTTCCTGAAGTAATCTTCGTAATAACTAGCAAACTAAAGATCATGTAAATCCACTACACACATAATCTGAAATAACAACTCATATTTCTCGCATCAAATGACATCAAAACGCATTTTAATGGCCAAACTAACTTTAAAATAGGCATTTTCCACCGAGAATAAAACGAAGTTCGGCCATGTTTTTTTTCTTCCGCAGGGAGAAATTTGAAGATCACGTGACATAGACGCCAGCAGAGCACATGGTGTAGTCCAAACGATAGCTGGGGATTCTGGGTAGTGTAGTGTCTTCTGCCATCCTTTACTCCGAAAAAATATTTGTTTCTCCGAATCGAAGGGGAAAAATACAAAAGCATTGCACACAATTTAAACCAATCAATGTCGTGTAATTAACAAGGATAATCTGGTGTTTTTTAGTCGATGAGTAGTGCAGATATCACTGTAAAATCAATCGACAGTAAGGGGAATACTTACTTCCGGTTGTACAATTCTCCGTTATCCAATGAGAATGGACGCTCACATTGCCTTTAAGGGCAGCCGACACAAACAAATGCCATGCTTCCATGAGCGTCATTACCAGTAGAAATACATTGCTTTTAAAATCGTGCTGTGCAACACGAAAAAAAGGGGGAAATCGTGTTGGTGAACACGAATCAATAGATTAAAAATCGTGTTGGTGAACACGAAATGCCATGAAACTGGGTTTAGGCTGCAAGGTGAACCTCGAAAAGTCCTTTAGAAAAGAAATCCCGCTCCACAGAAGTGGAACTACATAATCTTTAGTTCATAAAAAAGAACGAGTCATGCTTATCCACCAAAGAAAAGTTCGTCGCTAAAATTCCTGTCAATTCTTCTAGGCACGTAATTATTGGCTGAACTAGTCCCTTCAAAGCGTAATAATATCTTGGTCAAAAGTAGTGCCACGGTTCGTCACGTGATCGTGCTACACCAATTGGGTAGCTGCATATTGTCAACAGAAGTGAAAGATGGCCGCCTCCATGGTTACACTAAACCAGACCAAATGGATTCTAAACAGTGCTGTATGCTTGTTTTATGTCATGTTTTGTCATATGTCTTAATACATCACTAAGTCCGAGGTATTTGCGTTATATACGCGGTATTTGTGAGAGGTTTTACTATCTGGGAACAGAGTTGACCATCGAATCAACATTGGCTAGCAGCGTTTATCAGCCAACTCCAGCTACAACAACATTCCTGGACTACCATGTTCGCATCGCTAGGTTCATTGGCTGAGCTCGTGGATTATTCCATTAGACTGAGGACTTTTTGTCTGTCTGTCTGTTGTTATTGTTACCCTGTACACGGTAAATGCACTCTTAAAATAAACATGACTTGATTTCATACATGGCTGCGTCCAAGAAGAAGGTTAACTTGTTACGTTAAGTAATTTAGATCAATAAAATGCAGTACTTATACCAATGACCATTGATTCATTTATTTACTCATTCATCATATAATAATTTGATGAATTACATTATTATTATTATTATTATTATTATAGATTATTATTATAGATATATATAGATTATTATTATAGATATATAATATATATATATATATATATATATTATATTATTATTAGGGCCGGGACTTTAACGCGTTAATTAAGATTAATTAATTACACAAAAATTAACGTGTTAAAAAAATTAACGCATTTTAATCGCACTTATTTTTGCACCGCGGAACGTTTCTCACTGGATGAGTTTCAGGCGTACCGATTATACTGGAGCACCAACTAACGTTCATGACTTCAGACAACAACAAACCACAGTGAACAACAGTGGGAAATGTTGTTTTAAAAAAACGGACGGATGGAAGCGTCGATAAGAGCACGGTTGTGTGCAAATTATGCAAAAAGGAATTTGCATATCACCGCAGCACATCAAGCCTCAAGTATCACCTCAATGCAAAACATATAGCAGCTAGCGTGGACGTTAGCCTCTTTTATCGCGTTCACACCAAAAAGAGCCGGTACTCAAATTAGTTCATGAGAACCTTTTTACCCCCACGAAAGTCCCTGCTAGAGAGCAGAGAGCTGCTAGAGAGCAGGGACTTTCGTACGGCTCTCTTGTGAGAAAGAGCTATATTTCTGATTGGCTGGAAGGATTGCAAACCACGCCCCGTAAAACTCCCAAAAAGTTTTGTGAATTTTATTATCCTCGCATTAGCATTATTAGCATTAGCCCAGCGCAGAAACGCAGAGAGACAAATGTATGGCAACACAAAATAAAACATGGGAGCGGTGGAGATGAGGAGGTGTCGGCGTTCTAGCGATTTACTCGGAAGGCTTCAGTAGAAGCTGCTGGGAGTCCCAGCAGCTTCTACTGAAGCCAGTCCCCAACTCCGGGGACTTCCGGCCGGGGACTTTGGGCGGCAGCATATGCCGTGAAGTGGTTTGCGGCCTGCCAGTAAACCCAAAGCAGAAGAAGAAGAAGTGACGTCAGCGGCTTCATTTGCCTAATCCACCCCCAGGTTCAAAGAGTTCTCATGAACTAAGTTCTCATGAACCTTTGTGGGAAAAGTACTGCGGTGTGAATGCGCCTAATGGTATACTAAAATCCATGTGAAAAAAATTGCTTCTCACTGTTCTCAGGTCAAATATTTATATGTGATTAAAAATGCGATTAATTTCGATTAATTAATTACAAAGCCTCTAATTAATTAGATTAATTTTTTTAATCGAGTCCCGGCCCTAATTATTATTATTATTATTATTATTGTAATATGATAATATTGTATTTGTAACTTCAAAATCAATGCCACCGTTGTAAGCTTGTCCTGTACGTATTCCATCTTGTATTGGTAAAATAATCAACCTTTTCGTGCTTCACAGACGTAATATGCATGTAACAATGTTTGTGTGTTGATAATTTTGACTTTTTGAGACTTTCTGGTGCGTTTTCCTCGTCCCCGCTACTCGATGAAACCATGGCGGTCGCCATTTTTTCCAAATCTGTTTGTTGATACCGGTATATGCAGCTACCCATTTGGTGTAGCACGATCACGTGACGGACCGTGGCACTACTTTTGACCAAGATATTATTACGCTTTGAAGGGACTAGTTCAGCCAATAATTACGTGCCTAGAAGAATTGACAGGAATTTTAGCGACAAACTTTTTTTTGGTGGATAAGCATGACTCGTTCTTTTTTATGAACTAACGATTGTGTAGTTCCACTTCTGTGGAGCGGGATGAAACGATAACAGGGTTCACCTTATGGCCTAGTTCAGGGGTGCCCAACCAGTCGATCGCGATCGACCGGTCGATCGCGGGGAGATTCCCAGTCGATCGCGAGATGTGTCTAAAAATAGAACAACAATATTCTGTTTTATCGTTAATGTCCTGCAACATAATCTTCCTGTGCCAGAATAATGCACTTGAACGCATCAAAGCTTTGTGATTGGCCGGCGTGACCCCATGTGTCGGGGCGTGGCTGGTGAGCAGTGGGCAGTGCACTAGTTCGCTAACGTTGTCCGTGTCAACAGGAGTGACAGTCCGCACACACACAAGACCGCAATTATGGCAGAAGCAAAACATATATAATTTTAACTCCGAGTGGGAGGATGATTATTTTTGTATCTATTCCAATTCAAAGTCCATCTGTCTCATCTGCAATACGAGCGTGGCTTTATCGAAGAAGGGTTATTTAGGAGCGGCATTTCAAAACAGTGCACAAACGCTACGAGACGGAATTCCCTCCTGATTCTGCCCTACGCTCCAAAAGGTGAGGGGCCTGAAAGGACAGCTAAATGCACAGCAGTCCATTTTCACCAGGCCCAACAACAAGAGCAAGGCTGCTACCATAGATACTTATCGTGTCAGTCACGTTCTTGCGAAACACATGAAGTCTTTCAAAGACGGCGAAGTTGTGAAAGAAGCATTCCTGGAGGCTGCCGATGCGTAATAAAAATAACAGAAGCATTTCAACAGGTTTTTGATATGATAAAAACTCAAGTTAGATATCGTTATTAATCAGCTGTAAGTTTGAGTTTGTTTGAACTAATTCATTATAATTATTGTACAAAATGGTATAAGAATGCAAACTTAAATTGATTATAGTCTATTATTAATTCAGGTTAAGAAACTAGTGTTGCTTGCATCCTATTTTAAAGGCATTTCTTTTTATAATCTACTAAATGCAACAAAAAAGGGTTTGATTCTATTAATGTTGTCTTTTGTATTGCACTGTTGCAGCAGATTCCTGTGTAGCTTCAGATCTGAGTTGTCTTATTAGTAAGCCTCATTTATACTTTTGTAGCAACACTATCTTTATATAATGGCAAAGAAAGGGTTCAGAGTCTTTTCTTTTTTTCCTGTGTCATATGTGGCAGCACTGTTCAATGTTTCTTGAATACATTACCCACTTATAACAACACTGTTGTGTAACTTCAGTTCAATACTTGTATGTGTGTAGATTAGAAAGAGGTAAGATAAAGGATCTGCAGTATTTTATTAAGTATTAATCGTACAAAGGTCAGTTTTATACAAGTAGAAGTGTGTATTTACCTGGTTGTAGGCTGTCAGTAATGGCTACGCCTCTCTATTTGGACTGGTAGATCTCGGCAGACTGGAAACTTTAAAAGTAGCTCTCGGTTCAAAAAAGGTTGGGCACCCCTGGCCTAGTTGGACCACAATGTGAGCAGCCGTCATGAGACTCAAAGTCTGCATGATAGTTCAACCCAGTCTCACGGCATTTTGTGTTCACCAACACGATTTGTAACTGCCTGCAGCACGTCTTTTTCTCCGGTCGGGTCGAGGAAGACCGGAAGCTGTGTGGTTCATAAAAACATGTTCTTACTCAATATCAAGCCACAGTTATTGCTTTTATTTGAAATCGTATAATTTCAGACTTTTGTTGCCGTCTGTGAGGAAAATAAATGGGGCTCAGAGCCTCAGGATACTGAAATCGGTATTTTTTAAATCTTTTTTTCCTTCTAATTTGTTATTCTTTTCAAAATAACACACTGTTATTTACTCACCAATAACACACAATTATCCTTGCTTTTATTTATTGGTTTAATTCCATAATCTCGGGCTTTTTTGGCGTCCGTCAGGAACTGAATTTCAAAATAAAAATAACCGGAAACAGACGTAGGCATTCGAGCGATTACCCAAGATCCTCAGCTATGGTTTTAAGCTCGCTTATTGGATGTTTTAGCCGCAATGCATGCTGGGATTTGGTGTTTATATGATATGAAATCCGGAAAACATTTTAAAAGAATAAAATAATACTTAATTCCGAGCGCTCTTGCTTTTCTCTTTGAAAGTCATCACATAACGGCATTGTAATACACGGTTCGGCTGCATTGTATATTACAGATCTGCCGTAATTCTTTATTTATAGAGCCCTGATGAGAAGACCTTTGGAAAAACTGAGAAAATGCCGCCGAAACTGAATACTTGATGTGGATCATAAATATATTCAACAATTAAACAACATCTTCAATTTCTCTTCACACAATACGTCTCCTTGCAGTATCAATACTAATTTGGCTGACTTTTACATTTGATATAATTCACCATATTATATTTACACCATAACGGTGCACAGCTGATATAAAAGGACTAGTTTTTAAAGATATTACTGATTTTCTTTGAATGTAAGAATGTAAATAATGAGTCTGAAATAGTATAGCAATATGCTGTAAAATTATGTGAAAGCATGCATAAAACTACACATCTTCAGATGTTGTACGAAAACATAAGTGTCCTACACTAATAATACAACGTTATTATGGCTGTGTGTACCTTGTGTGCACCTCCTAGTGGTTAAAGCACGTTATTGAATTATTGTGTTTTATTTGATTAAAAAAATATTAAGAGTACATACTTTCATAGGAGGAAAGTATAAATATAGAATATAAAAAATCAAGAAGATACTATAAGTGATCTCTACAATAGAACAGTTTATTGCAGAATGTACAAAGATATTAATAGGAGGAGGTGCAAAACAGAAAAACGAATTAACCTTTATTTAAACATTAAATAACAGATTAAGGTCTTCTTTTAAATAAGAAAAACACTTTGGGGGTATCTATCTACAGATAAATATTAAGCCTGACAAAGTACTTAACGTCTAATATATTGCTTTCCTGCAATGTTAACTATGTTGAAGCACTTATTTTAACTGATATTATACATATGAATTATACTCGTATGTATGTAGATAGAATAAGAAATGTGCAGAATATGACAGTTTAATGGTGGAGGTACACACATATTGATAGATATCTTGTAATGCACTGTTGAGGAACCTGTGACCCAAGTGTTTCATTCATTGCATAACTCCACCGTAGTTGTGTATATGATATGTCAATACACCTTTAAAAATCTTGAAAGGGATGTGCTAAATAGCCATAATATACAGTCTTTAATTAACTATTAGTAGAGAATAACGAGTAATGAATATACTGTATTACTCGTTTCCATTCATGTCAATTGCAGATACATGTTTAGTCTTCTCAAGCACCAACTATCAAATATCTCTCCTGATTGTTGGCACTTGACAATCACCTTACCTGAATTTTACTCAGGTGTAACTAAAGTCTGATTTAAGGGTTGTTTATATTTCACATAATTAATCAGAATCTGCAAAGTAACTCAAATAAATGCAGTGGAGTAAAAATACCAGATTAACTTCTGAATTGTAGTGGAGTAGAATTACAAAGTAACAATGAGCTGTCATGTGGGTATTAATGCTGCGCATTATGGACACAAGCGATTTTCACCCATTTATTAATTATATGTTTTACATTTGATAACACCAATGTGTTTAATACTGGCAACTTCTAATTGTGGGAAAAACGAAAACGTTCAGTAGAGACGTCCCATAGAACATTTTGCGAAACACAATAGCCAGCATGTGTAGTTCTGGGGGGGCGTTCGATTCCAGTTTTTGATAGTCTGGCGTGGTTTCGTTCCATTTCACACAGCTGTTTGACGCTCTGCGTAACCTTACGGGGACTGTAGTCCTAAACGATAGCTGGGGATTATGGGTAGTGTAGTGTCTTCGGCCATCCTAAACTCAGAAATGTTGACAATTGCAATGATGCTCGAAATGTCCCTTATAGGCCTACGTCTGTTTCCGGTTATTTTTATTTTGAAATTCAGTTCCTGATGGACGCCAAAAAAGTCCAAATAGAGAGGCGTAGCCATTACTGACAGCCTACTACCAGGTAAATACACACTTCTACTTGTATAAAACTGACCTTTGTATGATTAATACTTCATAAAATACTGCAGATCCTTTATCTTACCTCTTTCTAATCTACACACATACAAGTATTTTACTGAAGTTACACAACAGTGTTGTTGATACAGAGTTGGAGTTTATTCACACGTCACTACAGTGGGAAATGTTTTCAAGAAACATTGAACAGTGCTGCCACATATGACACAGGGAAAAAAGAAAAGACTCTGAACCCTTTCTTTGCCATTATATAAAAATAGTGTTGCTACAAAAGTATAAATTAGGCTTACTAATAAGACAACTCAGATCTGAAGCTACACAGGAATCTGCTGCCAAAGTGCAATAAAAAAGACAACATTAATAGAATCAAACCCTTTTTTGTAGCATTTTAGTAGAGTATAAAAAGAAATGCCTTTAAAATAGGATGCAAGCAACACTAGTTTCTTAACCTGAATTGATGACTATAATCAATTTAAGTTTGCATTCTTATACCATTATGTACAATAATTATAATAAGAATAATTCCACCAATAACAATAGGTGCCTCGCACTTCGTGCTAGGACGCCGTTGGGTCCTAGCGCTCCGTGCTTGGGCCCTAATGAATAAGTTCAAACAAACTAAAACTTACAGCTGATTAATAACGGTATCTAACTTGAGTTTTTATCAAAAACCTGTTGAAATGCTACTGTTATTTTTACTGTCCCCCAAAAAGCTCGTCGGCAGTCTCCAGGAATGCTTCTTACACAACTTTGCCGTCTTTGAAAGACTTCATGTGTTTCGCAAGAACGTGACTGACATGATAAGATGCTCTGGTAGCAGCCTTGCACTTGTTGTTGGGCCTGGTGAAAATTGACTGCTGTGTAGGGAGGGAATTCCGTCTCGTAGCGTTTGTGCACTGTTTTGAAATGCCGCTCCTAAATAACCCTTCTTCGATAAAGCCACGCTCGCATTGCAGATGAGACAGATGGACTTTGAATTGGAATAGATACAAAAATAATCATCCTCCCACTCGGAGTGAAAATTATATATTTTGGGCTTTTTTGCTTCTGCCATAATTGCGGTCTTGTGTGTGTGCGGACTGTCACTCCTGTTGACACGGACAACGTCAGCTAAATAGTGCCCACTGCCCACCAGCCACGCCCCGACACATGGGGTCACGCCGGCCAATCACAAAGCTTTGATGCGTTCAAGTGCATTATTCTGGCACAGGAAGATTATGTTACAGGACGTTAACGATAAAACAGAATGTTGTTGTTCTATTTGTAGACACATCTCGCGATCGACCGGTCGATCGTGATCGACTGGTTGGGCACCCCTGCTCTAGAACTAGAGTTTACAAACGTAAACCACCGTTCCCCTGCGGAGGTCGCTGAACGCACCGCGGCCACTCTCACGAGGGCCGCGCGCCCACGTATTAACGCTGTATTTCCCATTCAACGGTGAAATGCATTAATCGGAGCTATTATACCAGGCAATGTGTGTTTTCTGACAACAGCACGCCGGCAATAGCGTCTCTTGAACCCGCACAGTGCTTTGACAGCACACGGTTTATTCCACTCACGTGCACACGCCCACCTGCTGGCTCCCTATACTGGGGTTTACAGCGGGGGCGGGGAGTGTAGGACAGTGTTTCTTCCGCTGGGGATGGGCAAGAATCAGCCACGCTGCGATTACTCCTTATCCCGTGAGCAAGGAGATCGATCCATAGAGCCCTTCCGTAAAGACGGGGGCTCCCAGGAGATCAACACAGTCCTCTTTGGAAAAATGCCATGCAACGTGATGTCCCAGGGACATCACAAGGCAGGCAGCGTCGGCGGCCTGTGATGAAGTAGGGTCGACCCTATATCATGTGAAGCCACGAGCACCGGTCCCCGGGGGAACCGGGCCTGGGGCTAGGCTCGTGGACCAAGCTACTTATTCGGCCTTGCGGCCCAATAATCGCTCTGACCTGGTGAGGCGGGGGCATCTCTAGCAATGAGCGAGTAGCCCACACACCCGCCGCCATGATCATCATCCAGGGAGAGTACAGCCCTGGGCGGTGGACTTCCATGGACGCCGGACTCGGAAGGAATGGCGAATGTGAAATGGCACCGCCTCGGCCATATCCTGGTCCACCAAACACTCGAAGCAGAGGTGGTGGGGGTCGGCGCCCGCTATCTTTCTTTCTCTTTCTTCCTTTCTCTCAAAAAAGACGTCTCGGACTCAGTGCTAGGCTATCACCTCCGCTCGCTGAAGAGTAAAGGATGGTGGTCAGGAGGCGAGGCCTCCTTTTATACGGAAGTGAGATGCGCACGCATTCAGGTAGGCCCGCTCCGGGGCCGGCTACGTCCATAGAAATCTCAGTAGGTGAATGCTTGCATGATAAGGTAGTACCCATAGCGTCCAGTAGAGGGTGGAGCCTGTGAGAGATATAACTACATCTCTGTTCATTACATTTGTACCATGTTAATCTAAAGAAACAATTACATGTTTTGAGAAAAATAACTCCTGCAGCTTTCACCCACAGCACGTGTTCCTTAGCAGACGGCACTTTGAGGGAGCACAGCTCTGTAAAAGAGCAGAGGCCTGTACTACGAAGCCAGATTTTCGCTTAGCGAGCTAACTTCAGGGAAAACTCTGGGTTTCCGGTCCTACGATGCTGGTTCACTTCTTACCGGGCTAGATCTCCATGGTAACTTATGCTGAACGGCTAACCTGCTCCGGAAGTCCCTCCCTTTCCGGTGGACCTCATGGGACCTTATTTCGGAAAAATTATGTATTGAAGTCAATGGCGAGAGAAAACGTATCTTTCGATCCCGTTTTAATTGTGCCATGAATTACACATATGATGTTTGTCAATCTTAAACAATCATTTCCATGTAAAAAAAGTCACAGTTTGTCGTAAAACTGTTGAAATATAAGACTATGAAAAATACGCAACTAGAAAGACTACAAATCCCAGAGTCGCGTAAGTGATGTCATAACTGATGTCATAATTGTTTTCCTCCACTAAATATAAGAGATAGCTAAGATAAGATAACTTTAACAAGATGCCTGTGTGCTTAGTACCAGGTTGTAATCATACCAGCAATGGGTCTTGCTCGTTCTTTTGGTTCCCGTCTGATGAAAGGACCAGGAGTGGCTGGATCAAGTTAGCTACCTAGCTAGTAGCTAGCACGTTAGTTAGCATTACAGCCTTAGCCTTGTAATTTGTATTAGCCTTAAAATGAAGTAACATTAAGTAACAAAATGTTAAACAGTGAGAGTAGTAGAGTAGTTATATTTCGTGAACCCTTTGAAGAGTACTGTCACACTGGTGTGTTCATTCTATAATACACCGTTTAAGCCTGGATGCCCCCGAGGGAGACATGCTAACGTTACATTAGCATCGGCGATCTTTTTTACTTCATGCTATCTGCACAAATGGTTAACATTGAACATTAAAAAGATCAGGCAGTTCAGAGAGAATCAAAGGATGGCGGGCAGGCAGCTTTGCATGACATTCTTCTGGACGTGTTTCATAGTGAGGGTAGGCAATCCCTTGTTTGGCAATTGGCCTACTAGTGACGGCCATCTTGGTGACATGTGTAATTTTGGAAAATAGCTCGAAATAAGGTCTGTGGTTGACACAAATTGAAGAGACAGATCACGTTTTGTTCAGCCGGATAATATCCACATGTCTACCCTACTTTTATAATTTTCTAATCATAAATCTATCAATCATAAATCTATCGATTTGATTTATGATTCAACATTTTTACCGAAATAAGGTCCCATGGAGGTCCACCGGAAAGGGAGGGACTTCGCCTCTCTATAAGAGATCAACTCAGTGAAAGCACCGCCTGCTGGCCAATCAGAGCTCAGTGTGCGGAGTTTAAAGCTATCAAGATTTATTACAGGATAATGGAAATACAGAAAAACTGCCGTTGCAGGAAAGACGGCCGGCAAAAATCAACTGACTGTGTGAACGTAAACATTTATAGAATATCACCTCCAATCTTCAGAGCAATCTGACCAATATAACATTAGCATTAAGAAAGCTTACTTAAATATCTGCCACAACATAAGTAACCGGATCAAAGTAACAGTACAGTCCGCGTGTGAGTGCAGACTTCGATGTGTCCCATTATCATTCATATCACATCATAATGTATCATATTATTTCCTTATCTGTGTCAGCTTCTTGAGCCGTATCTGGCCGTGCAACACTTATGGCGCATTTCCACTGCAGGGCCTCGCACGGCGTAGTACGGTATAGCAACCCAGTCTCATGGCATTTCGTGTTCACCAACATGATTTTTAATCTATTGATTCGTGTTCACCAACACGATTTTCCCCTTTTTTTTGTGTTGCACAGCACGATTTTAAAAGCAATGTATTTCTACTGGTAATGTGTTTCGTGCCTGCAGCACGTCTTTTTCTCCGGTCGGGTCGTGGAAGACCGGAAGCTGTGTGGTTCATAAAAACATGTTCTTACTCAATATCAAGCCACAATTATTGCTTTTATTTTAAATCGTATAATTTCAGACTTTTGTTGCCGTCTGTGAGGAAAATAAATGGGGCTCAGAGCCTCAGGATACTGAAATCTGTATTTTAAAATCTTTTTTTCCTTCTAATTTGTTATTCTTTTCAAAATAACACACTGTTATTTACTCACCAATAACACACAATTATCCTTGCTTTTATTTATTGGTTTAATTCCATAATCTCGCGCTTTTTTGGCGTCCGTCGGGAACTGAATTTCAAAATAAAAATAACCGGAAACAGACGTAGGCCTATAAGGGACATTTCGAGCATCATTGCGATTGTCAACATTTCTGAGTTTAGGATGGCCGAAGACACTACACTACCCATAATCCGGCTCGCACTTACCTGTTAGCATCTGGCATCTGTTAGCATCTGTTAGCATCTAGCAGCATCTAGCTCTCCTGCTTACAAACTTTTAGCCATCCCTGCTTATACAAGTAGTAGTTTTAGTTGTCTGTGATCTGCGGAGGCCTATTCCCACCTGTCGAGTGCGGCTGTACTGAGGTGTTTTTCCTCCGGAGACGTCGCGAAGAGACGGAGCGGCTCCACCTGTTGCTGCATGCGATCTGCGATTTACGGAGGCCTGCTCATCGCGAAGAGACGGAGCGGCTCCACCTGTTTGCTGCCTGCGATCTGCGATCTACGGAGGCCTGCTCCCACCTGTAGAATACGGCTGTACTGGAGAGGTTTTTACCCCGGATTCGTCGCGGAGAGACGGAGTGGATCCACGCTTCGGGCTTGGCCTGCTTCCACCGGGCGTGTGCTGTTGTACGGAGGAGGATTTTACCACGGCTGGGGCCTGCTTTCCACCTGTCCTGGTTCTGCTGTTGCAGAGGCCTGCTTTCACCCCGGGGATACCACGGAGGGACCGGAGCGCTTCCACGCTGCTGTTTTCGCCTGTCCTTTGCTGCTGTGCTGATTTTGCTCCAGGAACATCGCGGATACTGTGTGCTGGTCTGGGAAAATGGCCCATATCGGGATTCTGCTGTGCCTGTTAACTCTTTTGGACTATGAGAAGATCTCTAGTCATTCTGAGAAGACTACTGGATTCAGGTCTGTTCTGCCATTGTGTTGCTCAAACAATTACCGGTTGCCTTGTCACAGACAATCTGCTCGACAAAATATGTTTGTCTTTTTTATTTTCCTGCGATGATGGTTCTTCAGGACTGCTTCTTAAGCTCTAATCACACTCTCGCAGACTTTTCCGGTGTTTCTAAATTAGATGACAATGTATTTGTGTCGTTTAAGAGGAAAAGATGCCTGGTTTTGTTGTTGTTATTACTGTCAGGAAATGTACAACCTAACCCTGGTCCGCCCAGTAGTAGTAGTCAGATCGCTACTCCTGCTGATTTTAAAGCTAGGTCTGGGTTGGGTTTCATCCACTTGAATGTGCGCAGTCTGTTAGGTAAACTAGATTTTGTCCGTATCTGGGCAAAATCGACTGACGCTGACGTCATTGTCTTATCAGAAACATGGCTAAACAAGTCTATTTTGGCCTATGACATTGCCTTAAATGGTTTTTAATGTGTATCGTACCGACCGGCCTAATAAAGGTGGTGGCGTTGCCATTTATGTTAAGAATAAGTTCAGTGTAACTACATTAGTTTCCAAATCGATCAGTAAGCAATTTGAATTTTTAGCCATAAATATAGAAGTGGCAAAGGGTCAACAGGTCATGGTAGTGAGTTGTTACAGACCCCCCTCAGCTGTCAAAGACTCCTTGTCTTCACTAGCAAATATGTTATCACAACTAGACTACAAGGAAATAGTGCTACTTGGAGATTTTAACTGGGACTGGTTAACTGCAGTGTCAGAGGATTTTAAAAACCTTTGTATCTCTTTGAATGTTACTCAGATTGTTGACAGTCCTACTCGCCCAAATATTAAGTCCCCTAATAAATCCTCCCTAATTGATCTCATTTTAACTATCTGTGGGAGTATTTGCAAATGATCTGAGCGATCACTGTGTTGTAGCCACAATTAGGGACACTAAGGTCCAAAAGGTTAAACCTCGCATCATCATTAAGAGAGACAAAAAACATTTTGTTGAGCAGGGTTTTGTGCATGATCTGTTTGATTTTGATTGGGGTAAAATCGATCTGTGTGCTGATGTGGAAACCGCATGGTCTTATTTTTATCTTGGTTTTATGGAGATCATTGATAGACATGCACCCCTGCGTAAATTTAGAGTAAAGGGACGAGACAATCCTTGGTTTTCTGCTGAGCTGTCTAGTCTCCTTCATGAGAGAAACACGGCCTGGGCAAAGGCTAGGCAATCAGGCTCAGAGGTAGAGTGGCTGCGTTTTAGGCAGCTAAGGAATAGCTTCACTTCAAATGTCAAAAGTGCAAAGTCGAAGTACTATTTGTCAGTTACCACAGAAAACCTAAATAATCCTAGGACATTTTGGAAAGCCATAAAATCGATTTCCACCGGTGAGATCCGTACTGAGCTACCTCCTTGCCTTACCACAGCATCTGGCACTATATCGGACAGGGCCACTATGTTAAATTGCTTTAATAAGCATTTTGTGTCCTGTGGCTCTCTGTTTGATTCTGTTTCTAATTCTGCTTCTGTGAACACCCCAATCCGTGACTCTGAACAATGTGGTCTGGAAAACCCTTTCAGTTTTACTCCTTTTACTGTCAATGTTGTTCATGAAGCCTTATCTAAGCTAGATCCTAAGAAACCGGCTGGCCCGGACAACGTAGAACCTTTCTTTTTAAAGATAGCTGCAGATTTTATTGTTCTTTCTCTTACTACTCTTTTTAACCTCTCCCTCAGCACAAATGCAATTCCAAAAGTATGGAAGTCAGCTTATGTCTTGCCTTTACTGAAAGGAGGGGAGGCAACTATTTTAATTAACTATAGACCTATCTCTAAATTGTCAGTTCTGGCCAAGGTTCTTGAACGCTTAGTGAGTGAACAGGTAAAGGTGTTTTTATGTAAAAATGATATCCTGTCTAAACATCAGTCAGGCTTCAGAAAGCAACATAGCACCATCACTGCCACAATGAAAGTGGTGAATGACATTACGAGTATTTTAGACAATAAGCAGAGTTGTGCAGCTCTATTTATTGACCTTTCCAAAGCGTTTGATACCGTCGATCATCGCATCTTAAAAGCAGAGGCTACTCAGTATCGGCATATCCAGCCATGCAGTGGGTTGGTTTGTGAACTACCTCTCTGAAAGGTCCCAATGTGTTCACTTTGATGGGCTGTCTTCTGAGTGGTTAAACATAGCTAATGGTGTTCCTCAAGGTTCTGTTTTAGGCCCTTTTTTTCTCCATATATATCAACAGTTTAGGGGGAAATGTGGATGAAGCTACTTTACATTTTTATGCTGATGATACCGTAATGTACTGTGCAGGTCCCTCCATTCAGGAGGCTGGTGTTAAATTACAGGCTGTTTTTAACATTATTCAGACTCAGCTTGCTGAACTTAAGCTTATTTTAAATGTTGATAAAACCAAGGTAATGCTATTTTCAAAAGCTAAAAAGACACCAGAGCCTGTTTTGGATATTGTTACTATGCAAGGACAAGTACTCAAAGTGGTTACCTGTTATAAATACCTAGGTATCTGGCTTGATGATTGTCTTACTTTTAAACTTCATGTCAATAACCTGCTTAAAAAGCTGAGGGTTAGACTAGGTTTCTTTTTCAGAAATAAGTCCTGTTTCTCTTTTGAAGCCAGGAAAAGGCTCTGTGACCTTTTTACCTGTGCTGGACTATGGTGATTTGTTGTATATGAATGCACCTGCCTATTGCCTGAACAAGTTAGATGCCGCCTATCACAGCGCACTGAGATTTGTCACAGATTGTAAAGCACTTACTCATCACTGTACCCTGTATGCCAAGGCAGGTCTGCCATCACTTACTGTACAGAGGCTCAGTTATTGGTACACGTTTATTTATAAAGCTTTGTTGGGTAAACTCCCGTATTATATCTGCTCTCTGATAACACAGAGAGTTGCAAGCAGCTATTGTCTGAGATCGCATGATGTAGTATTGTTAGATGTGCCAAGAGCAAGGACTGTCTTAGGTAAGACAGCTTTTATGTGCGCAGCTCCACTTGCTTGGAACAATCTTCAGCAAGAATTGAAACTGAGCATTCCTCTGCATGTTTTTAAAGCTAGGCTAAATGAAATGCTTGTTGATACTATGGCCACTTGTAAATGTCTAACTATGTAAATGTATCCTGTAAATATAATGTATGATGTCCTTTATTGTTTTATGTTTCATGTGGAACCTATATGCTGCAGGTCTCCCTTGAAAAAGAGATCTATGATCTCAATGGGACCAATCTGGTTAAATAAAGTTAAAAAAAAAAAAAAAATCATATTTACATACGTACATACTTTCATAGGGGGAAAGTATAAATATAGACAGGGGTGCACATAACTTTTTTGCCCTGGTTCTCAAAGGAGCACCTGGAGATGTTGCTTGGTGCTCATCCTTAAATTGAAATAAATAAACCGGTCTTTATTTGTCAGACACATGGCACAGAACACACAGAGGTGAACACAGAACACACATGCAGAGGTGAACACAGAACACACATGCAGAGGTTAACACAGAACACACATGTAGAGGTGAACACAGAACACACATGTAGAGGTGAACACAGAACACACATGCAGAGGTGAACACAGAACACACATGCAGAGGCGAACACAAGACAACATTAGCACGACCAGTAATCCTACAAGCTGTCATCACTACCCTCCTGACTGTTCTCCTCACTGTCTTCCTCTCTGTCAGACATGGTAGCTGATGATGTAGGCCTACTACTTTCTCTCTGGTTGAGTCTGCGATTAGCTGCTTGCATCCACAAGTCAACAGCTGGGTTTGGGTCGAAAGTCCAGTTTTAAAAGGATATGTTTGGTTACTGTCCTATAGTATACATTAGAATGATTTCAAACCTGTTCATCCCAATAATTATAAAGGAGTGCCTTGAAAATATGTGTTTACATAAATTGTGATCAAACCGTTTGAACTTAGACTAAAGTGAACTATCTAAACACTCAGAGTCCTTTACCTCACTGAGCTGTAGTATCAGCCTCTCAGTCTGACTGGAGAGGACTCTCCCTCCACATCATTGTAGAAACATCTTCTTCTTCCGTTAGAGCAGCTAGCACCAGATGCTAATAACAACAGCGCCCTCCCTTTCTCCCTCGCTCACTCCCACGCTCACTCGCACTTTGGGCTGTGAGCTGCGGGCGCCAGATAAGCCAACATCCCCCATTTTCATCACTTACAGCGCCCATTGTACAGGGCAAATGAAAAGTGTAACCGGGGTGAAAAGGGTGTTACATTTACTTAATTATGAATGTTGTTACATCAAGGCCGAAAATTAGGATGAGCACCAACGGTCAAAAATGGTTTTTTCCCTCCCAGAACTGCCAGCGCAGCGCCTCCATAGACCTGGCGCCCTAGGCGAAAATCAACGCCAGCGCTACGGGCCGACCCTGAGTTCATATGCAACTCGCAAATATCTTTCTCTTTCTCTCTCTCTCCTCTCTTTTCTCTTCTCCCTTCTCTCCCCCTCTCTCTCAATGTTGGTACGCAAATGCGCCTTTTTTCAAATGACCCGGTGCTCTTTTTTTGGCCGAGGTGCGCATGTGCACCTGCGCACCAGTTATGTGCAGCCCTGAATATAGAATATAAAAAATCAAGAAGATACTATAAGTGATCTCTACAATAAAACAGTTTAGTGCAGAATGTACAAAGATATTAATAGGAGGAGGTGCAAAACAGAAAAACGAATTAACCTTTATTTAAACATTAAATAACATATTAAGGTCTTCTTTTAAATAAGAATTTTTTTTGGGGGCATCTATCTACAGATAAATATTAAGCCTGACAAAGTACTTAACGTCTAATATATTGCTTTCCTGCAATGTTAACTATGTTGAAGCACTTATTTTAACTGATATTATACATATGAATTATACTCTTATGTATGTAGATAGAATAAGAAATGTGCAGAATATGACAGTTTAATGGTGGAGGTACACACATATTGATAGATGTCTTGTAATGCACTGTTGAGGAACCTGTGACCCAAGTGTTTCATTCATTGCATAACTACACCGTAGTTGTGTATATGATATGTCAATACACCTTTGAAAATCTTGAAAGGGATGTGCAAAATAGCCATAATATACAGTCTTTAATTAACTATTAGTAGAGAATAACGAGTAATGAATATACTTTATTACTCGTTTCCATTCACGTCAATTACAGATACATGTTTAGTCTTCTCAAGCACCAACTATCAAATATCTCTCCTGATTGTTGGCACTTGACAATCACCTTACCTGAATTTTACTCAGGTGTAACTAAAGTCTGATTTAAGGGTTGTTTATATTTCACATAATGAATCAGAATCTGCAAAGTAACTCAAATAAATGCAGTGGAGTAAAAATACCAGGTTAACCTCTGAATTGTAGTGGAGTAGAATTACAAAGTAACAATGAGCTGTCATGTGGGTATTAATGCTGCGCATTATGGACACAAGCGATTTTCACCCATTTATTAATTATATGTTTTACATTTGATAACACCAATGTGTTTAATACTGGCAACTTCTAATTGTGGGAAAAACGAAAACGTTCAGTAGAGACGTCCCATAGAACATTTTGCGAAACACAATAGCCACCATGTGTAGTTCTGGGGGGGGCGTTGGATTCCAGTTTTGGATAGTCTGGCGTGGTTTCGTTCCATTTCACACAGCTGTTTGACGCTCTGCGTAACCTTACGGGGACTGTAGTCCTAAACGATAGCTGGGGATTATGGGTAGTGTAGTGTCTTCGGCCATCCTAAACTCAGAAATGTTGACAATCGCAATGATGCTCGAAATGTCCCTTATAGTTATAGGCCTACGTCTGTTTCCGGTTATTTTTATTTTGAAATTCAGTTCCTGACGGACGCCAAAAAAGCCAGAGATTATGGAATTAAACCAATAAATAAAAGCAAGGATAATTGTGTGTTATTGGTGAGTAAATAACAGTGTGTTATTTTGAAAAGAATATCGAATTAGAAGGAAAAAAATATTTTAAAATACAGATTTCCGTATTCTGAGGCTCTGAGACCCATTTATTTTCCTCACAGACGGCAACAAAAGTCAGAAATTATACGATTTCAAATAAAAGCAACAACTGTGGCTTGATATTGAGTAAGAACATGTTTTTATGAACCACACAGCTTCCGGGCTTCCTCGACCCGACCGGAGAAAAAGACGTGCTGCAGGCAGTAGAAATACATTGCTTTTAAAATCGTGCTGTGCAACACGAAAAAAAGGGGCAAATCGTGTTGGTGAACACGAATCAATAGATTAAAAATCGTGTTGGTGAACACGAAATGCCGTGAGACTGGGTTGTTTATATATATATCTATGGGTAGGATGACCGGTCCAAGATGGCGGCTGTATTTCTTGCGCCCCAGCAGCCAATGCGGCGTCTACTCTTTATATGTCTATGGGCCAGGCTCACTTTAATGCTGCGTTTCCATTACAGTTTAGGAACTGGGCTAGTATCTATAGTAACGCAATGCGAAACACAAAACCAACATCAGCCGTTAGCCGTTAGCCCTCAGAGCTCACAGCTCCTCATATCTGTTCAGAAACTAGACAAAAGTTAAACAAGTACAAACCACAGACTGCCTGTGTCATGGCGAATACAGTCGCTGGTTTATTTATGTCTGTAGGCCGTTGTTGTGAGTGTGGACGATCGGAGCATATACTGCGTTAGCTTAGCCGATCTCCATTCAGAAAACACGCATTTTAAAAGGGTTTTTCGCCTGCCGTCTGTCTGCAGACTTGTCAAAGCATTAATTCATGGTTTTTACTAAAAGTCAGATCCACTCGTGTCTTAAACAGGGCAGTGATATCATAAACCCAGTGTTTCCCCCACCATTGTCTTGGAGGGGCGCTGCGCCCTGCCTACGGAGCCCCACGCCCCCCCTGAAATTCAAGGTGTTTAAATAAAAACAAATGTTTTAATACATATATATATATATATATATATATATAAACCATAAACATGTAAACCATAGACTGTATATATAAAAGGTGTAAAATGAACTCAGATGTAACAGAAGTCTGAAGGGTTGCTGTGGGTGGATGGCAGACCGTGCCTTTAGTATCATTCTGTGAGCCGATTCAAACACGAAGCAGGATGATGGGAAATCATTTTAGCTTGTTTATTTAGGTTATGTACAATAAAGCTTCATCACATGAGCCTTTGCAAAAACAGTATACAACATCCCTCACACACACACACACAAAGAGAAACAAACACCATCTCCATCTACTGAAAGCCATGATGGGCAGCCATATTGCAAGAGCAGTTTCATGGAGCGGGCGCAGAAGCATGTGATCTGTGAAGGAGCACATAGTAACAGCAGCAGCAGCAGCAAAACAGTGCTTCTTACATTTTCACTGGTCCACAAAAACCCTCAGGGAGCTAGACCAGACAGATAGACACATAAATCAAAGAAAGGAGAAGGAAGTCACACACATGGGAATCATTAGCTTAATTTTCTACAAAAATATTGCACAAAAAAAATCTGGATATACAGAGAGTGACAGAGATAAACAAGTATAGCAGCCAGCAAGCAAATATCTACTGGAGCAACATATCTGCGACACAAACAGGAGTCTGGCTCTTCACTTCTCCAGGTCCCTCAGTGTGGACCAATCCTGTCAGAGTAAATCTGCCCTCTGCTGACTCACTCAGCTGGTGTTCAATGCACTTTGGGTGATGGCTTTTTATATTTTCAGTGTTAAATCTTCTTTCAGCTTGTTTTTTTAATTCATGCAAGAATATCTAAAGATGTTTTAAGATAACTGTAATCCTAGTCCTAAATGTACCGGTAACAGGCCATGCAACCCTGTCTATTGGGGCGTTAGAAAAACAATATGGAAGTTCCTCACCTCCATGCCTCACAATTCTGACACACTGATACCACTGACTGCTTTGATAGTTTTAGAAAGCCATTAACTGATTCTTAGTGACTTATCTTCAACAAACTCAACTGTAATTGTGGTGGGAATATGTCACGTCAAAATAATCTTCAGAATAAAAACCAAAAGCATAGAATCCAAAATGTTCAGTGTTTTAGAGTTTCTGTTAGATGGTACCTCCTCTCACTATTTATTCCAGTGTGAATAATAATAATCTCTGAAGGGTAGGAGATGAACAGCAAAGCATTTTGGAGCTGCGTCTGATAGAGTCACTGTAACAGGCTACATTAATGCTTGATGTTCAGCAAGGGAATGGGGAAGGCAGTGCCAAACAGCTGTAACACACACACCACACACAGAGGGCTGAACATACATTCATTTGGGCATGAACACAACTCACGAAGGCAAAGGATCTGCACTTTATCACATCATTATTTATCGAGGCATGGAAATCATTTTCATTCACAACAAATACAAATTTGTTAAGAGAATGTTCATATCATGAAAGCTCCTGGATAACATTCCTTCAGAGAAAATAATACAAAAAGATGTATTTCTCAAATTGAACCCAATCAAAGTTTTGATCAGTTATTAATGTGCCAACATTGAGTTGACAGGGTGTGCTGAACATAATGAAGCTTGGCAAGACAAAAAAAGGTTCAAAAAAGTATTAATTTTAACCCAGGACGGTAACCTCTTTACACCCACACAGGGGAGAGAAGAATATGGGAAATATAGATCAGTAAAACATGTCTGGCCAAACCAATAAACCAAAAGAAAGGGCAAACTATATACAATATCACAATAAATCCAAGGACAGTGGCTACTAAAATCCGAACATGTTACAGTAAAAAAAAGTGCTGAAAACAAAGATATGTGTGAGCTCTTGCAGGGTCTGAACTCTAATGACCTTTTCCACTGAGCTGGATGTCCAACGCTGCTGTCTCAGTAATATTCACACTGTTATTGACTCAAATATATCACCTTCATATGGGCTCTTTACTCACAGAAAAACAAATAATTACGTAACAATAATTCCTTCTCCATTCAAATTATTCAGAGGAGTAGAACACAGAAATGTGCACATGTTCTTAAGTCCTTATTTCAAAGCTCTTACAGACAAAGAAGCAAAAGTAATTCAATGCATTACATGACAGTTTGAAGCCACAGAAAACCAGCTGGAAGATCCACATGCAGCACGAATGAGGGTCATAGTGTAGCTCTGAAGCTTCCCTTTAAAAACCAAGAGCATGGAGACGGCATCACGTTGTGCAAATCAAACCATCAATATATGAATTCTTGTTAGGGAGGTATTTCCATCCTTCATTTTTCACACTAAAATAAAAAAAATGTGTGAATCAAACAATGGACCCAACACATCCTATATTTAAAATGGACTGCTGAAACTCCCCCATCTCTAAAAACAAAGTAGACACATTTTGTTGAGGTGCTCTTGCCAAAGCACATGTTTCTCTTCTTTTCCTCTCTGTGTCCTTCAGTGCAGAGCCTCCACACAGATCTGCTCCTCAGTGATGTTGTCCAGCAGCTGCCCGTCCACAGGGCTGCATATGTCACTGTCATACACCTCCGTCCCTATCAGGGCCTCTTCCTCCAGCCCCACTGCCTTTGCTTTAAAGCCCTGCTGCTCTGAAGGGGAGGAGCTCTCCACTGACTCCAGGTCCTCGATGCCGGCCCGGTAGTGGATCATCAGCAGGGTGAGGGCCTGGAGCCTCTCCCCAGACTTAGCCAGGGCAGTACTGATGAGGGCCTTGCGGCGGGAATCTGTGGCCTCCCTCTCCTCCAGCAGGAGAGCGTTGTTGTGCTCCAGCTCCTGATCGATCTCCTGCTGCAGCTTGTCCAGCATCAGCTCCAGCTTCTGGGAGCGCTCTTCTGTGGGCAGCCCCCGGTACAGGTCGCGGCCTATCTCCTTGACAGCGATGAACACGCTGTCATCCAGCCCGCCTTCCCTGCGTACGAGTTTGCTGCTGCCCCCGCTGCACACAGGCTGCTTCGAGGGGCTGGCCCCGCTAGTGTAGGTCTCAGTGTCGCTGCTTTCGTTGTCTGAAGTGTTGGGGGTGTGCTTGGGTGAGGGCTCCACTGTCCCAGGCACCAAGTCAGCCACCGTCTCAACCAGCCGAGTTTTGGGCACCTGGCGGAGGTTCAGCAGACGGGAGCTGGTGTTGATAATATGGCGGGTGAGGCCGGTGGTGGCCCGGTTGATGGTGGATTTGGCTTCAGGGTCAGCTCCGCGGCGCTCAGTGGCTGCCACACAGAGGGGGTTTTCAGTGAGGCACTTGTCCTGGCACTTCTTGTGGCATACGTAGGCGCAGATCATACACTGAGAGGCGGCCTTTGTCCAAACCTTCTTCTTGCAGTATTCACACCACGTCGGGTTCTGGAACTGTGTGTCCTGGAAGTTGTGGCGAACCTCCACCAGCTGAATGGCTCCATATGCCAGGTCATCCCGCTGCGCAGTGTGGATCTGCTCCCGCTCCCTCTCTCTCAGATCCTCATCTTGGAGACTGCCCTCTCGCTCCTTCTCTATCAGCCCTCCTGGATAGTCTAGCTCCCCCTCGGCGAGGTAACAGAAGTTCAGAGTAACATCTCCGTAACACAGCTTCTCATTGAAGCCTTTGTGGGTGCTGAGACTGCGCAGCGCAGTGCGGCTGACGTTGGCCCTTGGCTCCGGAGGCCCCAGCCTGAAGGTGCTCTGGTACTCTGCTGAAGATGTGGCCATAGATTCCAGGGCAACATGCTCCAGCTGGAGGCTGACGTGACCAAGGCACAATAAACTGCCCAACTTAAAGGGATCTTTGCACCACAGGGCCACATTAAGGTACTTTTGGTTGTTCTCCACCTCAAACACTACAGAGGCTTTGGGCCAGCGTGCGGTCTGGTGACGGATAAGGGTTTCTGGGGATTCCCAGAGGGAGTGGTCCTCCAGACTGTCCCGTGTGCTGCAGGAGCTTTCTGAAGCTTTGTCCTTTGCCTGGTCGGCTCTGCTGCTGCTGGTCACAGTGGGATGGCCAGGCGGCTCATCAGTGGACTCTGCTGGTCTGGTAGGCTGCTTCACCTCAGCCTGTTTGCCACAGGTCTTATCAGTGACAGCTTTGTCCTCATTGGCTCCAGTGAGAGGAGCTTTTTCTGGAGCTTTTTCAGAAGCGCTGCTGCTGCTGGAAGTCACGGTAGGAGCCACAGCAGCATTTGTAGCTGTAACAGAATCAATGCCTTCCAAAATACTGGTTTCTGAAGAGGCTGATGTCAACCTTATTTGAGGTCTTGGCGGCACTGGGGGGCGAGAAGGAGGAGGTGGGGGAGGGACAGTGGGACGTTGCAGACCTTCCACTGGATCACTATTGGTCCTTTGTGGAGAGGGCTTTGGAGATTCTTTGGGTTGGGGCTTTAGTGGCGACTGGAGACCCACCAGGTTTAGCTTGCGGTTGAGTATGGGGGATATGGAACCGAGGGGCTTGGAGGCCAGGCTGGCCACAGTCCTTTTGGGGCTTTGGTTAACGGTGAGTAAGGATTCCTCCTTAGCATCACTGGTATTTGTGGTGCTGCTGTTAGGGCCAACATTCTGGCTAAGTTTGGAGTCCACAATCAACTCTTCAAACTCAGAGTCGATGTCTTTGCTGTCTGATATGTCGGAGAGGGTGGTGATGGGAGCTGGGTCTTCTTCATACCCCCCCGGCTGAGGAATAAATCCTGTTTCTTCTAGCTGCCCAAACCCTTCCTGAAGAGTTCCAAGGCTTCCAAAAGAGTGAGCCTGATGACGGACGGGCCTCTCATAAAGAACCACCACCCTCTCTCCGGCCTGCCTCAACAGTTTGGGCACTTGAACTGAAGACGTCACCTTGACTCCTGTAGAAAGTTCAAGAACAGGAAATACATTTTCAGTATAGCAAAGACCTGACAGTTTTTTTAAATCTTCTGATGGTTACCAAATAAAAACATCTCAAACCTCCAATGGCGATGAGCCGATCTCCCCTCTGCAGGTCTGCCAGGGCTGCGGGGGAGTTGGGTGTGACTGTCTCGATGCTGACGTGCACTGCATCCCCCTCACTGGCAGGGACGTGTCTGAACGTCATCCCCACGCTGCCACATGCCCCCTTGATCACCTCCGTCTGATGCACACATGTAACAAGAGAACATTTACAATGAAAGAAGTCAAAGGCCACAACTTATCTACTTTATGTATTGCTAGAATTGTGTACAAAAACATGATTCATTAATTATGGTCAATACAGTTGAAATATTCCTTTCATTTTTTTTTTTGGAGTTCCATAGTATTTATGGTGCACTTTGCTCCTTTAACAGTTCCATATTTTTTAGTGACCCAAAAATATCAAACATACCAAGGTACAATAAATAAGTAAATCAACAAGCAAAAAATATATAATAATAATAATAAATAAAACCGTAGACAGCGAGGGTTTTTGGTTTCAAGGATGAAGAAAAAAAAACCAGCAGGGATTATACAAAAGCACGATTAAACTAAAGGAATGGTCGTCTAAAATACATCGCTTCCACAATTTTCAAGTTTCTTCAAATTGGTTTTCCTGAAGTTTCAGGGAAAAGGTATTTCCATTGACAATATGTTGTTTATTATGTCATGCAAAGTGTTTATAGATGTGTCAGGTTTGAGCCCTTTCCTTGTAATTGCTTTTCTTGCAGCTACTCTCAGTATTCCAAATAGGCGTTTAGTTTTGGAGTTAGGGTGTATAGAATGTAGAAGCCCTAAAAGCAATGTCCCAATTGAAGGTGATTTTTGTTTCCGATATAATTTCAATTTCTGAGTCAAACTTTGGCCGAAAAGTAGTTATCCATGGACATGCCCAGAATAAGTCACACTTCCTGGGAGAGCTTGAATGATGGGCCGAATGGATTCCTTTTTCACTACAAAGTCTGCACTTTTGATATAATATTTCCAACTTTCATATCTCAACATTATTGTCTTTCCCTATAGTTACATTAGATATTAAGAGAATTGTATGAATTTTACATTTCTTCATGTTAAAAGTCTAAAACTAGCAACTAACAACAGATACTGCTAATTTGTCAGGTTATGTAAAAAAATAAGAATGAGAATAAATAGTAAATTGAAAAATGCTTCATGACAGACATCGGCCTCCAGCACTTCAACATGAAACTCAAACTGAAAGTGGTATTGTATGGCAGAGGAGAAAGCTGCAATCAACCCACCCCCTGCTCTAATAACAGCCACTTCTTACAGCTCAAGGCACATATCATAAGACACCTGTTGTGACGCGGAGGTCACCTGTTCTAAGCATGACAGGTCGTATATAAAAGCTAAGTGTGTGTCTCCTATAGTGATGAGCATCAGTGAATTTAAGTGAAACCCATGTGATTTCCACTTTGGAAAGCTGAAAATCTCTTGTAATCAGACACATGTATGGTAGGATATGTTCTGGAATAGAGGAAGGGCCAAATGAGGTGGAGAAGGGGGAGGCAGAGGAGGGTGGTACAGGTGTCCTGGTTTAAAAAGAGAAAAGAGGGGCCGGCATGATGGGGGTAGACGGAGACGAATGACTGTAATTTCCCTTCCTGTCATTTGTTACTGTTCTGGGTGAAGGCAGTGATTGAGTTAGAGCTGGCCATCCAATAAGCAGATAATGTATACAAGCTGAAACAAGGGGTGGGGGTGGGGCAGATTCACTGAAGGCTAAGGGGAAGTCCTGATCCATCCTCATGCCTAATTAGTAGCACAGCTCATTCTTTTAGTATGAGGTACACAGCAGGAAGCATACACCATTCTGCAGTGTTACCAGACTCAAGCTATCTGAAAATAAATGGAATCATGACAAATGCTGGAGAAATGTAGCTTGGCAAGACAAAAAAGTGTTTTAAAAGTATTTATTATAACCCGGAAACTATATACAAGATCACAATTACTCCAAAGGGATTTGTGGACAAAGACAGTCACTGCTGAATTTTTCTTTTTTATGTATGGTGTTATGAAAGTCGCCTCAAAATAAAATGTATTATTATTATAAACGATAACTGGTAAAATGACAGTTCTTGTCAATGGAATCTGGCTGCTTCAGCGAGAGCATAGATAGCTGGACTGACTACAAGGTAAGTCTCTAAAAACCATTGTGAATATAGTGTACACCCAAACTGCTGCTGCCCTTATCTACAGCAGAGCATAGCCTACAGTCCATGCTGGTCCTCCTGTGTACTGTAGATAATACACTGTCTATGGATAAGTACCTCACTTCAAAACAGCTGAACTATCCCTTTAAGTTCTCTGAGGTTTCATCTGATCTGGCCGTGTTACCGCTCTTCCATGAGGACACTAACCTCCTCTGTTGCTCTCCCTGAGGTTTCTCCCATGTTCCCCTTTACACTGTGCGTTTTTTCTCCGGAAGTTTTTCCTTGTACGATGTGAGGGTCTAAGGACAGAGGGTGTCGTTTTCTCATACTGATATTCTGTACAACCTGTGCTGTTGTATTTACTGTATAGTGTCCTTACTGTAAGGTAATTATTATATGTACAGCACTTTGGCTCTTCCAAAAATCGTTTTAAAAATGTGCTATATAAATAAAACTTGATTTGATTACAGAGCGGGGGTTGCTGGGAGGGGGGGGGGGGTAGTGTGCAGGCTATAGGCCTCTTCAGCTTCACATCACACAATGATCATTACTGAGGCAGGTGGGTTCTGCTGGAAAAACACTCAGGATCTGGCTGCGTACGACAACAGGAGATGCAAAATCAATTTGACATTAACAGGATATTGAAGTGGAATAGCACATAATCATTTATCCTCATATTGCAGCTGATTGAGTCAATCAGCTCATTGAGTTATTCACCCTGTGCTGCATCACTTCTGATCACAATTCGGCTGGCAAATGTATTACGCTATACAGTTGAATGTATATTTAACATATGTATTCAAACCCATTGCGTTAACCCCACATAACTGCCTTGCTACTACTCCGTCAGAGAAAGCATGGCGCCCACACTGTCACCTTCTGCCCTCGCTGATGGAATATAATCTCTTTCTTAGAAAACAGAACAGAAAGGTTGACAATTGAATGATAAAACCAGGATGTCAAAGTTACTCAACAAAAACAGGTTAAACAGATCACAGTGTAAGTGAACCATAATGTCTTCAGATGTAATTAAGAAGCAACACTGTTCCTGTGCAGCAGGGAAGATCTTTATTCAATGCTACAACCATTAAAAGAGAAAGCAGCATGTGTATGCATTTGGTTTCAGTAGCAGGCATAGATCACAGGTGCTCGGTAAAGGATGTGCCTTACTCGGATAATGACAGCTCCACTGATTTAAATATAGAAATGTAATGATTTTAGACAGGGGTCTCCAACACGTCAGTTCGCGAGCCCTCAATAAGTAGCTCGCCAAGCAAATCCAAAATGTAAAAAATACACCAAAAAAAAGGAAATGTAATTAAAAGAATCTACCCTATGCATAAATGAAACATCAATCTACTTACTACAACTCTATATCTATCTAACACCCCTCCTCCCCCCACCCCCACAATGAATATCGACCAATCACGTTCTTGCTTGATTTGCGGGACCAGCGTTGCAGTCGGGAAGAAAAGCAATGTGGAGCGGCAGCTCACCGCTTCATAAGGAGTTTGACCTTTCCTTCTGGCAGAATCTACACAACACATCAGCCCCATTGAACAGCCTAGTCGTGCCAGCCTATACAGCACATGAGGGCCAGAGCTTTACTCTGTGTGTTGCAACTTGCATATTTATTTATTTATTGCACTTGACGCACACACACGCATGGCGTAATCTCCACTGGGGACAGGGGGGACATGTCCCCCCCACTTTTAGAAATCCGGTTTGTGTCCCCCCACTTTACAAATATGTTTATTATTATTATTTAACGCAAGCCGTCATCGCCACGGAGAAGAACACAGCCTCTGTGAGCGAGCGAGACAGAGAGAGAGAGAGCGAAAGCACCAGCTACGGGGATTTTTGTTGTTAGCATCTGGTGCTAGCTCAGAGCTAACGGATATTAGAAGCTGTTTTTACAACAAGGAGAGGGAGAGCTCTCTCCTGTCAGACTGAGAGGCTGATAACTACAGCTCAGGTGATGAAAGGGAGTGTTTGGATAGTTCACTTTAGTTTAAATTACCTCAGTGTGTCAAATTATTTGGTCATCTATGTAAACAAATATTTCCAATGCACACAGTTATCTATTTATTATAGTTGTAAAAAGAAGTAAGAAATCATTCCAATGTGTACTATAGGACAGTACAAAATGAAAAATACAGTTTAAAAGGGGAGTGATTAATAAAATATGCATAAATAAAAAGAAAGAATGCTAACTAGGTAAGATAAGATAAGAGAGAGGAGTTTATAGAATAAACAAGTATAAATGATTTGTTATTGGTTGTGATCATATTCTAAAGATATTTGGATTATTGAAAAGTAAACAGCTCCCTTTCATCTGAGTGTTGAGAGCTGTATCCATACATTCATGTGGTGCTCAAAGTGCACCAGATTGATGCATTTCACTTCAACATTCAAAAACACATCTTCCCGGGAGTTTCATGCCCCCGGACCCCCCTAGAGGAGGTGAGGACCCCCCTAGAGGATGTGAGGTCCCCCCCTAAATAAAGCAGTTAAAAATTATTAAATTGCATACATGTTATTTTAGTAAACACTGGAAACGGGTCCCACAGACCCAAACAGAACACAAAGGTTAAAGGTGAGCATATAATAATGTTAAATTGTGCTAAATATATACACTGCAAAAGCTAAAAACGAAAAAAAAGAGGAGTAAAAGTAGCTCACGACTTGTGTTATTTTTTGAAAGTAGCTCTCATCCTAAAAAAGGTTGGAGACCCCTGATTTTAGAGATAGATATCTCTTGCTAACTGCACAGCTGTCAGAGGCTGGATGCCGCTGGCCAACGCTGCACTCTGAATGGCCATGAGTGTGTAAGGGGCGGGACTAAGGGAAGGGTAAATGGTGTTAAGGGGGTATATTTATGTCAAGAAAATATTTCTAACACCATATCAACAGCTTGAACTGTTGACACAAGGCAGGATGGATCCACTGATATCTACAGTTCACGCCAAAATGTGACTTAAGACATCAGAACATTCTACTGTTCTCCTTATTACGGGGTTTACTATGAACAACTGACCCTTTCACCATCTCTGCAGACTGTTCTGCCACAATGACAGAACAGATGTTTAACAGATGTTGCCGAGTGTATAATAACCCAGAATCTCCATGGCGGTCTTCACACTTCATTCATGTTTGATTGCACTGCAAAATTGTTAAAGTCTTATGTATTGTTAAAATATGTTCACATTTACTTGTTTTGTGCCTTCATTCAGTTGGACTTGGACAATAAAGCAATTATCCATTTGAGTGATGTTTCATTATTTCTACATATAATTCCAAACATATGCTGCTTTTTTACATTAAATAAGAAATTGAGTAGTTCCATTTTCTTTTTGGACTCTGGTAAATTGTGATATTGAATATGTTTTTAGTAATACAAATGATATTATTCTATAAATGAAAGCACTCTGGACTCTCAGACTAGAAAAGCACTATTTATTCAGGCATTTACCATTATATATATATATATAAGTAGAAAAAGAAAATGGGGCCATATTGTCAAGGTGGTCATTTGGATCCTTACAATGTTGTGCTGTATTTTGAAAAACATGGAGGAAAATATAAATATAAAGGAAATAAAGAAATAAGAATCATTTTCAAACCAAACAACAAATCAGTGTGATGCCTGAAATTCTCCCAAGCAGAGCAGTGAGTGTTCTTATTAGTCGACGACATATTCCTCCGGCGCGTGGCCCACGGAAGGCGGTGCCTTCAGGTCCTGTACCAGTGCTTAGTGGGTCATCTTCTGCTCCAATACGGACACACACACGTTCAGGGCACTGACATGTTGCCCTTTGTGTAAGAACTGCTGAAAGGTGAGTAGGTGCTGAACATCTCTTATTGGATGGGCAACGTAGCTGTGTGTATACAGCTGCGACACAATGTGCTGCCTACAATAGATTTACAAAGGCAAGCACACAAGCCCTTTCTTCTGAAGTGCAAATAGTGGCAATCTCCCTTTAACACACTTACACCCCCAATATATGCAGTCACAGACACTCATATGTGCCTAATTATGTCAGTGCACACACAGCTCCATTGATAACACTACAGCTCTGCAGCAGTGTGTGAAAGATATACACCTGGATATCCTTTGCTTTCTGATTACATGTATTGTCCCAATGTAATTACTATAATAAACCTAAGGAACATTTATAGATAAAAAAGCTGGTTTTATACTCATGATTTCGGCGTTCAATTCACAAGACCCAGACAACAAAGTCTGTTTCAGAAGTGTCAATGAAGCTGCATTTAACAGACTGTAAAACACTGTGTGTACTGTAAGGGTAGAAAGAAGCTGAGCCCAGGAAACCATGCAGAGCAACACAGGCTAACTGAGACAGAGCTGAGGAACAGGACTAGATGTCCTAAAGCACAATTTACATACATCAATCACAAACATAAACCTTGAATCAACAAACATATATCAGTGTGCCTACATGAAGAATCATGCTGGTGTTAGTCCAGTGACTAACGCCAGATCAAATACATTTCTATTTGTATTACATTTGTATCTTTTGAAAATGTTTTACTTGTGTAATGCTTGACACTGCTGCTGCAACAAAATCCTTTCCGATTCTGGGATAAATAAAGTATATATCTATATATTTACCTAAACCAGATGAGACCAGACCCTGTTATATGAAACTGGTTGCATGGGTGATAAAGTGCATTAAATAGTTCACTGTGATGATTCAGTTTGGCAGGGAAACACAGTTCTATAAAAGAGTGAGATATGACTCCCTGAGTGTGTGTGTGTGTGTGTGTGTGTGTGTGTGTGTGTGTGTGTGTGTGTGTGTGTGTGTGTGTGTGTGTGTGTGTGTGTGTGTGTGTGTGGAGCCTCCTCTCCGGGTGAACACTCACTAACCTTGTTAACATGGAGCTCTTGGTTCCTTGTCTCTGAGCAGAAAAGACAAACAAAGAACGCACCAGCCCTGAACTGGCCACATGTAAATGGAGCAATTCTAGACCCATTTCAGCAAATCCAGCCTCTCTTTTATCTACACTGCCACGGAGAACAAATGAAAGGTTCATATGTTTAAATGGCAGCTATCACTGCTTTAAAGTTATCTCTTCTACCTCCAGGACCGAACCCAGGCGTCCTTTGATCCCTGAACAAAAACTCACTGCCATAAAAGACATGCATGAGACTTTCTGTTGTACTCTGACGTATCGTGTCACAAAAGAAGGGGATAGCACACGAATCATCTCGATAAAACAGAAGCTCTACTCTCTGCGGAACAAAATGAACATAATGGGGAATAAAACAAGCTGTTGTCTCACTTTTGGGCACTCCAGCTCTATGTGAGCTGTTTGAAGACGTAAGCATAGCAGGCAGATTGTAGATTTAAGCAATGCAAATGTATGTCTAAAATAATTACATTGATTTAACACTCAAATTTATAATGAAATATATTTATTCACTGAACTTCTCATCACTTCAATTCATATAGCTTTTGTTGGTCTGATATAACATTTCATGTTACCCAAGCAAGTTTTGGAAAGTAAATATGAATAACATTTGATTAACATCAATGAAAAAAAAATGACATAAGATCATTACCTACATTAAAACACTGTCTGACAGTGCTAACCAGAGCCTGCTTGCATAACAAACAAATAAAGCCATGAACTCGCTAATCTGAGCAGAGATCCAACAGACAAACAGTACTTTCATATTTGGCTTGGGAACCAGGAAATGTAACTAACTGAAAGGCAGAACTAAGTGAAACCTATTCTATTATGTATGCAATATATACCAGGGTTTCCCACACAGACTTTACTTGGGTGGGCCGCCCAGGTATATTAACGGCCGCCAAAGCATACTTCGCGACCCGTTTCATTTGTTTTTTCTCTCCGTCTCAGCACGACCCCATCTGCGATCGATTAACAAGTGGACAATGTTCCCTCGCTCTACGCCTCCTGTACCTGTTCGCTCTGCTGTCATGGGAAGGGTCTGCTAACAAGCCACCAACAGAAAGGGAGACCTTACGAGAAACAGAGAAGACAACGTAAACATTGTTTTTTCCGAGCCGTGTGTGTGCATCAGAGCGGCATCAGGTCCTGGAGCAGGAGATACCATGCTCCTTTATTCTAAACCTTCATCCCCTCTGCTATTATCCATCCATCCGTCATTCCATATCAGTAACAAAGTATACTATTGCTAGCTGAAGAGCATGACTAAAAGGAGCTTCTGTCTACTAAATTCACAACCGATTCCTAACACTATTTTTAGTTTGGTGCTAATCAGAAACAGCTCTGACACAAATCACAAATGACGAGTGGATGTGAACTGGCTTGCGGGGATCTTTCCACAAACTGTCATGTTCACAGCACTTTCTATATTAAGATGACAGCTGTTGTCTATCACAACAGCTGTACTTGTAAACAGGCTTGGGGAGTAATGGATAACATTTAAAGAGATTACATAATAAGGATACTAAAAAGGTAACTATTTGATAACAATTATATAAAAAAAGTCATCAGATTAGTTACATAAATAAAAAATAGAGATTACTAGCTGGATGACAGTGCTATAATACATTTTTAAATAAAGATTGATATATGATAGGTAGAAGTAAGAAATACATTTTCTTCCTGGCTGACAATTAGGCTAATTTAATACTTGATTTTAAATACATTTCTTTTTTAAGGCAGTAAGTGGGCACCTGATTTATTCAACAAAAATACAGTCTATGCTTTTGATGAATGTATGCAGCTCAAACAGCATTTGTAAACGTTACTGCACTACATTTTGTATATGAAATATCTTGGTTTCTTATTTTCTAATGTTACATTGTTACCTACACTTAAGTAAAAAACATCTTATTGTTATTTATTATCTCTTGTTTTTATTTGCATTGCATATTGAGGTAATCCAAAAGTAACAAATTCATCAGGATACATTCCCTTTATATTTGGATATTCAGATTTGGTTATTGATTACATTTTTAGACATTAACTAGTTATTGTAACGGATTACGTTTTTAAAAACAACCCTCCCACCCCTGCTTGTAAACATCACTGTTTCAGCAGAATGCTTGGACTGGCCTTCATGCAGAAGTCATGGGAGGGTTATGTGTTTCTGACAGCCGTCTGCAGGGGGGGGGGGGGGGGGGCTGCAGGCTGCTCTTACAGCCATCTTTCCGGAGAGCTCTGATGGAGCAGCAGCTCCTGTTGCTTGGCTGAACATCCCTCTGCTCCCCACAGGTCTGGGAGGGTGTGTGAGACACAGGAGTGGGGGGTTGAGCAAATCCTTTTCCCTGTCACTGCGCTGCTTGGTAATTTAATCTAATACCACATGTCAGATCGATTTGTGTATGGTTATAGGGTACAAGTCGCTGCGAGGCAAGTGCGCAACAATTCCCTGCCACATCCAATTAGCAGCCAGGGTGGTGATGTTGGGGGGAGGGCGGGGGGGTGTGCATGGCCGGTAGCTGCCCAGGTGTTTACGTGAGTACTTATTAAGCTGGTTAACAGTGACGCTGATGTTCTGCGTGCGTGTTCTCAAACACAGTATCATAGACGTGTGTTAAATCACAGCATGAAGTCCGCACCCAAACATTTCAGATCTCTCCTATTCACGACAGGGACAAAAACACATCATCTTTCCATGGAATATGACTTTATAAGAGCAGTGCCTGAGCCAGTAGCATCTTGGATCTCTGTCCATGCATCAGTCATTTCTTCAAAGTGACTCAAAAGGTCAGATTGAAAAAGATATTTCATAGTGAATGATATGCCAATATTAAGAGCTTTTAAAGCAAAACTAATGCATTACCAATAAATACTAAATGTTGTCAAATACAACAATTTAACGCAACTGTTGAATGAAGCTTACCCAGTTGCAATATTCTATCCAAATATAGATAACGATAGTATTGTTGGTTTATCAGTTACAGATAACAATTCCTTTCTCACAGATGCTCTTTTCTCCATTTATGATTTCACAACTATTGACCACCTCCACCCACCCTACCCTGCTCTGGTGTATTCACAATGATCCATAGAATTTCCATACAGAAAACAAACCCTGAACACAACACATGGAATAATGGGATGGTATCAGTGACTAACTCACAACCTTATTCTGTAGGAAAAAAGATAGATGTACGCTGTAGCAGTGAGTTGCCGATGTTGAGTCAAATGAACTAGTTTAGTTTAACACTTGTGTTTGTTGTGTGGCTCAATCTGAATTTTCAAGTTGCCTTTTTATCATAGGAAGCAGCTCTCAAAAGCATTAAGAACAAAGGAGTTGTTATGGAGACAGAGGCAAACAAAAAGGTGCTTCGCCTAATTTGCACTTGTATGGACAGCAGCAGTGGCTCTGTTGCCCACACACTCCTTTCTGTAGCTGGCATTGTCCCGATATAAACAAATATCAATCTGCCACTACTGTTACATCCTCTTAGTTTAATAAATGACAACTCAATTCTAAACCACTACCCCTGGTTCAGAAAGAAGCAACACACCAATTCCCCCGTTATCAAGTTGGCATTTCAGTGTTTCCTCGCCTTTGAACACCAGCGCTTGTCTGTCATGCAAACACTCTTCCTATCTCCCTCTTCAGGGAGCGGCTTTTACCTAGAGTGCCATTCTGCTTCTGGGAACATACATCTGATAACGGTTAGTAAAAACCACGAATTAACGCTTTAACAAGTCTGCAGACAAGACGGCAGGCGAAAAGCTTTTAAATGCGTGTTTTCTGTATGGAATCCGATCCATCAGGCTAAACTAACCTGTAGCTGCTCCGTCCACACTCACAACGTCATACAGACATAAATAAAGCAGCAACTGTATTCGCCATGACATAGACAGTCTGTGTTTTGTATATCAGGGTTTCCCACACAGACTATACTTGGGCGGGCCGCCCAGGTATATTAACGGCCGCCCAAGTATATTTCGCGACCCATTTAGGTATTTAAAAAAAAAAAATGTCAATATATATTTTTTTTTATTGGTCCGTGACCACGACGCCATCTGCGATCGATTAACTTGTAGACAATGATCCCTCGCTCCCTTGCTCTGATCTCGCCTCCTTCTGGCCTGTTAAGTGGCCTGCCTCACACAGGGTGACTGGCTGTCCACATGATGTGGCCTGCCGACATGGCCACTGTCATACAGATCATAAATCAAAGCCCTTGATTGGTCTCTGTGTGTCATTCAAGCTCGGGATAACCTCAGCTCAGGTGAGGTAAAGCACTCTGAGTGTTTAGATAGTTAACTTAGTCTAAGTTCTCAGTGGGTCTCAAACGGTGTGGTCACCATTTATGTAAACACATATTTCCATTTGAGAGGGTAGTGATTGATCTAATGGATAGTGAGGTGGGCTGAAGATCGGAAGGCTGTGAGTTCAAATCCCGCCAGGAACACCACCACTAGTGTGCCCTTGAGTAAGGCACTTAGCCCTTAGTTACTCCAGAGAGAATGTCCCTGTAATCGGTCATTATAAGTCGCTTTGGATAAAAGCGTCAGCTAAATGAAATGTAATGTGATTAGTAAAATATGCATGAATAAATAAATAAAAAGTTAACTAGGTGAAAAAAGGTAAGATACACTTTTAAAACTTGTTGAGAGAAAACTAGTCTTTGCTGCTGCCTCAAAGAGGAGCAGGGGGAGAGGAGGGAGAGGGGGGAGAGGAGGGAGACAGGAGAGGAGGGAGAGGAGGGAGACAGGAGAGGCTGATTCAGGAGCACAGACACACTCCCAACTATAAATGAACCAAAAATAAATAAACAAGTTTCAGTGTTTTTTTCATATTGGAAATGGTATGTTATTGGTTATGGCCTTGATTTTATGATTATTGAAATGTATACAGTTCTGTTTCATATAGGTGTTTCCATAGATCTAGTCTCTTTATTTTCCCCTCAAAATGCACCAGATTGATGCATTTAACTCCAAAATAAAAAATAAAATCTTACCGGGGGGGCATGCCCCTGGACCCCCCTAGAGGATTTGAGGTCCACCCCCACTAAAAATCACATGGATAGGTTCCTAAATACATTAATAAATACATTTATTTTTTAAAATAGTAGCCCATTTCCATATGTTCATGTGTGGGTAGTAGATTTAAACTATAGGGCTATCATTATGGACCCTGCCTGTACCTGTTCGCTCTGCCATCACGTGAAGGGTCTGCTAACAAGCGACCAACAGAAAGGTTCATGTTAATGTTGTTGCACGTTTTGTGAAATGCTGTTGTGTTTTGTGAAATGCTGTGGTGTTTTCTGAAATGCTGTTGTGTTTTGTGAAATGCTGTTGTGTTTTGTGAAATGCTGTGGTGTTTTGTGAAATGCTGTGGTGTCTTGCACTTCAGGGCCACCGTATATAACAGACTAAGAAATGAACACCAAAGAAAGGGGGGAGGAACGAACACGACAGGGGGGTTACGACCCTTTAACAAAACTATAAGCTATTTAAAACACACACAACCCCGTCCCTTCGAGTTGGGGAGGAAGCACACGACAAAAATAAATGCTTTTATTCCATTTGTCTCTGCTGCAGCACAATACATCTTACATAATATAATTGTTGTTAAGGAGAAGTACAAAGAGCACATAAACTCAGTGGTTACCATCACTCTAAATAACAGTGACATAGCAGAAGAAAAACAGACGAGCCTACGTCACGTTAGCTGTCAGATCCTGGCTGATGAAAAGAAAGGCCATTCAGACCGAGTTCCTCTATCAGTTACTCCAGGATTACACAGAGCTGTTAAATCAACATCAACTTTCTGTTTGCATTACACCGCAGGATCTTTTCCAACGCACTCAATCAAAATGTCAAACATCAGTCATGGTGCATGTGATACGCAAATATTTGGCAGCGCTTCATTTGGACTTTTTCATTTGATACCAAGTTTCCAGGAAAGATATAGGTAGGTCAAATAAAGGCAATGGTTCCAATCTACAGGATAACAATACATCACCAGCATGACCTAGTCTGATCCAGAAGTGCCGATTGCAAATGTTTCTGAACAGGCAAACATTTGGGATTTGACCACAAGCAAACAAAGTTCAACATATTATTGAGAATGACATTTCCAATAATAAATAAATAACTGTTATTATTTACTTGGCATTATATGAAGCATTTCTCTTGGGGAGTTCCTATTTTCTATAATATTTGTTAAGTATATGTAGTTATTTTCAGGAAACCATTATGATAATGTTAATAATTGGAAATGACAATCTTAAAATAAAGCAAAACCAAATGTTTCTAAATAAAGAAAATATTCTGTATTTTCAAATCGAAATATCTTTAAGTAAAGTTAAAAAGAAAACGAGTAAAATGCTATAATAATCCAGCGAGACAAAGGATATTTTGTTTACTACATCTTTCATTCAGACGCTTCAGAATACAAATAACTAAACTGAGAAAGAATATTTGTAAACAACATATTCACACTTTGCCTAATACTGTATTTAAATGCGTAAACATCTCTAGTGCAAGTAACTGCTGGTTAAAAATGTCAGTGCTCAAGTATCCTGGGATCAGAATCTGGCTGATTACCAAACAGTGTGCCGTTGAGACACTGCAGTGAGTAACAGGTCGTTTATCTACTAGATCATGCCTATAGGATCAAAGAAATACATTCCAAATGAAAATAGCAAGAAATCTGTAATATGGCTGTAGCTCCGTCTGTCATGCACCTAACAGCTGGTCTATTGAGTTTCCTCTGAGGTGAATTGATTCATGGAAGAAGCGATTAGAAATAAACAGCTTGTGGGACCAACCTCTCATGTCTTTAATCTGCTGTTTGCTGCGCGGCCAGCCGTTGTCAGACAGAATTAGAACAGGCCATTTAATTGGCACGGCAAGGCGGAAACTAATCATGAATGTGGCACCGGCTACAACTTAACCTGTTAAACCCCAAGGTCCCCGCCGGCGGGGACCCTGTTAGTTTTTCACGACACTGTGTCTCAGGGGATCTTAATATTTAAGAACCTATTAATGTGTTATACCAGATTAACGGAAATAATCTCAGCTAACTGACGATACAAACCATTTTTACCAAAACAAAACACAAGTCTCATAAGAAGCATCTAAATGACCCCTTAGCGAAAAATGCTAACGGACATTGTCACAGAACTCAAGATAAAAGTACCCTTATTACTTATTGTAGCTGCACTTACAAGATATCCGATTAAAGCTGAGGTTCCACAGATTATTTAGGTATATAGTATCATCACTGAGTGATCCGAACTCGCGACAGGGGAAGCAAACACAGACATCACAACACGTACCTTTACGGAGCTTCTAGGGAGATCGTCTCACCGTAGCTGTCAATCTGATCAAAAGACGTGTTCAATGGCAGTAAAACGAGAAAAAACGCGGCTGAATCGGTTAATCCATAGGTTTTTAACGTCTCTGTATAAAAAAATTATTTCATTTATAATCCATAATTCCATTTTTATGTAAAAATCGCAGAGCAAAAGTTAGCTGCTAATGGTAGCCACCAGAGTGGCTGCTGCTTCCGGTCTTGGCGATGCGGCAGTCTAACACACACACATTACCAAATAAGGACTATGTGTGAGTTCCCCTCGATTCCATTGGCTCTGACGGTCAGAAAGAGATGTCACATGTCAAAATCCAGCAAGGGGGGCCAGAGATATGGAAAATCCACCCAAATGGCCCCAGAAGAGGGTTTTTTTGTGCTAAATCTGTTTTGCAAAGGGTACTTATTATATGTTGTACTTTGGATTCCTAAAGCTTTTAGTCTACTAACCCATCATCCAAGGTTAGTTTTCACTATAAGTACAAAATATATTTTGGACGGACACTATAATTTACAGTTTTTTTACCATGTTCAATCTGAATTTTCTTTAAAATAAAAACATCTATATTGATTCTGACTTTTTTACATCCAACTCACAGGTTTATCATTACTTTGAGAAAAAAGATTATTAATGTAACCCTTTTAGAAGGGAAGATATGGTCATTTGTTCTGGGAATGTCATTTTCGAGCCTGAAACCTGAAAAACAGGCTCGGGGTTTAACAGTGTGTGTGTTAGGCTCCCTAAGGCAGAGTCCTGCATCGGGTCGGGTACCCGAAGGTGACTCGCGGGTGGTATTTTTTCAAACGCTTTTTTCCGGGTTCGGTTCTGGGTAAAAACAAAGATGATGCGGGTCGGGTCGCGGCTATTACATAATAAATATATTAAAATAATAATAATTGAGTTTAATGTTTAAATCCTCAGACCTCTCCCCCGCGGGACCGCGCATAATCATAACCTCTGCAGCGCATCAATCTGCTGCTGAGCGTGTCACATTCTAAATGGCTGAGGTGAAGCTCTCTAGCGGAGAATACAGCATTTTCAATAACTCTTCCTCAAGAGCGAAATCCAACGTCTGGGAGGCTTTTGGTGTGAGACAAATATGCAACTGCGTGTGTTAATAATTGCATGTTTTCACTGCTCATATATAGGCGGGTTCGGGTCGGGTTGCGGATCTTGTGCCGACGGGTCGGGTCGGGTTGCGGAACTAATTGGCAATATGTGCGGGTAGCGGGGCGGGTTCGGTATTGCACGTCGCGGGTGCGGGGCGGGAGCGGGTCTTGAAAATCAGACCCGTGCAGGACTCTGAGCCACGGTACTATTTGATGATGTGCTGGATGTGCATGTTGACACGACAAACAGTGCCGCTAGCCTTGTTTTCTGGAAGGAGAGACAGAGCATAATGACACTGTCTACTTTCCTCATTTAAAGTCCTTAACACAGCATCAGACTGCGACAAGCTGAAAGAGTTCCACTTGCGAAAACATTTAAACATTCAAACTTACAAAACAGACTATGATGAAATATATTGTGACAGCAGGAGTGCAGCTATTACTTAGAGCTCCGACGTCGCGTTTATGTCCGCCGCGCCATCTTTTATACGGGCGCCATGTTCTCGCCAGAATGTATATATCTTATATACAACAGACCCACAGCGTTGCCCTCATACTATATCTTTCTAGAAAAACCCCTGCATATCTTAAATGATATTCAAGAAAATTTACCACATGGTAATGTTATACCAATATAAAATAAATATACCATGATGGAAGTGTTACTACACTAAGTCCCGAATGGTTGGGCCCATCTGCTGCTCGAAACACTCTTTGTTGTAGTGTGTGTTTACATGCGTGCGTGTGTCACCTCATCAACCAACTGTCTTTCATCGGGTGTCGGGGACAGATTAAAGACACAAAGACACCCTAAGTGGAACATCAAACAAACCAGTGTGTGTGTGTCTCACATGCATAAAATGGCCTTCTCCCTCTCTAAGGCCAGTTGTCTGTGTGTGTGTGTGTGTGTGTGTGTGTGTGTGTGTGTGTGTGTGTGTGTGTGTGTGTGTGTGTGTGTGTGTGTGTGTGTGTGTGTGTGTGTGTGTGTGTGTGTGTGTGTGTGTGTGTATTGACAGAGTGAGAGGATCAGAAATAGAGCCGTGGCTGATCCTGAGGTTTTATGTAACAGCTGTGGACAAGACTGATTTTTCTAGATATGATTAACCAGAAAGAGAATCCTCAGATGTGACGGCTCTCATCAGTCCAATTGGAATTATTACAGTATTTCATTATAAAAAGCTCTGAATGCTCAGCGAGACAGATTTGCAAGAACTCTTTATAATTACTATTACCACTTAATTAAATATACCAGATGTATGTCAATAATGAATACATTCCATTTCCTTCCATTTGATTAATGTCAAAAGTGATAATACTAAAAACATTGGGAAAATTGAATAATAAAACTTTTGCAAATTAATTATTCAAGCTACAAAAAAACAAAATCTGCAATTTTTGACTTTTAGATGACAAGCAGATCCATCATATGAGATGTTATAGAACGGAAGACAAATATCTGGCTTTTGGTCTGCTCTAACCCTTGAAAGTGCTCTGAGTCAGTACAGGTAAAGGTGAGAAGAGGTCCATATTTCTCTACGACTTCCCAATCACTGGTGCTACAGTCTGGGAAACCGAATGACACACACACACACACACACACACACACACACACACACACACACTTCAGGGCCGGCGATGGAATCGACGGGGCAGATGTGCAAACACGCCTGCCAGAGTCCCCCCCCCCCCTCCCCGACCTCAACACACCATAAATGAGTAATAAATAAAAACCAGACCCAATCTCCCACCGTGTAATGGAACAAGGCTTAATTTACCCAGTTCACAGGTGCTGTGTGTGCACATGCAAGTGGCTGAAGGAAAGATCGACCAATAGATGGCAGCGGACATGTTTAAGAACAACAAACATGACTTAAGAGAATCCTTCCAGAGAAATAAGCATGGTGTCACCTAACAGCGGTGTGGTAAAATAATAACTTATAGCAATTCTTAGATTTGAATCCTCTTAGAAATAGAGCATGTTCAAATTTCAAAATATAATTTGATACCTCCATTCTACATACCATCACTGGCTCAGATGATGGAAAACAATAACATCAATTAGAATAACTTTGTAAACAGCTTCAGTTTTTTTGGAACTTCTGCATGGACATTTCTTCTTACTTACACTGGCTGCCAACATTTAGGCCATTACAATTTAATTGCAATAAGTTCATATTGTCTCACCATTTTTTATTAAGTTGACGGTTTTTTAAATGTTTAAGTATAACAAATGGATAGAAAAGGATGCCAGATGTTGTCTTCGGCAGCGGAGGACACGCCATACATTTAAATGAGTGGAATGAGCACAATGCTGACTGTACATTTAACTATTCAAATAAAGCATGACATTTAATTTGGCAATTGAAACACTGAGCAAACAGAAGGCCTCAGAAAGGCTCATTAAAAACCAGCCTGTGTTTCTCAGGCCTATTCTAACTGGTTATGTGACTTCTATTATGTGACTGTGTGTACAATGAGAAACTAAACTTGATTCTAGGCTGGGAGGTAGAAGGTTTACACAAGCACTGATAAACCTGCTGAACACTCTCCAAGGACCCTGATCCTGATGACTTCCGTTGGGAAGACAGACGCATGGTCCAGTGAAAAGCAGAAGCAAGTGGCTCACACTGGTTTAAATGAGAACATATTTAAATGGCATGAAAAGCATTAACATACACAAGACATGCAGCTATTTTCACAAGAGAAGAGAGGAACTCATATCTGGCAATCTTCAGGGAGAAAGGGAGTGGAGAGAAGGATGAGGAATTGACCTTTTCCAGGATGGTATAGCCTTTAATCCGTAGTACAGAGTCCTGCTGGGGACATGCACACTGGAGAAGTCTGATAAATCAGGCTCAAATGCCAACGTGAATCTGCATTTGTATGTGTGTATTAACAAAAAATGGACCAAGTGCTCTGAAGTGTGTCCACTTGGAAAGGGCTGTTCTGGTGGCTGTATTGGTTGAGTGTTTGGGGGGGAACAATTTACATATTGATTACTTATTGGATTACTGGCTGCACCTTAAGGGCTACCGACATCGTACGGTAAGCGTGTTGTCATTTCCGGTTTTCCCTTATTTCTGTGTTGCCGGTAGCATACTTTAGCCGATATAGCTTGACGAAGTTGATGTGGTTATATTCTTGATCGAAGTGGATAACCACCCATTCTACATGTTATCCATCATTTGTTCTGCTCACTTACAGTATGGCTCTCTTCTTGGCTTGTGACGTGCAGCTTAAAGCTGAAGCCCACAGTTCACCACCAACCGCTTCTAACCAGTTCTCCCCACTCAGCCACACACGCTGAGAAGCCAGACTAGTCAAGATCATTTTATCTGTAAAGCCCAAAATCACACATTTGACTCTTTAAGTTTTATAATGTGTTCAGCGAAACACTACCTCTAGGGTTATACTTCCCTAAAACAATAGACAAATCTAACGTTGTACCCATATGCTCTGGGATTAACACTCAGAACAGAACATCCTATGTCTAGTTGGAATCAAATCATACTTATAACATAATAAAAGGCATAATTCTTATAAACTAACTAACAATTATTTTTCCAAATAACAAGAGAAGCAAATGTAATGTGAGAGAAGGTTTATGCTTGAATTAAGTTATACATCCATAGGTCTTAAATTAATGTTGTTTAATATGCGGGGTTTTACGGTAGATCTCAACTTTGTGTGAATAATAGATCTGGAATCAAGTAAATCACCGGACTACTCCATCTCTAAAAAGCAAGACTCAACATGAATATTATGAGTATTGCTCATAACATAACAATAAAACTAAGTTAGTCCAACAATAGCAGCAGAAAGGTCACATTGACTGACAGCAGGTTGAATTATCCATCAAGTTTTGATTTCAGTTGGAACCTGACCATATTTCCCAAAAATGTCATACTTAAACTAATTTGAATTTATTCAGTTTGTGTAAACTCAAGTAATATAAAAATGACAAATTCAATACCCATGTTGTAAATGTAACCGTTGTTTTGGAATGAGAGAGAAAATATGTATTATGTGTAATGAGATAAACTCACAATATTTCACTGCCCCCTGCTGGAAGAGCGTTCAACTTTCATTACATGAGAGCAAACTGCAGAACAATTACTGTTCAACGCAATACAAATAATCTTTAGGCAATCCAAATGTCATTCCGAGGTGTGTGGCGGGGATAGAAGCATTAGGCAGGCGAGAGCCCGAGCCAGCAATTAGGGCTGACATTTCACTGTGAAGCGGTCATTAGTCACTTCCAAACAGGCCTGATGTGATAACTGTAATATCTCTAAATTGCAGCAATTAGAAAAGGTTTGCCGGAGGAGCCTGAAAATGTTCCATGTGCTTTAAATGTCAACAATGGGACAATCTAATTAGTGCAAGGAAGATGAAAATAAGCTTGAATTAATGTGTCAATAAGACAAGGTGTCCAATATCTGTAGAGGCAGGGTTTGTGTTTGACTTTTGATGATATTTCAGTGGCTAGTTTAGGTGCCACACCTACTGTACACACACACTGCTACACAAAACAAACAGTGCTATCCTTCTATGAAAACCTAAGAATTATATATGTTGATTTGGTTATCAAATATTGTGTTCTTTTTGGGATTATTAATATATTAAATCACGGTGAAAGCTTCAAAGCATGCTTCTGTCCACACATGGAGTGTGTATAGTTTATTTGTTGGTAAATCAATGCTACAACTTTTCAAAATCCAAGTCAAGTTCTTGAACCCTGCTACCCAGGAACCTAAGAAGGGACGACACACATGGAGGAAAGAGAGTAAAGTGGGGTGTTGAAGGGAACCCACCTGTTTGATGGAGCTGCGGGTCTTCTCTTTCCACTGGTGGCTGCTCAGCTCCAGGGTGCAGTGGACGTAGGTTTCTCTGTCATAGGAGCCCAGGATGAACAGTCTGCAGGGACAGGACACAGATCACAGGACACACAAAGACTTTTTAAAAACTGAATTAATTAAAACGTAGTTGTACTCATGTTTCTTAAATATCGATTACAACTGTGACTGCGAGGGAGTGCTTCAATCGAAATTGGCTTAAGTTGCTCCCGATGGCGTGGCTGCCGTGATGTGTTATATGAATAACACATCAAGTGGCACATTGCTCTGCATGAGGTGTGAATGATGACTTGTAGAATGAAAAGCACTTTGAGTATAAGTACAGCAGAATATTTAACGATCAGTTCTCTCAATACTCTGTTCACTGGTTTGAAGTGGGAAAAACAATGGGAAAAAGGTGAAGTCACACATGGCCACCATCCTATCTTAAAGGGGCACTTCACTGATTTTATAACTAAATATAAATGTATTGGATTGTGGCCTGTGAGAACAGTTGTGGCTCATTGAAGCCTGTCAGATCTGAATTTGTCTTTTGTATGTCCCACGTTTTTATGAAAGAGCAATATTATAAGACAAAGACTATCACGGCCAAAAAACTCTTTATTCAAATATTTACCAAACCATGAGGTGCAATCCCAACCTTCCCCATCTGTTTCTGTCAGCACGATTAGCACACCATTCTTGACTGTTTGCTATGGTGATGGAGCAGAGCATGCATTTGTTTGGCTCCTCCTGCCCCCTGGTGTGCTGAGGAGATCACTGCCAGAGAGACTGAAGAAAAGGACTCCCGATCTAGTCTCAGATCTGTAAATCTCTCTCTCTAAAGAAACTGCTATATCTCAGGAATAGTTTGATACCAGTATGGTCATCTTAGGAGACTGATCTACCTTAATAAGGTTACCATCTCTTTGGCTATATTTCACATGTCATGGTATATGTGAGGATACTTCCCTCTGCTGGACACTCAGGGCATACTGCACCTGGTATGTAATCACTTAAATAGAGATCATGTGATATGACCTAATTAAACAGTGGAATTGGGAGCCCATGTAAACTGCTAGTTTAGGACAAAGACAGTGGGATGTAACAGCAGCTGATTTAGAGTCTTAAAAACTGTGTGTAATGGCAGCTGCAGTAGAGATTCAGATTATATTCGGGTTATATTATTTATTACATTATGTTCTTTATTTAGTGTATCCCTTATTCAGAATTTATTATTTAGGGCTGCAACTAACAATTATTTTCATTGTCCAATAATCTGTTGTTTATTTTCCGGATTAAGTAATTAGTGGTTTAGTCTTTAAAAATCCGAAATGTTCCCAAAAAAACTAATGATGATGTTCTCCATTGTCTGGTTTTGACTACAATTCAAAGATGTTCAGTTTGCATTCATAGGATATACCACAGAGTATCTAAATGTACAAAAGAAGCAGAAAGGTCATGACAGCCGTTATTAACAATGACAGAAACAAACGTGTAAAGGTCCCTACACACCAATCTGACACCAAAGAACACGTCCCGACGGACCCGACTGTTGCGTCGCCTCACGTCTCTGCGTCTTGGCCATGTTTCGCACTGGAACACACCGCAAAGACTTCAGCAGACGGCCAAGTAGCACGTACGAACTGCGCACGCGTGAGTGGCAATAACTCTCCTTACCAGCAGGGGGCGGTAGTGTGTATTCATCATTCAAAAGAGGCAACAACCAGAAGACAGACTGCGTGATAACCGAGAGAAGAAGAACAGACTGCGTGATATAAACAAACAACTAATAGCGTGTCTCAGATTTGCCTTCTTAATAGTTTGTTTGGGTCCCTCACTTCCGTTTCGCTTCTCATGCACTGATTCGCTAAGCTGAACAGCCAATCAGAGTGATTTCTTTAGCCGACGGCCTTTGACCTTTAACCCGAAAAGACACGACGGTGCAGTACACACCAATCTGAGTAGGGCGACAAGACGCTCATCGACGGCCAGACATCTATCGACATCTATCGAAGCCGAAAATCGGCCCGGTGTGTAGGGGCCACGTTATCAGGACATTGGATTTATGGTGTCACTTTGTCCATTTTCTAATGGTGAGCATGTCAGTGGTTCAAACTGAAAAAAGTATTAAGCCAAAGAATTAATCTTTGAACGACAAAAAAATAAATTGCTTTAGTTCTTTTAGGCAGGTGGAGAAAAAAAGGGCGAATCGCCCATACTGCATTTCATTTCAGGGTAAAAAAGAAAGCTAATTTCTATAGGTTTTCGATTTAAAATGTAACTCATGACCTAGTTAGCTGGCAGTTTATTACTTCCCCTTAGAAAGACTTGTGTAGGCTGATACAAAAGCAACTCATGCAGGTTATGAACTGGTGATATCAAAAACAACTGAGGAAGTGAGTGAGGAGCTGGCTAAATGACATGTTTTCTACTCCCTACTCCTTCTCAGTCATGGTTTGTGTCAGTTGAGTGAATGGTTTTTTTCCTACAAAATAATGAAAATGGAAATGAACTTCATGGACATTTTGGTGACTTTTCTTTAAAAACCTGAGTTTGTGAGGCTGTGTGTGTGCATTAAAACTGCATACCATTTTATTTTTGATGGCACAAAAGCACACTTTATCCAAACCAGGAAGAACAGCCCCAGAACAAAAATACATTAACATATGTGGACAAATAGGGGCAGTAGAGAAGAGAAGTGTCTCACCTGCTACATTCAATGAGCGTGACTCTGAGTCGGCCTTCCACCAGCATGTTCTCCTGGACGGATAGGTCCAGATCACAAGCTGAACCCAGAGAGGGCAGCACCTGGAACGGGAAGAAGGGCTTGTATCTGGAGAGAGAGAGAGAGAGAGAAACACAAACACACATTTTATTTCAAGATGTTACCTGACTGTGCATCCCAAATAAATCTCCTCAAACAATAACTAATGCAACTGCACACATACAGATGAGCCACATAACAAGAGACATAACGGGTGCTTTTAGTCCATCATAGCTGCCAGAAAAGGCATGGGTTTTCTTTCATTCACAGTTTGATGAACATTTCCCCTCTGTGGGACTAATAAAGGTATTCTGATTCTGAATATATTTATATTCCCTGAATACAATAAGTCAATTGTCAACTTTCAGTAAACAAATAAATCACAACTCAGTTTTAAAAAAACTGTCCAACAGCTTTATAAGGTGTCCGATGTACAAGCTTGAACCTGTTTGATTGATTGTATGTACACCAGAAAACATTTGTCATTATGAAACGTTCTGGCAGTAGTGGGCCAACAGCATCACAGCATTACATCTAAATTGAATTGCATTAGTAATAACCAACATGAAGAGCTTTACATTTCAGCCCAGCTGGGAGGGGGCACTGTCTATTACAAAGTGTATCTTTCCTTGGCAGATAAGATGAGACATGGAATCATTTATCTCAGAACTGTGCAAAACAATAACACATTTAAATTGTTGTTATAAGTCATATAAAAAGGATGTGTAGGCTGATGAGTTGCCCGCTCTGCTTCTTCTAGGGTTGATTGCTGTTGTCAAACCAGCTTACAGAAGCATTACCTCCACCCAGTGGGCTGGAGACGTTACTCTCATTATGTTCCACTCCCGCTGCTGAGTGTTGAATTCCGTACAGCTGTCGCCTGAATATCAAACCAGTTGGAACATCTTAACAGCGGCCCATCCCGAGGTGTGACTCAGCACTCAGAGTGGAATGCATCTGGTTTGCACTATTTGTTGTGAAGGTAACCAGCTAAACACACTGAGATTACTTGTGTTGGGCGAGGTGCTTGGTAGAGAACTGACTCCCTAAGGGCATCAGGCTGTTTTGATAAAAACACTCATTGTAATGTATAAACATGATGTCTGAGAACACACATAGAAACACAAACACCCGTCCTTTCTATTTCAGGCTCTCTGTGCTACTGCTGTTGGCCAGAGGCTCCCTGTTTTGTGAATAGTGGACTTTGTTCAGACAAATCATCACATTACTGAAGAAGCTGTGGGTAGTGTCCGGTGGCCACATACACACAGAGGATTTTATGAACAGTGCATTGTCCACAGATGGAGGGAAACCTTTGACTCATCAGAGGCCCAGTGTCCGGCCAGTGTCTACAGTGTAACACTTCTATGACTGGAAGAATATGTAGGCCTGTCGCGATAATCAATACATTGACTTATCGTACGATAAATAAAAATGGACTCGATAACTTTTCTGAGCTCCATAAATTGCCGTTTACATGCGTGTTTGTTTACATAAGGATGTGACCAGCATTTTAGCCTGGCGGATGTGGCTGCCAGTCCGGCGCGCTGTATGAAGCTGCAGCGTCAGAGACTGCAGTTTCAGGACCGCGGTCCTGGGACCGCACTCCTGGGACCGCACTCCTGGGACCGCACTCCTGGGACCCTAGTTGTTTTGCAACATCGCCACCTAGCGAATTGGATGCCCACAAAAGTACAACCAGCGAGTATTGAGTCTCATACACAGCGAGTCTCTTTAGACCAGGGGTCGGCAACAGGCGGACCGCGGTCCGGACCCAGACCTATAATCAATACATTAATAGGGGATTTCAATTTTGACGGGGCGATTCTATTTTAACCGCTGCCGACAGGGGGCGAAAGAGACGAGTGAGCGATACAGGGAGAGAAACACAGAAGAAGAGACGAGAGCGCGGCAGAGAGAAGCGGAGAGTGAGTGAGGAGAATAATTAGCGATACAGGGAGAGAAGCGGAGAGGCGAGAGAACAGGCGTGTTAGTGGCAGACAGGGAGAGACAAATAATTACACATGGCGCTCTCCAAGAAGAGGAAAGTGGACAGTGAGAACAGAGCTTTTAACCCTGAGTGGACTCATTTGTGTTCATCCTGCCCACTGGGAGCACAGAACCAGTGTGTCTCATTTGTTCAGAGACCGTGGCGCTCATTAAAAGTGCCAAAACGCCACTATGAGACAAAACACAAAGTGTTTGACCAAACATTCCCTCTCAAGTCAGAACTGAGGTCACAGAAAATAAATATCGTTCCAGCGCAGGCTAACCGAGGCTAACCAATGAGCACCTGCATGTGTGTATGAGAATGGGCCTGACACCATTTCAGCCCAGATCTAAACTCCTGGCAGGACAAGCTCGAGCTCAATTATCACACTGAATAAAAAAAAGTGAGTGAGGGACTGCAATATAAGAGGGAAAGAAAGATAAACTTTAAAACTGTTCAGTTGTTATGATGTGTAAAGACTGATATTGTTCTATAATCGGCTGAAACTGTTAAGTCATGATGTGAAACGGTTAACAAAGAAAAAGGGAAACTCAAGCTGCTGCTACACTTTATTTTATTTATCTAAAATTAAGCACTTTTAAGATGCACATATTTTCAAAAGCTATTATATTTATTTTCTCTATTTTATTTTTAAATGAGAGGAACATTACACATATCCACAGTATTTACTGTGTCAATGTTAATTGACAATAAACATTGTTGTTTATTAATTGTACTTTCTTTATTTGATTGGCAGTCAGTTGTTGATTACATGCAGACGTTGATAAAGCTGCAGCTACTTCAATATATATCACACTAATTCATGAAGCAACTTAGACATTTTGATGTTCCGGACCTTTGCATGGGGAGATTTTCTCTAACTGGACCTCGTTGAATTTTAGTTGAATACCCCTGCTTTAGCCATTGTAATGCTTGTTATTAACGATCTAAAAATGCATGAAAATATGTTTTTCTTACAGAAATTAAATTATAATTATTACCAACAATTTCTTATTATGTTTTTTTTTTTTTTTTTTAAATAACAAATGTATTTTGTATGTCAGATGTAAAAAGATAGTCTTTTATATTTGTCTTATCAAATTTGACATACAACGTAAAATAAATATATATATTGTAGTAATATTGATATAATACATTTTTGTTAAAAGAAAACAAAAATGTTAATTTAGTTTTTGGGAGAAGGGGTGGGATTAAATACGTGTAAACTCCTTCCCACGCCTTTTCGGATGTGTAATTAGGTAGATCATTTGTTTATATATCATTTGTAAGTCAATAATATTTAGTTTATCAATTTGATACTGCTTACGTTTCTACAGTATCATAATTCTCTTGTTTCATTTCATTATTATATTACACGTTCGAAATAACCAAATCAAATGTGTCTTTGAAGAGGTGCTTGATTACTCAAAAACAACTGTTCAGTGTGTTTATGCACCTGGCTGCCAAAGATAAACATGCAGTTTGACCCCGTACGGCAACCCAAGTAGGACACTTGACACAGTGGCTTTTGGCAAAGCTGAAAAAGAAAACTCGAGAGAGATGAGTTATTGTTATTACAACGTGACTTCACTATTATTTAACAACTCTTTTTATTGGGTTCTTTTATTTGGGGTTCAGTACATCGTCAGAATAAGTGAGAAATGTAACTTCTGTTAGACTGTTATACTGAATAAATATTTACTGTGAATGTATGCAAAAATGTATGGCATATAACAGAAGTTAAATCAATTTCTCGCTTATTCTGACAATGTACTTAACCCCAAATAAAAGAACCCAATAAAAAGAGTTGATAAATAATAGTGAAGTGTTAGAAATTAAAATCAATGTTTTATGGCATAATGTATCTTAAACATACCGTCAGTTTAAATGCTATTTTATTCTGGAAAAAAACGGAAGTTCTCAATACCAAGCTTTTATTCTGAAAATCCTTCATGACGACATCCGGGACTACCGTCCATTAGTATCATTAAAGTGGCTATTGACGCCGTTAACATGTATTACATATAAAGTTATGAAAGAGATAAGGAGGAGAAAAGGCATGTAAGCAATGAATGTAAAATGTCGAAATCCTCTGTTTAACGCGATATCGGACACAGAAGAACGAGGGGGGGGAAAGTCCCCTACGTCACTACAGCTCACAGAGAGGAGGAGCGAACAGCCAGCAAGCGGGAAAGACGTGGTGTCTCTTCTGCACGGCCAGCACCTGGGAGAGGAAGCTGCAGCCTTTCTCTCCTGACTGAACAATATCCTGTTTGTAACATTACCGCGCTTTTTATTAATTAAAGTACCAATTTTGGACCTTCTCAGAGACTCCATTTAGTCTCCTTTTTAAGCTTCTCTCCTGGACGCGAGAAAAACGATCACGGTTTACAGAAGTCACGTTGTAATAACAATAACTTATCTCTCTCACGTTTTCTTTTTGTGATTTGCCAAAAGCCACTGTGTCAAGTGTCCTACTTGGGTTGCCGTCCGGAGTTGTCCAATATGGCGGACCATCTCGCACATGCGCACTGCAGATCGGGAAGAGCTGCAGATCGGGTAGTGACAGGGGGGAGTCTCCCTCCGCAGCCGGTTGGCGTAGTTTTGGCACAATTCCGTTGTACAGACCGACGTTAACAGCAGCCCTGTACACGGAGACCGACTCGGTCGTCCGGTGATCTAACCGCCTTCTGGAAAAGCTTCACAAGTACGTCGGTACGCAAATGCGCTTTGTGACACAAGTGACGGAACGCATTTCAAATTGTTGCCGCGCATGCGTACCAGTTATGTGCACCAGAGTCACAAACCCTCAAAGTACACCCTGTAGCGAGTAAAACTCTAACACAGAAAATACCTGTCTATGCTGCCCCAGAACGCCTCGTTGGGGATTTCTCTTTTTTCATTGTTTACTTCTTGGGTATAGTGACGTATTTCGGGTATAGTGACGTAACGTAATGGCTCCGCAGATTGGTCCAAATTGACCAATCCACGGAGCAGTTACGTTACGTCCACGGAGCCGTTACGTTTGGACCAATCCGGACTTCCTCACACACACACACACACACACACACACACACACTCGGCGGGACGTTGCGAGGCTCGCTGCTGCGAGGAGTGGGATACTGTGAGCTGGCTCACTGGTGTGGGGTCGGCGAGACCGTGTGGAACTCAGCCTGGGCGCACACACAAACTCCCAGCCAGGCTGCGGGTGTGTGTGTGTGCCCAGGCTGAGTTTCGCGCTGTCTCGCAGACAGCCACTGAGCTCACAGGGAGGGGGGGGGCAGGAGCTCCAACAAGCCGTTTAGGACAGAGAGTGAATACACATACTATACAGAGATGCTGTGAGAAACCAATGTGAGTTTGGAACATTGCACAATATAAATGTATTTTAGTAGACCTCAACAATGGAATTATGAGGCGGGGTCTGTTGTTCCCTCAGCCACCAGAAAACAGCTCCAGCTGCAGTACCCCGCTCTTTGGAGTAAAAACCCTCTAAGATTCCTCGCCGTCCACTTCCCCGGTAGCCTGTGCCAACGTCTTTATAAATGAAAAAAAAAAACAGGCACTCGCTTGTTTAATAATTTTGCGGTCTAGATTTCTTAATTGTTTTTCTTTTTTGCGTGTGTTACCTCGAGGGCCGTATCAAATTGTCTCGCGGGCCGTATACGGCCCGGGGGCCGGAGGTTCCCCACCCCTGCTTTAAAGCAACCCAATGGAAGTTTCATGTAAGTTTAGTTCTTTCACTCGTAGCTCGGGCTGTGGGGGTGCTAGAGACGGGAGTACGTTGATACGACCTTCCTTGCCGGAGTTATGGCCGCATTTTACAATAAACTTCCGTTGGGTCGCTTAAAAATAAATATCGCAATTCGAATCGCAATCGCAATATTTGTCAGAAAAATCGCAATTACATTTTTTCACAAAATCGTGCAGCCCTACGTCGCTCCTGGACGATTATGGAGTGAGAGTGTGTTGGCTAACCCTAGCCGGACAGGGGATCGTGTCCGTCTCTGTGGCTTCAGGCTTGATCGCCGTTCAAATGACAGTTTTAATGATCTCAATGGGAATGGTTAGCGTTTCATATGCACGCAAATAAAAATATAAGCCAACAGAATCAACCAAGACAATAAATGAAGTGCAATACTGTCTGAATCCTGACTAGACAGCTTTAGAGCATGTCTTTCACATCTGTTTTTTTTTTCAAGTTTTTTTTCAAGTTTTTATTTATTTATTTTTTATCACGGTAGATATGATATATATATATACTGAAAAAGCTTATCGTGGAGACCTAATATCGTCACGACGATATATTACGTCATATCGCCCACCCCTAGTTGCAAAACCTAATACCACATCTCCGGTGTGAGAATATTTTGGATTTAAGCCAAATCAACGAGGCGAACCTACGGACTTGAAGTGTCGCATTTGTTTTAAAAAGGTAGCAACAAAAGCTAGCAATACGACCAACCTTAAACTGCACCTGAAACACAACCACCCCATTCCGTTTTCCCAGCTGGGAGCAAACACGGCAGCTGGAGATGGAGAGCCCCCACATTCCTGACAGTTTGCTATCAAAGATGCATTTGCCCGACAATGCGAACATGTTGGATACACTTTTTGTTATATTCCATGGAATGCTCTTAACATCCCGATAGCAATGAATATATTAAATGCTTTGACAATAAATACATCAAAAAATGTAATCTGTGGAAGCCGTAGTAATGTAAAAAGCACGACCAATCATCTGAGCCAGCCCGGCTAAAATAACTGGATGGCCTACCTGCCTGTCAGCCTTCCATCTGTGCACAAACTTATCTTGTGCCCTCATTGGTCATGTGCGCGTTCGTGTGTGTTGGAGGAGGGGCTCTGTAAGGAAGTGACAGATTTTTTCCGGCTGTGTATTTTCAAATTCTAGAGCACTCGCGCTGGTTTCTCCAAAATTACCTACCGCACCTTTAAATGTATTTGTTTTATTTATTATATATATAATTTATATATTTGAATATTATTTCACATTTCATTTGCAATGTTGAATGTTCAATAAAAAGTTCTGTTTGAAAGGATGTACTTGAATTATTATTATATATTATCATTATGTCAGTGGTCTAAAATGGTCTTACAACGGTGCCGACAATTTTATCGTTTATCCCAATAATTTCCGGGAAAATGTATCGTCCAACAAAATTAATTATCGTGACAGGCCTAAGAATATGTACCAAAGTGAAAAGCACATCACCAGTGAATTAAGCAGAGTTCAAATAGAAGGGACAGTAGGTTAAAAACAATGTGTTGAAACTAAGGTCTTATTTCAAAATGTCAAACCATTAGCACACAGGTAAACTATTAGCACACAGTCAAACCGTTAGCACGCAGGTAAACTTTTAGCACACAGTCAAACCGTTAGCACGCAGGTAAACTTTTAGCACACAGTCAAACCGTTAGCACGCAGGTAAACTGTTAGCACACAGGTAAATCGTTAGCACACAGTCAAACCAATAGCACACAGGTAAACCGTTAGCATACATTTCTTTATGATTCGATTTCATATTCTATAGCCCTGACATAACCAAATCTAAATGCCATCACTACTGTTGAAGCAAAAACTAAAAATGTAATTGCTATTTTTTTTTCTCCAGTATAGTAATTTATATCAATTTTAATAACATAATGATATGTGACCTGCTCTATCGAAATCAGTCGCATTGACCCGAAGACACATTTTGAGTTGTATAGACTGCTGGAAAGAGGAGATTCCTAGCTTTCTAATGATATCAGGATTGTTTTTGTACTCCAAATATTAAGCGAAATATGTCACATTATATAATGACTGTCACCGAGTCATCATTTTGAGAAAAAGGCCTTCAAAGTTTTCTCTTCTCTGGAATCCATCGATCTGATTGATTATTAGCGGAGCAAATGATCAAAATACTACGGAGGGAAGATATTTTCGTTTGGATTACTGGTCTGGGGGAAGCTCGCGAATGTTTGTGTGTATACAGGGCTCGACATCAGAGGCGGATTTAGGATTGTAGGAGATCCGGGGCTTAGCCCAGGAGTCGTTGGGTTGGGGGTGCAGGGGTACAGTGCTATTTTTTATAAGTGGGGGGTGGACCGAACATCCTTTAGGGGGGTCGTCGCCTCCTCTCGGGGGGTCCGGGGGGCATGCTCCCCCGGGAAGTTGAAAGCATCAATCTGGTGCACTTTGAGAGCAACATTAACCCTACCTTAATAACACCTTAAAGCGTACAAAAGGCACTGGAGAACACTCATTAACACCCTTTAATGAAGCAAACTAATGCCTTAACTCACTCAAATAGTCGTTTACTTATTAAGGTGAAACGAATGTGCGTAGAGTTTTAAAGGATGCGGATAGTCTCACCTTGATTCTGGCGCATTGCTTATCGTTTTATAGATCTATTCTCATCCACCATCTTTGTTTGTGACGTAAAGAGTGTAACGGCCCGTCCACACAGCGGCGTGCGTTGACGCTTGCCGGCGGGCGTGTCTGACACTCGACCAACAACCAATCACATGAATCTCCCACCCCTGACACACAAGCAGCGGTTTAATTGGCTAGAGCTTGTACTGGCATATGATTCGATTGGCTGACGCTTCTGCCGAGGCGTCAAAAGTTGAGCATTGCTCAACTTTTGCAGCGAGCCACTCCAGCAACGCTCCGCGTCGCTTCCCACGATGCAGTTCGGCTAAAAGTGACGTCACCCCATTCAAAGTGAATGGGCAGAAGCGTTGGAAGCTTCAACGCACGCCGCTGTGTGGACGGGCCGTAAGAGTCACGTTTCTGAATCGGACACTCTGAGTGGATGCAGTCACAGCCAATCGGAGTCTGATTCAGAGGGTTGCCTGTCAGTTCTGTTGTTATGTGTACTGAAACGAGAGCCGGTATAATTCCACGCGTGAAAACAAAATAAAAATTGGAATTATTTTAGTGTCTTAAAAGTAGACTGAGTTATGAAGGGTTAACGTTACATCTTAGGATCATTTGTAGTCATGTTCTGTATACATACTAACATATAAGGGTATACTTAGTGTGGTTACTCCATGTTTACTAGCTATAACATTAACGTTACATCGCTCTTTTTCACTTCTTACTCAGTCAGCCAGAGATATCACCATGAGATTAACAAACCTGAAACATCCATTTCTTGACTGCTGGTGATGACATTGTTGTCAGCTGCTGATACTGCTGCTGCTGATACTGCTGCTGCTGCAGCTTGTGGCCTGCTTCGATGACAATAACTTTCTAATATCCATAACTGTGTAGGCTATTAGCTTAAAACTCGTCAGGCACTAGGAAGGATCACTTCTTCTTCAGGGCAGGATACGCAGTACGCAGGCTAATGTCCCACAGTGGCTGCCTCTCTGGTGGACTCCGGTACTGCACATTACTCCCGAGACGTTTTTTAAAAAAAAATGTAATTACATTTTTTTTTTTTTTTTTTTAAATTTAAGTGAAACATCCGGGGCTTTTCAGAAAACATCCGGGGCTTGAGCCCAAGTAGCCACCCCCTAGCGCCGCCACTGCTCGACATTAACGACTGCCCGATGGTCCGGGGCCATCTAGTATTTAGCTCGGGCAATGAAGCCTCACCTGCTGGTTGCCCGATCGGGCAATGAAGCCTCACCTGCTGGTTGCCCGATCGGGCAATGAAGCCTCACCTGCTGGTTGCCCGATCGGGCAATGAAGCCTCACCTGCTGGTTGCCCGATCGGGCAATCTATTATGCCAGTATCATGCAGCTCGCGGATCCAGTAATGAGTGACCCGACAGTAAAACTAAACATATCTATAACTAGTTTAGGTAGTTTGAGAGGTCATTAAAATAGCTACGTGTGATATTCTAACCTGAAGTGTGTGCTTTGTCCGCTCACCGCTGCATGTGATCATGCAGAGCTGCGTGTCGACTCGTCAGCAGCAGCTGATCTCTCTCTCCCGTCAGATTAGACTTCACTCGCGTTTATGTCCATATCGATCAGATCCAGCTAGTTCTAGCTAATGATATGACTACCTGCTTATTAAAAGACACCTAAACAATAAGTGTCGCTATGTATGCAACTGGGTGAGGCCACAAAGTATAGCGCAGCATTATGCATTTGTTTACATGCCCACCGGAACCCCCAGGCATTACCAACAGATCAACGCACAATCAACCCATACAGGACATCTCTTTCTCCACATTAAGTGTTAGACATTATAATGGACTCTTCTTGTCTGTCACATACTATTCTTGTCTGTCACATAAGTGGCGCAACTGAAGCGGTATTGCGCTAAAGGGAAATTATTTTGACCGGACATTTTGACCGAAGAGATTTAGATTTGCCGGCTAACGGGAACTCTGACGTCCCCATTTTGTGTGCTTCGCGGATGCGCTCGGCTCCTCTCGACTGCTGCTCGGTCAGCTTCCGGATGAGGAGGCATTCGTTCGACCAACTTACAGTAGATAACGTTACAAACATTTTTAACAGGGGCCATAATAGTGTAAATAATTTTAGTTTTGGCAGTTATAACTGAATGTAATGTTTTCTACTTTTTTACATCTGGGAAGGCATCTGCCTTCATCAGATGGAAAGTGTCTTGACCAACAACTTAAGTATTTCTTATAGCTATTCAGGGCATGCAAGCGAGCAAACACAAACAAGAACAAACAAACAAGTGAAATGAAGAATACAATTGAAATTGTACAATATAATATTGTGGTGGTTCATCTTATAATTCAGTCTAGAGAATGCACCAGACAGCATCTAAGACCTACAAAAATCAAAAATGTTCTAGGGGGAGGCCCCCCAAGCCCTTTGTGCGTCATTTGGTCCGCGCGCATTTTTCAGGGCAATCTCTATTGGGCTCAGGGCCATCTGTAAATTAGCTTAGATGGCCCACAGGGCCATCTCCCAAAATCCTTAATGTCATGCACTGGTATACGTGTGTGTGTGTGTTTGTGTAATTTTGCGTTTGTGTGTATTGTGTTTGTTTCCCGGAGAAAACCCTCATGAGAAACACCGGCTGTTGTTATGCCTGCTTGTAATTATGCCGTTACAAGCTTCAAAGTTGTATTTATCATCTGAATTTGCCGAAACAAGTTTAATATTCTGAAAGCCAAGACTTTGTTTAATTGAAATCAGATGAAAACAAACGGACCCTGCCGTGTTATTTATGATTACTATATGCGTAAATTCATAATGTCAGCCGGAGGGAGGGGGGGCGGCGCTGCGGAAGAGCAGATTGCGAATGAGAGGTGCCTGTCTTCGTCCCTTTACAAGCTTCAAAAATGTATTTTTCGTGTGATTTTGGAAATAAAAGTTTCGCATAAAGCATAAAATGAAAAATAATAATATTTAAATAAAAACATCTTATAACAGGATTAAGAATCAGCCTAAGAATTCAATGCCAAAATTGGTTATCGGCCTGCTTAAAAATTAGTAATCGATCAACCTCTAGTTGAAAGCTCATGTAGAAGCTTGTTAGTGGACGTGGAGTTGGCAATATTGTGTCAAACTATTTATTTCCAAGGACGAAAAAGGAATTTGATGCCTAACCTGTAAACCAACATGCCCCAAAAGGACTTCAGATGAAATTATAACACGCAACAGAGCCCCCTCCATGACGACTCCATCAACAAATGAAGACACTGTGATATGATGGAAAGTTCCAGAAAAGAGCTAGTAAAGAAATTAGCAAGCCTAGGTGGAGAATGATGCTCATAATTCACATGCTGCTCCTCCTCTCCCCCCACCACTTGTCTCTCTCCAAGCAGAGAGCTGGAATAATGACTGGGGCAAAGTGAGAGCATCACAGGATTGGCGTTGAAACAGTATTCCCCCATAGCGGAGTAGTGACTGTACGTGGGTGCTGTAATGCCTGGATTACCTCCAGCAGGCCGCGGTCCCAGCCCTCCCCTTTACAGAACTACCATCTGTGCCATTCAGCAAATCCCAAGGTCCAGCTTTCATTCTCTCATCCTGCTCCTCATTACATCATCTCATCATGCTTGCTCACTCCGCAGGATCGTGGGAGAATCACACTTACGCACGTTTGGACTTCCTCTGTGTGCTGCAGTACTCTCCGAAACAACTCACAGGCCGTAAATAAGTCTTAACACTTACATTTAACAGTTGGACAGGCAACACAGATCCTTTGATGAGGCATTTAACAGTTTATCGCAACACAACATCCTTGCTGAATGGCATTTATTTAGCTCTTCCTGAATCCTGAGCTCTCCAATAGGCGCGTTCACACCGGAGTACTTTTCCCCGTACTTTTCCCTTTTAGTTCCGTCAGTTCCTGGGATTTTGCGTTCACACCAAAAAGAGAACTTAGTTCATTAGAATTTTTTTCCCCCTTTTCAGTCCCTGCTAGAGAGCAGGTACTTTCCTGGGGAGAAAAAAGTTCAAATTTCTGGGCGAATTGCAAACCACGCCCCGTAAAACTCTGAAAAGTTTTGTGAAGCCGCCATTGTATTTGCTGGCATTAGCATTATTAGCCCAGCGCACCAACGGAGCGAGACTAACTTATGGCAACACAAAAAAAAACATGGGAGTGATGAGGAGGTCTCGGCGTTCTGGCGATTTACTAGCAAGGCTTCAGTAGAAGCTGCGGGGACTTCGGGTGGCAGTATACGCCGTGAAGTTGTTTGCGGCCTGCCAGTAAACCCAAAGCAGAAGAAGACGAAGTGACGTCAGCGGCTTCATTTGCGTAATCTTTCCATGGGGAACTAAGTGCTGGGAACTAAATACGGCAAAGTACTTGGTGTGAAAGCGGCTAAAGACTACACAAAAAGGCCTTTCTGCCTCTCCTGGCTTAAGATGACGTATTAAAGAGGACATATTCTGCTCCTTTCCAGGTTCATATTAGTATGTAGTGCCTCTACTTGGACATGTCCCCACAGGGCTGCCCCTGGCCAACTTGTGGCCCCAAGCAAAGTTATGTGATGAGGCCCTCTGTGTCGCGAGTGGCGACCAGGGGGGGGGGCGCATTTGCGCATCAGATGAGGCTCCCTCCGCAAGATGAGGCCCCGTGCAGTCTGCGTGATCTGCTTGTCGGGAAGGGCGGGCCTCTGTCCCCATGCTTTAATGTTCAAAAAGCTCTTTTGTTTTGTCTTTATTGTTCTGTGCTGCAGCACCTCTTTTCACCCTCTGTCTGAAACCAGAGCCCAGTCTACTCTGATTGGTTCGCTGGCCAGCTCTGTTGTGATTGTTTAACTGCTTAGAGATGTATCATAAATGTTCCGTCTCGTAGCGTATAACGCACAATGCGTGAGAGTGCTAGACAGTAGAAGTGCAAGTGTTACATAGTGATGTCACTATTTTCAGGAAGTAAACAAAGGAGTCCAATGGAGGCGTTTCAGAGGGGAGGGGGGGGGGAACACAGGAATTTTAGCCTTAGCAGACCATTTATTTCCACTGCACGGCTTAGTACAGTATGGTTAGGCCTTGGTAGGCCAGGCTCACTTTATGCTGCGTTTCCATTACAGTTTAGGAACTGGGGCAGTAACTATAGTAACGCAGTGTAGGCGGAGCCGTGACGTCATCTTCAATGCGAAACACAAAACCAACATCAGCCGTTAGCCGTTAGCTGTTAGCCCTCAGAGCTCACAGCTCCTCATATCTGTTCAGAAACTAGACAAAAGTTAAACAAGTACTATAACTCCAAACTACACCACTTGGGTCCCGAGAAATATTAGTGTGAACGAATAAACTGTTCTCAAAATAAAACATGTTGTTGTGCAGATAAACCTTTCTCAAAGTGTTCTCATCAGAACATTTGTCAAACAATGATACCAAGTGGTGGGGACAAAATTGGCCATTTCAAAAAGCGTCCCCAGCGTAAATGGCACATGTGCAGGGGTGCACATAACTTTGTTGCCCTAGTTCTCAAAGGAGCACCTGGAGATGTTGCTTGGTGCTCATCCTTAAAATGAAATAAACCGTAACTTTTAAGGGGGTCTTGACTTTATTTGCCAGACACACGGCACTGAACACAGAACATGCAGAGGTGAACACAGAACACACATGCAGAGGTGAACACAGAACACACATGCAGAGGTGAACACAGAACACACATGCAGAGGTGAACACAGAACACACATGCAGAGGTGAACACAGAACACACATGCAGAGGCGAACACAAGACAACATTAGCACGACCAGTAATCCTACAAGCTGTCATCACTACCCTCCTGACTGTTCTCCTCACTGTCTTCCTCTCTGTCAGACATGGTAGCTGATGATGTAGGCCTACTTCTTCCTCTCTGGTTGAGTCTGCGATTAGCTGCTTGCATCCACAAGTCAACAGCTGGTTTTGGGTCGAAAGTCTCTGTTGTCATCTTAGACAAGTGGATGTAATCAAATAAGTATGTGAACATAACCAATAACCTACCATAGCCAATAACAAATGAAACTTATTTTATTTGTGTTGTTCATTCATATCTTATTTTACCTTACCTCCAGTTTTAAAGGATATCTTTGGTTACTGTCCTATAGTATACATTGGAATGATTTAAAACCTGTTCATTCCAATAATTATAAAGGAGTGCCTTGGAAATATGTGTTTACATAAATTGTGACCAAACCGTTTGAATTTAGACTAAGAGTCCTTTACCTCACTGAGCTGTAGTTATCAGCTTCTCAGTCTGACTGGAGAGGACTCTCCCTCCACATTATTGTAGAAACATCTTCTTCTTATATCCGTTAGAGCAGCTAGCACGGCACCAGATTCTAATAACAACAGCGCTGGTACCGGTGCACCCTCCCTCTCTCCCTCGCTCACTCGCATTTTGGCTGTGAGCTGCGGGCGCCAGATAAGCCAACATCCCCCATTTTCATCACTTACAGCGCCCATCGTACAGGGCAAATGAAACGTGTAACCGGGGTGAAAAGGGTGTTACATTTACTTAATTATGAATATTGTTACATCAAGGCCGAATATTAGGATGAGCCCCAACGGTCAAAAAAAAAAGTTCCCTCCCAGAAGTGCCAGCGCAGCACCTCCCCAGATCTGGCGCCCTAGGCGAACATCTAGCCAGTGCTACGGGCCGACCCTGAGTTCATATCATGGTTCATATGCAACTCGCAAATATCTTTTTCTCTCTCTCTCTCTCTCTTCTCTCCTCTATTTTCTCTTCTCTCTCTCTCCCTCTCTCAATGTTGGTACGCAAATGCGCTTTGTTTCAAATGACCCGGTGCGCACCAGTGATGTGCAGCCCTGCACATGTGGTTAAAACTAACTAGTATTTGATTATCAATAATATGCTGGTTATTTGTTCTATTCATGTTGTTTCTTTGGTCTAGAAAATGTCACACAATAGTTAAATAACCCAAACGTTTATTTATGTTTGCATCACTGTTTGTATCACTGGGGAGGCTGAGGGACTTTGCTTTGGGGAGGGAGCTGGTTCAAGTCCAGCAGGGGGGCCTTCTGGGAAATACAGAGGCACCCTTGAGCATATCTCCCCAGAACAATAATGTATGTGTTTTTGAGATTGTGTGTATGCAACAACACAGTGAAAACTATGTATTTCCCAAAATAAAATAAAAATAATAAGCAAATTCTCCCTTCTATACTAAATATCTTTGCATTTCATTTGAAGAGGTCACCTTGGGCTCTGTGCGTATTTCAATAAGTGATACAATTACGAGAAGATTAGTCAACAGTGAAACAAAAACATAGCTCTAATTCAGTTTACCATTACATCAGAAAGAGAAAGCAGAAATGGACCTCATAACACAAGTTTCCGTTTTGTTCTCTCTCTCTCAAAACTCTTTCTACTTCCGTATTTCTGTCTAGGTTTCTCTTAAGGCCCTGACACACCAAACTGACACCAAAGAACACGTCCCGACGGACCCGATTGTTGTGTCGCCTCACGTCTCCTGCGTCTTGGCCAAAAAGTCGCACTTGAAAACACCGCGAAGACTTCAGCAGATGGCCAAGTAATACGTACGCACTGCGCATGTGTGAGTGGCAATAACTCTCCTTACCAGTAGTGTGTATTCTTAATTCAAAAGAGGCAACCGGAAGACAGACTGCGTGATATATACAAACAACAAATAGCGTGCATTCCATTTTCACTCTCGTCCATCACAGACTGTTTCACAGACTGTTTCACATAACGACTTATAATCGAAAACATGTTTAGTGCGGTACTGGAAAATTAAAAATAATAGCCGTCTGTGTGTGCCTTCTTCACTTCCGTTTCGCTTCTCATACACTGATTCGCTAAGCTGAACAGCCAATCAGAGTGATTTCTTTGGCCGACGGCTTCCCGATTCAACATGTTGAATTGGGAGGCTGTCGGAAGGTGTTGGCACGGCCGAAAAGACACGACGGTGCTGGACACACCAATCTGAGTTAGGGGTGCAACAACTAATCGACTTAATCGATTACCAAATTAGTTGCCAACTAATTCAGTCGTCGATTCGTTGGTGACGTCATCACGTGTGTTTTACGCGCCGTTAAGCTCCAACGTTATTGGTCTTTTTATCGGTAATGGAGACATTTAAAAAATATATGTCATGTATTATTGCTACATAAGTATTATATCGCAGTCTTAGTGTCGCCAACTCGTTTCTAATATTCAAAAAGACAAACAAATGCGTCTATGATGTATTTTCGATCTTTCCAATCCAGACGCGACCTCTCTCCCCCGTCTGTGTCCGAGGGGGCGGGGCAGTTTACACACACAAGGCTGCTACATGCAGCAACACACTGCGGAGATGGCGGAGAGAACGCGCTCTGAGGTGTGGTTCAACTTTACCCGTCTCGATGTCGACAATACTCGTTACCAAAAGTGGAATAAGAGTTTAGCATGTAAGGGCGGTAACACGAGCAATTTGTCTAAACATTTAGCAAAAGTGCACCACATCCAGACGGAGGAATGCACCGGGTTCGACTGTCTTTCTAGCAGCTCTGTAGCCCCATCCACGAGTAAGGTTTCCACGTCAGGTGTTATGTATGCTAGCAGCAACACACAGAGTTAACTACATGATACAAACATGGGTTCATGATTAGAGGTAACTGAGTTATTTAGTTTGTTAAAGTTTCAGCTATTCTGTTTACAGTTCTGTCATCAGATTATTTAATATGATTTGTTAAAACACTGTTGTTTCTTTTGATGTGAAATATTATGCATTTAATTTAAATAAAAAGCAATGTTAGTTTTGTTCAAAATGTGTTTAGTTAATGTAATAATATATGCATTTTTTAATCAAGTATTAATCTTTATTGTCTTCATTGTTAGTTTCCACATGCCTAAAACAGCCTCAAGCTAAATCTAAAAGTTGATGGCTAAATAAGAGCGTTTGAGAAATTGTGCAAGGCATAATAGTCTGAATAGTCGATTAATCGTTTCATTAATCGATAGATTAATCGATTATCAAATTAGTCGTTTGTTGCAGCCCTAATCTGAGTAGGGCGACAGGACGCTCATCGACGGCCAGACATCTATCGACGGCCGAAATCGGCCCGGTGTGTCGGGCCTTTACTTCTTCAAACAAAATCGTTTCAAAAGGTGTAAACCAGAATATGACCAAACCCAAGGCCTATAATGGCACGTTTCCACTGCAGGCCTCGCTCGGTTTGGTTAGGCCTTTTAGGCCCGGCTCACTTTAATGCTGCGCTTCCATTACAGTTTAGGAACTGGGGCAGTTACTATAGTAACGCAGTGTAGGCGGAGCCGTAACACCGTGTAGGCAGAGCCGTAACTTCATCTTCAATGAGAGCCCCAGAAAAACAACACAGCCGTTAGCTCTTAGCACTCAGAGCTCTTCATATCTGTTCAGAAACTAGACAAAAGTTAAACAAGTACAAACCACAGACTGCCTGTGTCATGGCGAATACAGTCGCTGGTTTATTTATGTCTGTATAGGCCGTTGTTGTGAGTGTGGACGGTCGGAGCATATATAACGTTAGCTTAGCCAAGCTACATTTAGAAAACACGCATTTTAAAAAGGGTTTTTCGCCTGCCGTCTGTCTGCAGACTTGTCAAAGCATTAATTCATGGTTTTTACTAACCGGTATCAGTATGTTGTTACTTCGGCATCATTTTGAAACGTGTATTACAATTAAATCACGGTCAAATATGTTCATCTTGTTGTAGTTGTAGCCCCCTTGCCAGCAATTCTCTCTCTAGTTTAGCATACTCAGCCCGACTCAGCCTGGTTGTTCATGGCCCTAGAACCACGATTTAGTCGGGCCAGAAAAAAGGTGAAAAAGTAGCCCTGGGCCAAAACTAGGCCAAGTGGAAACGCAACCAAAAACGGGCCACGCACGGCTCGGCACGCTTAAAGCGAGCTACCCGCTGCAGTGGAAACGCGCCATTAGTAGCTTTAGAGCTTTTAACTGCATCTCAGTCTTCAGGGTCCACGTCCTCTGCAGACTATGATATGGTTCTGAAATAAACCGTCAATAAGTGGACCTTGATTTGAGATTATAAAAAAACCTGTAATACAGCCGATCTCCAGAACTGAGTGAAACCCTGTGGTGACAAAAAAGTCATGTAGGATGATTCTATTATCAAGGTCATTATCTTCCTAAACCATTAAAAATGTAAAGCTATTTAAAAGGCAAGGTTGAAGTACATTATATAGGTCAAGTGTTCCAACAGCTTATTAACTTAAAGGTAGGGATGGGTATCGTTAAGGTTTTAACGGTACTACTAATTTTATCGATACCGCTTATCGGTCCGGTCTTTTAACGGTACTTTTATCGGTTCTTTTGGAGAAAAAAAAAAAAGGTAAACTAACTAAACTAATTGTGAACAAAACTAACATTGCTTTTTATTTAAATTAAATACATAATATTTCACATCAAAAGAAACAACAGTGTTTTAACAAATCGTATTAAATAATCTGATGACAGAACTGTAAACAGAATAGCTGAAACTTTAACAAAATAAATAACTCAGTTTCCTCTAATCATTAACCCATGTTTGTATCATTGAGTTATCTCCGTGTGTTGCTGCTAGCATACATAACACCTGACGTGGAAACGTTACTCGTGGATGGGGCTACAGAGCTGCTAGAAAGACAGTGGAACCCGGTGCATTCCTCCGTCTGAATGTGGTGCACTTTTGCTAAATGTTTAGACAAACTGCTCGTGTTACCGCCCTTACATGCTAAACGCTTATTGCACTTTTGGCAACGAGCATTGAGACGGGTAAAGTTTAACCACACCTCGGAGCGCGTTCTCTCCGCCATCTCCTCCGTGTGTGTGTGTTGCTGCATGTAGCAGCTGCGTGTGTGTAAACTGCCCCGCCCCCTCGCAAGCAGGCGGTGGAGAGAGATCGAAAATACTAAAAATAATCATATAAGCATTTTGCAGTCTTTGTGCGTATTAGAAACGGAGTTGGCGACACTAAAACTGCAATATAATGTTTGTGTAGCAATAATACATATGACATATTTGTACATGTCTCCAGTACCGCTAAAAAGACCGCTAACGTCGGAGCTTAACGGTACCACGGTCTTTAATAATTCAGCCCCGGGGCCCCTTTAATACCGGGGCTCGGTACCCATCCCTACTTAAAGGTCACCTAACATGCTATTTTTAGACAATAGCATAGGTCTCAGATATATAAAAATTAGGGCTGTCAAGTTAACGCGTTAATAACTTTTTATTAATAATTATTTTAACGTGCGATTTAACGTGCGATTTAACGTGCGATTTAACGTGCGATTTAACGTGCGATTAACGCATGTGTATTTGTCCTCGGCCCGCCCCGTAGTTTCAGAGCCCAAAGGCTTGACGTTGTTGTTCTTGTTAGTTGGATGGTGGGAGATTCTATTGAGAGATATGGATACAAGACAGCAAGCCAAGCACACAGCTGATGCTGACAGCCCCGCTCCTGCCGCTCGCTTGCGGCAGACAACACTTGAAAGTTTGCCGGGGAGACACCTGGACACTTCTAAGAGCAGCAATCTTTCAACAGCAATAGCTAAATGGGTGGCGGTGGCTACAGCTTGCAGGACAATTAACATTGTGGAGGACGAGGGACTGTGTGAGATCATTCGGATCGCATCCAACGTGTCGACTGCACATCACAGCGCATTATTTTGACCCAAGGTGGGAACTTCATTCTCATGCCTTGACTGTTATGAAGACAGAGGAGCGGCATTTCGCAGACAACTGCAAACAGGCTTGTCTGTTTGAGCAACTGGCTCAGTGCAGAGAAGTACACAGGGTTGGGAGGGAGTGTAAGAGAGAGAGAGGTTCCAGGTTGTTGTATTGATAATATTCAGGAGAATATTTGTCATTGTTCCAATGATAAACAAACATTTGCATAAAGCAGGGCTTCTCAAACTCCGGACCGAACTGATTTTAACAGATCGGCAGCAAATCTGTATCCGCTCATTGTACCCCTGTTTTGAAAAGATTTGGGTACGGAGGAAGAGAGAGGGTTTTATTTTCTGATGCTGCATGAGTTCCCTGACACACCGGGGACACAGTTATGTATAAAAGACATCAACAAGTGACTTTTGCATGATAGGTCCCCTTTAACACAGTATAGCCTAGTCACAGTGGAGAGATATAAAGTATAGACTCAAATATACTTAATAGTCCCTTAATGTAGACTAAAAAACGTTTGGAATTTTTAACATAATGCTGATAAGACACTTTTGTAAAAATTAAATAAAATGTCAGAAATGTTTCTTTTTGACTTTCTCTTCATAATATGAGCCAGTGTTTTGCCTCATTGGAATCCACTATCAATATAATATTGTCTCTGTATGAACTTCCAGTGGAATAAAGTGTGGAATCCAAAACTCGAGGCACTTGAAGCCTATTTTTGTACACACTTTAACTGTTCATTTCAGAGGGATGCACTTCTAATTGTGACCTTTAGCACTTTTTACTTGTTTCGTGAGAATAGGAAACCCTATTTATATATTAGTTTAGGTAGTCATTTCTGATAGCCCTTAGTGGAATTTGGTAGTCTATATTGACCCTTAAATGTCCCTCCAACAAACAGTTCATTGACTTCCGTTGCATGCTAACATAGTAGCCTACAGTCAAATTAAGTGAGACACATATGTGTATGCAGTACAACTGCACGACTTCACGAATCAAAGATGATTATTTTTCTTTTTGGGATTCAAATCATGTGATAATGTTTTGCATGTGTACCAAACATGTTTTGTTAAGTCTCTGCTATAGGATTTTTTTAGAGTGGAATATCTCTGAAGCTCCACAATACTTTATTCATAATGGTATTTAAACATGTTTAGAATTTAACAAATATTGTGCTTCCTTCGATTTTGCAAGAGTGCATCTTGCAATATTATTGTTGTGTGCTTCATTTTGAGATCATACAGTATGTCGTTTTTTCTCACATGAACATCAACTAGTCTGCTGTACCCTCAGCTGCAGGTGGTCTTGGAATGTGTTGAGGCGTTTCTTCAGCCATGGGTTTCTGCTGTTGTTGTCTCAGAAGGTAAACAGTGTGTTGTGAGAAGGTAAACAGTGTGTGGTGGAGCCTACCTGATCTTGTAGTTGGGCAGGGTGTGTTTCTTCTTGATGACCCGCTTCAGCTGGTTCACTATGATGGAGGTGAGCTGGGGCAGAGGCCTTCCTTCAAATTGGGACTTCACCTCAAAGTCCACGAGCGGGTCCTCGAGAAAGGAGAAGGACCAATGGGAGAAGGGGGTGCGCGTGAACTGCAGCCTCAGCCTCCCCACCACGCGCCTCATCTTCACGAACAGGTAGGCAGACTTCCCGAACACCAGCTCCACGTCGATGGCGAGGTGGAAGCCGCCATTGTATTCAATGTCCACCTCAAAGTTGAGCTCCTCGGGCATGCCGTCCTCGTTCAGGTGAATCGGCTTCATAAGTTTGGCCGACTTGAAGACCGGCAGAGAATTACCCAGGGATATGTCCCTGAGACTGAGTCCCTCCAGCAGCCGTCCTGCGGTCTTGGTCTGCAGTAGCTCCTCAAACTCCACCTTAATCTTTTTGGTGAGCCAGTGTCTAACCACAGGAGTTTCTTTGAACTCTCTGAATAGGAACAGGAATATAGCATTTAGGAAATGGCAGGTCTCAGCCTTGGCCGCATCCCCGGGCTCGTGGGAAGGCGGTGTCGGCTGTTGTTTGGGGCTGCCGCCGCTGACAGCCGCTTCCTGCTGCCGCGCGGACACGGCCTCTTGTTGTCTGGATGCTGTACTGTCCGGCTGCTGCTGGCCTGGCTCGGCATGTTGGGTATTAAAGTAATCCTTCAATGCGTTATCAGGCAGTACTTTGACATACTGCACTGTCCTGCCTATGGGCTCAGGGCTTCTCCGGTATATCAGCAAGAACTGTAATATCAACGTAACGACTGCCCCGGAGAACGCGGAAATCAATATTAAGTAAATCATATCGAGCAGCTGCCGTATTTAAGACAATGTGTTTTCATAATCAAAGGTTTAGCCGTGTTAACAAAGCAAGTTCCACCTGGTCGCTCATAAAGCTGCCATATCATCTGCTTCTTTCCTGAGCTCCAGGCTCCTCACCTGATTGGACAAAAGGAATACGTCGCTGTGCGTAATGACGCATGCAGAATGGGTTTCTTATGATGCGTTCAGGGTCTGTCGGATTAACCAATTGTCGACAATGCAAAACGTATTCTGACAATATCAAGCACGATATGTCTGTTATAAGTGTATCTCCAACCTGCCTTGACGAGAAGTGTGTAACCATAGCCGACTAATACTGCTGCAAACACTTCTCTTAGATAATACTTGGTTTAAAGGCAAGTCAAGTTTATTTATATTTAGCTTTACAAAAATAAAATACATTAAAGGTGGGGTAGGTACGTTTGAGAAACCGGCTCGAGATACACTTTTTGTTATATTCCATGCAATGCTCTTAACATCCCGATAGCAATGAATATCTTAAGTGCTTTGACAAAAAATCCATAAAAACAATTCATCTGTGGAAGCCGTGGTACTGTAAAAAGCACGACCAATCATTTTAGCCGGCCCGTTCGTGTGTGTTGGAGGAGGGGCTTCTAGCGCACTCGAGCTGGTTTCTCCAAAATTACCTACCCCACCTTTGGCATTTAAAAACAGTCATTAAAAAGCAAAGATAATAAAAGAAACATTAAAAGAAAAAATACATGGATAAAAGTTACAGTGCAGTCTAAGATATGAATAGCTCAATTAAAAGCAGCGACAAAAAGAAAAGTCTTCTTGCTGGATTTAAAAGTAGTCAGAGTTGCAGCGGACCTGCAGGTTTCTGGGAGTTTGTTCCAGATATTTGGAGCATAATAACTGAACGCTGCTTCTCCATGTTTAGTTCTGACTCTGGGGACAGAAAGCTGACCAGTCCCTGAAGACCTGAGAGATCTGGATGGTTCATAATTTAGCAGGAGGTCAGAAATGTATTTTGGGCCTAAACCATTCAAAGCTTTATAAACCAGCAGCAGTATTTTGAAATCTATTCTTTGACACACAGGAAGCCAGTGTAAAGACTTCAGAACAGGAGTGATGTGATCCACTTTCTTAGTGTTAGTGAGGACTCGAGCAGCGGCGTTCTGAATCAGCTGCAGCTTCCTAATAGATTTTTTAGTGAGACCTGTGAAGACACCATTGCAGTAGTCGAGTCTACTGAAGATAAAAGCATGGACAAGTTTTTTCAAATCCTGCTGTGACATTAGTCTTTTAATCCTATATATATTCTTTAGGTGATAGTAGGCTGATTTAGTAACAGTTTTAATGTGACTGTTGAAACTCAGGTCAGAGTCCATGACTACACCTAGATTTCTGGCTTTATCTGTTGTTTTGAACATTGCACACTGAAGCTCAGTGCTAACTTTTATACGTTCTGACTTGGCTCCAAAAACCATTACCTCAGTTTTATCTTTGTTTAATTGGAGAAAGTTCTGACACATCCAGTCATTGATTTGTTCAATGCACTTACTCAGTGTTTGAATTGGAGCATAGTCTCCTGGTGAAATGGTTATGTAAATGTGTGTGTCATCTGCATAGCTATGGTAACTTATTTTGTTGTTTTTCATTATCTGAGCCAGTGGTAGCATGTAGATGTTAAAGAGAAGAGGCTCCAAGATTCAGATCACCTCTCTCCTCAGATTCTGGTGAACTTGTATCGCTGCACCATTGAGAGCATCCTGACCAGCTGTATCACAGCCTGGTATGGGAACTGCACAATGCTCAACAGGAAGGCATTGCAGAGGGTGATGAAAATCGCCCAACGCATCATCGGTGTCCCACTCCCTGCCATCGAGGACATCCAGGGAATACGGTGTTTGCAGAGGGCGCACAACATCTTTAAAGACACCTCTCATCCTGCAAACTATCTGTTTGTCCTCCTACCCTCTGGGAGGCGCCTCAGGAGCCTCCGGTCCAAGACCAGCAGGTTCAGCTTCTTCCCCAGGGCTGTTACCCTGCTGAACTCTGCTCCCTGATAGACTCAAGCCCATACCCACCTGTTTATATATTTTACTGTCAATGCCGTTTACACTGTATATATGCATCTGTTTATAGCCTATTTATAATTATTCTATTTAAAATAATTCCATTTATAATTATTCTTATTATGCAGACTCCTGCACTGCTATTTTGCACTTCTGGTCAGATGCCTAACTCACATTTCGTCACTAGCACATGTACTATGTAATGACAATAAAGTTGAATCTGAATCTGAATGTTCTGGTCAACAGTGTCAAACGCAGCACTGAGATCTAATAATACTAACACTGAAGTTCTGCCACTGTCTGTGTTTAAGTGGATGTCATTAAAGACCTTTACAAGAGCAGTCTCAGTGCTGTGGTTTGGACGAAAGCCTGACTGGAACACATCGAAACAGTTATTTAAAAGCATGAAATTACTCAACTGTTGAAAAACAACTTTTTCAATGATTTTACCTAGAAATGGCAGGTTTGATATGGGCCTGTAATTGTTCATTACTGAAGCATCTAGATTATTCTTTTTTAAGAGCGGTTTAATGACTGCAGTTTTCAGGGCCTGTGGAAAAATACCTGAGTGAAGAGATTTGTTTACTATATGAAGTAGATCTGAGGCCATGCAAGGCAAAACATCTTTGAAAAATCCTGTTGGAATAATATCAAGGCAGCAGGAGGAGGATTTCAGAAGTTGTATATGTCCTCTAGGTTTTTATCATTAATCTGATGGAATTGTGTCATGGTGTTTGAATTGATATTAGGTGGACACACAGACATTTTTGTCAGTCCTTTCCGTTTTCCTTGATAATAAAAAAAGCTTATTATAGAAATACTGCAGCTGCAGCATATTACATTTTCCATTATTGCAAGAGACGTGTCCTCCCTAAGCACATATTTTTGTTTTCCTGCATTCAGAAACATTTAATTATTGTGCAACACCCATGTATGACATTTTAACAAAAAAACTGGTCCTGACAACAATGTATACAAAGCTATCTCATTAAAGGTCACCTATTTTGCAAAATCCACTTGTTCATGTCTTTTATACATAAACCTGTGTCCCCTCTGTGTAAAGAGATTCTGAACGTTTCAGGAAAAAAGACCCCCTCCCTTTTTGTCCTGATCCATTTATATAAAAACCTGTCTAAAAATGAGCTGATCAGATTTTGGCCACTTGTCATAACGATTTATTTGGCTTGTGTAACCATTAGCCAATAACCAACCAAGGTAACCGATATTTCAGGAAAACCTATTGTGTTAAAATCCTATAAAGCGAACAAAATATAACATTGTGTTACTGCGTCCGGGGCCGGCCCTTCCCACTGGCGAACTAGGCGGTCGCCTAGGGCGCCAGATCTGGAGAGGCGCTGCGCTGCACAATTTAAAAAAAAATGTTTTTTTTTATTCTGCCTAATTGTATGCCCTTGATGTAATACGTTTACATTAATAATTGAATAAAGTAAACACCCTTTGCACCCCGGGCCGGCGGAAACATTTTGCATTTGCCCTGTAGGCCTACGATGGGCGTTGTAAGTAACTGTAAGTGATGAAAGGGGGGGGATGGTCGCTTATCTGGCACCCACGGGCCGCGGCTCACAGCCAAAGTGACGCGGCAGCTCCAGCTGAAAGTGTCTGAGATTGCAACGATGCAACAGCAAGAGGCAAACAATTAGCATTATGAAAAGGTCCAAGCCTTCAGGGACAACGGGAAGGAAACGGAAAAACGAACAGGAGGAATCGAAAGTCAAAGACAGAGGTACGTCGGTTTGTGTAAAAAAGAAAAAAGTCAGTATGTACTGTACCGTTAGACATTTGATTTTAAGCTAGCTAGCTAGCTAAGGAGGTAGCCTGAGGTAGCTTTGATGCCATGCTAGCCGCGAGCCTCTGATACAGAATGATAAATACAAATGATTTAAAGTTTTTATTTATGTTATTATTCTTATATAATCTTTTTGTAAATAATATACTACTTTTTTATTGTGATAGCTGTACATTGATCCTCCAATAGTGTTTAATTTGTCAGATAGTTTATTTTCACGGTCAACTTGTGTGTATATAAATATATATATTTATATTTCTGTTTATTTTCTATTATATTTTAGAATTTGTTTATTTTCTGCTCTTTTTAATGTCTAATTATTGTGCAATGCTTTGTTTGATATGCTTCTGTAACGAAATAATGTGAATGTTAGCCAGAAGAAAGCTATCTGGATAACTGCTCCTTTGTATAAAGTGAGGCTGACCAACCAATATGGGCATGTAATAATAATAATAATCCTTATATTTATTATAGCGCTTTATCAAAGACTCTCAAAGCGCTTTACAAATACACATGACACATACAGATCATACATGTAATGGTCATCTACTGTGGACAATACCCACAGGAGCAAATTCGGGTGAAGTGTCTTGCCCAAGGACACAACGGCCTGACGCAGTGCATGTGCATTACATTACATGTCGGACCACTATTGCGGTAAGCATGTTGTAACTTCCGGTTGTTGTCATCTCCGGGTATCCCGTGTGCCTGTTCTGTTGCTGATAGCTTATTATCTTAACTTAATCGATCGTTTTAAAACTCTTGATCACGGCAACTGCCTGACGTTGTAATCACACGTTACTATAACTTAAGCACTCACAACTCTCCTTCTCTTTGCGACTGTAACTCCACAGTTGCCTACACTCTTTTCGGGTTTGCTAACGGTAGCTACTTTAGCTTGATAGCTAGCCATGGCTCTTTCCCCACCCTCGGGTGCTATTTCCTGCTCTAACTGTCTCATGTTTGGTTACTTCCCTACCTCCTTTACTGGTACCGGTACATGTGTTAAATGTAGTATAGTTGTTAGGTTGGAGGCGGGAATCATAGCCATAGAAGCCCGGCTCCGCATCTTAGAAAGAACTCAGCTACAGTAAAGCCCATGTTAGCCGGTGCGGACCGGCAAAAGGTAGCTCCTATTAGCCGTCCCCCGGCAACTCCCGAGCAGCAGGGAGACTGGGTGACTGTTCAGAAGGGGCATAACGCGAAACCCGCAGGTCCCCACCAACCCGTTCACGTATCTAACAGATATTCCCCACTCAGCGAGACACCCGCTGAGAAGCCAACTCTGGTTATTGGTAGCTCTATTATGAGACACGTGAAATTAGAGACCGAAGCCTCCACAGTCACATGCATTCCGGGGGCCAGAGCGGGCGACGTTGAGGCGCATCTTAAACTGCTGGCTAAAATAAACGTAAATACAGTAGGATTGTTATTCACGTCGGTGGTAATGATGTTCGTATACGCCGATCAGAATGCACCAAACTTAATGTGGAGTCGGTGTGTAGTTATGCTAAAACAATGTCGGACACCGTAATCTTCTCTGGTCCCCTCCCCAATCTGATCAATGATGACATGTATAGCCGCATGTCATCATTTCAGCTCTGGTTGTCTTGGTGGTGCCCAGCAAACAATGTGGGCTTCGTAAATAATTGGACAGCCTTCTGGGGAAAACCTGGTCTGATTAAGAGAGACGGCATTCATCCTACTTTGGAAGGTGCCGATCTCATTTCGGCAAACATTTCAGGGCTTTGTGGACTTAATCCATGACAAACTGGAGTTGAGACCAGGAGGCGGAGTCGCAGTCTTACACGCTTCTCTGCGCTCTCTCCTAGGCAGTCATCCATAGGAATCCCGAACCCAATAAAATACCCAATATTAGCGGTGTGTGTGTCTGCCCAAGGACAAGTCAAGGTAAAACCTAATAGAGGTGTCATACATAATAACCTAATCAAAGTAAATGTAACAACTACTACAGTGCAACAAAACAGGAAGATTAAATGTGGTCTCTTAAACATAAGATCTCTAGCATCTAAAGCAATATTGGTAAATGATTTAATATCAGATTATAATATTGATATATGCTGTCTCACTGAAACTTGGTTGAGACATGAAGAATATGTCAGCATAAATGAGGCCACTCCACCCAGCCATATCAATACTCATATTGCCCGAGGCACGGGCCGAGGAGGTGGAGTTGCAGCCATCTTTGACTCAAGTTTACTTATCAATACTAAACCAAAATTAAATTATACCTCCTTTGAAAGTCTCGTTTTTAGTCTTACGCATCCGACCTGGAAAACTTTGCAGCCAATCTTATTTGTTACAGTGTACCGTGCACCAGGTCCTTATTCAGAATTCTTATCTGAATTCTCTGAGTTTTTATCAACTTTGGTTCTTAAAACAGATAAAGTAATTATCGTAGGTGACTTTAATATTCATGTTGACGATGATAAAAATAGCCTTACTGTTGCATTTAACTCTATATTAGATTCTGTTGGTTTTTGTCAGAGTGTAAATAAACCAACCCACTGCTATAATCACACTCTCGACCTTGTTCTGACTTATGGTATTGAAATTGAGCAACTATTAGTCGAACCGCATAATCCTGCTTTATCCGACCATTTCTTAGTAACATTTGAAGTACTGTTACGAGACTACAAAGCATTAGTCAAAAGCTCCTGCAGCAGAAACCTATCTGTTAGTGCTATAGCCAAATTTAAGGAAGAGATTCCACCAATACTTAACTCGATAGCATGTCTGCATGTAAGGGAGGAAACTTATACAAAATGTACACCACCCCAAATTGATCATGTTGTTGATAGTGCTACAGATGCGCTGCGAATAAAATTAGACTCTGTTGCTCCTTTGAAAAAGAAGAAAATAAAACAACATAGACTAGCTCCATGGCATAATGCCGAAACCCGCAAAATAAAGCAAAAGTCGAGACAACTTGAAAGGATATGGCGTTCTACTAAACTTGAAGAATCTCGTTTAATTTGGCATATTACTCTCAATGAATATAAGAAAGCACTGCGTAAAGCGAGAGCAGCCTACTACTCTTCATTAATAGATGAGAATAAGAATAATGCAAGATTTCTTTTCAGCACTGTAGCCAGGCTGACAGAAAGCCACAGCTCGATTGAGCCTTCTATTCCCATAGCACTCAGTAGTAATGATTTTATGTGCTTTTTTAACGATAAAATTGTTACTCTTAGAAACAAAATTAATGACCTCTTGCCTTTGACCAGTATAGTGTTATCAACAGCTCCCGGAAACGTAAGTTCTAATATTACACTAGATAGTAAACTAGAATGCTTTTCAGCCATAAACCTTGAACAATTAAATTCAATGATTCTCTCTTCTAAACCATCAACGTGCATGTTAGACCCAATTCCAACTAAGCTGTTGAAGGAAGTTTTTCCATTAATTAGCACTTATTTATTAAATATTATGAATATGTCTTTATTATCAGGCTATGTTCCACAATCATTCAAAGTAGCAGTGATAAAACCGCTTCTTAAAAAGCACAACCTCGATCCAGAGGTTTTAGCCAACTATAGACCTATTTCTAATCTTCCGTTCCTCTCAAAAATTCTTGAGAAAGCGGTCGCAAAACAGTTGTGTGATTACTTAAAAAAACAATGATTTATTTGAAGCTTTTCAGTCTGGCTTTAGAACACATCATAGCACAGAGACAGCTCTGGTTAAAGTCACAAATGACATTCTAATAGCCTCTGACAAGGGACGTGTCTCTATTCTTGTTTTGCTCGATCTCAGTGCTGCATTTGATACTATCGACCATGATATCTTATTGCAAAGACTAGAGCACTTAGTTGGCATACAGGGAACTGCTTTAGACTGGTTTAGGTCCTATCTATCTGAACGCTCTCAGTTTGTACGTGTCAATGATGAATCTTCCACGCAAACCAAAGTTAGCCATGGAGTGCCACAGGGCTCAGTGCTCGGACCTATTTTGTTCACATTATATATGCTTCCGTTAGGCAATATTATAAGGAATCATTCTGTAAACTTTCATTGTTATGCGGATGATACTCAACTATATTTATCAATCAAGCCTGATGAAATTAATCATCTAAATAAAATTCAAGACTGCCTTAAGGACTTAAAAACGTGGATGACCTTAAACTTTTTGATGTTAAACACGACCAAAACTGAAGTTATTGTACTTGGCCCGAAGAATCTACGAAACAAATTATCTAAGGATATACTAACTATGGATGGCATTAATTTGGCCTCCAGTGAGACTGTAAGGAATCTTGGTGTTATATTTGATCAGGATTTATCCTTTAACGCCCACATAAAATCAATTTCAAGGACCGCCTACTTCCATCTACGTAACATTGCAAAAATCAGGCATATCTTGCCTCAAAACGATGCAGAGAAACTAGTCCATGCATTTGTTACTTCAAGGCTGGATTATTGTAACTCTTTATTATCAGGGTGTACCAAGAGGTCAGTCAAGTCGCTTCAGCTGATTCAAAATGCTGCGGCTCGTGTACTAACCAGAGTTAGGAAAAGGGACCACATTACTCCTGTTCTGGCTGCCTTACACTGGCTCCCTATAGAACACAGGATAGAATTTAAAATTCTTCTTCTCGCCTACAAAGCCCTTAATGGGCAGGCGCCATCTTACCTTAAAGAACTCATTATACCCTACTGTCCTACTAGGGCATTGCGTTCCAAGAATGCAGGGTTGTTGGTTGTTCCTAGAGTCTCTAAAAGTACAATGGGAGCCAGAGCCTTTTCTTATCAAGCTCCACATTTGTGGAATCAGCTTCCAGTTTGTGTTCGGGCGGCAGACACCCTATCCGTTTTTAAGAGTGCGCTTAAGACCTTCCTTTTTGATAAAGCTTATAGTTAGGGCTGATTAGATTCAGCCCCTAGTTTTGCTGATATAGGCTTAGTTTGTCGGGGGACATTTTACTTCTTCCTTCTCTCTGTCTATACCTGTGTACTCTCATGTTCCGATTAACCCAGCTTCCCCAAATGTCTTTCTTTTTGGTGTCTATATACGCCGGGATCCGGAGTCATGGATGATCCTGCGCTCCTCTGTCCTGGATCGCGAGCCCTGGATCTTGAGTCGTGGCTGTGGTCCTGGATCATAGGTCCTGGATGGATATCCTCGTGGATTCATCTTACTATTATACACACATGCATTTCCAAACATTTGGACTACCTATGTTGCAAATGTATTATCTTTTCAATTTACACACGGCATCTATTGCACGTCTGTCCGTCCTGGGAGAGGGATCCCTCCTCTGTTGCTCTCCCTGAGGTTTCTCCCATTTTTCCCTTTAAACTGTGGGTTTTCTCCGGAAGTTTTTCCTTGTACGATGTGAGGGTCTAAGGACAGAGGGTGTCGTATTGTCATACTGATATTTTGTACAAACTGTAAAGTCCACTGAGACAAATGTAACATTTGTGATATTGGGCTATATAAATAAACATTGATTGATTGATTGATTGATTGATGTCATTTGTTAGACGCTTTTATCCAAAGCGACTTACATACATTCAGTACTGTGGACAATCCCCACAGGAGCAATTTGGGGTGAAGTGTCTCAGGGACACAACGACATGCTGACTGCAGTGGGACTCGAACTTGCTACCCCCTGATTCAAAGTCCAGACCTAACTTTTATATAGGCCAGTTGTGAACTTGCATACAGCTGAGGCAGATTGCAGCAGTTATTTTTGCCTGACTGTATATACATGTTTTTGCTTGTAATGTGCTAATATCTACCCTATAATTTTCCAGCTGCACTTGAGAAATACCTCAAAAAGCCCCCAGTTGCTGGAGAAGGAACATCTGATCTCCCATGTACATCACACTCTGAAGAATGTAAGTTTTGCCAAACATTTATGGTCTCTGTGTAATCGTTAATACACTACTTCTTTGTCATTATTATTATTGTTATTATTATGATAAATAATGAAAACTGAAGCATGAATAACTTCTTTGCATGTTTGGATTGCCTGCCTGCAGGTGAAGGAATAACGAGCACAGTATGTGAGTCCACCATTGCAGTCCCCTCAGATCCTGCTGACTGCCCAGCACTGAGTGATACAGTGAGAAAAGCCATGTGAACATCACATTGAAATCATGGTCTGATACCAGATGGGAGAGTCGGATCAACAGCATAGAGGCTGTAAGGTATTAGGCTGCAGAAGTCAGAGATGCACTAAAGAGATGAGGGATAAAGCTACAGATGGAGTTGTAAAAATGGAGGCACAATCTTTGGCTGAAGAGGTTGGATCATACCGCTTTGCAATATGCACTGTGGTATGGTATGACATCCTGACCAACATCAAACATGTCAGCAAAATGTTGCAATCAGTGTCAATGCAGCTGGATATTGCTGTTGACCTGCTGAGAAAAACAGAGGTTTCTTTGGTCAGCTACAGAAGCAATGGATTTGCTTCTGCCCAAGCATCTGCCAAAGACATCTGTGGCCAAATGAATGTGGAAGTTGTTCTCAAGCAGAAGAGGCTGAGAACAACCAAGAGACAGTTCTCCTATGAGTCCCCGGAGGAGCAAGTGAGTGATGCACTAAAGAAACTCAAAGTTTCTTTTTTCAATATGGTGGTGGATGTTTCCATTGCATCACTGCAGGAGAGATTCAAGGCCTTAGGTGAAGTAGAGGAAAAGTTTGGGGTGCTACTCAACTTCCCTGACCTGCCAAAGGAAGATCTGACTAAGCAGTGTGGAACACTCAGCAACACCCTGAGCTGGGGTGGACAGTCAGACCTAGATAAGAGGGAACTTGCACTGGAGATGCAGAATTTCCCAGCTTTGCCAAAAGCCAACATGACCACCCTGGAACTTCTGACTTTCCTACAAGAGAAGAAAATGAACGAAGTGTATCCAAATATGTGGGTGGCCCTCAGGATCGCTGTCACTATTCCAGTGACAGTTGCTGCTGGGGAGAGGAGCTTCTCCAAATTGAAGCTCATTAAAACATACCTGAGGTCGTCAATGGCTCAAGAACACCTCAATGGATTAGCTTTAATAAGCATCAATCGCGAGGTTTCGGGGCAAATATCATTTGACGATACAATAAATGAATTTGCAGCAAGGAAGTCCAGACGTGTCCGACTTTAAGGATGTGGACTAATTAAAGGACACAATAACATAGCAGAGACTTGTTGTTCTGATTGCCTGTTTCATTTGATTTATAGTGTGTGTAATGTTGTTCATTATCTTAATTTATTTGCAATAACCTCAGTTGTAAGAGCTCCGTTGGCTATATTTGTGTCCACATTTGCACTTTCTTTTCTTAAAGTTTTAAGAGAAGCTACTTTTGTTTGATGAGTGATTTTCATTTAATAACTACAATATTAATAATAAGGATAACATAAATAAATATGTTACATTTATTGGCTGTGGGTTATTGGTTATGTTCACATACTTATTTGGTTATTAAAATGTAAACCGATCTTTTTCATATGGGTATTTTAGAGTTGTACCTCCTATCAGGTCTCTAGTAATTGTGTGCTCAAAGTGCACCAGATTGAAGCATTTTACTTTAAAATGTTAAAAAAAAATACCCCCGGACCCTAGGGGATGTGACATCCACCCCCAATTAAAACATGTTCATACATTAATGAATACATTTGAAACCTTTATGTATATTACCTATGTCAATACGTTTCTGTTTTTGTAGTGTATTGGTCTTTTGTAGAGATTTTTCATTTATTCTTTATATATTCTATTGTGTATTGCTTGGAGGGGGGGGGGCACCAAATCATAATCTCGCCTAGGGCACCAAAAATGTCTAGGGCCGGCCTTGATATTGAATCAGCTTAGTTTGCCTTTACACATTTAAGCAAATGTACTGATGTATTCTTCATTGTTCTGAATGGTACACACAGCTCCAGTAACATACATAGTTTACAAGCTGGTTGACCATTTCAGTGAATACTATCATGCCTATTTGAATGTGATGTGAAGTTATCAGAGCCGTGTAGGACAGAGAGTGAATACACATACTATACAGAGATGCTGTATGAGAAACCAATGTGAGTTTGGAACATTGAACATTGTAAATGTATTCTAGTAGACCTCAACAATGGAATTATGATCAGTACAAATGGCCATGACATGGGACCTTTAATAACAATGGAGCTCTATGGCACAGAGGAAGCAGATATATCAGGCTAAAAATATGTATTAGTATACATTCACAGTTTTTTTTGTTCGGATTTGTCGATAAAAATAAAAATACAGACTTTCATCAGACTTATCCTTTCATAAATTAAATCCATGAAATGTTATAAGGCTGCAAACATCTAGTATTTCTACTTCCAAATGACCTGCAGATGATTGATTCCTTGGTTAATTGATAAATATCTAGGTAATCAGAACACAGTGCAAATGTACAATATCCTTAAGTACAACAAGAAGTGGTCAGCTGTCTTATTGACTACCCGTTCAAAGACCTAACATATCCAATGCGCTATATAAAGTTAATTATATAAAGCAAAGATAGCAACATGGAAACTAATGTTTAGCGTGTTGCTTTAAAAATAAATCAAACAATTATTTATCTTCCAATGAAATGGTCGATTAATCTAGCAATTGCTTCTGCTCAAAATTATTTTGATTTAAAGTACTTTTATTTTCCTGTTTTAACTGTTAAACTGTGCTAGATAAATACAGTAGATGTAATCATTTGAAACCCTTTTTATGCCAACCTGCAGTGACTGATTGTAGTTAGTAAGCTGTGCTACTGCATCAATCAACATTCGGAAATGTTTAAATAAATAATGGTTTCAACTAAAGACATGCAGTACAGTCAGAATATGCCTAGCCTGATTTTTTATTTAATTAATACGGCCAGGGCCACTAGTAATATATACTGATAGAGGTATCACAGACAAATGTAACCGTTGCATGACCACATGCACTGCTGCAGAGTGACCACACAGCACATATAGTCTATCAAATGCTACACATGTGCTAATCCTGTCAGGCTTAGTGAGCTCAGCCAATGAGATAAGGTCTAGGCCTGGAGGCAGCGGGCCACCATACAGTCCCTGTAATGTTAATCAATTGGTATTATAAAATATACACTATTGGCATTTTAAGATTTATATATAATCATGAGCCAAATAATGCCAGAATGGATAGCCTTTTAGTTTGTCTATAATATTTCCTATCATTATTGCTGACTCAAAGCATTACAATTCACCAATGAAATGTCATTCATTAGAATCTGAATTAATTCCTTTATTAGTCCAACAAAGGGGAAACTTACATTGTCATAGCAATAACAATAATGATAGAGACAAAAATAAACAAGTATTAAGTAAAGTGGCAAGCACTCGTGTAAAATAAAAATATTAGTGATAACAAATCCAAAGTATAAAAAGGTAAGTAACATTATAAACATTTAAAAAGTGAAACAAAATAATGAAGTAGCTGCAGCGTGATGGTAATAAATACTATATTTACTAGTATATAAGTATATATTGCCCAGTGTTAAATTGCATTATTGTTGTTACAGGTGGAAGTTTTATGTGTATAAAAAGTGTATATATTGCACAACAGATGTGTTGCTGTGTGTGTGGGGGTCTACCAGGGGTCATGGTGGTCTTACTCCTGCAGGAAGGATGGAGTGCAGCAGCCTATCGCTGAAGGAGCTGCACAGTGTGGACCTGGAGGGGGGAGGGGGACATGTTGCCCAACAAGGATGACAGCTTAGCCATCACTCTCCGGTACCCCACAGTGTCCAGAGGACTCCCCAGGACAGGGATGGCCTTCTTAACCATCAGTGCAGTCTCTTCCTGTCAGCAGCTGGATTCTGTTATGCCCCAGCAGTCATAAAAGGTCTGTAGCCCAGCACTCCAAAAGACCTCCGTCTCCTCAGCAGATGCAGTCTGTTCTGTCCTTTCTCTAGATAAAGAACAGAGTTATAACCCTAACCCCACCACCAGCTCCTTATGGCGCGTTTCCACTGCAGGCCTCGTTCGGCCTCGCTCGGTTTGGTTAGGCCTTATTAGGCCCGGCTCACTTTAATGCTGCGTTTCCATTACAGTTTAGGAACTGGGGCAGTTACTATAGTAACGCAGTGTAGGCGGAGCCGTGACGTCATCTTCAATGAGAGCCCCAGAAAAACAACACAGCCGTTAGCTCTTAGCACTCAGAGCTCACAGCTCTTCATATCTGTTCAGAAACTTGACAAAAGTTAAACAAGTACAAACCACAGACTGCCTGTGTCATGGCGAATACAGTCGCTGGTTTATTTATGTCTGTATAGGCCGTTGTTGTGAGTGTGGACGGTCGGAGCATATATAACGTTAGCTTAGCCAAGCTACATTTAGAAAACACGCATTTTAAAAGGATTTTTCGCCTGCCGTCTGTCTGCAGACTTGTCAAAGCATTAATTCATGGTTTTTACTAACCGGTATCAGTATGTTGTTACTTCGGCATCATTTTGAAACGTGTATTACAATTAATTCTCGGTCAAATATGTTCATCTGGTTCAGTGCTTGAATTGGAATGAAAAAGGTGCCAGTACTCTAAAATCAGCAACTTTTTCAAGTCAATTTTATATATACAGCCCACAAACAAGAATTTGGCTACTATAATGCTGGTGGGTTTGTCTCTTTACTACTGTATATTTTAGAAAGGTTCACTGTACTTAACATTTTTTATGATAGGCAGCGGATATGGCTAAAGCTCAGTAAGGTCAATATTAACTGAAAATATAGCAATCAAAGTCTAGATCTTCTGCTGAAGACACATGAAGCAGAGACCTTTCAGGTGAGAGCCCCTCTGGTGGTGTTCAACATTAATGACAAGGAAACAAAGCTCTGGTCAGAAGCATTTTTTATAAAAAGCTTTAACAAAATTAACTATTTCTGTACATTTTGAATGCAATCTAACTTTCCAACTCAGAAAACGAAAAAGTGCCAAAAGTCTTCTCACATGGCTGAGCTGCTTTGCAATATACTTCACCACTGAAGAATACAAATATGTATAAAGTAAACTATGATGCAATCTAACTTTCCAACTCAGAAAAATGATAAAGAGCATGAACAAAGAACATGTAAAAACAAATGCAAAATTTGCACAATCTAAAATGAGAAACTGTAACTGCAAGTAACAAAGTCTGAGCCATGGTAAAGAGTTACATTGAACACCAAGCTGATCAGATAACTCCCTGGTTGGTCTGAAGTCCTTCTATCTCCAGGATCTGTACAAATCGGCACATTATGCCAAAAGTCTTCTCACTGGGTGAGCTGCTTTGCAATATACTTCACATTGTTAGAAAAGGCTCCAGAAGGCCTTGGGGACATCAGTATCAGGGGCTGGAGCTGGACAGGCTCTTTCATCAGCACTTCTCCTTCCCTTTGCCAGCCAGGACCTCACATACTGTTCCGGATTGAACTGTCCTAGTGATGGTCCATTACATTTAATGAAAACCAGGCTGGACAGTCGGCTGACAGAGAGAGCATTCCTTTTTGCAGTAAGGATATCGTTCATGCAGCTGAATGCCCGCTCACACTCACTAGTGGAGACAGCGATGGTTCGGACTGCTTTCAGTAGAGGCTCCATGGCAGCAGGTGTACGGGATGCCCTGGTTTCCTTGTATTCGCGAAAGCCCTGAACAGTCTCTCTTCTGTCCACTTTCAGCACTTCGCACAAACGTAGCACCTCTACGTCCCCATACTGTACGTCTAACTCCTCTTCAGGCCAACTTCCAGGATGGGTAACTTTCATGTCCTGGATTAGCTGATTGTCCCGGGCCTCCCGGCCATGTAATGGGATTTCTCTTGTGCTGACATGAGAGGAGGTTGTGGAAGTCATTCTGTGTCTCAGATTCTCTACCATACTGCGGAAAAACTGACCTGCATGAATCTGTACAAGCCTGCCATTCTCATGCAGGGCAACACCCTTGAAGGACTTCTCAGCTAGAGCTGTATGAACTGTAGTCATGTGTGGGCCAGGCATGGTGACCATGGATTCAAAACTCGTATTTCTCGAGTTAAGAGCCTATCTGCTGTAGGCAGTGTCATCTCTCTTTTTTGGAGTTGCCGAGAGAGGTCGCTGAGCTCTGTGAGCGCATCGTACATCAGTCCCAGATTGCTGACAAACGTTGCAGATGTGAGCACATCATCCAGGCCCTTGTACTTTGCTCTGTCTCTGGAATCCCTGCTCGTGTCGTTTGCAGCATTTGTGAAGTGATCATGAAGCACTCGGTAGTTTTCCCAGACTGCTCTGACGCTCCTTTCACTTGAAGCCACCCAGCGGATGGACAAAACACGCCCTATCACCAGGAGACGCTGTCCGACTGCTTGCGCACACTGCGCTAACTGCCTCTGATTTTTGGGGGAGGCATGGAACAAGGAATAGAGTTTGTCAAAAAAGATCTGGAAATGATTGAGCCCTGAGACCTCCTTGACCACATCCCCAACTGCCAGCTCTAGACGATGATTGGAGCAGTGCCACACAAACAGGCTTGGGAATTTACTACACAACTGGGTAGCAACGCCTGTTCTCTTCCCTAGCATGACTGAAGCCCCATCACATGCAAAAGAAACGAAACACTGACCTAAAAAGTCCTCGTTAAAATCTCTTCCAAGACACTCCATTAACGCCTTTGTGATGTCATCAGCCGTTGTTCCATCCAACTCGATCAGCTCCCAAAAAAACGTTTCGGGCTCAGCATCAGCTAATGCTGAGCGTAGACACACAACAAGCACCGTTTTACCACTAATAGTGGTAGATTCATCGACCAAAACACAGAGTTTTCTTTGGTTTTCTGTAATGTCTTTTGCCATTTTTTTCTTCAGCTCATGAGCTATGTGGTCGATGATTTCGCCACAGGTTTTATTGGAGTGCAAAACCCTGCCCACGTTCAGCCCATTCAGTTTCTGTACATTCAAATCAATTGGCATGTCTGTGAATGGCCGGCTATGTTTGCCAATTTTATATGCCGTTCGAAAAACTCTGATAGTGGTGTCTAATTCAGATTTATGCATAGACTGCACTTGATGTTGAATAGTTTCACGTGAAGCAGATGTAAGGATGTCAGCAGCTTTTACATGGGCTTGTGATTCTTTATGTTCTTTGATTTTTTTTCTCAGGCTAGCTTGTTGTTTGCCCTTGTCAACACCGAAATGAGACACTGCACACTCACCCCATTCAGTTGACAGTTTCAGTCCTTGTCCAGTGTGTATTCCCAAAGATTTGACATCTCTGCATATCCGACATCCTAGCTTCTTATCTTTAAGAAGGAGCCATGCATTGGTCTTGCAAAAATATTGCACCTGGTCCGTTGTCCAGCAGTCAGGTGCATCGCTTTGCCCGGTGTTGGTGGTGGCAGTTGCGCCAGCAGCAGCTAACGTTAGAGGCTCTGGAGGAGGCGGCGGAGCTAGTGCTAATGCTAATGCACTAGAACTTAGAGCAGGAGGATCAACCAAAGAAAGCTCCCCATCAGACACAATTTCCAACACAGGCACAGCATTCTCTGTATTTGAAGTTTCTTCCGGCGACAACCGCTGTCTTTTTGCACTTTTATTAATCCACGCTAACATTTTAGAAATGCTAATTTGTGACGTGACTTGATTTCCTTCTCTCGGGGGCGTGCCTGCTCTGTTCTATCACTCTACATAGCTACCCACTGGGTGGGAGTTGCACTGCATAAACACAACACACGTGCATCTAGGTATGTAAATTGTAAAGCATTAAAACGTGGTTTTACTAACAGTTTTCAGTATGTTGTTACTTCGGCATTATTATTATTATTATTTTGAAACGTGTATTACTATTAAATCACGGTCAAATAGGTTAATTTTGACATAGTCGTTTCCACCACAGTATTTACATGGAGAAGATAAGCCCCGCCCCCTCTCCAGCACGTTCTGTTTGAATGACAGGAGTAAACAGCTGACAGCCGCTGTGAAACTCCAGCGGTTAGAGCGATGAGAATGTCCGTTCGGCACCTCATGACGCATCTACTGAGTACCGGGCGGCTATATATATATATATATGGATGTATAATAAGAACGGCGGGAGAGTGTTGAGTACTGGCACGGTGCATGAGTACCGGAGTACCGCCAGCATGCCGGTACTGAGCAAGAAGTGCCGGTACTCCATGGGTCAGAACCAGAAGTGCCGGTACTGCGTACCGGTGAGTACCGGCCCAATTCCAGCACTGATCTTGTTGTAGTTGTAGCCCCCTTGCCAGCGATTCTCTCTCCAGTTTAGCATACTCAGCCCGACTCAGCCTGGTTGTTCCTGGCCCTAGAACCACGATTTAGTCGGGCCAGAAAAAAGGTGAAAAAGTAGCCCCGGGCCAAAACTAGGCCAAGTGGAAACGCAACCAAAAACGGGCCCCGCACGGCTCTGCACGCTTAAAGCGAGCTACCCGCTGCAGTGGAAACGCTCCATTAGTCTCCCCTCTGTGAGCTGCGGTTCCTCTGGCAGCAGAGGGTGAGGTCCTGAGTCAGTTCTCTGTACTCCCCATCTGAGATGAGGCCGACCATAGCAGAGTAATCCGAGGACCATCTGCAGGCGACAGTTTGCCATGTTGTGGGGGTAGTCTGCAGATAGAGGGTGAAAAGAAACAGTGTCAGAACCGTTTCCTGTGGGGCCCCATACTGCAGACAATCTTAGGTCCGAAGTGAGGTGGAGATCCACTCCGAGAGCTCCAAGAGCTGCAGCTTGCCTCCCATGAGCAGGGCTGGGTGGTGTTGAAGGCAGAACATGATCCTCACAGAGCCACCAGCCTTCTCCAGGTGGGAGAGGGACCTCTGCAGCAGGGAGAGGACAGCGTCATACTCCCCAAAGTCAGGTTGATAAGCGAAGTGCAGCGCGCCATCGATGGCTTCACAGGGCGCTGAAGCCTGCCCAGGACCAGCCTCTCCAGGGTCTTCATCAGCTGTGTAAGTATGGAAGGTAACAAGGCCATGTCTAGTCAGTGGGGACAATGGGGGATCGACAGGGGGGGAATAGGACATATTTCATTCTTACATTTTTGTTGTATTCAAAGGTAGGACTAACATTGCTGACTATTAATGAAACAAATAAGAAGCCTCAGAGAAGAGTAGTAATATTCATACCCCTTTCGTCACATTAGTATGCATAACAAGTGACAGGTGGGCCCGCCCCCAATTATGCTAATTAGCTAAGTCCCGTCTCCCCTTTGTTCGAGGTGTGATATCACAAGTAGGTGTGAGATCCTTCGATAGGAGGAGTGATGTGTGTGAAATGCCCCCACTGTAGTAGCACCTTATGGTGTCTAATCAAAAAGGTTGTGTGTGTGTGACTGTCTTCCCTAACCCCTGCTGTGGACCGGGGCTACATCAAATCTTATTTTAGCCCCTAAAGAAAAGCCCCCCATAAACATAATAATTAAAAAATAGTATTGATGTATGTTACCACTTTCCTTTTTCATCAGACAGCCCTTTCTAACGGGAATCTAAGCTAAAATCTTCTATCGTTTCAAAGCCTCCTTCCTTCTGTGGTGATGCATGTATAGACGGCGTGTGTGATATGTCTACCCCCCCCCCCCCCCCCCCCTACCACCAGGTCCGGACTGGCCATCGGGAGGCTGGCATAATATGATCTGGCCTGCTGCTGAAATGGCCTGTAATAAACACACAAGACTAAAATAATACGTGTTTAATTCTGTCCAGATGCAGTGACTGCAGGCCAAATCCATGAATGCGGCCGGCAGGTGTCCAAAATAAAGTTGCACCGGTATGAGGCGCAGTGAGAACCACGCACCTGTCAGACTAGCGATTGGGCACCTTTACATTTCAGGAGAATAATGAAGATGTGACTGTGACGGGGTTCAATTCGTCCATTCGATACATGGCTTAGTCGGTTGTTTAAGCTCCAAAAAAAACGTTATTTATATCAGCAACAAACAAAAAAAATAGCGAACCATCACAAGTTACAACAAAATAAAATCCACAAACAGGCCGTCCATCACTCATTAGAGTAAACATGCTCTGGGTTGCCTTCTCTGCAACCAACTCCCAAACATGTCCCAACTGTTGCCTTCATCATTGCAACATTCTTCCGAGTGACACAGTCCGAAAAAATACAAGGAACCAACACCGTCCCTTTTAACCCCATAGCCCCTCCCACAGGCTCACCGTCAACAGGTGACACAATCAACTCAAAACCACATTTCAACAAAAGAATCCGACCCAAACATAAACAAGTTAACCACCTCTTAACATAATCATTCCCCATAATTAAACAAACGTAAAATAAATAAGAAATTGCATGGTTCATTTGACGGAAGAGAGCAGGAAATATTTGGTGTGTGTGTGGTGTGTGTCGGCTGTCAGTGGCGGAGTCAGTCACTCTGTGACCCGCTCCGTCACATTATCCTCTCCCTCCCCAAGGTTGGCGATGTGCGGCAACCTGGAAAAGCAAACAGCCACCTCCACGCTTTGGCAATGCGTCCCAAACCGCAACAAACAGTTTGCATGTCCTCACCGCACTGGCACTGTGGAATCTCCGCACCGCACAGTGCCTCCACCCAGGCGCCGGCCGACCAGGCCGGCCATCGGAGTCTGACCGAAGATACGGATCACCAACCGAAACAGAAGTCCGTAGGTTCCGAAGCTCCGCCAACAGGAACCCCTCTCGCCCTGGTCCACTGGCCGAGGCCGCAGGAGCCGCTGGGCCCACCCAGGACCCGTCCTCATCCTCGTTCTCCGTCTCCCATGCCCGCTCCGACCCGGCAGCCGCGCTCTCCTCCTGCTGCTGACGCCGGGATCGTAGTCCCGTTCGCCGCTCCGCAACGCCGCCCAGCTTCCTCCGACTAGCCATCCCACTTCTGACACCATATGTGACGGGGTTCAATTCGTCCATTCGATACATGGCTTAGTCGGTTGTTTAAGCTCCAAAAAAACGTTATTTATATCAGCAACAAAAAAAACAAAATAACGAAGCCGGAACAAGTTACAACAAAATAAAATCCACAAACAGGCCGTCCATCACTCATTAGAGTAAACATGCTCTGGGTTGCCTTCTCTGCAACCAACTCCCAAACATGTCCCAACTGTTGCCTTCATCATTGCAACATTCTTCCGAGTGACACAGTCCGAAAAAATACAAGGAACACCGTCCCTTTTGACCCCATAGCCCCTCCCACAGGCTCACCGTCAACAGGTTACACAATCAACTCAAAACCACATTTCAACAAAAGAATCCGACCCAAACATAAACAGGTTAACCACCTCTTAACATAATCATTCCCCATAATTAAACAAACGTAAAATAAATAAGAAATTGCATGGTTCATTTGACGGAAGAGAGCAGGAAATGTTTGGTGTGTGTGTGTGTGTGTGTGTGTGTGTGTGTCGGCTGTCAGTGGCGGAGTCAGTCACTCTGTGACCCGCTCGGTCACAGTGACGTTTCTCACGAGACCAGCGGGCGCGCTGCCGTTTGAATTAGTGTGGACTGGACCGACTGAACTGACGCCGATGGCAAGCTTAATTATTGTAGAAGGATGGACCCCCATCCTGCGAAAAAAATGAGGAAAGGTGGTGCAGAGAGGGAAAGGGAGAAAAAGAAAAAAGCCAGCGAGGAGGAGGCAGCTAAATGTGCTAAAATCACAGATTTATTCAGAACCCCCCGTATGGTACAGAATGACGAAGCCGAAAGTAAGTTAGCCAACATTATGAGCAACATTTCTTTCTATATTGTAGCCTGATGTGCACATCGACTGACTGTCAACAAAACAGTTTCTCAGTCCAATGTCATGTTAGTGGCAGACCCTGTGTGACTGAGACTGTGAGGCTACAAAAAACCCAAACATGTCCTTAATGTTACTCAAGGCAAATATATAGGCTAATATAACCGTTAGAGTGCAGCTAACTGGGGCTACATACCCAATACTGTGAGTGAATAACTGTGCAACAAAGGGGGAGACAATAAGTATGTTATTAGGCCATGCAAATACAGGGTCAACTAACTTGAACTAAGTGATAAAAATAAGTGTTGTATAATTAACTATAGTACTGGATCTCCTTCAAAACCACCAACATTGGCATTGGCCTACGTGAAGTAAACTTGAATAGGCCATTATACAGTTATAATGTACTCTGACACGTGTGTCAATTGAAAATAAGTTGTGCTCCTCGTTCTTTTTTCCTTTGCAAAGGTGGAGATAATAGCAGTGCCGGTCCTTCACAGGGAGAACCAAGCACCAGCACAGAGGAACTGGCAGGTACAGGGCAAACAGTCCACAGTGGAACATGTTATAGATATTAGTGAGATTTAAACTATGAACAGTTGAAAACAACATAAATGATGACAAAAATATTCCTGAAACATGTTCTTGAACAATGTTATTTCATAAATAGTTGTTAATGTGATTACATGTTCTCCTTATTCAGTAACACTATCAGATGACGCTGATGGTGATGGCCCTGAGGGAGAGATGCAGGCAGAGCTCAGTGCTAGGACAGAACTGGCAGGTACAGAGGAAACTGTTTCAATAGGCTATGACTATGAAAACACTGAACACAACCAAAGGAAATGTAATGACAACAGTATAAGCAAGCTATGTTCATGTTCTCTCAATAAGTTACTGTTACATATAGTTGTTGATACCAGTTTAATCCTTATGCTGGCTCTTATTCAGTACCAGCAGACGCTGAGGAGGTCGAAAGGACAAGTGAAGATTCAGGGTCCAGCAGGGAAATTGCAATTGAGGAGAAAGACAGGGAACTACAGGAAGTTGACACAGAGGCCTTTCGATTATTTTGCTCGCCCTCAGCCAAAAGATTTTTACTTATTTTTTTCTTACCACCCACAACAAACTTCCAAGAAAGCCATTCCTAAAATATTCCACAGCAAGGATGGGACAAATAGGAAATGGTTAACTTACTGTGAATCATCGCACTCTCTGTATTGCTCGCTGTGTCTCATGTTTGCCAGGCCTGCCAGTGACAATGCTTTTGTGAAAGGAGGCATGGAAGCATGTTCACCAGAGAATTGAAGAGCATGAAAGAAGCGGGTTGCATCGAGATAGTGCAAATGCATATTTCCTGAGAGCAAGCAGAGCTGATATCAGTAGCCTACTGAGAGACAAACAAATGTCAGCCCACCGAGAGGAAGTGAGGAAGAAAAGACAAGTTATGGAGCGTGTGGTTAATGTCATAAAATTAATTGGTAAGCGTGGACTCAGCTACAGGGGTGGTAGTCATGAAGCAGCGTATAGCCTTGAAAATGTGGCCTTGAATCATGGGAACTTCTTGGAAATTATTATGCTGCTGAGCAAATATGATACCACCCTTCAAGAACAAGTCAATGACTGCATTAAGAAGAGCAAGAAGATGCATGAGGCTGGAGATGCAGGAAGGGGGTCTTTACTAACTCTGCTCTCAAAGCAAACAGTGAACAAAATCATTGATGTCATCCGTATTGTTGAAAAAATATGAAAAAAGTAATGTTGTGTTAAAATAACATGAAAGAAATCAAAGTAAAGCATCTAAAAAACAAAAGTAATGTTAGTCAAGTCAAGTTATCAAGACTGCATTGTTTCATCGAAACAGTGTTAAAATCACAAACTTGTCTTTTAGAGAAACAGTCTTTAAGAAAAAATCTAATCAGACAATGTACTTCATTTTCTAGTTTTAAGGTTTTACATACCTCAAAGTGTGTCTAAAAGTATCTTGGCAAGAGAAAAAAGCCAAAATCTGCCTAGGCCATTAAAAGAAACCGAATTCCTTACAAATTAATGAATATTTTACCAGGTTATAAAGTTTTGCAACACAAGAAAAGAGAATAAAGCATTGATGTCAACAAAACTGGATTGCTCCATTGAAATAGCGTTAAAATCAAAAGTGCCTTTAAAGAAAATGTATTCAAAGTATTTTATTTTCAAAAATGTTTAAGGTTTTGCATACATAAAAGTGTATCCAAAAAAGTAAGAGACTTACTGTTCCTTTGTGAGAGAATTACACACAAATCTGTTGAGTGTCAGTAAAAAGTGTTAAAATCACAAACTTGCCTTTTAGAGAAAAAATTCTAATCAGACAATGTACTTCATTTTCTAGTTTTAAGGTTTTGCATACCTCAAAGTGTGTCTAAAAGTATCTTGGCAAGAGAAAAAAGCCAAAATCTGCCTAGGCCATTAAAATAAATCGAATTCCTTACAAATTAATGAATATTTTACCAAGTTATAAAGTTTTGCAACACAAGAAAAGAGAATAAAGCATTGATGTCAACAAAACTGGATTGCTCCATTGAAATAGCGTTAAAATCAAAAGTGCCTTTAAAGAAAATGTATTCAGACAAAGTATTTTATTTTCAAAAATGTTTAAGGTTTTGCATACATAAAAGTGTATCCAAAAAGTAAGAGACTTACTGTTCCTTTGTGAGAGAATTACACACAAATCTGTTGAGTGTCAGTAAAAAGTGTTAAAATCACAAACTTGCCTTTTAGAGAAAAAATTCTAATCAGACAATGTACTTCGTTTTCTAGTTTTAAGGTTTTGCATACCTCAAAGTGTGTCTAAAAGTATCTTGGCAAGAGAAAAAAGCCAAAATCTGCCTAGGCCATTAAAATAAATCGAATTCCTTACAAATTAATGAATATTTTACCAGGTTATAAAGTTTTGCAACACAAGAAAAGAGAATAAAGCATTGATGTCAACAAAACTGGATTTCTCCATTGAAATAGCGTTAAAATCAAAAGTGCCTTTAAAGAAAATGTATTCAGACAAAGTATTTTATTTTCAAAAATGTTTAAGGTTTTGCATACATAAAAGTGTATCCAAAAAAGTAAGAGACTTACTGTTCCTTTGTGAGAGAATTACACACAAATCTGTTGAGTGTCAGTAAAAAGTGTTAAAATCACAAACTTGCCTTTTAGAGAAAAAATTCTAATCAGACAATGTACTTCATTTTCTAGTTTTAAGGTTTTGCATACCTCAAAGTGTGTCTAAAAGTATCTTGGCAAGAGAAAAAAGCCAAAATCTGCCTAGGCCCTTAAAAGAAAACAAATTCCTTAGTTGTGTTGGGGGTTAGCATCAGACCTGTTGAAGGGGGGTGTTACAGGGGGACTAGTCTGTCTGGCTCTCTGAGTGAGAGGATCACTGAAGATCAAACTTAGATCAGCACTTGTCGCAGAAGGTAGGCTGTATGTAAACTCCAGAGAGGGGAGGTTTTCACGCTGTATAGATATGTCGTCGTGATGGTACACTGATGGCTGGCTTACGCCGCAAACTTCATCACCTTTTAACAAGAGAGTAAGTATATAAAACGTTATTTTGGATATTTTATACATCAGCAAAAAACATATTTGATTTTAAAAATAAGCTAGATACAAACACATACAGTTTTAAATACATATATACTCACTTTCCACAGGGAATTAATCATATGCGGTTCCACCAAAAGAGTTAATCCTCTCTAATATTCCAATTCTTATTTGGTTCAGACTTTCCTGAACTGAGACACACACAAAAAAGATTTGATTACAAATCTACACCACATTATTTGTACATAGAGGGGTACTTTCCCAAAGCTTCTAAATCATTACGAGCCATAGTGCTGTTACAAAATAAATACAACAGATGCACAGAGGTTGTTTAACACACACCAAGCAACATTAACTAATTACATGATATTATAAAATAAAAAGTACTTACTAGAGTTTTTCAAGATCAGATCCAGGTCAAGAAAACGCAGAGAGGAAGTATGGTGCTGGCTCATTAGCCCTCTCACTCTTCTTAGAATGATCCTGCGCATTTTTAAAGTTGAACTCCTATCCCCTTATATCTATTGTTATTTTAAGCGCTAAAATAACAATAGCGCTTAATTAACACTAATCATTTTAAAAACCTTAAATCTAATTTAGAGAGGACAACTAAAGTGTAAGGTGACTGTTTTAAACTAATTCCACCACTCTGTCTACTGGCATTACAGCAAAAAACAGAGAGATGGCAGGAAGGGGGGAGACAGTCTCCCCCAACTTTACTGACACTGTGTTTTAGAGAGAACAATACAAGTGTAAGGTAACTGTTTTTAAATTCCATCCCCCCTCTCTCTACTGATAAGATGGCAGGAAGGGGGAGGAGGACAGGATCACACAGTCACACACACACACACACACACACACACACACACACACACACCTTCACAGACACTGTGTGAGACTCCATCCCTTTATAAACTAAAGTACTTCAACATTAGTTAACAGTCTCCCCAAAATTTAAAAACCATTATGAATCATAGTGCTAATACACAATAAATACAATATATACACAGAGGTTGTTTAACACACAACATTTAATAATTATATGAAGTACTTACCATAGTTTTTCAGGATCAGATCCAGGTCGGGAAAACAGAGAAGAAATGCCAGGATGGTTCATCATCACCTTTCTCTTGCTGTAGAAATTAGATCTCCTTATAAACCCTTAGCTAGGTCAATGGCTCAAAATATTACAACCAATCGGTCTAATCCTTGCAATGTAGACAGAGACTCCCTCATAGCTAGTAGACTAATTAACACAAATCTAATTTAGATAGGACAATAAAGTTTGTATGGTGACTTTTAATATAGTAGAGAGGTGGGTGGTAGGGGGGGGTAGACATATCACACACGCCGTCTATACATGCATCACCACAGAAGGAAGGAGGCTTTGAAACGATAGAAGATGTTAGCTTAGATTCTCGTTAGAAAGGGCTGTCTGATGAAGAAGGAAAGTGGTAACATACATCAATACTATTTTTTAATTATGTTTATGGGGGGCTTTTCTTTAGGGGCTAAAATAAGATTTGATGTAGCCCCGGTCCACAGCAGGGGTTAGGGGAAGACAGTCACACACACACACACACACACACACATACACAAACACAACCTTTTTTGATTAGACACCATAATGCACACCTACGTGTGAATACACATAACCCCTCCTATCGAAGGATCTCACACCTACTTGTGATATCACACTGTGAGCTCTCCGCTCACACAGGGTTAAATTATGGACGGAAGAGCAGGTTCGTGTAACATATATGGCGTTTATTAGCTCCAAACAAAAGTATCCACTACTTCAACGTTGCCCGCGTGGCAACCTTCACAGGTCCTTTTGCCCCCTTCCAGGATCCCGCCTACTGCAAAACAGACCAGAACCAGGTTACGACATGCTTTTATTCCAGCACTGATTACCTGATTCCGATCAGCTGTCTGGCCTCCGGCCGAGCCACTCCCTTCACTCCAGCAGCCGGCGCCCTAACCCCACCCCGCTGCCACATACCCCCACCGCCCGACTCAGGCCGGGATCCCGCCGGCCGCAAGCTGACTCTCCCCCCCCTCCGCTGAGCGAGAGAGGAAATCAGCCACGACCATCCGGTTACCCGGCCTGTGGATCACCTTGAAGTTGAAAGGCTGTAACGCCAGATACCACCGAGTGATCCGAGCGTTGGCATCCTTCATGCGGTGGAGCCACTGGAGCGGGGCATGGTCCGACCAGAGGGTGAAAGGGCGCCCCAGGAGGTAGTACCGCAGGGCGCCGACCGCCCACCGTATGGCGAGGCACTCCTTTTCCACCGTACTGTAGTTCACCTCCCTCTGGGCGAGCTTACGGCTAATGTACAGTACGGGGCGGTCGACCCCCTCTACTTGCTGGGACAAAACGGCCCCCACCCCACTGTTCGAGGCATCGGTCTGCAACACCAAAGGGAGAGAGAAGTCAGGAGAATACAGAAGCGGCTTACCACAGAGGGCTTTTTAACCCTCTCAACACGCCAGCTGACACCGCTCCGTCCACTGGACCGGATCTGAAGCACCCTTTCGGGTCAGGTCGGTCAGGGGACTGGTCAGCTCCGAAAAGGACGGGATGAACCGCCTGTAGTAACCGGCCAGCCCCATGAACCTCCTGACCTCTTTTTTCGTCTTGGGCGCCAGACAGGCGGAAATGGCGGTTGTTTTCTCTACCTGTGGCCGCACCTGCCCGCCGCCCAAGTGGTACCCCAGATACCGTACCTCCCTCCGTCCAACCGCACACTTCTTCGGGTTGGCCGTGAGCCCCGCCTGCCTCAGGGACTCGAGCACTGCCCCCACCTGCTGCATATGCTGCTCCCATGTCTCACTGTGAATGATGACATCATCCAAGTAAGCAGCAGCATATGCAGAGTGGGGACGCAGCACCCGGTCCATGAGCCGCTGGAAGGTGGCTGGAGCGCCGAACAACCCGAAAGGAAGTGTGATGAATTGGTATAAACCATACGGAGTGGAGAAGGCCGTTTTTTCCTTAGACTCTGGAGAAAGGGGAATCTGCCAATAGCCCTTGGTTAAATCCAGCGTCGTGTAAAAGCGAGCGGTGCCTAGCCGATCCAGGAGTTCGTCGACCCGGGGCATTGGATAAGCATCGAATTTGGACACCTCGTTCACCCTGCGGTAGTCCACACAGAACCGGATTGACCCGTCAGACTTACGTACCAGCACGACGGGGCAACACCAGTCACTGGTGGACTCTTCTATCACTCCCATTTCTAGCATAGCCTGAAGCTCCGCCTGAACAATTTTCCTCTTATGTTCAGGCAGCCGATAGGGCCGTGAACGAATGGCCACGCCCGGGGCCGTTTCTATGCGGTGGTGTATGAGAGAGGTGCGCCCTGGCAGCGGAGAGAACACGTCGGCAAACTGCCTTTGCAACGAAGCAACGTCTGCTCTCTGGCCCGGTGAGAGATTGTCGCCACAACAGACCGGGGCTAATTTGTCGCTTTTAATGACCTCTGGTCCCAACTCATCTCTCTCAATCACCGTGGTGGCCAGAGAAACAGACGCCACCTCCCTCCATGCTTTCAGGAGGTTAAGGTGGTAAATCTGTGTTGCTCCTCCCCTATCAGAACGCACCACCTCATAATCTACGTCCCCCACTCGTCGTGTGACCACGAAGGGTCCTTGCCACTTGGCGAGTAGTTTAGAGCTAGAGGATGGGAGTAATACAAGCACTTTATCTCCCGGTGAAAATTGTCTCAGTTTCGACCCTCTGTTGTACAGGTGCTGCTGACGTTCCTGAGCCTGGAGCAAATTCTCCCGTGATATCTGCCCCAGTGAGTGGAGTTTTGCTCGCAGGTCCATAACGTACTGTATTTCGTTTTTACTGGTGCTTGGACCCTCCTCCCAGTTTTCCTTAACTAGGTCCAAAACACCCCGGGGCTTCCTACCAAATAAAAGCTCAAAGGGAGAAAATCCCGTGGAGGACTGGGGCACCTCCCGCACTGCAAACAACAGAGGATCTAGCCATTTATCCCAATTCCGACTATCTTCGTGAACGAACTTACGAACCATGTTCTTTAGTGTTTTGTTAAACCGTTCCACTAGGCCGTCGGTCTGCGGATGGTAAACACTAGTCCGTATTGAATGGACGCCCAGTAGTTCATACAGCTCGCGTAGTGTGCGTGACATAAACTGTGTGCCCTGGTCAGTCAGGATCTCTTTCGGGATCCCGACTCGGGAGATAATGTGAAACAGTGCCTGCGCGACGCTCTTTGCAGAGATATTACGCAGCGGCACTGCTTCGGGATATCGCGTTGCATAATCCACTAGGACTAGTACAAAGCGATATCCCCGTGCACTCTGGTCTAATGGCCCGATGAGGTCCATACCAACTCTCTCAAAAGGCACCTCAATCAATGGTAACGGGCGCAAAGGCGCTCTGGGGATGGCCGGCGGGTTAACCAGCTGACATTCACGGCAAGATGCACACCACCGCTTCACATCTGCGCGAATGCCCGGCCAATAAAATCGGGCCATTATCCGGTGTAGTGATTTGTCGTACCCTAGGTGACCTGACATGGGGTTATAATGAGCCGCCTGGAAAACCATTTCCCGACGGCTTTTTGGCACCAACAACTGGGTATTTATCTCTCCTGTCTGTGTGTCACGGCTTACACGATACAGCCTGTCCCTAACCACCGTAAAGTGTGGGTGAGTGAGTGCTGCGTTTGGGTGTAGCTGGGAGCCATCAATACTCACCACCTGGCCGAAGGCGTGCTGAAGGGTCTCGTCCCTCGACTGTTCGAGGGGGAAATCCTCCACGGGAAACACCAGCGGGTCCAGAGGGGCCTCCGCGGCCCCCTCCGTGTCAGTTTCCCCCCTCGACGTCGGCAGCCGCCTCCGACTCTCCACTAAACACCGCACACAACTCACATTTCCCTGCCGTCCGTGAACGCACCCCCATAGCCCCCGCTAGCTTAGCAAACCCCGGCCAATTCGTTCCCAAAATCAGGGGGTGCGTAAGGCGAGTGCTAACTCCAGCCCTGACTCTATGCTTTTTCCCCTTATAAGAAATTTACAGCGTCACCTCCGGGTACTGGTGAATATCCCCATGCACACACCTCACCTTCACCCACGATGCTTCAATCAATGCCCCAGGCCGAACCAAGCGCTGATGGATCATCGTCTGATTACAGCCCGTGTCCATCAGAGCCTGGTGTGTACCCCCCTGTATACATACCGGTATACGGTACGTCCCTTCCAAATCGGGAGAGGCAACTGGCGGTCCCGCAACCCGAACCAGCTGTCCGACCTCCATGAGAGGACACTCCCGTCGGAAGTGGCCGGGCTGCCCGCACCGCCAGCAATCCTGCCCTGACGTCTGAGGAGCCCCCCGTGTTGCCGGACGACCAGAAGCATAGGCCGGACCCTGGGGAGAGATAAACACAGGAGGGTAAGGTAGGGCTTGGGGGAAAAGTGTTGGGGCTGCGGGGTTGGGGCCGTGTGGTGGTGGGGAGGGAAGGGCAGCTGCTCCCGGAAACCTCCTCCTCGGGGCTGGGACGGGTCGGGCCGCTGAAACGGCTGGTGGTCGGGGCTCCTCTTTCATGCTCCGCCGGGGAAGCGAGAGGTGGTCCTCCGCGAGGACGACGGCTGCTTCCAGGTTGGCGGGGCGATGGCACTGGACCCAATTCGCCGTCGAAGATGGCAGGCCGGCGATTAACTGCTCCAGCGCCACCTGCCCCGACGACTTCCTCAGCGGAGCGCACCCACGGCTGGAGCCAGCGGCTCGCTGCATCCCGGAGCCGCTGCGCGTAGGAGAAGGGCCGGTCAGCGTCCTCGAAGGGGAGGGCCCGGAACCGGCGGCGATGTCCCTCTGGCGTGCTGCCAAGCCGGTCCAGTATGGCCTTCCTCAGATGCCGGTACACATGCCGAGAGGCTGCTGGCAGGCTGTGGGCGGCTAGCTGCGCATCCCCAGATAGCAGAGGCAATAGCCGGGCCGGCCACTCCTCCTCTGGCCACCCGCACACCGCCGCTGTGCCCTCAAAGATGTCCAGGTATGCCTCCGGATCATCCTGTGCCGTCAACTTCTGGAGGGCAATTGAAGGCGGTCGGGCCGGGTTGGTCGCGGGATCGGCCTCCTGAGCGGTCGGACGCTGCAGCAGCTCCCGTAGGAGAGCCCGGTCCTCGCGCTGGCTCGAGGCGATCCCGAGCAGAGCCTCGCTCTGCTGTCGCTGTAATGCTGTGGTGGTCTCCTGCATGTGAGCGAGACATTGGAGGGCCTGCCCCAGCGGGGTTTCTCCTTCCGCCATGATGTCCCTGTTCAGGCGCCACTGTGAGCCTCTCCGCTCACACAGGGTTCAATTAAGGACGGAAGAGCAGGTTCGTGTAACATATATGGCGTTTATTAGCTCCAAACAAAAGTATCCACTACTCCAACGTTGCCCGCGTGGCAACCTTCACAGGTCCTTTTGCCCCCTTCCAGGATCCCGCCTACTGCAAAACAGACCAGAACCAGGTTACGACATGCTTTTATTCCGGCACTGATTACCTGATTCCGATCAGCTGTCTGGCCTCCGGCCGAGCCACTCCCTTCACTCCAGCAGCCGGCGCCCTAACCCCACCCCGCTGCCACACACACCTACTTGTGATATCACACCTCGAACAACGGGGAGGCGGGACTTATCTATTAGCATAATTGGGGGTGGGCCCATCTGTCACTTTTTATGCATACTAATGTGACGAAAGGGGTATGAATATTACTACTGAGAAGCAAGAATGATTAATTTATTTTCTTATATCATATGGAACTTTATATTTTAAAGAGACAACAAGTGTACAAACTGACCAGCTGGTGACACTGGGGGTTTTTAAATCAACACTTAAAACTCGCTTTTTCTCTCTGGCTTTTGTTTAATTATTTATTTATTTAGTTATCCTCATAATTGATACTATTTTTAATATTATGAAATGTTATTAATATTTTTGGGGTTTTATGGGGTTTCAGTTTTTTATGATTATTAGGTTGAGGGCGGGGAGACCTTAGAGAAGGTTCTGACTGGACTGACTGGTTGCTACGTCTGGTTGCTTGGAGCTGAGTTGGTATAACCCTGAATTAGATTAGAACATTTTAGAAATATGAGGAATAACCTCTTGGTTTTATAAACCGTTTTGTAATTACTTCTTCATCCATTTTTGGATCTCTGCTGGGTTTTCTTTTAAAACCCTAAACCCCCCCTTGGGCTTGGTCCCTCCCCTCTCCCTCTGCGGATCTAAGGTCCGGTAGAGGGGGATGGGGCACAGAGTCGCTTATCCAGGCGGGGGAGTGCATCTGGCGAAGAGATAGGTTGTTGTGCTCTCTATCTCTGTTTCTTATCCTACATTTTCACCCTGGAATAGAGGGAAAGCGTTCTTGGACGCCTTTTCAGCTCTGTTTCTTACTATATTCTTCCTACCCCGTTTACCTTGAACTATTCTAGGAGAGTGTGTTGACGTTGACTCGTTGGGCCTTTCCCGCTCAAGATCCCTGAGGTTTCTCCCATTTTTTTCCCTTAAACTGTGGGTTTTCTCTGGAAGTTTTTCCTTGTACGATGTGAGGGTCTAAGGACAGAGGGTCTAAGGACAGAGGGTGTCGTTTTTCTCATACTGATATACTGAACAATCTGTTCTGTTGTATTTGCTGTAAAGTGTCTCTACTGTAGGCTAATTTTATTATATGTACAGCACTTTGGCTCGACCAAAAATCGTTTATAAATGTGATATATAAATAAAACTTGATTTGATTTGATTTGTTACGGTGAGTGAAGCAAGCAGGACCCAAATGCAGATAAAGCTGAAAAAAGCCTTTATTTCAAGGATAAAAATAACTTGGACAAACCAGAACTCTCACCGGTGAACTCATTCACAAACAAAAGACGAACCAACCCTGAACACAGGACGAGACCAGACTAAATACAGGGAGGGGTAATCACAAGACGAGAAACAGCCAGGCAGGGGAGGAGAAACACAAGGGCGACAGGTGAACACAATTAGACACACCAGGGAAACTAACGACAGGAGGAAAAACACAGGAAGAAGGACAAGACAATATACAAGGAGGAAAATACCCATAACCAGACATACAAAACTACAAATGTGAAATAACATGAGAATCCTGACATGCAGCCTAGGTCTGGTCTGTTTAATAAATCAAATCTGCCACTTTTATATTGTAGAATTAGTTAAATTAAAGCAGTCTTTAATTGTTTGTCCTAAACATAGCAATATATGCTTTTGAAATGTAACATGTCTTTGAAAAAATAATAGTATACAGTTTATATTGTGTATCACCTTTAGCTTGAAAATACATAGATGTGTTTTTTTAATCTATAAAATAAATAAACAGACAGACACTTTATCAATCCCAAATTGGGAAATTATTTTACAGCAGTAGTGTGTTCAGCAGCGACGTGCAGTCAGGGGAGGCAGGGCCTCACCTGTCATACTCCAATGTAACGGAAAAACAACTAAAGAAAAACTAAATATTAATAATAATAAAATGTCTCCACTGATCTGTGTTGTAAGTGTGATTTCTGTTTGATTCCAATCGCTTTTTATAGTCAAAATCAGAAAATTGGCCGAGCTCCGCTACAACTACATGGGAGCGATGAGGAGTGAGGCAGGGACGAGCTCTGCCTCTCGTAAGCCCACAGTAACTGGCTGGAGCGCGGGCACTAATGTAGCGCGGGCACTTATTTTGTGAGCGCGCTCAAGCCAGTTACTGTGGGGTAAGGTGAGGCACAGATGAGATCTGCCTCACCTCAGAATGCGGCACCCCACAGAAACTGGCTGGAAAGCGGGCCCTAAGCGCATGCCTGCACCATCTCACTGTATGTCACCAATGTAATGTTTGTAGATCCCTTTATTACATTTATCCTCGCCATCCATAGTCTCTAAATAACTTATTTCACGTATATGATATTTAGGCTTGCTGTTCTCATCATACAACGGCAATGAAAAAGCACCAGGAGAGGCAGCCATAACCTCTGCCGCACTAAGGGGGCGCACGTGAGCCCACAGGTTCTTGTTGCTACTGTTATTCTACCCAGACGCAAACAACAAGCTAGACTTTTGAAACTAGAGGAAGATAAGGAGGACTTTTACAAAAAGGTAATGGAGATTGTTGTCCAGAAGGATAGCATGGACTTCATCTTCAAGTCAAGGTAAGACCACAATTGTAATGAACATGGGATCTTACTAAGAAAGAACAATCCAATATTTAGATGTTGGGTATCCTTTTGTTGAACAGTCTGTTTAAAATGAATCGAAGCATCAGACTAAAAAAGCTTTTGAAAATAACCGAACATTTCGATTAAGGTCAAAATATAATATTTGTAAATCTGACTCTGAAAGATTCAGTGCCTCACCAGCCATGAACCTCACTGGTTTTCAGGTATTAAAATATTTAAAGTTGGAACAAATTATAAACTACACAACACAAGTATAATGCACAGCAATGCATAAGATAAGTCCGATATGTTCATGAAAACTCCCCAGGAGACACCAACACTAAGGTGGCCGAGTGGACTCTGTGGTGTAGTGGGCTGTCACTCAAAAAATGAGTAGCCAATGGGGACGCACCCCTGAAAGTCCCGCACACCTGGGACGTTTGTGTCAGAATCTCAAACAAAAAGTGAAGGTGTTACGCACTCAGGCACTTAGGGGGTAGGACCCAATTGCACGACCCGGGAGACAGAGGTAAAGTATTGTAAGATACTTTATTTTTTCCATGAATAGCAAAAATGAACAAAAAGGTAACCACCAAAACTCTAGTCGAGATGACAAAAACCAGAGAATAAAAAAATGAAAGCGCTCACGCAGTGAGGAATTAAAAACCTTTCAAGAGTACCAGGAGCATAGACCTTACCATGACAAGACGAATTGACACTGAACACTGGGAGACAGGGGAATTTAAACACAGGGTAACAAGACACAGGTGGGAACAATCAGGGCGGGGCTGACACTGATGAGCACAGAAGACACACAAGGAGTGACAGGTGAAAACAATCAGAAAATTAGACACCAGGGAAACTAACGACAGACATGAAAACACAGGGAAAAAAGACCAGACAATATACAGGGAGGAAACATGACAAGGAGAACGGCAAAACACCCACACATAGACATAGAAACATGACATAATAATCCTGACAGAACCCCCCCCTCCCTCAAGGGACGGATACTAGACGTCCCTAAACAAAAAAAAAATATCCAAAACGTCCAGCAGGGTGCGTGGAGGGGGTCCGGAGGACGGGCCTTGACTGACAGCCCAGGGCACGGCAGAGGACCAGGAAGGGGTTTCGGGCGGACGGCCCGGGGCCAAGGTAGAGTTAAAAAAGGGGAACTCGGGCGGACGGCCCAGGGGCAAGGCAGATTTCGAGGAGGGGGGTCTCGGGCGGCCGGCCCGGGGGCAAGGCAGAGTTCGAGGAGGGGGTCTCGGGCGGACGGCCCGGGGGCAAGGCAGAGTTTGAGGAGGGGCAAAGACCACAGCTCTCAGGGGACCGGGCAGGAGCCGGTGTTGACCGGACAGGAACCGGAGCCGGTGGGACAGGTGATGTCGAGGCCTCCAACGAAACAGGACATGGGGTTGGCAGGGCCCCTGGTAGAAGAGTAGTCGGCGGGACCCCCAATGGGACAGGATACAGGGCCGGCAGGACATGGGGTTGGCAGGGCCCCTGGTAGAAGAGTAGTCGGCGGGACCCCCAATGGGACAGGACACAGGGCCGGCAGGACACAGGGCCGGCAGGAGAGCAGTCGGCGGGACCTCCAACGGCACAGGACATAGGGTTGGCAGGACCCCCGGCAGAAGAGTAGTCGGCGGGACCTCCAACGGCACAGGACATAGGGCTGGCAGGACCCCCAGCAGAAGAGTAGTCGGCGGGGCCTCCAACGGCACAGGACATAGGGCTGGCAGGACCCCCGGCAGAAGAGTAGTCGGCGGGGCCTCCAACGGGACAGGACATAGGGTAGGCAGGACCCCCGGCAGAAGAGTAGTCGGCGGGGCCTCCAACGGCACAGGACATAGGGTTGGCAGGACCCCCGGCAGAAGAGTAGTCGGCGGGACCCCCAACGGCACAGGACACAAGGTTGGCAGGACCCCCAGCGGAACCTCCCACGGCACACAAGTAGGGACTTGAGTGGAGACTCGAGAGGAAACTTGAGTCGACTTGAGAGGGATCTCGAGCGGGAACTTGAACGGAGACTTGAGAGGGGACTCGATAGGGAACTTGAATAGGAACTCGAGAAGTGTCTTGAATAGGAACTTGAGAGGAAACTCGAGAGGTGACTCGAGAGGAGACTTGAGAGGGAACTCGAGAGGAGACTTGAGAGATGACTCGAGAGGGAACTGGAGAGGAGACTTGAGAGATGACTTGAGAGGGGACTTGAGACGGTCGGTACGCCGACAGGACACGGGGAGCTGGCGTCGGCTGGAGAGCCAACAGGAGACGAGGTGCTGGAGTCGGCCGGTACGCCGACAGGACACGGGGGACTGGCGTCGGCTGGAGAGCCAGCAGGAGACGAGGTGCTGAGTCGGCCGGAATGCCGACAGGACTCGGGGAGCTGGCGTCGGCCGATGAGTCAACAGGTGACGAGGAGCCGGAGTCGGGACCATGACTGCTGGGGCCGGTGCTTGAGCCGGAACCATGGCTGGAACTGGGGATTGAACCATGGCTGTATGGGCCAGCTCTGGAGCAGGGACCATGGCTGCATGGGGCGGTTCTGGAGCCCGAAACATGGCTGTAAGGTCCGGAGCTGAAGCAGGGACCATGGCTGCTGGGGCCGGCACTGGAGCCAGAACCATGGCTGCTGGGCGCGGAGCGGAAACCTGGACCCTGGCCGTGTAAGCCAGGTAATGGAGTATGGAAGCATGGCAGCGTGGGCCGGTTCTGGTGCACGGATCCATGGGCTTGTAGGCCGGTTCTGGAGCCGGAACTGGGGCTGGAACCCTGGCCTTGCGTCTCTTAGGAGTCTTTTGGAGGCTTCGTGGACCTCCAAACGCCAGACCAGACCCCAAGAAAGGGTCAGAACATGAAGACTGTCACTCAGGGCTATGTGAGAAAACCCTAAGCCACTCGGGCAACAAGCTCCAGAGCCAGGGCTTGCGAGCAACCTCCTGACGTGCCTCCTTCAACGCAGCCTCTCTACCCCGTCTAGATGAGGCGCCTTTCCACGTATAACAAATGTACTCCAGAGTGTATCCAAGACGTTCCGCCTGTAGCATCAAAAGGGCTGAGTCTGCTGGGTCCATAATGGTCAGTTCGTTCTGATACGCACTAAGGCACTTAGGGGGTAGAACCCAATTGCACGACCCGGGAGACAGAGGTAAAGTATTGTAAGATACTTTATTTTTCCATGAATAGCAAAAATGAACAAAAATGTAACCACCAAAACTCTAGTCGAGATGACAAAAAACAGAGAACAAAAAATGAAAGCGCTCACGCAGTGAGGAATCAAAAACCTTTCACGAGTACCAGGAGCATAGACCTTACCATGACAATAGACAAGACGAACTGACACTGAACACTGGGAGACAGGGGAATTTAAACACAGGGTAACAAGACACAGGTGGGAACAATCAGGGGCGGGGCTGACACTGATGAGCACAGAAGACACACAAGGAGTGACAGGTGAAAACAATCAGGAAATTAGACACACCAGGGAAACTAACGACAGACATGAAAACACAGGGAAAAAAGACCAGACAATATACAGGGAGGAAACATGACAAGGAGAACGGAAAAACACCCACACCTAGACATAGAAACGTGACATGACATAATAATCCTGACAGAAGGAGCACAAATGAGAAGAGCGAGAGCAAAAGTCTGATCATTGAGAAAGAAGAAACAAGAACTGCAAACAAAAACCTATGTTAAAACAAAGTAAAAAGACTTATAGTCTACATGATTACACAAATGATTTGTTTGCAACTTATAGTTTTATTTTTGAAATTAAATTTATTTTGCTTGACTCAGTTTTTTTCTTCTCTTAAACTCTTAGTTTTGCTTGATTCTGAAAAAGTGTTGCTTTATCTTTATGATACAAAACTAATCCCATAATTGTACTTAAACATCTGAAACATAGTGAGAGTTCCTGCTATTGGACTGAGTGGGTTAAAGCTGCAAAAGCAGTGGTGTAAAGTAACTAAGTACATTTACTCAAGTACTGTACATTGTTTGCTACTTTGTGCTTCTACTCCACAACAATTCAGAGGTAAATGGTGTACTTTTACTCCACTACATTTATTGTGTACCTTTAGCTACTTTGCAGATGTGGATTAATGATGTGAAATATAAACAACTCATAAATCAGACTTTAGTTCCACCTGGAGGAAATTCACAAGCAGAGATGTAAAAAAGTACTCAGATCTTGTATTTAAGTAAAAGAAGAAGTAGCAGAGTGTAGGAATACTCTGTTACAAGTAAAAGCTCTTAATTCTAAATGTTACTCAAGTAAAAGTACATACGATTTAGCATCAAAATATACTGAAAGTACCAAAAGTAAAAGTAGTCATTGTGCAGAGTGGTCCATTTCAGAATAATATATATGATATGTTTTATAATGATTGATCATGAAAGTGTTCTCAAAGCTGGTAAAGGTGCAGCTAGTTTGAATGACTTTGTATACTGCAGGGTAGCTTGTGGATTTACTCCAGGTGGAACTAAAGTCTGATTTAACACTTGATTATATTTCACATCATTCATCCACAGCTGTGAAGTAACTAAAGATATGAACTAATTGTAGTGTAGTAGAAGTGCAAAGTAGCAACAAATTAAAATACTCAAGTAAAGTACAAATATCACAAAGTTGTACTTAAGAACAGTATAGTAAATGTACTTAGTTACTTCCCACCTTTGTTCACAAGCTACCCTGCAGTATACAAAGTCATTACAACTAGCTGCACCTTTACGAGCTTTGATAACACTTTAATGATCAATAAAAACATATGCATATATCATATATATTATTCTGAAATGGACCAATCTGCACAATGACTACTTTTATTGTTGACACTTTAAGTATATTTTGACGCTATACTTTTCTACTTTTCCTTGAGTAATATTTTGATTGCAGGACTTTTTCTTGTAACAGAGTATTCCTACACTCTGGTCCTTTCTACTTTTACCCAAGTACAAGATGAGTAACACCTCTGACTTAAAGCTGCAAGTAGCTCTACGGGGGTTTTACATTGACAAGCAATCGCCTATTAACGACTTCGAAAGGGACTTATTTGTATTTCCGAGCCGGTCTTGAATGCAGCAGTGCTCCTGTAGTGCGGTGTGCTCGCGGAGGAGTTCAGTGTGAGCTGCCGCCGCTGGCTGCCGGCGCTTCATCCCTCAGTGAAGGACTACTGTCTCATTCTACTCTGCTATCCTCCAGACAAGCTTTATTCTCTATCCCGATACATTTCTCTCCATGGGGGACTTCACAGATTCAACAATGAGCAGTTTGAGGACGTATAAGGAACCATTTGGTAAGTAAATATTCAAGTTTCTTCGTATGATGTCTACATATTAGGTAGCGTACGGTGCGTTACAGTGTTAACGGTTTTATTCAACCCTTTAAAATATTCATTTGTTTTAAATCATTAGTTAATGTTGCAACACTGACATAAAGGATTCCTAAATTAATCTTATTATGCCTTATTATTGTTTGTGTTGTACTTACACAAATACTCATCGTAAGCTTAGGATATATTTAAAAAAATGTCTTCGTCATAATGATTTGCACAGTTTGTTAAGGGAAAAACAGCAAGTGTTTCCCGGTCATATCTCTGCCACCACAATATAAAAACTCCCTCAGTGTAATAATGGAAACACCGTTACTTTTGGCACAGTTTACCTATTTATAAAGTAGTGATCTTCATCCTGAGAAATTAATGATATGCACATGACTCACTTACAAACCAACTTTCTCAGTTGTCTTAAGAAGTTAAAAGTGAGAACTCTATTACAAAACCTTCTAATATCTAAATATAGTCACGAAATGAAATGTAAAATACACATGCAGATGTGTTTTGCTCTCATAATGTGATCATAGAATGTGTATCCTCCTTAGCTCATCAAATTCTACAAGCTACTACAGACCCCCTCACCTGTAGCTGTAGTCAGACACAGATTCGTTTTTTCCAATGCCTTACAAACGCTTTATACAGCATTAGTAAGTGATTAATAACCTTAAATGAAGACATTAGTTACAACTTTCTGCCATTGTCTATATTCAGTGATTCATATGATTCAACATATGTATTCATGATGAATTATTGTACACAACATTCACTTTCATTACCCACTCTCCATTGGCCTGTTGTTGTTGTTGTTGTTGTTATTTTGTACTCCAACATGCTGTCGATGCAAACATGTTCTCATGTCATGTGTACATGCATGGGCCCACATTCTATTAACACGTGACTTTACCATTTCCTCAAGTTCAACCACTCCTGCCTGTAGCAAACCTAAACCACGTTCACAGGCTGTGTTAGAATAAAGAGCACTGCAGGTGAATGTCTGTATTCTGATACACACTGTCGTTCCCTCACCATCACTACTAGAACACCTCTAAACTAATCCAGGATGTGGACTTAGGGCTGTTGCAATGTTTCAACTGGAGATACAATATGGTTTGGTTTTTACTTCAATTCATTTCACCAATGAAAATGTTACATCACCAGAAAACATATGTATAGTACAGCATGCCATGTTAAGATAAGATATACTTTGATCATTGATCCCAAATTGGGGATTTTTTTCGTTACAGCCTCAAGTATTAATTATGTGCAAGTATTGCACATAATTAGAAATAAAAAAGAGTAGAAAAGAAACAATTATACAATATAAACATCTCAAAATAGAAGATGAAACAGAACTAAAAGAGTGAAAATATTCAAGTTGACCATAAAGATACAAATCTGTAAACTATCTGACAAATAAAACACTATTGAAAGACCAAATTACAGCTAACACAATATATTTTTTACATTTAGTGTGCAAGTAGTATATCACAGCTGAGCTTTGTCTACATAAGCCACAGCAGCAATGTGGGCTCCTAGTGAGCCAATCAGATGTCACGTCTGTTCCGACCTCGTACCTGACCTTTCCAGTGTCTGGAAACTGTTGAACTTCTCTGAAATAGCTTTGTGCTCCAGGTCTAGGGTTTGACTAATATTGGTTCTTATTGTCTGATACTCATAGAGATATTTTTGAAGTTGATGTATTCGCTGACAGGAGTATCTTCTTTAGGCTTTAAGTGTTTTTAGAAGTTAAACAAAAGTCAGGGATTAGGATGAACACAGGTTTGGGTTTTGATCTCCAGCCATGATGGACCCAAACCTTCAAACTCGTCCCTGCACCCAATCAATTAAACATTGACTTTAATGAAATGTATTATGTCAACAGGTTCCACGTAATTGTATTAGGTTAGTTGAAAGTAATAATATTATAACCTGTTATTTTTCTTATTTTAAATGAATCATTTAGCTTTCAACTAACCTAATATAGCTATGTGAAATCTGTTTACATAATACATTTATTGGAAAAAAACTGAAACATTGACTTTAATTAAATGTATTATGTAAAGCAGGGGTGGCCCGGGGGCCAAATCCAGCCCGTGACTTCATTTTCTGTGGCCCTACAAGAGCTTGCAAAGAATATTATATGTTTATTATACGGTTACATGGTAATGTACAGAAGCACGTTGCCCATAAACTACATGTTTTTTCTCAGAATTTGACTTTTTATCTTCTAAATATGCCTTTTTTCTTAGAATGTGCCCTTTTCTCGGAATTTGACTCTTTTTTTTAAATGTTACTTTCTTTTTTTTCTTCTTTTTGAATTTGGCTTTTTTTTAAAAATCATTTTCTGACATTCTCACTGAAGAGACTTGTAATTATTTGCCCCAGACTTCTGATTTCAGACGTAGTTAATTATGAAGTTATTACCAGGACTGCACATAACTGGTGCGCATGCGCACCCCCCGCCAAAAAAAGAGCACCGGATAATTTGAAAAAAACGCATTTGCGCACCAGCAGAGAGAGAGAGAGAGATATTTGCGAGTTGCATAAGAACTGGTAAGATAGCAGGGTTTCCCACACACAGACTTTACAAAGTATAATTCGCGAGCCATTTATGTTTAATTTTTTGTATCCGTCCGCAAGCACGACAGCATCTGCGATCCCTCGCTCTACATTACATTACATTACATTACATTGCATTTAGCTGACGCTTTTGTCCAAAGCGACTTACAATAAGTACATTCGACCAGGAAGACACAACCTTGAAGAAAACAGAATCATATAAGTATATCAGGTTTCATAGAGCCAAACATTTCAAGTGCTACTCAACTGGCTATAGATAAGCCAGTCCTATATTAGTATAAAAGTGCTTCGTTAATCGTTCTAACGCTCGAAGCGGAGTCGAAAGAGATGAGTTTTCAGTTTGCGCCGGAAGATGTGCAAGCTATCTGCCGTCCTGATGTCAATGGGGAGCTCATTCCACCATCTTGGAGCCAGGATAGCAAACCCACGTGTTTTCGCCGATGGGAACTTGGGTCCCCCTCGCAGCGAGGGCGCAACGAGTCGTTTGGCTGATGCAGAGCATAGTGCACGCGCTGGGGTGTACGGTTTAACCATGTCCTGGATGTACGAAGGGCCAGATCCATTCGCAGCATGGTATGCAAGTACCAGTGTCTTGAAGTGGATTCTAGCAGTTACCGGAAGCCAGTGAAGCGAGCGGAGGAGCGGAGTGGTGTGGGAGAATTTAGGAAGGTTGAAGACCAGACGAGCCGCTGCATTCTGGATGAGCTGCAGAGGTCGGATGGCACATGCAGGTAGACCAGCCAGGAGGGAGTTGCAGTAGTCTAGGCGTGAGATGACGAGAGCCTGGACCAGAACCTGCATCGCTTTCTGAGTCAGCTGGGGACGTATCTTCCTGATGTTGTAAAGCGTGTATCTGCAGCAGCGGGTTGTAGCAGCGATGTTTGCAGTGAAGGACAGGTTGTTATCTAGGGTCACACCCAGATTCCTTGCAGTCTGAGTCGGGGAAACAACTGAGGTGCCGATGTTGATTGTCAGGTCAAGAGTGGGACAATCTTTTCCCGGGAGGAAGAGCAGCTCAGTCTTGTCAAGGTTGAGCTTGAGGTGGTGAGCAGACATCCACTGAGAGATGTCAGCTAGACAAGCAGAGATGCGTGCGACGACCTGGGTCTCTGAGCGGGGAAAGGACAGAATTAATTGGGTGTCATCAGCGTAGCAGTGGTATGAAAAACCATGCGGGCTAATGACTGATCCGAGCGAGTTTGTGTACAAGGAGAAGAGGAGGGGACCAAGAACCCCTCGCTATCGCGTGAAGGGTCTGCTTTATGTGCCCCGCACAGTAACCCCGCTGCGAGGCGAACAGTTCATGAGAGTGCTCACTAGCGCACCTCCCCCCCCTCCCCGTTCATAAAGTCAAGTACCCCTCAAAAGGTCCGGTTTATTTCATTTTAAGGATGCGCACCAAGCACCATCTCCAGGTGCTCCTTTGAGAACCAGGGCAAAAAAGTCATGTGCACCCCTGGTTATTACCCTATCTGATAATAATCCAATGCAGAGGCAATAATGTAATACAATACATGTAGTTATATATATATTTATATATGTTTTTTTATAGTCTTAAAGTTACAACCGGCCCTTTGAGTGCAGCCCTAATGCTGATGTGGCCCGCGATTAATTGAGTTTGACATCCCTGATGTAAACAGATTTCACATAACTATATTAGGTTAGTTGAAAGCAATCATTTTACGTTTGAAAATAGAAAATATTAAAGTTGAGTGAAAATGATACATTTAATTCAAGTCAACGTTTCTGTTTTTTCAGTGTAGGAAGCTGTGCGCAGTCAATCCATGCAGCAATTATTTGTCAAGGAATAATTTTAGCATGTAGTTCCCCCAAACTGTCATGTTTATATTTCTCTAGTTGTTTCCAGTGTTCTTGCTAAGCTAACCAGCGGCAGGCTCTGTAATGAACCCACGGAGATAAGATTGATATCAGGCTTCTCATGTAGTTTGCAGTAAGAAAGTGAGTACGCGTATTTCCCCTAAGGCAGAGTTACCCACTGCTTTTGTTCTGTATACTGTTCATTAAGCTTTGCAGTAATTATTTTCAGAATATTTCTTGTGTCACTCCGATCAGTAAGAAACATCCAGTTATTGTTAGGAGATGTGTTATTAAACAGCTAAAAGAAACATTATTATACCAGGCTAATCCTTAGCAGGTCGGGAAAACAAACAGTGAGAGACACACTTAGCACCCTTTGTCAGCGATGCTACACATGCAGCAGATAGTTTGACCAAGGTGTGTGTGTGTGTGTGTGTGTGTGTGTGTGTGTGTGTGTGTGTGTGTGTGTGTGTGTGTGTGTGTGTGTGTGTGTGTATGTGTGTGTGTGTGTGTGTGTGTGTGTGTGTGTGTGTGTGTGTGTGTGCGTGTGGCTGCTCTCAGTCTAGACTTGGCTCAGGTAATGCCGTTCAGCCAACAGCCACTATAGGCTGCTTAGACACTGTGCTGCGCTTCAGAGGAAACATGGGTGGTCAAAACGGAGCAAAGCTGTGTTCACCTGTGGAATTATGGCCCATAGCGATGTATTATGATGTGGTTTGTATTTCATCTCTTGAACTGTATCCAGAGCGTGCAGCTACATGCCGCTGCATTCCCAGAGAGAGAAACAATGCTGATCCGGGCTCCACTAGCACCTGATCATTGTAACTGAGTCCTAATGCTTAATATACTCAACTTTAAGGGGATACCACCCATGGGTGCAATGTTCACTTATCTACTGGAAGGCTTGCAGTTCTGAGCAATGCCATTTCAAGCTTAAAACATTGTTGAACACTTTTTTAAGTGAATATAAGGACTTTTTTAGATTAGTTTATAATACAAATAGTTCACAAAGTCACATTTCTAGCCTGAGGTGTAGTGTGCTGAGAAGAAGCTTACACTGTATGCAATACAACGGAATAAACCTTTGAGTCAATTCAAAAAAGGCAAAGGCAACTATTGTTTATCATTTCATAATCCAAAATGCCAAACGTTGTTGGTGCCTTTGAAATATCTGCTGCTAAATGTGTTTAACATGTAGTAGACTGAACATCTTTGGCTATTGGTTTGCTGTTGTTCAAAAAGACACTGAAGACATCACACAATACTCAATTGTATATAACAAATCAAACAGTTTATTGACTTACAGTGAATATAAATGATTAGCAAGTAATCAATAATGAAATGTATTGGTTAGTAGCAGCCCTAAAATGTTTGCTTCTACAGTACCGATATCTCAAATCAGTGTTCTGTACTGATTCACTTTGAAAATCTAGGTAACTAAATTCAAAGATTTCATTTTCTTCATGGAGTTTTTATTTTGAGAAGCTTTCAAGTGAGAGACACAACAGCTGTTGCCCCATAGGACGGATGAAGCACCTGCTGACGGACATGAAGAGATCATTATTCATAGTTCAGCTAGTTCTAAGTTGACCAGAGCAGTGTGAGCTCCACGCCTGACTGAAGTTCTTCGGAAAGTGGTGAGCAATAATATTCAAATCTATTTGCAGTTCATTTGTCTGAAATGGAAATCTTAGTTCCTCAAATATCTCTGCCACTAACCCCTACGGCGAGATATTTCCATTATTGTGCAGGCCAAATATAAGAGGGTGGTTTTAATGGAAGCTGAAGCAGGATGAGACTAAAATGGAGTGTGTAGAGTTCTGCAGTCAGCTATGAATGATTAACTAGAGTCTAATATTGAGCATAGAAATAGAGCGGCTGAAAGCAACATTGGAGCAAAGTGACATCACTTCCCTGTGTGGGCTGGTCTGCAGGAGTGTGGTGACGGGGAAGCACACAGTCTGACACCTCCTGTTCCTGCTGTGAAAACCTGTCATTCCATCAAGAGAAAGTCACCGTCACGTAGAGATTGTACTGACAGGAAGTGGCGCACTGTCGGTGTGTGTGTGTGTGTGTGTGTGTGTGTGTGTGTGTGTGTGTGTGTGTGTGTGTGTGTGTGTGTGTGTGTGTGTGTGTGTGTGTGTGTGTGTGTGTGTGTGTGTGTGTGTGTGTGTGTGGTGTGTGTGTGTGTGTGTGTGTGTGTGTGTGTGTGTGTGTGTGTGTGCTCTCTGAGGGAACAGCTCTCTGGAAGCTGTGTGGAGGAAACATCCTTCTTACACCTGATCACTTAATCCTTATTCTAGCTTCCCATGTGAAATACACTTTCCTCGTCATAGAGGGTAACCCAAGAAAGGCCAGAAGACTTCTTTATTTGTAGGCCTTTGGATACAAAGGCTTCACAGTGACGTAGACTGATGAAGGCCCACATTGCCCTGTCCAGGTATTTGTGGAGCTGAAGAGCTGCCTTTGTGCTGCCCTCCCAACTCATCCGTGAACGTGCTTGTTAGAAATATTCCTTTTCCCTGCTGAGAGGATTTGATTCAAGACATGTTGGTTCTGAACAGCATTTTCATTGTTTTTGAGAAGCTTTCACTGAAAGCTGTTTTGCTTTAATCAGGGATTTGGTATGACTCGGCTGGATCAAAATATATAAAGCATCTTCCGAATGACCGTTTACCTCCTTTAAATGATAATGATGTGTCAATACCACCTATTTTGACTTCCTTCATTAACATGTCCAATCTTGGTCATACTCACACACCAGAACACACCCGTCGGCTGGAGGATGTGGCTTTCTGGGCGTCTCTGCAGATGATGATTTGGTGATATGTAGGAAGTGGATAGAATGAGGTGATATCATACATTGAAGCATGTTTCTCCTTTCTGTGACAGACGTCATCAGCTCTGAACCTGTGGAGGACATAGACACCACCAGCTTCGTGGCAGAGTTTGTAAGTTTCTTTATTTCTTCCTCCACTCGTGTTTGTTTAACTGGCTCATTGTCTTGACTTGTCTTCCATTCAGTTTGCTTTGCGCTCATTTCTCATTGTTCTACCTCAGAAAGCAGAGTCTAACAGTAATCTGCTTACAAATGTACCATAACAGACCACACTGTGCTGTGATTGCTGGCGCCCGAGGCTGACTGAAGAACAGGTTTCAGCAGGCTGTTTCCTCTCTTTGCACACAGTCCTTTTCTTCCACAGCACATCTTGAATGTTGCCTCAGTCTTAACACACTGCAAGTAAAGCTCCCCAGAAAAGGCTTAACAGAGAAGACCACGGTTTCTCTCTTAACTCTGTTCACTTCTAATATGATGTTGTCTGCTCTCTCCCACAGTCCCTGGAGGCCAATTATCCAGTGCAGGTGACCGATCCTAATGGTAAATAAGTCAAACCACAATGGTCCAGTTAAATGATGGTCATAGTATTTATATGTATATGCTATAATCTAGTTAACAAAAAAGTGTTAAAAAAACCCAGAATATGATTTATAATTTAGATTCTTCAAAGTAGCCGCTACTGCAGAATGCTGTGGTAGCCATGCACAGATTCACCAGCAAAGCCCCCCCCCCCACACACTTCTTCCTCCATGCTTCATGGGGGGAACCACACATGCCATCCACTCACCTTCTCTGCGTCTGACAAAGACACGGCGGTTGGAAACAAAAATCTCAAATTTGGACTCATCAGACCAAAGTACAGATTTCCACTGATCTAATGTCCATTCTTTGTGTTTCTTGGCCCAAACAATTCTCTTCTTCTTGTTGTCCATCCTCAGTAGTGGACCTTTGCAGCGATTGGACCATGAAGGCCTGATTCACGCAGTCTCCTCTGAACAGTGGATGTTGAGATTTGTCTGCTACTTGAGCTCTGTGATCATTGATGTGGGCTCTAGGCTGAGGTGCTTTAATGTGTGCTTTCTGAGGCTGGTAACTCTTCTGTATTTATCCTCTGCAGCAGAGGTAACTCTTGCTCTTCCTTTCCCGGGGGGGGGGGGGGTCCTCATGAGAGCCAGTTTCATCATAACGTTCGATGGTTTTTGTGACTGCACTTGAGGATACATTCAAAGTTCTTGACATTTTCCGGATCGACTGGCCTTCATTTCTTAAAGTGATGATGGACGGGTTCTTGCCATAATATGGATTACAACAGTAGTCAAATAGGGCTTTCCACTGTGAACTAACTCTACCTCTGCACAACACAACTGATGGTCTCAAACACATTCAGAAGGCAAGTCATTCCACTAATGGACTCTTGACAAGGCACACGTGTTCATAGAAAACCATTCCAGGTGACGACCTCATGAAGCTGACTGAGAGAAGCCAAGAGTGTGCAAAGCTGTCATCAAGGCAAAACAGCGCTACTCTGAAGAATCTTAAATATAAATCATATTCTAATTTTTTCAACACTTTTTTGTTAACTAGATAATTCCATATGTGTTCTTTCATAGTTTTGATGTCTTCAGTATTAATCTACAAAGTAGAAACAAATTCAAATAAACATAAACCATTGAATGAAAAGGTGTTTCCAAACTTTTGACTGGTGAAATACGTATGTGTATGTGAAATACTGTTCAAGTATATTTGCCAGTGATGAATGTGTTTTTAAGCCGGCGTCATTATGACAAGTCTTCTGTCTGTCAGCCTATTCTCTTTAACGCCGTATCTCAGAGAAGCCTTTGAGGGAATCTCTTTACATTTGGCTCAAACGTCCACATGGACTACAGGAAGAATGAATTGATTAGCTATTGGTGTTCAAAGGTTAAAGTCACATTTCTATAAGGTTTAATATGACAATGTTATTCAAATGTAACAGGATAAGAGGATGAAGCAAAGACATTTTAGACAGACATGGATGCAAAGCCACTTGACTGCTTTGTGGGGTGATACTGTGGTAGTTGTAGTTTATGGGAATAAACTGATGTCAGTGATGTGTCTCCAGCAGATGCTGTGACCCTCCACCTGACCTCCATGACCTCTGGATACCTGAGCCCCTCCTCAGACAGAATACGACAGGTCCGTATGAATACCTTTAATGCACAACCTGTCAGGGTACCATGAATACTTGATCGTCACATTTCACAGAAACTTCCTTTTAAAAAGAAAAGTAACAGAAGTCAGAGTAATGTTACATAAGTATCAAATAAAGCTTAGTTTCAGTTTTAGATTTCACCCACATTTTAAACTATTGTCCACATATATGCGGACATAATTAGCATAATATGTTAGCATAACAACTTGTGCTAGCATCCGGCAGTTTCTATGTGCGGGGGACCGGTACTATACATTTCTATCCCTAAACGTTGGGGTACTTCCCAGGTTCACTATCCTGGCAACTGGACTACAAGGTTAGCAGTGGGAACAGAGAAGAGAATTAGATCATTCCAGTCTGTCCAATCCTCAGGAGAGAAATGAATGCATCCCTCCAGGCGAGTGTCCTGATTCTGTGTGTGGAGCCTTGATGTTCGTCAGTGTGCAATATGTGTTCTGTTGAGACATGTTTAACTGGCAGAAGTCAATGAAAACACATCAGGTCCACAGTGTGAGGCTCAAAACACACACCTGCAGCAAGCAAACTCTGAAACACAGAACAGACCCAATGTAGAGTGACGTGTTGGAGTGACGGATTACCATTAACCAGATTATGTAATCAGCATACAAAGAAAAGGTAACTGTATTCAATTACAATAGTAAATAAGTAGTCCGATTACGCTTACATTTTTTTTAAATAGAGATGACTAGCAGGATGACGGTGTTACAAAACATTTTGAAATAAAGATGAATATATTACAGGTAGAAGTACTGAATAAATTGTCTTTTAGGTTTATATTTAGGCTACTTTAATTCTTCTTTATTTTAAATACATTTATTTTGTAATGCAGTAAGTGGGCACCTGATTTATTCAACAAAAATACAGTCTATGCTTTTGATTAATGTATGAAGTTCAAACAGCCTTTGTAAACTTTACTGTTACTACATTTTACATCTTGGTTACTGATTACATTTTTGACGAATAACTAGTTATTGTAACGGATTACATTTGTAAAGTAACCCTCCCTCCCCTGGTGACATGAAAACAGCTGATCTGTGGAGTTTCTAAGGAGTTCCACAGTGTGTTTAACTTCACTATCGTGCACTTTAGAGCTTTGTACTGCACAGTGTTTGGCTCGACAGGTTCTCCCCCATTGGCTCGGCTGTGGTACACAAACTGTTCCATTAAACCTGACTACTAAACAGTTAGAGTAGTACCAGAGTAGATGGTGAATGGAATGAAAGCCAAAGAGAACTATCATGAGTTGTTCAGTAAACCCACACAATCCTGTGATCGTGGTCTAAACCTGTCACTCTCAATACAACATGCAATTATGTATTATTCGTTTCATTTCATATCGAATTTTATAATCACTCTCCATCTTTCAGATTAACAGACAAATGGTGGGCGTATTTACTGATAAATATTCCATTTTTGTCTTGTTTCATATAAACCCATACAGTATGTCATGAGAATACTGAGCAATAGAGCAGGGTTACGACCTCAGATTCATCCTGTCAGACTGTGTTGAGGGATAAAAGTGTCACTGTTACAGCAAGCTCCGTGTTCCGTGTAAGATCTTAGAGCTTTAGAAACATAATCGTCCCTAATGTGGAACATGGTCTTTGGCTTCACCTCATTTGTTATGAATGAAATGTGAAACAATAGTAAGAAACAGTCAAAACATTGGAATAATACAGTTCAGTTCCATCCCTTTCTCTGACAATCACTTTTTGTTTGTCTGCCTAGATCCTGAACAACTCGAGCTGGAAAGCGTGTTGTGTTTCTATGACAACCAGGAACTATGCATTTTCATGTAGTAGCTGTGGCAGACGTTCATATCAAACAAAGTGTTAAATACTGTGATTTTCCTCCTGTTTTTGTATATTTGAAAACATAACCAACTTAGGCATTATCAAACCATCCAATAAATGATCAGTCACACAGTACAAGGTTGTCATTGTGTTCATTTTGTTGCCATGTTTGACTTTGACTTTGTGCAGCTGTCTTTACATTGGATGTGATGTCATTCAAAGTCATTATGTGTCTTTCTTTGTGTTGTAGCCAGTTCAAGATGGAGTCGAAGAATGCACCTGCCCAACAACTACTTCACCAGGTACACACATTCATATTAAATAGGAACATCATGACTAAAGTCACTCATTTCTGGGAGATCCATAACGCTTTTTCTCCTAAAGAAAGACTTTGCAATTCCACAATTGTTGACTGCTTGAAAGAATACTTATGCCTGCTATGACAGAGGTGGGAGAAGTACTCGGATCTTGTACTTGAGTAAAAGTAGAAGTACCAGAGTGTAGGAATACTCTTACAAGTAAAAGTACACCATTTACCTCTGAACTGTAGTGGAGTAGAAGTACAAAGTAGCAAAACATTGAAATACTCTAGTAAAGTACAAGTCTCTCAACATTTAAAGTGTACTCAAGTACTTGAGTAAATGTACTTAGTTACTTTACACCACTGCCAAATAATGAGATCATTACTCAGGAATTAGCGAATCAAATTGCAGTGGGGCAACAGATAATTTATTGCTGACACCTTTGGGCATTAAATTGTAGGATATTTATATATAATAACAACATCAACCAAATCATCATGCATAATCCAGAATGATATGAACTTAATAAGTCAATCAGCACAACTATAACCCACCTTGTGCATCTGCCACTTTCCCAATTTGAAACATTGCCTCTGAATAGGAAGGTGTTGATATGTCTGCACCTGACAAATGTTAACATTAACAATATTTATTGTGAAAGTTGACAATATTGACACATGGGGGATATGGAGAAGGGTCAGAGTATGCCCCTTGGAATCTTGTCATTTGCAATGAAGACTTTCTCTAACTCAATTTTCCTTGTCCATCTCTGAGCGTAGACTTCCCCAAAGAGCTGCAGTTACTGCACAGCCCTTGTGAAAAGTGCTGCTGCCCGGCCCCCCCTCCCAAGATAAGTGACCTCATGAACGACAAAGACCTCCTGGATCTACTGCGGCTCAAGCTGGATCCAAACCACTGCACCATCAAAAACTGGAAGAACTTTGCTAGTCGCTGGGGGATGAGCTACGATGAACTGACCCTGCTGGAGCACCGGACCCAGGGCTCCCTGTCCCACAGCCCCACCCAGGAGTTCCTGCTGCGCTACAACCAGAAGACTGTCACGGAGCTCTCGGAGCTCTGCCGCCTGTACCAGCGCATCGACGTGCTGCGGCTGCTGCAGCGCTGGATGGAGAAGGACTGGCCCTCGCGCTGGCAACAGGCTCATTAGCCAGTGGGATTTCCTCTTCTTTCTCATATTTGTTATCATTAGTAACTTTAGCAAGTGATCTTAAGAATCTTGAGAATGATTAAAAAAGTGACCAACACTGTCAACTGCCTGTGGAGAATGTCAGCTGCGATGAGGAATCTCTGGATCTTACAGACAGTAAAGCACTTGGCTTTTGAAACATGTGTTGCTGTGTCAGCAGCATGGCCAATCAGGCTGTTGCTCTGTAGAGTGCACCACACATTTGGTCAAACTTGGTGATCCCCAATTTCTTCCTTTAGCGATATCATCATATCAAATGTGTTCATACTTTGCTTTAAATTAAAATTCCTATACAACTTACATTCCCAACATTATCACAGTTAATATACTTGTGTGCTTGTAAGCAAAGGTTAACATGCTAACAAACCAATTTCAGATGGTGAACACAAATAAATAAATAAAAGTAAATATTATCTCTGCTAAACAGATAGCATGTTAGCAAGGTCATCACATGCATGTTAGCATACTGAAGTTAGCATTGAGCTCAAAGCCTGTTGTGCCTAAGTTCAGCCTCAAAGAGAAGCTGGCCCGGCTGAGCACTCTGATGTGTGTCTGACATGTGTCTACATAGACTCAGAAGGAATGGCAGAGTATTTATTTTGTATAAAAGATGTTGTTCTTTGGAAATAACACTCCATGTTAACAGGAACTGTGTCACAACCTTTGAGAAATAATCGTATGGGCTCTGTCTCGTTTACCGTTATTCCATTGGTGGAATGTGAACGATTTCTCTACGATTGAAAAGTTGTATTACTCGCATCAATAATTATTATTATTTCATAAATGTCATCCTATTTTTGGTCTAACCCAAACAATGTTCTCAAACATTTTAATTGTAAAAAGTGTGAACTAAAACAACAGTTGAAAGTGTTCATGCAAACATCAACGGCCTTTGGCATTTAGTTTGTTCTTTTTTAAGAAACAACTGATTACTTATTGTACTTTTTTTTCAGTATGAAATAAACACATATCAAACTCTTTAAAAGCTTTATTCATTATTAAAGTAAATATTATGTAATACATAAAGTTACACCAACCTTTTGGGTTTTAACTAGGAATAATATGTTTTGTCTTATTCAAAAAGTTGATGTTATTATGACAACATCTTAGTTTCCAAATAATAGAAAGCAGAAAGCTTCCTGGAAAGAACTATGCAGTGAGGTATTCACTATAGTGAAAATGGGAACAGTGTTCTTATTTATTTATATTGAGTTTCTTTATTCAACAAACAAAGAACAAATACATTCATTCACAATTCTATTAGCATCTAAAGATGAATGCACTTCTCACAAACAGCTCAATGTGATCACGTGCAATACAGAGGCTTTCATGTAATAAGTAACATACTTCAAAATCAACAATCTTTAGAAAAAAAAAAGCTTATATAAATAACAGGAATATACACATAGTTAATAAACACACGTTTCTTGACTAGGCTACATAAAGTTATGCCATAAGAAGGATAATGTAGCTTATGTGGTCAATTCTAGGCAAATATTTGGTTAAGTTGGATGTATTTACAAAGTTTCTGGACTGTAGCTTTTCTTATAGCCTGGCAGGAATCATTCAGCCTCTGAATGCTTGATATTAAGGCCAAGCATGTTGGAGAGGCTCAATGACAATTTGTCCTTTTCATCGGATGTGGACATTTCTGGGGCCACTAGGCCCAGTGCAGACTCTGGCTTTTCTACTTTGAAGGTACCTCCTCTCATCAAAGAGGAATCTGCTTCTGTTGAGGCACTGACATCCAGACTTGGGGCAGCTAGCTTCAGATCGATATCAGCCTTCCCTTCGCTCGGTGAGATGCTAGCTGATGGAGTTTTATTTTTTGCCATTTTTAGTCTCTCCATGATGTCAACCTTTTCTCCTGCTTTTGATGTTGCATTTACCATTGGCAAGCGGATCCCTTTGCTGACTACATAATCCTTTGCCTCAGTATCTAGTTTTGATAAGTTGAAGGTATCACCAATTGCTCCAATAGCATCAATGCTGTTCCGGGGCAGTCTATGGGTTTTGAATACAGGCATCTCCATCTCTGCATTAGGCACGTCAGTCTCAGAGTCAGTTCCGTTTCCCTCTTCATCGGTACTTGAACCAGACTTTAATCCCCATTTAAAGGGCCATCTAAGCTTACTCTTTGGAGACCCTTTAACTTCAGCCCCTGCTTCAGCTGTGGTATCCAGTTCAGGTGTGCTGAAGCCTGACCTCACTTCAGGAACAGAGACATTTCCATTAGGTGAACTGATGCCTCCTTCTACAGTGGGAGCTTTGACCTTCACATCAGGTGAAACGTCAAGATCTGCATTGGTGTGGTCTTTTATGTTAGGCCCTGAAAAGTTAAAATTCTGGAACAATTTGGACAACTTGGACTGTTCAAGATTGGCATCTACATTTGGAGCTTCGGGTCCTTTGATATCCACCACAGGAGTGTCAATGTTGACTTTTGGTGCCTCGATTCCAGCCTCCACTGAAGGTTGAATACTTGGAACTCTTACCTCAGGACTTGGAAGACCAACATTTGGCAAGTTATAATGAGGCATATTAAATTCACCCACATGGGAATCAAAACCTATACCTGGTGTTTTTAACTGTGCATCAGGTACTTTGAGGTCTGCTTTGGGCAGGTTGAGGTCCACATTTGGCAATCCTGTGTCTATGTTTGGTGCTGAGAGGTTTCCATCAATGTTTTGTGAGGGCAGGCTGATATGTGGTGCATTCAGGTTCAGGTCAGGTACATAAAGGTCTGCCTTTGGTAGATCCATGCTTGGTCCCTTTAGATCAGCTTTGGGCAAGTTAAGATTCACCTGGGAAGCTTTAATATCTGGGGTAGAAAGGTCTGGTACACTGATGGTAGTCTGTGGGCCTGAAAGGTCAATATCTGTCTTAAGTGAAGAACCCACATCTAGATCTGGAGTACTGAGGTCTCCTTTGACAGTGGGTGCAGATAAATTCAGGTTAGGTACGTTGGCATCAAGATTAAGATCAGGTTCTTTTACCCTCAGCCCTGATGAACCAAACTTCGGTAAATCTATTTTGGGGAACCTGATTTTTCCAGCTATGGCATCAAGCTCTGGAGCTTGAAGGTCTACAGCAGGACCTTTCAGATCGGTTTTTGGCAAATTAATGTCAAAATCTGGTGAGTCTATCCCAGCCTCCATTTTTGGGGTTGAAAAGTCTGGTGCAACCAAATCCACCTTAGGTGTCTGGAGGTCAACGTCTGGTACCTTCATATCAGCATCAATTCCACCCTTCCAACCCTTCAGTGTGCCCACTTTGGGTTTCTTGAAGTTAAACCATTTCCCTTTTCCAGAAGGACCTTCAACATCTGGACCATCAATGTCTAACTTGGGGCCCTCCAGGTCAGCATTTGGTAAAGTTAGATTAACATCTGGGGCATTTATTTCACCATCAAATTTTGGAGACGTGAGATTCAAATCAGGGGCTGAAATATCAGCATCTGCATCTAGACCATTAACCTTAGGACCTGCGAGGGACCACTTTGGATTTTTAAGAGTAGGACATTTCCCCTTCCAAGATTGACCCTCAATGCCTACATTTGGTGCATTAACATCAACACCAGCGTTGGGTAAATTCAGATCAACATCAGGCCCATCAAGGGATGCCTGAGGAGAAAGACTCAGGTCAGGTGCTTTAACATTACCATCAACGTCAACATCTGGGCCTTTCACCTTTGGCCCATGAAGCAGGAACTTGGGCTTTTTGAGTGTTGGGAATTTGAATTTGCCATGAGGGGCCTCAAGGTCAGCACCTGGTGCTGTAACATCAACATCAGCTCTGGGCAAATTCAGATCAACATCTGGTGTGGAAATATCCCCATCAATTTTTGGAACAGAGAGATCAACATCTGGGGTGCTTAGATCTGCATTCAGGTCCATATCAGCTTTGGGGCCATTAAGTTTTTGTTTCTTCCATTTCAAATGAGGCCATTTAATATTATGGTCTTTAGCATCCATGTCAAGATTGGGGGCCTGAAAATCTACATTGGGGCCATTAATGTCAGCTCCTGGAAGATTCAGCTCAGCATTTGGTGCATTAAGGTCACCATCAATCGTTGGCGTCGACACATTCAATTCGGGTGTGTTTAGGTCTGCATCAATGTCTGCTTTTGGTCCTTTGAGTTTGGGTAGCTTCCATTTCTGGTGAGGCCATTGGACTTTACTGGAATTCAGATTTAGATCAAGGTTTCCAACGTCAGCCTTTGGCAAATTGATGTCAACATCTGGGCCATTTATTCCACCCTCCACTTTTGGAAGGGAGGCATCAATATTTGGTGTGTTCAGGTTTGCATCTAAGTCCACGTCAGCCTTTGGGTCATTAAGTCTAGGTTTCTTCCATTTCAAATGTGGCCACTTGGGTTGAACAGGTTGGGCATCAATGTCAAGATTTGGGCTTTGAACATCTAAAGCAGGGATGTTTAGATCTGCATCGATCTTTGGCATGTTGAGGCTTACATCAGGTGTGGACAGGTCAGCATTTAAGTCAGCATCTGGTCCTTTAACCTTGGGACCTTTCCATTTAAGATGGGGCCACTTGATTTTTCCTGAGGGTGCCTCAAAATCAGCATTTGGGGTTTCTAAGTTTACATCAGGGCCATTGAGATTCACTTTCGGCCCATTCAGATCCAAACCTGGACTATTAAGATCTAATCTTGGGGCTGATAGATTGAGGTCTGGTGTCGCTACATTTCCAGAAGGGAGATCTACATCCCCAGAAACATCCATTTTTGCTTTAGGCGTTTTGAGGTGAGGCAGATTAAAGTGTGGCATCGTGAATTTTGGTGCCTTGTACTTCTGGTTGCCTGTTTTGAGTTCCGGTTTCTCAATGTCCAGCGAGGCATTGGGGGTGTTGAGCTTTGGAGTTGAGACACTGATATCTGGTGCTTTGAGGGTGCCATCAAGATCGCCATTTACATCAGGTCCAGACAGTCCAAAGGAGGGCATTGTGAACTTGGCACCACCATCAGCTGAAGGCTCATTTAGACCTAAACTGGGAAGACCTCCATTGAGAGTAGGACCATCTATTTCCCCCCCCAACCCCTTTGAAGCATTTAGCTTTCCCCTCAGGTCATTAACGGAAAAAGCTGCTGCATCCAGTGACCGATCTTCCTTTAGGTTTAGTATCTGTTGGTGATGGAGTGAAAAACAAACAAGGTTGACATCAATTAAAGCAGCTCATGTGTCAGTTATCAGTTATATTAAGCTTAATACTGTTTTTATTAACACTCGGCTAATAAAGAAAAACCCTGTCGCTAGCTGCTGCTACTATGAATTATAAAAATGTGCATTTAAAGCAGCTGTTTTGGGTTGTAGTTCCCAGTGTGAATAACTCTCATCAGTGGAGAATGACTTTGACCTAACACAATGTCACATCTAGAGGAGAGTGTTTGTTTTTCATCAGGGTGTGACCAACCCTTGTGAGGTGTACCTTTGAAGGGTTATCAAGATCTAATCCCAAGGAGCCAAGGCCAGCACCGGCGCTGAGCTGCTTCTTGGTCAGAACCATCATGTTGTCATCATATGGCTCCAGGGCCTGCAGGAATCGTAGCACTTCATCTTTGTTGAGGTGGTCCAGGTGTATCGTGGCTGCTACAATCTCATCCCCTGGAACCAGTAGAAACAACTCATCAATACCATCAAGTTTCACTATTTTCCTTCAATCTTTTGTTTTGCAGATATTGGTGTAGTTTCCAAAACTGCAGTAAGAATATATACTTGTTTTTCTCTTACCTGCTCGTAGGCCACTCTTTGCAGCTGTGTCATCTGTGATTCCTGTAATGACAACTCCTTGCTCAGAGTTGTCTAGGACGAGGCTTTCGGAGAATGTTCTACTTTTGCTGTCCTCACTCTGTTCAAAAGTTGTTTACAGTCAAATGAGACAGGTTTGCACTATTTTCACACATCGGCACTATTTAGCACATCAAAAAAGTCATTTTGTCATGAAGACATTTGCTATCACATATAATATTAAGCAGGTTTATATTGTCATTTGACAAACTTACCATCATTTCTTAGTTGTATTTTATACACATGTCATCGAATGTATACCAAAGTACAAGAAGCCATGGAAACTCCAAACCCAACCAAAGTTACCTGTAAAATAGAAAAAAAACACAATTGTAGGTATTATTTGGTGACTAACTTAATATATACATAACTTCACTCAGTAATGTTACCTTGCTATGTACTTTATGAAAGATAAGGAGAAGAAATGCAGGATTCAAACAAATGACCATTCCATCTGCGAAACCAAAGACCCCTTTTATTTTTTCAAATCAATGGACATGGTTTTCATGCTATATGTAAACTAGTGGTTTGTTCGGGGAATGTATGCATCTAAACCAGTTGGTTTGGATGCATACGGAATGACATCACATCGCTCAGCTCAAATACACAGCCCTCCCTTCAACCACACCCCAACATCTTCACATGCAAATGAAATGTACTTGCAGCATAGTTGCATAAATTAAGACGGATTAGGTTTTACATTTAATGTTGCAATATTACTAACCCTAATCCTAAACTCCAAACCGTTCAATAACACTATTACTAGTAAACCTTCTACACAGATCAGTGTCGATGCAACATTAATGTGCAGACCAAGCGGACAAACAACTCAGCCCTACCAATGTTCTTATACTTAGAAACATCAACAACCTTGCTTTGTGCAATGAGAGAACACATTCAAAAGAATCCGCAACTTGATGTCAGCTACACCTCATGCATCTTTTAAGGATATACAATCATGCCACTAGTTTTATCTTATAACCACTTTTTAGAATCACCTTGGTTTCAGAGAAATAACAAAAATAAATACAGACTAACAACATGAATGTTCAGTTCCTTTAGGCTCAGTGCAGACTTCCCAAACCAGAAATATGCAATTAAAGAACAGAGAGTATGGTCACTAGGTGTATCCACTAAAAGAGGGTGTCAACATTAACATTAATTCCTACTACATTGACTCACAGCAGGGTGTGAGTCACACTGACAGCAGCACTCGTGACTTTTAATTCTTCTGACTATTCTCGATCTACAGTTTTAGCATTTCGTTTTGAATCCTCACTTAATGCAACACTTTTCCCGAGACCTTGAATGTGCAACTGGGGCCATTTTTCAAACATCAACTTTTTTTTTCAAACAACATTCAAAAGGAAATTGTTGAAATGATTACAAGACATTATGTCTATAAATCACAATTTATAAAGTGTTTTTTAAACCCAGTATGTATCCTCGCACCAAACCTCAGTTCAAGTCATAAAGTCAAGTCTAAACTCTTTTCCCTAGATCAGCATCACATGCACTGAAATGAATATTCATACTGTACAAGCTTTCTGTGCTGTATTTACAAAAGCCAATCACTACTTACGGTTTAAGTCTATCAGTTGTCAAGATACAAGGATCATTTAGTATAACATGAAGTAAAAGAGAGTTCGATGGACTCACCGCGTGCTGCTGGCCCAGAAAGCGATGTGTCCTGCTCCGTGTGTCACGGCTGCTCTGTCAGGCAGGACGGGATGGATCTGTTAAATGCCATCAGTTTAAGCGAGCCAGCAGAACAGGTTAGGCTGCATCAGTACCGCCTCTGTGAGTGCCCCCCTTTTCCCCTTACAACACACACACACACACACACACTCCCACACACGCACACACGCACACACACACGCCTCAAATTCAAAGTATGTCACAGAGAGCGTCTCGCAGGCCTTTTTGGCAGCCGAAACTTGACGAGAGCTCAAAAGAGAAACACACCACTCCTTCTAACAGGACTAACCAGGTTTACTAAGAGAAACACATAGCAACCCTGACACACACACTTACACTTCACTCACAAACTTCATCTGACTTTTATGTTTAAAACATATTAATAACATTTGTTGGCACTTTGGCTGTTTAATGGCGTGTTCTGTGGGATTTGAGGTTATTGTGACGTTTCTGCTGACAAGCTTTTGTGTCCATAGAGAGAGAAAAGACATATATTGAGGACATGATTCGTGCACACAAATGTAATCTCATAAGCAAAGATTATAATTCTTCTCAGTCCTAATTTAACTTACTCCAACCCAAATGTTGATTCATTCTTGGAATGAGCTGAATAGTGGAATAATATTGGCCCCTGATTAAGGCATTTTAAGCTTTTAGGATGAGTTATCAAGACATGTTGACAACTCTGCTTTGCAAGGGTTATTGTTCATAAAAGGCAAATAAGGAGGAAATTGGGAGGACGTGAAAAGGTGGATGGTTTCCAGTGGAGGTATTCAGAGTGTCTGGAGCGATGCTGGCTCTGTTAATGCACTCCTGTACACAAAGGAACCAAAACATGGGAAAGATTTTGTTTATTTAAGGCCATTGAATTGTGCCTCCATTTATTTATGAATTGCTCTCTAAGGCTCTGTAGTAGTTTTACGGATCTTAGCAGTGTTTTTTAAGATATTTGCCAATGACAAAGAGCTATTGATTGTTTGCGGTTATACACTTGATTTTTAGGGAATGTAAACAATTAGTTTTTATTGATTCGATACTGCGTTTTGATTCATTTCAGTGCATTATGTAAAGTCGCAGAGATTCATGTCTGCTTTTATTGCTCGTGTTGTCGCGGTGCAGACTTTGCAAATCAATCAACACTTGTTACTGCATGCACTAGTTTTTAACAACAGTAACAGCAGACATGTTTTCATAGTCCTATCCCCTGATCTACATACCATATAGTAACATGAATGTGAATCAACAGCTTACAGGACTGCTCCAATAACACGTACACAAATCGAATACACCACAGCTCATCGTGAAAAGCAGCAATTTAAATCAAATACTTCAGAAATTATTTATTGTGGCTGAAAATAATACAAAGCTTTTTAAATACAAAATGTAGGATAGTTTTTTAAATACAGATTGAACCACCAAATTATGGACGGTTCATAGTTACGATTAGTTCAGCGTCAACCTATAACGGCAGTACTGCTTAATAATAATAATTCACTAACATGGGGGATACTGCATAACGAGCAACCTACTTTTACTTAATATCATTTGCGTTTATTCTTCTATTAATAATGTTTACTCTTTCTGCAAACTGTTTAGGATATAATGACCATATAAGGTATTACCTATTGTTTTACAGAGCTCCGCCCCCACCAACACAACAGTAAATGATCCCTACATTCTTCAAAAATGTATGTTTTTACTTTGGGACTTCAATTAAACTTGCCTGATTATAATTTATTTTGCATCAGTCTCAAACATTTGTGCTCTTGTTGCCAGTAAATCATCAGATTTGTATTTATATGGTCTTGTATACATTCCATTTTTCAACAGTTTTTCAGTTTCAATACCTGGCCTTCTATGTGAATGGTAGAAATACACCCTCTTTGATGTTAATGAAGTTACATTCACGGGTGTGTTGGTTAAACCCTGTGCTAAATTCGTTGTGGTTTTGTTGTGTGGCAAACCAGTTATTTTGATACAATATTGCTTTAATATCGTCTTCAGTGTGGAGCATACTGAGCTCTGCTGCATGAGTCACCACCCAACCCATCCAACCAATCAATACAATGTGATGACTGTGTACAGGCCAGGAGAAGGGTGAGGTCAGTGTGAGACAAAAGCCTCATGATGAGCCACAGAAACTACACTTCAGCATTTAGGAGGAGAGAGTTACCATGTGAGAGGCTTTTCAAGAAGCTTTTCAGGAAGTTGGTGTGCTAGTAAAGACTCTCACATGTTAACTGATGTCTGAGGTCTGAAATCAAATCCATCCTCCACCTTGAGGTCACAGAACACTGATGAGACAGACAGGAAGTCCCGTCCTCGTGGATACAACTTCCATTCTAAGCACATCTACAGCTTTTGAGCTACACAAAAGGAAGTCGTGTTAATGTCAGTTTATCAGCTATAAACAAATTGTCTGAGAGTTTTCAGTTAAAGACGGCATATTCTGCTCATTTTCAGGTTCATATTAATACTCATTGTCTCTGCCGTGACATGTCTCCATGCTTTAATGTTCAAAAAGCTCTTTATTTCTCTCATCCTGCCTGTGCTGCAGCACCTCTTTTCACCCTCTGTCTGAAACCAGAGCCCACTCTGCTCGGATTGGTTAGCTCTGCCGGCTCTGTTGTGATTGGTCAACCGCTTAGAGATGTCCCGCCCCTTAGCCTATATCGTACGTAAGGGATATAGGCAGCGAGGCGGTCAGTATTGGAAAAAGAACACCCGACAGGGTCAACAACTTGACTCCAAATATGAATTGAAATGATTGTATTGACTTGAAAATGATCGCATTGCTTCCGCTAAGAAGCACCCAAAATCATATTAGGGGCAATTTAAAGCAACCAAACTCAAAAGGAAACTGTTGCCAAACTGCAGGTTGTTCCAAAACAAGTTATTAACATCAAATGATACATGTCTTAAAAATGTATGGGACTCAGGAAAGACCAAAAAGCATTAGCAAATGAAGAATGTGTGTGAGTGTGTGTAAGTAAGAATGAATGAAGTGTGTGTCTGCAGCAGTGACACACGACCAGCTGGCTGGATGCTGTTTAAAAATCCACAAAATGACCAGATATTCCCCACTCTCTCACATACACAGCAATGTGGAAACCATTCAGAACAAATGACTATTGAGGGAAAAGGCCATCCTCAGCCCCCCCCCCCCACCAGGCTGTAGCTGTTTGGGTGTGTCGATTGGAGAATCCTATTTGCATGTGTATGCCCACATGGACTCTGACAGGTGAATGCATTTGAACAATGTGTGGGTTCAGTTGCTGTCCTCAAGCCCCCCGGGCAGAGAACACAGCTCAGAGAAGCTTCCTTATTTAAAGGACTGTGAGATATTGACCTTATTTCATCACATTTGTGTAGTGTTTCTAAAAGTACTCAGATCCTTTAACTAAGTAAAAGTGCAAATACTATGGTATTCAAATACTCCATTACAAGTAAAAGTCGTGATTTCTAAATGTTACTCAAGTAAGAGTAGAAAAGTATTAGCATCAAAATGTATTTAAAGTACAAAAAGTAAAAGTACTTGTTCTGCCAATGGCCCATTTCTACATAATATAAAGAGCAGAAGTATTATCAGCTAAATGTACTATAACCATTCAAAGTAAAATGACTCGTTATGCAGAAGTGATCTTTCACAGTATTATATTATTATGGTTATTAAATTATCCTGTTTTTAAAGCATTTTAGTGATGTATTTTGTCAATGTGGACCAAATGTACATACTATAAATACTGTGTAGATTAGTACTAGAGTACTGCATTATACCAAATCGGCACATCATGTGTTATTAAGTGTTAAAAAAATAAAGGTAGTGGATAAAAAAGTACGACATCTGCCTTTGGAGTAGTAAATTAGGAAGTATAAAATTGCAATAAATGGAAATACCCAAGTAAAGTACTTTGTTACTTTCCACCACTGCATTGTGACTGTTAGTGTTGAACAGTATGCAGGGCCCTCATTTTGATTTGAAAATGCCTACAAATGTGTGTTTTTGTCCAATTGGACCTGCTGCCACAGCCAGGTCTGAAGCATTTGAGCTCAGTTGAAGCCCCTTCTCTCGTAAAACATCCAGTCTCACATTTTACCAATAATTCATCTTCCTTAAACTAAATATTAGCATATTTATCCCTTTTTAAAATATAAACTAAACAGCACCATTGAGACTTTGTTTTTCCCACACTAAGCTCTCTCAGCTTTGAGTGTGGCCATCGGTCTGAAAATGTTCACAGTCCGTCACGTTGTGTGGGTCAGTTTGAAGCTACATTATTACCTTAGTGTACTGACTAACACTGATCTGGTTTCCACCCAATGTGACTGAGCTTTGAAAGCATGATGCCCAACTACATGGTCTAGTTTCGATTATAGACATTAGATTAAAGATTTACCTTTATTTTTAGAGCACGCTCGTGAACTGTTAGCACCGAAGCCTCGCTGCGGGGAAACGGTGGCGCGCATAATTGCGCCGCATTTGCGCATAAGATGAGGTGTGTTCTGCGTGTAGGGAGGGGCGGCCCTGGTTAGCTGGCCGGCTCTGTTATGATTGGTCAACCGCTAGAGATGTCTCGCCCCTTAGCTTAATACGTACAATGTGTTGAAGTTCTATAGCCAGTAGAAACCCAACTGTTACGTAGTGATGTCACTATGTTCCAGAAGCAAATAAAGGAGTCCAATGGAGGCGTTTCAGGCAGGGGAGGGAGAGAAACTCCCTCTGGGGGGAACACCTTTAGCCTTTGCAGATCATTTACATGCACAACAAACATATAACACACTACAGGAGAGGGAACACCCCAACCAATCAGAATAGGGCAAAATGAAAACAAACAACCTCAAAAGGATCTGTTGCACACACTCTAAAAACAAATGCCTTGGCTCAACAAAGAAAATCAACGCAACAGTTTGCATCAATGTTTATTGAGTTAAGACAACTTCTAATGAAATTGTCTTAAAGCAACAAAGTTATTTGAGTTAGGGGAGAAGGCTTTTCCTCTACAATCAGAGGTGTTTTTAATTACCACTTACTTCATAATTGGTAGCATAAACTCAAGTTTTGAAGTTGATTACTCAAAAGATTAAGTTGTTCCAACTTGTTTTACCGCATGATTTAAAAGTGATTTTAAGTTGTATTGTATGTACTTAATTACCATCATTGTGAACACACGTTTTTAAGTTGACGACCATTTATAAATGAAGTTGCTCCAAATATATTTTTTCAATAGAGAAAGAAAGAAAGAAATTGATTCCACAACAAGAATATGAGGCAATTCACTTTTTATTTTGAACTGCAGTTGTTTATTTCAACACCTGATGTTTCAATCAGGAGATAATTCATTTAGTTTGAACATTTATTGACACATGCCATATGATAAGGTGCATGAACACCTGAAACCACAGCTGACTGCAGGAGAGAGGAGAACCATTTTATAGTTTGGCTGCAGCACGTTGATTGGCTGCTGGAGAATGAGGTGAAATGTAATAGGTTAAAGAGAACGCCTGTGATGAGCTGATTATATGCAGCTGCGGAGTGAATGTATATACACCCAGTCTTCCTGAAAGAACTTGCGCTGAGCTTCATTTAAATCTTGATAAAAAAGATAAATAACACAAATTGAAATTGCCCCACAAATAATAAATAAACACATTAGCCATATTACCATGGGACATGGGGACACAGCAAATACATGCTGCCATCACAACGAAGTTAGAGGCCTTTGCATATTTAAAACCAGTGCCAAATATGTAACATCTGTAAACCTTTTGTAAAACTACAGAAACAAGCTCTCAATGGCCACCAGTCTGCAGATCACACACATCCATTTCACAAAAGATGTAACAAAGATGTTTACACTGCCGACAGTCATTATTTCAAACAGTATGAACACATTTAACGCAGAATGGTCATTCATTGGTTTCCCTCGACCACGATGGTTGCCATCGTATGGTCAGATCCTGGGGTGGACCGGTCACTGATGAAGGCGATATTCATGTCCTTTTGAAGCACATTAAATAATAGGTTAGCGCATAAGAGATAATGAATTAGGTAATGCATACTTTTTAAACTGTCACTCTTAGCGAATTCAGAGCCATTATTACCAGCTGCTAAAGCAACGCTGGTATTGTTTTCACCTATTGAGTCTGCATGTGTGTGTCGTCATGGCAATGTGGTCCTGAAGACACACAGAGGTGCTTTTGAGTACTTTGCCTAGTGTTTAAATGCATGTGGACAGATTTTGTAGATAAGTTTTAGTGTACCTTCTCATCTTTTTTGCAGGTTCCATACAATATGTGAACTGGTTAAGAAGAGCAGAAGCCACTTTTCAAATGTTACACAATCCTTTTCCCATGCCATTGCTGTCAACACCTATCCATGCTGAACGTTGCTAAGATATTATTGATTGGGGTGTGGCCAAAAGTGCAATATGCTTCAAAATGTAGCTGACAGAGAGCAGTGCTTTTGTCCTGTGTCACTGCGCCCATGGATTTTATTTTATTTCAAGATTTTTAATTACGTCGCTAAACTCCTTGAAAAGGTCCTCTTCCTTTTCTCCAAGGCACACAACAAGGCAGTGGATGGCTATAGTTCTCTGTGTAATTCAATTGTATTGTGCTATTTTTGAAAAAGGAAAAAAAGAGAAATGACCTAAATGAATATATTCTGAATGCGTGACTGCCAACAACTTGCATTTCAATGACAACTCTAAATAACGATCCTACCTCAAGAAGCATGTCCTTGATCTGCTTCACCGAGATTCATTTTGAATAAAAAGAGATATCACAATAGTAACCAAAGTATTTTTACTCTCACAGTAGCCTCTACTTTGTATCCTCTCACAGAACTATTCACAGTTCAAAGGCTGCTAGTGTTGGTCAAACAGCAATTTGCCTATACAGTGCAACTACAAGGCTATCTACTGTATTTGAATGACAAAAGATGACACTCACCTTAAAATGTCCTTTGTATATTTCTATTTGTCTTAACTGTGGGAACTTGGCCAGGCATGTTAAGTGGGAGTGGACTTGAAATCCTTAACTCAAGGTGTAGAACAATGAAGTAATCAAGCCAATTGCATTACTTACTACAACTTGAATTTTGTTTTAAGTCAATTAACGCAGAAATCAGAGTTCAAATTACACACAATATTAAGTTGATGTAATTACCAACATTATTACGTCAACACAACTTATAAATTAATGTTTGCAACTTCAAATGTTTATCTAAATCAATTAACTCACATTTTTATCTTGCAACCATGCATTTAATTAAGTGGAGCTGAAAGGTCGCCTGAATTCGTTTTTAGAGTGTAACTGCAGGTTGTTCAAACAGTTTTACATGTGTATGGTAGACCAAAAAGCAAGTTAGATGGCACCAATGCTCGTCCATAGATATCCATATTTCCTGTTTGAGATTTCTCTGATTAACCTTGATGTTTTAGATGTGTAAGAGAGGATGAACATTCAGCATATTTAACAACATCCTATCCTACAACACGGAATACATTTCAGATTTTCTTTTCTAACAATCATGGATTTTGAAATACGTAACCACCTTTGTTTTAGTGTAAAAATGACCAAAAGGTCCTGCACTACAGCGAGGCGTTGAAGGTGTTTCTGTTCGTACACGTCTGCTAGCCCACGGCTGCTTTCTGTTCTGTTGGAAAAACATGGCTCCTGGATTCATGTTTCATTCCCTGCCTCTTTTTCAGGTCCCAACTTGTGCCTTTTTAATGAATACCTGTGGAAGAGTCTCAGCAGGCTTGGGTCTACCAAACAAAGAAGCACCCGTAAACACAGGAAACACCTCTGATACACTGCTTCAACTGCACAGATGTTATGGTTGCGTCAGTCAAGCTAACTAGGCTAAAGGTTCTGCAGAGGGGTTTGTCGTCCGGCCGGTGAACTGCATTCTCCTCATAGCTCCTCTCAGTTCAAAGCAAAATGCGTCCTTTATCAGTTCTGAGCTGCAGCTTGCTCCAGGGGTGGGTGGGGTGGGGTGGGGTGGGGGGGGGGGGGGGGGGGGGGGGGGGGTGTGGGTCGTAGGCTTAGTCTATCGTGGGCGGATTCCACAACTATGGTGCTGTGTTTTGCTCCCAAATGTCATGACAAAGCTTTTTGCATTGACTACATCTCTGATTTGTAGCTCTGACTCTTCTCCATGCTCTCATACGCATGGCAGCATTTAGGCAAGCCAAAAGATTCATTCTATAAGAGAAGTTGAAATGATAAAAACTGACATAGCATTAAGCTATAGAGCCGTGACACTGCATGGATACGGAAGAGGGTTCGAGCGACATGTTCATTTTTATTTATTTAGATCTGACAAAAAGTGATGTCTTTTTTTAGTTCTGAAATTAGAGTCAAAACAGATTTTTTATTTATTTGTTCTTACATGTGGCCCTAATCATCTTCCATACCTGGGAGAATCTAATAAACAAAATGATAGAGTATACCAGGTTTTAGCAGGTATACCAAGAGTATACCAGGTTTTAGCACTTCGCTCAGTGGAGCCTCTCATTGGGCTTGTTTTGGTAAGACAACATGTGGGACTTTGAACTGTTGAATAAGTTATTTCAAAGGTAATTCAACTTTGTAAATTAATTGTATTCTATATGTATGTTGTTTGAATTTTCAGGCTACAGTAGTAGAGAGTACATATACACCCAACCAAAACTAAAACACGAGGTAACCTTGACATGTTTCCTCATTCTGAGGATGTGGTAAATAGATAGTAAGAAAACATCTGTCTATAGAAGGTGTCATTACAAGGTGGAATGTTACGTATTTTCAGTGGTAAAACCATGCCATGATGATCTCAATTTAAAAACTATTTTTTTAAATATTTAACCCTGACAGTTGTAGAAGCCTTAAAAAAACATCTCAAACTATGAGCTATAAACCAGTGTGATGCAGAGCAGCCGGTGGACACGTTATTTGGTATCAGTCCTCAATACAGTCTTCCAATAGGCCTATGTAACAAATGTATTAATACGTTTTTAAAAATGATGTTAGATGACTGGAACCTGCCCAGAACTGAGATTTAGTTACTAATTTTGAATGTCATAAGCTATTTTCTAACTCAATGCTGACATGCTAAGAGTTAAAGAGAAGCAGTTTGTTTTCCAGCAGGGCGGAAATACACAGCTCAGATTCCAACACTTCTGTGCTTCCTGAAATGAGTCAAGTCAGTTTTCACCAAACAATGTCTTTGTGTTTTGCATTTTAGTTTGTTGCATGTATAGCCCGTCTGCTTCAGTCAATCAATCAATCAATCAATGTTTATTTATATAGCCCAATATCACAAATGTTACATTTGTCTCAGTGGACTTCACAGTGTGTACAGAATATCAGTATGACAATACGACACCATCTGTCCTTAGACCCTCACATCGTACAAGGAAAAACTTCCGGAGAAAACCCACAGTTTAAAGGGAAACATGGGAGAAACCTCAGGGAGAGCAACAGAGGAGGGATTCCTCTCCCAGGACGGACAGACGTGCAATAGATGCCGTGTGTAAATTGAAAAGATAATACATTTGCAACATAGGTAGTCCAAATGTTTGGAAATGCATGTGTGTATAATAGGAAGATGAATCCATGAGGATATCCATCCAGGACCTATGATCCAGGACCACAGCCACGACTCAAGATCCAGGGCTCGCGATCCAGGACACAGGACCGCAGGATCATCCATGACTCCGGATTATAGACACCAAAAAGAAAGAAATTTGGGGAATCTGGGTTAATCGGAACATGAGAGTACACCGGTATAGACAGAGAGAAGGAAGAAGTAAGATGTCCCCCGACAAACTAAGCCTATATCAGCAAAACTAAGGGCTGAATCTAATCAGCCCTAATTATAAGCTTTATCAAAAAGGAAGGTCTTAAGCGCACTCTTAAAAACGGATAGGGTGTCTGCCGCCTGAACACAAACTGGAAGCTGATTCCACAAATGTGGAGCTTGATAAGAAAAGGCTCTGGCTCCCAACAACCCTGCATTCTTGGAACGCAATGCCCTAGTAGGACAGTAGGGTATAATGAGTTCTTTAAGGTAGCGCCTGCCCATTAAGGGCTTTGTAGGCGAGAAGAAGAATTTTAAATTCTATCCTGTGTTCTATAGGGAGCCAGTGTAAGGCAGCCAGAACAGGAGTAATGTGGTCCCTTTCCCTAACTCTGGTTCTGGCTGAAGCGACTTGACTGACTTCTTGGTACACCCTGATAATAAAGAGTTACAATAATCCAGCCTTGAAGTAACAAATGCATGGACTAGTTTCTCTGCATCGTTTTGAGGCAAGATATGCCTGATTTTTGCAATGTTACGTAGATGGAAGTAGGCGGTCCTTGAGATTGATTTTATGTGGGCGTTAAAGGATAAATCCTGATCAAATATAACACCAAGATTCCTTACAGTCTCACTGGAGGCCAAATTAATGCCATCCATAGTTAGCATATCTTTAGATAATTTGTTTCGTAGATTCTTCGGGCCGAGTACAATAATTTCAGTTTTAGCCGTGTTTAACATCAAAAAGTTTAAGGTCATCCACGTTTTTAAGTCCTTGAGGCAGTCTTGAATGTTATTTAGATGATTAATTTCATCAGGCTTGATTGATAAATATAGTTGAGTATCATCCGCATAACATTACATTACATTACATTGCATTTAGCTGACGCTTTTATCCAAAGCGACTTACAATAAGTACATTCGACCAGGAAGACACAACCTTGAAGAAAACAGAATCATATAAGTACATCAGGTTTCATAGAGCCAAACATTTCAAGTGCTACTCAACTGGCTTTAGGTAATCCAGTCCTTTATTAGTATATAAGTGCTTTGTTAATAAATCTATCGCTCGAAGTGGAGTCGAAAGAGATGAGTTTTTCAGTTTGCGCCGGAAGATGTGCAAGCTATCTGCTGTCCTGATATCAATGGGGAGCTCATTCCCACCATCTTGGAGCCAGGATAGCAAACCCACGTGTTTTTGCTGATGGGAACTTGGGTCCCCCTCGCAGCGAGGGTGCAGCGAGTCGTTTGGCTGATGCAGAGCGTAGTGCACGTGCTGGGGTGTACGGTTAAACCATGTCCTGGATGTACGAAGGGCCGATCCATTCGCAGCATGGTAAGCATAGTACCAGTGTCTTGAAGTGGATTCTTGCAGTTACCGGAAGCCAGTGAAGGGAGCGGAGGAGCGGAGTGGTGTGGGAAAATTTAGGAAGGTTGAAGACCAGACGAGCCGCTGCATTCTGGGTGAGCTGCAGAGGTCGGATGGCACATGCAGGTAGACCAGCCAGGAGGGAGTTGCAGTAGTCTAGGCATGAGATGACGAGAGCCTGGACCAGAACCTGCGTCGCTTTCTGTGTCAGCTGGGGACGTATCTTCCTGATGTTGTAAAGCGTTGTATCTGGCAGCAACGGGTTTGTAGTAGCAGCGATGTTTGCAGTGAAGGACAGGTTGTTATCTAGGGTCACACCTGTAAGAGAATATTTTTAATCTGATCTTGATTATAGAGTTTCTTATAGTTTCTTAGAATCTGTGATACTGCAAACATGTGTTTGTGGTATCAGTCAAAAACTCCTCTGTAGGTTGAGGTCACAGGTCAAACGCTTCTCCTATATCCGTGGGGGAAGGATCCAGGCCTGCCTGCATTTCCTTGAGACAAGCAGTTTATTGTCTCCCATCTGCTATTGATTAGGTAAACGCGGGCTTCTATGAGCCCGCCTCTCCTCATGTTGATGCGTGTTGGGTCTTTTCGGGGGCAGAGATGATTTGGTGGAGGCACAGGAGAGTGTGAAACCAAGTGACCTCCCGGCCGTATTGTTTGTACTGTGTTCAATAAACTCTCAGTGCTTTGGCTAACGACGTTCCAGACTCCTTCATTCTACCTCAACATTGCAACAACAGAAGTTTAACTTCACAACACCCAGATTCCTTGCAGTCTGAGTCGGGGAAACAACTGAGGTGCCGATGTTGATTGTTAGGTCAAGAGTGGGACAATCTTTTCCCGGAAGGAAGAGCAGCTCAGTCTTGTCAAGGTTGAGCTTGAAGTGATGAGCAGACATCCACTGAGAGATGTCAGCTAGACAAGCAGAGATGCGTGCGACGACCTGGGTCTCTGAGCGGGGAAAGGACAGAATTAATTGGGTGTCATCAGCGTAGCAGTGGTATGAAAAACCATGCGGGCTAATGACTGATCCGAGCGAGTTTGTGTACAGGGAGAAGAGGAGGGGACCAAGAACAGAGCCCTGAGGGACCCCTGTAGTTAATTGACAAGGGTCGGACTCAGACCCTCTCCAAGTCACCCTGTAGGTATGGTCTTTGAGGTATGAGGTGAGGAGGGAAAGTGCAGAGCCTGAAACTCCAAGTTTTTGGAGAGTGCGAAGGAGGATCTGATGATTCAACCGTGTCGAATGCAGCAGACAGGTCCAACAGGATGATGACAGAGGAGCAGGGAATGCAGTTTTGGCAGTGTGCAGTTCCTCAGTGACAGCAATGAGAGCAGTTTTCTGTGGAGTGACCTGCCTTGAAACCAGACTGGTGCGGATCCAGAAGGTTGTTCTGATGGAGATAACAGGAGAGTTGTTTAAAGACAGCGCGTTCAAGTGATTTAGACAGGAACGGGAGTAGAGAGAACAGGCCTGTAGTTTATAACATCTGACGGGTTGAGAGTGGGTTTTCTTTAGGAGAGGGTTTACTCTTGCCTCCTTGAGGACTGTTTGGAAAGTGACCAGAAGTTAGAGAAGTGTTGATGAAATGGGTGAGAAATGGTAGAATATCAGGAGCGATAGTCTGAAGGAGGTTTTGAAGGGATAGGGTCCAGAGGACAGGTGGTAGGGCGGGCAGAGGTAATGAGGGTAAGAACCTCACTTGGAGAGAGAGGGGAAAAGGAGGTTAGTGTGTGGGTGGAAGGAGGGTCTGGTGACCCAGCGGTGAGTACAGGTGAGTCAGAAAAAGAAGAGCGAATATCATCAACCTTTTTTTCAAAGTGGGTAACAAAGTCGCTTGACCGAAGTGAGGAGGGGGGAGGGGCTTTTGGAGGGTCCAGGAGGGTGGAGAAGATGGAAAATCGTTTTTTGGGATTGGAATAGGAAGATTGGATCTTATCTTGAAAGAAAGTGCTTTTTGCCTGAGAGATGGAAGCAGAGAAAGAGGAGAGGAGAGCCTGATAGGTTAGGAGGTCGTCACAGTGTTTGGATTTCCACCGTTTCCGCTCTGCTGCCCTAAGGACGGTTCTATTAGCACGCAGTGCATCATTTAGCCAGGGAGCAGGAGGGGACTGACGAGCCTGCCGAGATGTGAGAGGACAGAGAGAGTCCAGAGTGGATGAGAGAGTAGAGAGGAGAGTTTCTGCAGCAGAGTTTGGAGGTAGTAGTTGGAACGAGTCCGAGGAAGGGAGGGCTGAGAGCACCGATGAGGCAAAGGTAGAGGGGGAGAGGGAACGAAGGTTACGGCGGACAGGTGCAGGATGAGAAGAGATTAGTTTGTTATGTTTGGAAAGGGGTAGAGAGAATGAAATGAAGAAGTGATCGGAAGTGTGGAGCGGGTTTACAGAGAGGTTAGAAGTAGCGCAGTTCCTTGAGAATATGACATCAAGGACATTGCCAGCTTTATGAGTCGGTGGGGACGGAGACAGTGAGAAAGCAAAGGCGGTTAACAGAGATGTTAGTTCGTCTATCTTCCCTGTCTGGAGGTTGAAGTCTCCGAGAAGTACAGCGGGAGGGCCAGTTTCAGGGATGTGTGAGAGGAGATTATCTAATTCCTCCAAGAAGTCCCCCAAGGCGCCTGGTGGACGGTAGAGAACAACAATGGTTAATTGTATAGGATGGGTTACTGTGACGGCATGGAATTCAAAGGTGGAAGGAGTGAAGTTAGGTAGCTTGAAGAGGGAACAATTAAAGTTTACAGAATGATTCCTTATAATATTGCCTAACGGAAGCATATATAATGTGAACAAAATAGGTCCAAGCACTGAGCCCTGTGGCACTCCATGGCTAACTTTGGTTTGCGTGGAAGATTCATCGTTGACACGTACAAACTGAGAGCGTTCAGATAGATAGGACCTAAACCAGCCTAAAGCAGTTCCCTCTATGCCAGTGATCTAGTCTTTGCAATAGGATATCATGGTCGATAGTATCAAATGCAGCACTAAGATCGAGCAAAACAAGAATAGAGACAAGTCCCTTGTCTGAGGCTATTAGAATGTCATTTGTGACTTTAACCAGAGCTGTCTCTGTGCTATGATGTGTTCTAAAGCCAGACTGAAAATCTTCAAATAAATCATTGTTTTTTAATTAATCACACAGCTGTTTTGCGACTGCTTTCTCAAGAATTGTTGAGAGGAACGGAAGATTAGAAATAGGTCTATAGTTGGCTAAAACCTCTGGATCGAGGTTGTGCTTTTTAAGAAACGGGTTTATCACTGCTACTTTGAATGATTGTGGAACATAGCCTGATAATAAAGACATATTCATAATATTTAATAAAGAAGTGCTAATTAATGGAAAAACTTCCTTCAACAGCTTAGTTGGAATCGGGTCTAAGATACACGTTGATGGTTTAGAAGAGAGAATCATTTAATTTAATTGTTCAAGGTATATGGTTGAAAAGCATTCTAGTTTACTATCTAGTGTAATATTAGAACTTAGGTTTCCTTCAGTCAGTTAGTGTTGTGTAATCATGCACTTATTGGCACATGATTGATACTGGATTTGTTTACTTGGATCCATGAAGCAGGTCTTGATACCGTCTCTGCTCATTTCATGTGTTGAAAAGTGAATGCTGTCCAACTGCATTCTTACCCTGACGCACATACGTCTCACTGTCTCTACACCTTCTACACTGTCAAAAACACACATAACCTCTACAGTAACAAATTACATCCGCTCAATGTAATTCAGTACAATAGGCATTCTAAGCATTCTGCATTTATTACCCAGCAGCACCTCTACTTCCATAAGCATTCTACCAGAAACTGGGTAATCCTCCCCATCCCCCATCATCACATCTGCACCAGCATGAAGCAGGACATTAAATGAACTAACCCTCCAACATGAAATAATTAAGAAATAATCAATGAACAGGTTACATATCTCTTCAGTGCTTCTCAGCCATACATAGGCTTGATTACTTCTATTGTGCAACAATGTCCACTCCTCTTTGAATTACAGCTAGACAATGATGGGTGAAGCACAGCAAGTACCATCTTGCACAAAATATTAATTAATCCAGGAGCGATTTGGTTTGACTCAGAAATGTTTTTTGTTTTACACTTGTGGCCTCCTGCATTGTTATATGTCATTCAAGATGACATTGTCACATTTATACATCCATAAGTCATGTGTTCATGCAGCATAATATTGGGAGGGATGAAACCCTCTTTAATGGTCACACATGCAGAGCACACAGCACACACAGTGACATTTGTTCTCTGCTTTTAACCCATCCTAGTACCAGGAGTCTAGTACTAGGAGCAGTGGGCAGCTATTGCACAGCGCCCGGGGAGCAATGAGAGTGAGGGGGGAAGGGGGATGTCCGGTGCCTTGCTCAAGGGCACCACGGCAGGGCAGGAGGTGAACCTCTCCAAGTAGCAGTCCACAATCCATTTTTGGGTCTGGCCGGGGACTTGAACCGGCGACCCTACAGCTCACAGTCCAATCCCCTACTGACTGAGCCACTGCCGGACAGCATGGTGACAGACCCAATTTAAATTAAAGAAAATAGCAAAGAAGATAACTGGGTGCTGCTATTTACCTATTTATTCACCTGTCCTTAAAAGTGTTGTGCTGTAGATTGTGTCCTTATTAGGAAATCCACGTGCTAGCTAAAGCAGTCAGTGATGCCACTGCCTTGAGCAATAAATTAACTTGGTTTAAATATTGAAAAATGCCTGGTATCTGGATTAGCTCAGGTATTCTGCCTCAGAGCTACACTGTGGAATGACGTAATACAACTCATACCATACACATTCATCTTCTAAAAGTGTTGTCAAAGAAGATGACACTAAAGATTAAGCTAATACGGAGAGGAAAGGTCAACGTGCTCAGATGTTGCTCCTTGTCTTGTGAACAGAACCAGAATCCTGCATTAGGGATTGCTAATTTGAAGCGAGACTTTGTGACTTTAAGGGCGCTTTTTCATTGCAACATTACATCGGTTTTAGTCTGGTGTAGTTCCTGTTATGGTTGGTTTGAACAATTTGAGCACAGTAATAAGCTCTGTTGCATCCTGAAACTGCTGTCTATGGAGCATTTTTATTCTTTATTTGAGATTGTATTATTTCATTTTATGAGCATGACTCCTTAATTTCACATTTAGATTTTGAAGCATCTCTTAAACCATACCCTTACATTCAAAAAGCCCCTGCTTGTTCTTATATTGACAGGAAATAAACCAACACTTTATCAGGCAATTTGATCAGAACTAGAGCAAAAGTAAGCATTTGCAATGTGTACTTAATAAGAATGGATGGAATTAATGAGTTCCGTTTTTTATTCGTTAAAGGAAAAAATAGCAATTTCTTTCAAAAATGAAATGGTCTTGTTTTAAAGTCACCCATACATTTAACTTGAATTGGTGCCAGTAAAGGAATGAAAGATATATCCCCGAGCATTTGAGCACCCTCATACACTGGCTACAGCCCTGCTTCTTTAGGGCCTTTATGAGTGTGTGTCGGCTGGGGCGTGGCTCCTCTCCTGGCTCCCGGTTTTACACAAACCTGCCTGAAATCAGCTCATCACATCCATCATCTCTCCGTTTTTCAGTCGGCTCTTCTTCCACTCATCGCCCCGCATTGCAGCCTTATTACTGGGATCCCTCAGGGCTCTCGGTCCCCTTCTTTTTTCTCTTTAGACAAGCCACTGATAAGGATGACTGGCCATAAAAAGCGTGACCACATCACCCCAATTCTGGCCTCATTGCACTGGCTTCCAGTTCGGTTCAGAATAGATTTTAAACTCCTTTAAACTTTTACTTGTTTTCAAAGCCCTAAATGGGCTGGCTCCGGCCTATATAGCTGAACTCCTCCATCGCTACACCCCAGGCAGAGTCTTAAGGTCGGCTGATCAGCTGCTGCTGATAGTGCCTAAAACCAGGCTCAAAACCCGAGGGCCCCGAGCATTTGCAGCAGCGGGCCCCAGCCCAGGCTCTGGAACATTTTGCCCCTCCATGTGAGGTCAGCCCAGACCCTGGGGGTTTTTAAATCAACACTTAAAACTCACTTTTTCTCTCTGGCCTTCTAGGCTTCTCTTATCAAGAATAACTTGTATCCAAGACCTTTTCCCTCTCTAACCTCTCGAGTTTTATTAGAGGGAAACGGTTGGTAGAGTGGCTTAGACAGGCCGGGGAGTGTTACGATTCGTAGACACAGCGTACCTCACTATCTCTCATCAATTTCCAACTAAGGCTCCAGTGGGGACCTTGTTCCCTGAGTGTGCCTCTCCACCTATGTTTCTTACTCTCTTACTTGCTACCCTTTGCCCTCAACCTATTCTAAGGGAGTGCTTGTTCTTCCGTCTGTCTGTCTGTCTGTCTGTCTGTCTGTGTATTCTCTTGTTCCGATTAACCCAGCCACATTTTTCTTGTTTTGTGTCTATATCTATGCCGGGATCCGGAGTCAAGGCTGATCCTCTTGCTGTGGTCCTGGATCCTCTATCCTGAGTTCTGGATTAAGTCGTGGACTTCGGGTTGTGGCTGAACCTGTCTCTGCGGTCCTGCCTGGGTCTCGTCATGCTGCTTCCCTGAAGGCTCCCACAGGATTGTAGTTGGCATCTTCGTATTGTAGACACATGCATTTCCAAACATTTGGACTATCTATGTTGCAAATGTATTATCTTTTCAATTTACACACGGCATCTATTGCACGTTTGTCCGTCCTGGGAGAGGGATCCCTCCTCTGTTGCTCTCCCTGAGGTTTCTCCCATGTTCCCCTTAAACCAGTGGTTCTCAAACTTTTTCTGTCAGGCCCCCCCTTTGGAGAAAAAAAAAAGTCGGGCCCCCCCAACTCACATAGTCAGGCTCAGTGGCGGCGCCAGAGACTTCTTTTGGGGGTGCTGTGGGGTAGCTTGACGTTTCATAGAGGGTGCTCAAACATTTAGGGTTTCCCATTAATGTACCGGTCGCTACAGTGGAATTTTCTACTGCAACACTCTCCACACGCACATACACAGTGTTCCCGCAACTGTTACAACGAAGGCTCGATAATCAGCTCACGGCATATAGGTGTAAGCAGGGGTAAAGTGCTATTTTTATAGGTGGTGTGTGGACACATTGAGAGCAAAATGAAGAGATCTATGGATACCTCTCTCAACACCCAGATGAAACGGAACTGTAAACAGATTTACTTTTTCTTTATGGATATTTTACAAATCACCCTTTTAAACTTTATTCTTTTTTTAATGTCATATAGTATTTCATACCTGTTTTTCATTTATTCTCTTATTTTTGTATAACTATAATGATCATATAAATGTGTGCCTCGGAAATAATTGTTTACATTAATGGTGACCAAAACGTTTGAGACCCACTGAGATAACAATGAGAGAGTCCTTTAGTTCACTGAGCCTCTCAGTCTGACAGGAGAGGACTCTCCTCCACTTTGTTGTTGAAAAAACTCCTTATATCCGTTAGCGTAGCTCGCTAGCACCAGAAGCTAAGAACAACGATCTCCGGTACCGGTGCGCTCTCTCTCTCTCTCGCACACACAAAATTGCTCGTTCCACACACACAGAGACCCAGAGGTAATAGTACTGTACTGTATCATATTATTTTCGAATCAATAATTTTTCAAATTATGATTTTTTTTTCCTTTTTAATCTTTTTTTTTTTTTATATAACCATTTTTCCTCCTGGTCTTTCGCGCCCCCCCTGGCATGCCTCTGCGCCCCCCAGGGGGGGGCGCGCCCCACACTTTGAGAACCACTGCCTTAAACTGTGGGTTTTCTCTGGAAGTTTTTCCTTGTACGATGTGAGGGTCTAAGGACAGAGGGTGTCGTTTTTCTCATACTGATATTCTGAACAATCTGTGCTGTTGTATTTGCTGTAAAGTGTCTCTATTGTAGGCTATTTTTATTATATGTACAGCACTTTGGCTCGACCAAAAATCGTTTATAAATGTGCTATATAAATAAAACTTGATTTGATGTTATTTTATTCAAATGTATATTTGAACCGTTCAAAAAAGACATTTGAATATGGAAATTAATAATCAATTGTTAACAATTAGAACAATTTAGTCTTACCACAGCCGTCTGCCTTAGAGTCTCACCATTTCCACTTCACTGAATGACTTATGACAAAGTCCCTTTTATGAATTGAAATTAAGGGAACTTAAATTCAAGCTGAACAAAGAATTATTCCAAGAACAGCCATAAGGATGACAGAGAATTCAGCCACAGTGACACCCTGTCCTCAGTAAGTGTGCATGCCCTTCACACTAAATAAACAACTTGCATACCGATCAGCTGTGTGCAAGACCTGCAGGAGGAACCTTGAGAGAGTAGAACTTGCAATCTTCCTGCAAACTTCTACTTGAAACACTTTACAAATTTTGATATTTACTGGAAATGACAGAAAGTAGCCAATAGCTAATAGAAGAACTTCAGCTCTCCAGAGATGTTCCTTTAGCCAGCTACCGCTTCATGCCACTACACTCCACTGGTGGTCGGTGACGGTCTCGATCTTTAAACAACAAATCTTAGGTTGCAGACTTTAAAATAATCTGTTCCCAATTTAACCAAAATTAACACTTTCACTATCTCCTATTTGCTCTAAATGTAGTGCTTGATGACGTTAATTGAACCACATATTTGCATGCACTTATTTTAACCTGTCTTGGATTCAAATGACAGTCCAAAAATGTAACTTAAGTGGTCATAAAGTCAAGTATGAGAAGCACTGTCTTATATCAGCTCATCATAAGAGTAAACAGGTTGAACTACTCATAGATAAGTGGGGTCGACACAAAGGAGAGCATTTCTGGCAAATCAAAAGGCTAAAAAAGCATGTAAAAGCACACACTCAATCTGAGAGAACTCATTCTGTTCACCTCAAAGCCTGTGCTAAAGCAAACAGGTGAAGACACACTCCACATGCTGTGAAGACATAGGAAGTCAGCAGTCTCATCGTCCTGAGTCCTGTATCGTGAGTCCCGGATCCTGTGTCCTGAGTCCTGGATCCTGAGTCGTGGCTGAATCTGTCTGTGGTCCTGCCTGACTCTCATCATACTACTTCCCTGATGGCTCCCACAAGATTGTTGACATCCTCGTGGATTCATCTTCCTATTATACACACATGCATTTCCAAACATTTGGACTACCTATGTTGCAAATGTATTATCTTTTCAATTTACACACGGCATCTATTGCACGTCTGTCCGTCCTGGGAGAGGGATCCCTCCTCTGTTGCTCTCCCTGAGGTTTCTCCCATGTTCCCCTTAAAACTGTGGGTTTTCTCCAGAAGTTTTTCCTTGTACGATGTGAGGGTCTAAGGACAGAGGGTGTTGTATTGTCATACTGATATTCTGTACACACTGTGAAGTCCACTGAGACAAATGTAACATTTGTGATATTGGGCTATATAAATAAACATTGATTGAATGATTGATCGCCACATTCTTTAGCTCGCATGTGGGTAGGGCATTTTCAGTAAACTCTAAAGTATGCATTGCACATTTTTACCAGGTGACATTCTTTGACTCTTGTGTTGAAGCAGGATTAGATAACAGCAAGAAGATGCACAATATACAAGTGCATCAGATTACAGTTGCTTTATTTAAAACTATACATTCAAAAACATAGGTTGATGAAAAATCATTAACATACACGGTATGATGATAAAAAGATTCTCTTCCACACACTGCTCTTAGTAAAACACTCTAAGCTTCCTTTAGAAGTTCATGTCCAGCTGAGGTTGAGTTTGACAGGAGACATGGGTTCTCCTTTCTGACTGGGAGTCATCTTCTGGGTATCTCTGGAAAACACAACAGGGGGGTTTCAGAGTTGTTGCATTATGAGCCATGTCACTGATAAGTAGGGTTGGGAATTTGAAAGCAAATGTATATTCGAATATTCGACCCCCAGCTATAGGCCTACAGCTTTCATGCTTAAAACATAACTTGGTTTTTAAATGAAAGAGGGATCATACACGAACAACATAACGGGTTAGGGTAACGCAACCATATTACAACAGAGATCAACAACCTCTAGCAGGGCCTATGCACAGAATGCAGCTATTCAATACTCATTCTTCTTTAAGAATATGAGCATGTCTTCATGCTCAGGGGAGCGGCGGGTGCGGAGGCGATTTACAATCAGGCCAGCTGTAGAGAAGACCCTCTCAGCTGGAATTTGGGCATAAGATGAGGTTTGAGTCTGCGTGGTCTGCGTGTAGGGAGGGGCAGCAGCCGTATCATTAGTTAGAACTAGCTAGATCTGATGGATTTGGACATAAACACGAGGGAAGTATAACCGGACGCAAGAGAGATAGATCAGCACCTGCAGCTCTGCCCGCTGTGAGGGACCAGTGAGCGGAGAAAAACACACCTTTAGACCTAACACATTTAGCTATGGCACTGTCGTATACATTGAATTATTCCATTTGATAATATGTAATCAACTTAGGCACCCCTGCCAAAAAAAAGAAATTACAATAAAAATATTCATAACTCATATTCGAATACCTGAATAATTTCGAATATTCGATTAATCGTTCCCATCCCTAGCTTATAAGAGTTACTGAATCACAGTTAGGACGTTACAATTGTCAGCTTGGTTACATTTCTTGATATATCTAAGTTGGAGTGGGTCCAGCCTAACCTAACACCTTCCTCTCTCCTTCAGAGACAATGTTTTTAACAATTCGAATGGAGTTTATGCTTCAGGGTGAAAAAACCTTCTAATGTGATGAATAGGTTGAACATGTTGTAAAACACACCCACACTATTGGACTAAAGAGCTGATTAAAGGAAAGCAAGCGTCATGCTGCCAGGTGGTTTTCTCACAACCTGGCAAGCTACATGTGTTCTTATCACATTGGGGTGTATCAGTGGCATGCCATCAGAAATGTACTAATCACTGTGTACACTCATGAGAAATATATTTATCCCTTGAAGAAACTGTTCATTTGGATGTTTCACAACTGCACATTCTGCAGCTCTTAAACTTTAAACCTGATGCAGCAGATTTAAGTGACATAATCAAGAATGACATTACCTTTGACACTGTTGAATAATGATGGATATGTGGAAATCACTTTAGATTTTGTTCAAAATAAAGTCAAATATGTTGATTGAATATCATCTTTGATAATAACAACATCCTAATCAATTGTCTAATCCAGTGTGCTGCTATTCATATTTTCCTAACTTGAATGTGTACTTTTTTATTTTAATATGTAAACTGTTTTGTTGTTTTTGTCTCATCTGTACCGTCCCTGTGCTGTAACAATGACTCTCTGTGGGACAAATAAAGGAACTTAGAACAAAGCATCAAAACTCATTCTAAAGTGGTGACATGAGGGTTTGAAGGAATTACAGAGCATTTTATACGCAAGTAAACATCACACTGATAAATAATATAGTGAAATATGAATGTATGCTACCTGAGATTTAAGGCTTATTTAAGAGCCAGTGTGGAGAAATAGTAAAACTCATGTAACCTTCTTTTATTTTGGATTTAATTTAATCTTTGAATATCCATCCATCCATCCATCTTCTCCCGCTTATCCGTGGTCGGGTCGCGGGGGTAGCAGTTCCAGCAGAGAGCCCCAAACTTTATTTTCCCTGGCCACATCAACCAGCTCTGACTGAATCTTTGAATATGCCCCAGGAAATCAGTGGACCCACTCAAGTAAGGCCACACTCTGGACCTAGTACTTTCTTCTGGTTTTAATGTTGAAAATGTGGATCTGTATGAGGCAAGTCTATGTGTATCTGACCATAAAGCCATTACTTTTAACTGCCTCCTCACACATCTGTCTCCTTCAGTGCCAACATCTACCTCTGCCCGTGTCTTTAACATTAAAACAATCAAAAACGCCTCAGAAACCGCACTTATCAAAGTCATAAATGACTTTTTGATGGCAGCAGATTCTGCCCCATTTGAATCCTTTTAGATCTTAGCTCAGCATTCGATACAGTTGATCGTGTTATCCTATTGAAAAATGGGTAGTCATCAGGGACACTGCTCCCAAATGGCTAAAATCCTATCTATCAGATCAAACATGTTCTGTTTCAATTGGGGATGCCGCCTCCACTGCAGTGTTCTATTCTTGGACCGTTATTATATCATACAAAAGCACAATATTCTATATCACTGCTATGCGGATGATACACAAATATATGTCCCATGAAACTGCAGTGATAAAAGCAATGTGAACAAGCTATTATCTTGTTTGGATTAAATAAAGTGCTGGATGGCCCATAATATTTCTCCAGTTAAATGACAATAAATCAGAAGTACTCATTCTTGGTCATCCTAAACCTACCCCTTCTCCGTAAATACATCTGGGCTCCCTGTCCTCAAACATAAAACCTGTAGCCAGAAACCTTGGTGTGATGTTTGATAGGGACCTCTCTTTTAATCTGCAAATCACAAAAGTGATTCAATCGTGTTTTTATCAAGTCGTTATCTCCCGGTCTGATTTGGAGACAGTCAGCCACGCTATTATCTCTTCACGTCTCGATTACTGTAACTCCTTAACTCTGGATTAGGCCAATAATCTATATTGTGCAAAATGCCGCAGCAAGATTTTTAACAAATCAGAAGTCTAGACCACATCACCCGTTTTAATCTCTCTTCATTGGCTACCTGTCTGTTCTGTAATTGATTTTAAGATTTGACTGATTACTTTTAAAGCTCTTAACGGTTTGGTTCCTGATTACCTCCCTGAATTGTTGTGCACTTACGAGCCATGTGCGCAGTCTCACATCCTGCTGGCTGTTCCCAAAACCAGGCTGAAAATAAAAGGTGACGGCACGTTCTCCTCCAGAGCTCCACAGCTCTGGAACTCCCTGCCCGAGAATCAGAGGCTGGCAGAATCAGTGACATCTTTTAAATCACTTCTTAAAACTCACCTTTTTATTAAAGCTTTTAACTAATGATGACACCACTCTGTTTTACTCAAAATCCATGTTCTATTTGTTTTACTTTCTTTTTCTGTATTATTTCTGCTATTGTTGAAACGCTGTATATTTTATTAGCTGGGTTTAGGGAATTGTGACCGCATGCTTTGCTGCCGCCTGAACGGCCTGTTCTTTATCCATGTAAAGCACTTTGTGCTGTATAAATAAAGTTATTATTATTGTTAAAATAACAATGACAAACAGTACTCAGATTTCTGCTCAACGATATACGTTGTGTCAAAGAAATGGCCTGTTTTAGTCACTGTTTGGCATCATTTGCACAGAAAATGATCAAAATATGAGATTACACAGATTTGTGCAGATCAGGCTTTTAAACCAGAATGTCGAATGAGAAGCAGATAGGCACAATAACTAGGTTGCACTCAACAACAAACATAGGGTTGTTCACAGTCCGGTGCCCGCAGATGACACGGTGCGTGGTGCAGAACCAAAGTTCACAAACGCGGGTTCTACCTGGAAACTGCTGTTCTACATGTGCTGGAGGTAACAACAAGCTGATTGGCATGAGAGTCACTATGCTGAGCGAGATTTAAATGCAGAGCTTAAAGACCGGGCGAGTTCTGCTCTGCTACAACAGGATGAGAGCGTGTGTATAAGAAGAGGGTGGTGTGCCTCGAACTAAAGCAAAACTGGACACAACTAAAAAAATACTCCTCCTGATGCATGTTTTATTTTATATTATTGAATTTATAATTCTATTTCACAGCAAAAGAGATGCTTTTCAGTTGTATAGTCTATCTGTTGTCTTTTGGGTAGTGTTTGAAATGTTCCTCACTTTCAAATGAAAATACATCAGCAAAGTTACCAGAATGCTAAATGTTACATCCATCCTGAGCAAACTAATTTGGCAGTCTTTGATACTTGCAACTGTGTTTGTTTACACTTCCCCGCTGTACAGAACTCACCAGACAACTGTGTGCTGTTAAACCTCTCGTCTTAACTGAATAACAAAGCTGTTCATCACCAATATAGAAACTACTAAAGACAGTTTAGTTGGCCTCAGTTGAAACAGTCTGCCAGAAAAAACATTCTGATGTACGATGAGACATCCAGTTGTTTGGATGCTTCAAGCAGCAATACGTCCATGGTATGCTATCAGATGACTGTTTAACATGTTTGTGTTTCCACTTCCATGTGTGCCATGACGATTCCTAGGCACCTTTGTTTTAAGACTAATTTTCCTAAATCATGTAAGACAGTGATTACACTCATATATTTCATATTGTATTTATTTACAAAGTAACTTGCGTAATTCTGTTTTACTTTTTGAAGCTGAAGTTCTTCCACAGGTTGCTGATGGTGGCCTGCACACCCGGGTTGTTCTCGTTATTGGAGGTTTTTTTCCCAGAACCCACAGGCTTTCTCCTCAGTCCACTGGCCCTGGCGGGGCCCAACGTCCGCGTCTTGGCAGCTGGACTTTGGCTGCTGGACTTTGGCCGCGATAGACCTGAAACCTGGAGGTAGAAAGACCAAGAGTGGAAGATAATGTTAGAACATAGAGGGACATTAACACGAGGGATGGGAATTGGAAGGTACATTTATATTCGAATATTCAACCCCAAAAAAAACGGTTATCCAGTTAACAGAATTTAAGTAGCATACACTCCAAAAAAAAAAGATCCGTCCTCATATCATCAGTCTACCATTTTAAAAACTAATATGGAGGAAAGGGGAGAGGAGGGTGCGGAGACAATTAACAATCATGCCAGCTGTAGAAAAGACCCTCTCAGCTGGATGAGAGGTTGCGGGTATAGCCAGGTATTCCTTCGCCAGGACACTGAGTTTTTTGTATCGTTCTTCATTTTTCCTCCACCACTGTAGTCGGTTTTGCTGTGGTGGCTCACTGAAATAGAGTTCTACTTCATTGTATTCTGGGTCTGCGGTGAAATAGTCATCCCCTAACGGGGTGGAAGCGTCGGATGGAGTGGTGTAAAGCACGCCGCCTCTGGTATATGCAGGAATCCTGAAGTCAAATGTAAGACCTTTTAAGACCTTTTTTAAGACCCTTTCCAGACATTTTAAGACCTCATCGCAACTTGGAGTTCTAACCGGTTATATTGGCGACACACTTTACCTCACATTTACTATATTGATTGTAAGATAGCACAACTAAACAGAGTGCAGACAGACTACTGAAGCCTCCTCTCCACATGAACTTCAACCTCTCTGTGAAGTAGGGCTGGGCGATTTGGCCTAAAAATAAAATCTCGATTTTTTTTTCTAACTAATGGACAATTTTTGATTTAAACCTCGATTTTTTCTGTTTTTTTCTAAACAAACCAGACCAAGGCAAAATTTAAATACATATTTTCTTTATTAACACAATACAAATAAATGAGATTACCAAGTAGACTAGGCCTATGTGAACAACTCAGTTGTTCAAGAATAAAAAAAATAAAAACAGCACCACGGCACTTGGCTGTCATTAATGTGCAAAGATTTTTTTTAAATCAAACTGAAAAAAAATCTCTTTTAGGCCATCCCTGAAAAAACTTGTAAAATGAAATACAACAAATAATAAATAATGATAATGAATAATAAAAAAATACCCTCAAACAAAATAACATCCCTTTAACTTTCTAGGAAGTTGTCTACAGGTTTTTCGCGAGGAAGACAAGCCTGTCTACTGCCTCTGGCTTGAGGCATGCTCTTTGGCATGTTACAATGTTACCCCCCCGTACTGAAAACCCTCTCCTAAGGGGCACTTGTGGCAGGAATGGAGAGATATTTCTTGGCCAGATTACTCAGTCTTGGGAAGTTAGCTTCATGTAGCTTCCACCACTGCAGTGGGTCTGTATCAGGGTCTGTCTCAGACGACAACAAATAGGATGATAGCTCAGCTTCAATTTTGTCCTTCTCTGACTGGGAGGTAGACGACACTGTAAGTAGTGATGTGTCGGTCGCGAACGAGCTGGCTCAAAGAGCCGGCTCTTTTAAGTGAACGACGGGAGCCGGCTCTCGCCCGCGAACGAGCCGTTTTTTGGGGGTTTTTTTGCGGAGGGATCGAGATCGGCATGAAGGCACATTATGCAATGTGCACATTATCCCGCTTATTACATGGCCACATTCTCAACAAAGTAACGACATGACTCCCAATATTAATTGAAATGCTTTTATGGATTTAGAAAATGATTTTATTGATTTAAAAATAGTTTTATGTATTGATTTAAATTGACATGCATCCGCTAAGAAAAATAGTCCGTTGTTACTGTTTGAACGTAGCAACGGCAGGAACTGCTTCGATAGTGTTTTTGAGGAGCTTTTTGATTACAGATTTGAAAACATCGTTGCTTGCTTTAAAAGTAGCACAATTCATTTTGTCAAACCTTGGAAAGTATCCAGATATCCCTGCCCTAATGCCAAAGTAACTGCCAACTGAATATGTGTCGCCGTTTGATGTCTATGTCTGGACCGCTGCGTAAAAAGGAGGGTTTCTGCCCCATTACTTCTCTTCTTACTTCTATAAGAATAAAACACGGAGGACGGAGATCTCTTTTTCTCCCCCTCTTCTGACAGCCCAGCAGCTGATCTCAGAGCACGCTCCCCTCTCCTGCAGGGGGGCGTGGTCAGCTGCAGCTCACAGAATCAGCCCCCTGCAAAAACAGCGCTGGAAAGAACAAATAGAGCGAAATGAGGCATGGCTAAAATGCAGGATCTTTTTGGTATTTTGAAAAAATATATATATTTATATAGGTCGATACAGTAGCCCCTTTTTTTTTAAATAGTTTTTATAGGTGTTGCTATCTGTTTTGTGTAGCGTGGTTCTACAAGCAAGTCAATGTATTCATTGGGTGGTATCAGAGAGTTACACGGGTCTGTAAATGCAATGAAAACAATTGGCCACAGCAAATCATTTATATTAAACATGTAATGCTCTTCTCTGTAACGATGCTCTGACGTCATCACCCTCACACATTTGTCATAGGTTTACAAAAAACGATATATATGTTAAGACTTTTCTCGTTCTTAATATAGACTATATTTAGGGTCGATATGTGTTGACCTTACTTTAAAATAGCAGATCTCTGTGATAGTTTGGCTTAGACCCCGGCCCCACGAGGACGCATACAGTAAAACGCATACGCAAACGCAAAAAAGTCTTCCGTTCACACGCATTCGATTCATTAACGTGTCCGTTCACACTAGACCGCTGGAAACGCTGTAGTACATATGCCAGGCCTGTAAGTGGCGCTGCTGCCGCCACAAAATACACCAAAAGTAGCAAAGAAGACCCCGGATCATGGTTGTCATGGCTGCCCTTCTGTTTATGGTTTAAACTCCGCGGTGGACGGCGTGTTCTCCTGCTGTATATCTCTCAGGTAGTCCACCAGCAGATTAAACCCCCCCCCCCCCCACAGAGCGGAGCAAGGCAACGAAACTTAAAATAAGAAGCAGCATTTTATGGCACGTTATGCATGGGGCCACCTTGAGGGGGTTTCCCGACATGTTGTTTCAGTAAATTAAAGGGTGTTTCATGTTGTCGTTGCTGTGGACCTTCTTAATACCTTGGAAAATGCCTTTTAATACTTTTTAAGATCCCGCGGACACCCTGTGGACTCTGGAGCAGTGGAAACGTGTTCTGTGGAGTAAAGTCACGCTTCTCTATCTGTCCTCCGATGGACGAGTCTGGGTTTGGTGAATGCCAGGAGAAAGTTACCTTCTTTTTCTTAATGCTTCATCTTACCAAGTCATTTTGGACAATTCTATGCTTCCGAATTTGTGGAAACAGTTTGGGGAAGGCCCTTTTCTGTTTCAGCATGACTGTGCCCCACAAAGCAAGGTCCATGAAAGCATGGTTAGATGAGTTTGGTGTGAAAGAACTTGACTGGCCCCACAGAGCCCTGACCCCCACCCCATTGAACACCTTTGGGATGAACTAGAACGGAGAGCCAGCCTCTCGTCCCACATCAGTGTCTGACCTCACAAATACTCTTCTGGATGAATGGGTGTCCCACAGACACACTCCAACATCTTGTAGAAAGCCTTCCCAGAAGAGTGGACACTGTTGTAGCTGCAAACGGGGACCAACTTCATATTAATGCCAAATCCTTTGTGATGGGATGTCAGAAAAGCTCCTGTAGGTGTAATGTGTAGGTGGCCCAATACTTTTGTCCATATAGGGTATATATATTTAATTAAATACACATTTTCATAACTCCTAATCGAATACCAGACTAATTTAGAATATTCGAATAATCATTCCCATCCCTAAAAAACCCATTGTTAAACTGCTATGAGAAGTGAACTTGATTGACATTATCAGTTTGTTATTGTAACGTCATTACCAGCAAATCCTACCTTTGGTCTGAGCATGTCAGGTCTCTTATCTGCTTCTGCTGAGTGGGCGGGACTTTGCTCTGGCTCAGAATCTTTACTTGAGTTGATTTCCTGAGGAAGCAAATGAAAGACGCATAAGAAGACAAAGTGATGCTACACGAATAGCTTTCTGCACACCCACTCATGAGCCATGAAACTCTGCTGATGATGAATGTGTGAAGGCTGGCCCAACCACAAGCACTGCATAAACATTTCAAAAGGAAGTGGAAATGTGTATGAACTAGTGGTGCACGATAATTATCGGCCCGATAATTATCGGTCCGATAATTATCGGTCCGATATTAGGAATTATGACGTCATCCCGATAAACCCGATAAAAGTATTAATAGCCCCGATAATATACAATATATTTTTTGGGTAAAAAAAAAGAAAAAAATACTGCGGTGTGGTGGATTGGGATGAGGGGCGCTTGTTTTTCACTCGGCTCCTCCCGTTTTGCCAGTATTGTGGTATTAGTGGTTTAGGAAGAGGGGAGTTTTTCACAAATCCAGCGCTCCCTAACTCATGCCTGGCTGTGACGTAAATGGTGTGCGGCCGTGAAGCCAGGACAGTAAACAAACATGTCGCCGGTAGTATGGGACTATTTCAAAGTTTCAGAGTTAGATAGTTCGCTTGCTATTTGTATTAACAAATGCAGAAGTTCCACGAGGAGGGAAAAAGGCAACGAGCTATAATACTTCCAACCTGATTAGTCACCTGAAACATCGCCATCGCTACGATGGTGTGTTAAAAGTGTACAAAGACGCCTGCGCTGCTAAACTAGCGGTGAATCCAAAGCCAGCTGCAAAGGCACCGGGGCTTTTACCTATCGACGAGGCTTTTCAAAAAGGCAAGAAGTTTATTTGAAAAAAAATATGGTCACTTTGAAGAGTCAAAACTGTTCTTGGCTTTGTTTTGTTCATAGTAGTAATGCTCATGTCATTTGCTCACTACTAGTCTTTGTTTTACCACCAGGTGTGCAAAAACGACAGGTACATTTAATATATATATCTATATATTATATTATTATGGGTTATCGGTATCGGTCTTGAGAAGCAGGAAGTTATCGGTATCGGTTTCAAAAAACATGCATCTCTAGTATGAACGTACAGCTTCCTCCTGGTAGGAGGAGGAGAAGTTGCAGGTGAGGATTTCCTCTTTGTGGCAGGAAGTGGGGTGAGGCTGGGACTGGGTAAAGTAGGCGCTGTCTTGAGAAGGGGGTGAATCCGGGAGGTCCTCCTTTTTCTCTGGGTCTGGGTCAGTGGGAGAAGGAGGAGGGAGTGACGTGTCTCCAGAGGATCTGTGTGTCTTTGTAGACGAAGAAGAACTCTCCTTCTTGTAGTGAAACTGCTGCAGGGCGGCCAGGCCTGCAGAAGACTGAGGTGTTTTCTGATCAGCAGAACATGAGCTGCCAGACCAGCGGAACAGCTTGAGTCCCTGACTGGCTGAACAGGTAGATGTGGTGCTAGGCGATGGAGGTGGGCTGGGGGTGTCAACTGAAGGAATGTCAGGATCGTCGCTGCCATTGGTCTGGTTGTTGGGAGAACTGTCCTGATTCACAGCTGTGGGCTCCACATCCTGAGGAAGATCCTCCCGAGCACACTCCTTCATGCTGACACTGGCTGCTGAGCTACAACTGCTGAAGAATCTACACAGAATAAACACAACCACATCAGGACATTAGATTGCAGTTATAAATGTGGGCACAAGAATACATCTTTCGATTAATAGATGGGTGAAATAAAACATCCTAATTGTAAAAATAAATCAAAAAAGAATAAGAAGAGGCCCCGTTCTGCTTTTGGGGTTTTCTCTTCCCTGTGATGTTTTAGTGCATGTAAATGGTCTGCAAAGGCAAAAATCCCTGAGTTCCCTCCAGAGGGAGTTTCTCTCCCACACACCTCCTGCCTGAAACGCCTCCATTGGACTCCTTTGTTTACTTCCAGAAAATAGTGACATCACTACGTAACACTCAGGCTTCTATTGGCTAGAGCTCCAACACATTATACAAGGGGCGGGATATCTCTAAGCTAAGCAATCACAACAGAGCCGACCAGCTAACCAATCAGAGCAGACTGGGCTCTGGTTTCAGACAGAGGGTGAAAAGAGGTGCTGCAGCACTGAACATTAAAGCATGGAGACATGTCCCAGTAGAGACACTACATACTGATATACACCAGAACATCAGCAGGAGAGGACTCTTTAAAGTAGAGACACTACATACTGACGTACACCTGAACATCAGCAGGAGAGGACTCTTTAAAGTAGAGACACTACATACTGATATACACCTGAACATCAGCAGGAGAGGACTCTTTAAAGTAGAGACACTACATACTGATATACACCTGAACATCAGCAGGAGAGGACTCTTTAAAGTAGAGACACTACATACTGATATACACCTGAACATCAGCAGGAGAGGACTCTTTAAAGTAGAGACACTACATACTGATAAACACCTGAAAATCAGCAGGAGAGGACTCTTTAAAGTAGAGACACTACATACTGATATACACCTGAACATCAGCAGGAGAGGACTCTTTAAAGTAGAGACACTACATACTGATAAACACCTGAACATCAGCAGGAGAGGACTCTTTAAAGTAGAGACACTACATACTGATATACACCTGAACATCAGCAGGAGAGGACTCTTTAAAGTAGAGACACTACATACTGATATACACCTGAACATCAGCAGGAGAGGACTCTTTAAAGTAGAGACACTACATACTGATATACACCTGAACATCAGCAGGAGAGGACTCTTTAAAGTAGAGACACTATATACTGATATACACCTGAACATCAGCAGGAGAGGACTCTTTAAAGTAGAGACACTACATACTGACATACACCTGAACATCAGCAGGAGAGGACTCTTTAAAGTAGAGACACTACATACTGATATACACCTGAACATCAGCAGGAGAGGACTCTTTAAAGTAGAGACACTACATACTGATATACACCTGAACATCAGCAGGAGAGGACTCTTTAAAGTAGAGACACTACATACTGATAAACACCTGAAAATCAGCAGGAGAGGACTCTTTAAAGTAGAGACACTACATACTGATATACACCTGAACATCAGCAGGAGAGGACTCTTTAAAGTAGAGACACTACATACTGATAAACACCTGAACATCAGCAGGAGAGGACTCTTTAAAGTAGAGACACTACACACTGATATACACCTGAACATCAGCAGGAGAGGACTCTTTAAAGTAGAGACACTACACACTGATATACACCTGAACATCAGCAGGAGAGGACTCTTTAAAGTAGAGACACTACATACTGATATACACCTGAACATCAGCAGGAGAGGACTCTTTAAAATAGAGACACTACATACTGATATACACCTGAACATCAGCAGGAGAGGACTCTTTAAAGTAGAGACACTACACACTGATATACACCTGAACATTAACAGGAGAGGACTCTTTAAAATAGAGACACTACATACTGATATACACCTGAACATCAGCAGGAGAGGACTCTTTAAAATAGAGACACTACATACTGATATACACCTGAACATCAGCAGGAGAGGACTCTTTAAAGTAGAGACACTACATACTGATATACACCTGAACATCAGCAGGAGAGGACTCTTTAAAGTAGAGACACTACACACTGATATACACCTGAACATCAGCAGGAGAAGACTCTTTAAAGTAGAGACACTACACACTGATATACACCTGAACATTAACAGGAGAGGACTCTTTAAAGTAGAGACACTACATACTGATATACACCTGAACATCAGCAGGAGAGGACTCTTTAAAGTAGACACTACATACTGATATACACCTGAACATGATCATAAGACAAAGACTTCAAACAGGACAAGTTTGACAAGTAGGACAAGTACTCAAAGTGGTTACCTGTTATAAATACCTAGGTATCTGGCTTGATGATTGTCTTACTTTTAAACTTCTTGTCAATAACCTGCTGAAAAAGCTGAGGGTTAGACTAGGTTTCTTTTTCAGAAATAAGTCCTGTTTCTCTTTTGAAGCCAGGAAAAGGCTCTGTGACCTTTTTACCTGTGCTGGACTCTGGTGATTTGTTGTATATGAATGCACCTGCCTATTGCCTGAACAAGTTAGATGCCGCCTATCACAGCGCACTGAGATTTGTCACAGATTGTAAAGCACTTACTCATCACTGTACCCTGTATGCCAAGGCAGGTCTGCCTTCACTTACTGTAAAGAGGCTCAGTCATTGGTACACGTTTATTTATAAAGCTTTGTTGGGTAAACTCCCGTATTATATCTGCTCTCTGATAACACAGAGAGTTGCAAGCAGCTATTGTCTGAGATCGCAGGATGTAGTATTGTTAGATGTGCCAAGAGCAAGGACTGTCTTAGGTAAGACAGCTTTTATGTGCGCAGCTCCACTTGCTTGGAACAATCTTCAGCAAGAATTGAAACTGAGCATTCCTCTGCATGTTTTTAAAGCTAGGCTAAGTGAAATGCTCGTTGATACTATGGGCACTTGTAAATGTCTATAACTATGTAAATGTATCCTGTAAATATAATATATGATGTCCTTTATTGTTTTATGTTTCATGTGGAACCTATATGCTGCAGGTCACCCTTGAAAAAGAGATCTATGATCTCAATGGGACCAATCTGGTTAAATAAAGGTTTGAAATGAAATGAAATGAAACACTTCAAACCCTGGATGTGTGTATAATGTGCCACTAGATGCCTGTCAATACAACAGTGGTGTGCAACAGTACATGGGACTGCCGCTCGCCAGTGCCAACATCAGTCCAGCACGGACAGCCATGATAGCTAAATTGGAAAAAATTATTTAGAATGGATCATGTGTTGTGCAGTTGTGCACCAGGCCATTGTTCTCTGCTCCTTGCTCTCAGCAGCAACACCACACAGGGATGCACCATGATTCTTTCCCCCCCTCTCTTTGGACATTTCTCTGATTGCTGCATGTTTGATGGGCTGGGCTGAAAGTTAGGCACTGCCCGGGTTTGGACTTGATGTATGCAGATTGAAAACACAATTGCCTTTTTGTCTTGTTTTTGGTGTATTTACACCCTTCCTTTCATATGGACAAGCACTATTTTGTAGCAACCCAATCAACCAAAACACTTGCAAGATGTAAAGGGGCCTCCATTATGTCACCTGCTGCATGTGGCCTGTCCGTCCTCCTCAGGCTCCTGGTTCCTCCTCTGCAGCAGGGTGGCGAAGCGGTTGCGGGGCCTGGTTATTGTTGGCTTCTCTGGAAGCTGGTCTGACTTGGATCTCTTCTGAGTGGGGGACGAGTATTGCTGCAGCACATCCTGGTCCGATACACTAGAGTCTTTAAGGAGGAAAAGACAAGTACAGTGAACATGTCATAATAGGCTTCACACTGCTGCTTTCATTTGTTTTGCTCTATTATCTTGGTTCTGCTGTTTGCTGCCACAGAGATTCTGTTTACTTAACAACAAATACATTAATCGCAGATACATTATTTTTGAAGGATTGGATATAGATATTTATTTATCTAAGGACTCTCAGAAGCATAGTCAGTAAATTGTTCCACAGCTTGCAGTGATCATCATTTATCATAAACTATTATTCAGACTGTTGTGCAGTAGTGTGTTTACTGGGAGGTTTAAATGGGTGCAGTGTTAAAGGATATGCAGCAAACTGCACATCACACATTAACAGCTCACCTTCTCTGGGTCTCTTCACCTGCAGCTCTCTGCAGGGAAGCCTCAGACCGACCAGGCTGACGACTCTTTCCTTCCCCCTGGTGGAGGACGGCCTGTCTGGGGAGGCAGCAGGCCGGGGCGGGGCAACACATGCTGCCTTTAGGCCTCCACTCCAGATACTGGGCCCAGTGGGGGCTGCTGAGCTGTTCCAGCTGCGACTGCGGGGTTTAGAAAGCTAAAAAAGGGACATTTGCCGAGTTATTCTATATGAAATATGACACTTATTTCAAAAGAACAGCTGATCTGGTACCTGCTGAATGGGTTTGTCTGGGCTGAAGTCGTCTATCCTCTCCAAGGTGTTGATGTCAAGGTTTCCCAGGGCCATCTGCGAGCCTTTGTCATCTCCTAGATTACTGAGTTCATCATCATCAAGGAATGGATAGTGTGCAAGTGAATGAGAGTTACTTACCATTCCACATTTCTAAATAAAATATAACAGCTGGACACTGTATCATTTCCACTATTTACAGTGGTAATTTGGTCAGGAGCGATTCATGACGGTAGGATACAGTCCAGCGTAGCTGAGGGTGGCCGGGTCCATGTGCTCTGGGTACGGGTTGAGGGGAATCACCTTCCTCTTGACAGGATCAAACACCAGCTGGTAGAGGAAGGTGTTGTTGGCTCTGATGAATCCCTCAATGTATTCTTCTGGGACGGTGATGTTCATCTTCAGGTACTGACCCAACTTCCTGATCACCTGAAGGGAACAAGAGCTCACAATCAAATGTCTGCCACTGCACCCAGTTACATGGTTTGACTGACGCAAAACCTTTTGTGTCCTATATATACATTTATAACATATAACTTAGATTACAAGAACAAATGAAAATGAACAACATTTAGAAAGAACAAATGAAATAAGATGAAATATGTTATTGTATCTCTTCCTGCATGAAGGGAGTTGGGTTAAACTACTAATATTTCCTAGGTCAATAAATAAATGTAATGCCACATTCCTGTTAGGCCCCAATCCTGTTTTTCAGGTCTCAGGCTCGAAAATGACATTCCCAGAACAAATGACCATATCTTCCCTTCTAAAAGGGTTAAATAATAATCTTTGTTCTCAAAGTAATGATAAACCTGTGAGTTGGATGTAGAAAAGTCAGAATCAATATAGATGTTTTTTATTTTAAAGAAAATTCAGATTGAGCACAGTAAAAAACTGTAAATTATAGTGTCCGTCCAAAAAATATTTTTTACTTATAGTGAAAACTACCCTTGGATGATGGTAAAGTAGACTAAAAGCTTTAGGAATCCAAAGTACAACATATAATAAGTACCCTGTATCAAGATTGATGCAAAACAAGTGACATTTGACCTTTTTAGAGAGGTTTAGCACAAAAAAAACACTTCTGGGGTCATTTGGGTGGAAATGGGCGTTTTTGCCGTTTCTCTGGAACCCATTGGTCGATTTTGGTGATTGACATCTCTTTTTAACCGTTAGAGCCAATAGAATGGAAGGGGAATTTCCACATACACGCCAACGTTAACAAAAAAGAAGGTGGGGGCTTTGCGCATGCAGGTTTGCATCAGAGTGAACCTATCTCTCACGCTGACATCTGGAAACGGAAAACTAGGTTTATTACTCATGGATTATCAGAAATCAAAAAAGGGACAGACACATTGGATTAACCTATGGATTAACCTTCAGCAGCGTTGTTATCGTTTTAATGCCATTGAAGTCCACTTTTGACCAGACAACAACAAAGGTAAGACATATTGCCGTTTTTGCTACCTAGCGCCAAGAGTTATGATTAGTGGTGCACGATAATTATCGGTCCGATATTAGGAATTATGACGTCATCCCGATAAACCCGATAAAAGTATTAATATCCCCGATAATATACAATATATTTTTTGGGTAAAAAATAAAATAAAAAAATAACCCTAGTTATGAGTGAGTTTCTGTGCACACGCCGTTAGCATTTTTTCGCTCAGGGCTAATTCAGAGGCTCAGTTAGTATTGTGTTTTTTTTTTGCTAAAAATAGTTCATATCATCAGTTAGCTGAGTTTCTTCCCGTTACATGGATATGAAACATTCATAGTTTATTAAATCTTAAGAAGCCCTCAGACACTGTTGCTTGCAGATGTTGTGGTTACGGCCCCTTCGGCGGGTCCGTGGGCTTAAGAGGGGAATCATTTATACGAGTTATACAAATCTACTTAAAGAATACCTACCTTTAACAATACCAAGTATTTTAATAAAGCAATAAGATGGTTTAATTCAACTTTATGTTATTTAGTGTCACTTTAAATCTGTTGGATGCCATTTTGATCACAAGCCGTTGGAAGATTTGATCCACTTTGAATCAATAGACTTAAACTTAGAAGCAGGTTTGGTGTGCAGCCAATCATGCTGACCTGTCCTTGTTAAAAGTGAGGTACCTTGAGGATATCTGGGTCTTTGGCCAGTCGGAGCAGCTTGCAGGCCTTGCCCAGGCCGATGCCATGTAAGGAGGCCAGATAGTCGCACCCAGAGAGGATGCACATGTGGCGAAACTTCTCCTCGGTGAACACGTTCCCAAGAGAGCGGCAGCGGCCCATGTTGTCCTGGTCGATCTCCAGGCCGTTGCCCTGCTTGTCCATTTTGAGGATCACCTGCATGATGTGAAAGACAAGTGATTTAGAAGCATAGGGTGAGCAGTGGGAGTATCTGAGGCTATTTCTTAAAAGGTTGTTTTTGCTTCTATCTAATGCATGGTTTGTTGCAAACAGGATGAACACTGAAGCCAACGCCCTTCTGATATCATCTGTGCTGGTTGGCCAACTGAATTGATCTTACACAAAGTAAGCATAGGAAATCTTATCTGCCAAGCAGAATTGAAACTGCTTTGAATGATGAAAATAGGCAAAATACCAGTACTCTTATCTCAATAAAACCAGCATAGCCCTGTTATCTAAATCTAGCTTTATTTATGCAAGCTAACAAGGCTCAAATAACCTGCTGATTCTCATTCAGCCTTAGGGCTGTGCGATTATGGCAAAAATCATAATCACGATTATTTGGGTCAATAATTGATATCACGATTATTTTGACGATTATTCATTGACCATTTATTGAACTTTAAAACAAATAATATTTTACCAATAAACAAGATCAACAAATATGTTGGAGCGCACTTCCAAAACCATACTAAACATATATTATTAATATGATAAATAAAAATAAATTAGACCAAAATAAATGAAATCAAACATGTTGCAGTGCACTGTCACAACCTACTGAAAACTCCTTAACATATAGCCAACATTTTGGTAAAACATATTCAACATATTCCACTCAGTTAAACGATGAAGGCTGGCCAACCGTCATGGTCCAGAAGTAACAGGAAATAAATACAATAAATACAATTTAAGACCAAATAAAAATGTTTAGGCCACCATGGCAAATGCTGGTAGGGCTGCTCATGTCATCTCTTAAAGATTGTTCGCGAGAAACACCAGCCTGTTTACATGGTCTGGTTTCAGAGATGAGCGCAGGCAGGTGACAATATTGCCACCTGTACTGAAGACCCTCAGCCACGCCCCGACACATGGGGTGACGCCGGCCAATCACAAAGCTTTGATGCGTTCAAGTGCATTATTCTGGCACAGGAAGATTATGTTACAGGACATTAACGATAAAACAGAATATTGTTGTTCTATTTTTAGACACATCTCGCGATCGACTGGTTGGGCACCCCTGGGCTAGACCATAGGTCTGTTGTGGTAGCAAAGTAGTCAGCTGAAGCCACATCTCTCTCAACTTCCCCACGGCATTTGTCATATAGCGCAGCCGCAGACCTGCTGAAATAATCCCGAGACGGCATCGCGTAACGCTTGTCCAACGTGTTGACAAGTTGCTTAAAGCCCTGGTTGCTAACAGTGCTAACTGGGCACATATCTTTAGCGATGTGAAATGTAATGGCACCTGTAATATCTCTGTGTCTCTGCGAGCTCGTCGCGTAGGCCGTTGCTCTGTACAATGCGTCCAGAATCGATGACGGTGATGATGTGGTGGATGAAGTCGAGCGGGCATCTGCTTTTTGTTGCATTACTGCCCGGTCGTATTGCACTTTGTGGTTGTATTTCAGCTGATTAAAGACATTGGTTGTGTTAGCGTGTGGTGCCAACACAACCTGGTAACAAATCCTGCACTATACTTTGTTTTGCTCCACGTCGGACTCCTGAAAGCCAAAGTACTTCCAAATAGTGGAAATAGTTGTACCAGGGTCGGCTCTAGAACAAATCAAATGGGGGGGAAATCATTTACCAAGGGGGGGCACATACTGCCGTCAACAACCAACACACAAACACCAACGCAACTTCAATTTAAAAAAACATGCTGTAAAGTTTATTGTCTTTCACACACATTGCAGGGTGTAGTGCTATTGTATAGCGCACCTATGACTTGTGCAGACATGCACGGTTGTGGCACGACCACCAAAACAGAAACATATGGACATAGGCCACCATATAAAAAGTGTGCAAATGTATTTAGTATCCTATCCATGTGAACATGTTTTAGGTGGGGGGTGGACCTAACCTCCTCTAGTGGGGTCCGGGGGCAAGCTCCCCCAGGAAGATCTTTTTAAATATTGAAGTTAAAAGCATCAATCTGGTGCACTTTGAGAGCAACATTAAGAGATCTATGGATACATCTCTCAACACCCATATGAAACAGAACTGTACACAGATTTACTTTTTCTTTATGGATATTTTACTAATCACTCCCCTTTTAAATGGTATTCTTGTGTTATTGTCCTATAGTATTTCATACCCGTTTTTCATTTATTCTCTTATTCTTTAATAACTATAATGATCATATAAAGGTAGCCTATTCCTCGCAAATACTTGTTTACATAAATGGTGACCAAACCGTTTGAGACCCACTGAGATAACCTACACTAAAGTGAACTATCTAAACACTGAGAGAGTCCTTACCTCACTGAGCTGACGTTATAAGATCCTCTCAGTCTGACAGGAGAGGACTCTCCTCCACCTTGGTGTAGAAACAGCTCTTTATATCCGTTAGCATAGCTAGCTAACCAGATGCTAACAACAATATTCCACGTTACCGCTCGCGCACTGACAAACTGCGCTCGTGCCACACACAGAGAGCCGAGCTTGAATGAAACACAGAGACCCATGTACTTGTACTGTACTGTATATCATATTATTTTCGATGGCTTTACTGTAATCAGTGTAACAGATGGACAGATCGCCACTGAGCTTTCATCTAAACACACAGCCACGTAATGATAACAAAACAAAAGTCGGGGTCATTGGTCAAGCAACACACCAATCAGAGAGCAGCAGTGAGCACACCTCAGGCTGTGTTTCATATAAAGAATAAATAAAGAATACAAATGTGTATTTTTTATTTCTGATGTATTTCACACAAAAAACTTTTGGTGGAAACGTTTTAACTTATATGATTAAAAAAAAAAAAACGGCAAAGTGGCAATAAGGCTTGCCCACCCTGCGTTGGGGGGGCACAGTGACTCATTTGGGGGGGCATGGCCCGCGAATGACCCCCCATGACGCCGACCCTGAGTTGTACCCTTCTTTTTAACGAGTTGCTGCACTTGATCTGACATCTTCGCTCGCGCTGAACACTCACAACACATGTCACTCCCACGTGGCCGAGTGGGCATTTAGGGAGGGGCGAAAGCGCACCCAGCAAAATAATCGTATTTTGTCAATTATGCTGTTTTCATAATCGTCGCAAACCATAATCGTAATCGCGATTAAAATACGATTAATTGCACAGCCCTATTCAGCCTGTTATGAAAACACAACCTCACTAATATATCTTAAAAGCAGCTTTAAAGCCTTTGTTAAGTGTATTTCATTTTGCTCACAGTATCCTAAAACTACATTTAGTTAGATTCTCTTTTGTTGACAAACTTTTGGTTAGAAAGAAATGTACACGCAGAAGTCTTTGTTATACGAGTCATGTTTTGCTGTTCCTACATAACACATTTGAGAAGTGTTTAGGAAGCCTCTGGTTATTCTGGACGCTCGGAAAATATCTCTTAGGCCCACCATTGTTAACCTTTTTCCATCTCAACAATTCCAGGTAGATCATACTCCTGCATTTTAGTTGATTTCATGCAATTGGCGGGCCGAGTCCTCCTCTTTGAAGCTGTCTTGGACCTGTTGTTTTGTTTCGCACCAGAGAATGATTACTGCATTCACAACTTCTCAAACAAACCACATCATGAGTTGAACTACACCAGGGTTTGGTTTGTGTATGTGGTCCACAGTTAAAATCTGGGGAACGATCCAGCAGAATGACAATTAGTCTGGTCTTTTAGATATGAATACAATTCCACATGAATTGAAAACCAGCTTCAAAGAACTAAAAAAAGGCCAGGCTCATGTTAAAGCGTCAACATAATCTGGATCATTCTAATCCACATACCAACCAAGGGGCTTTCCTTTTGAGCATTTACATACTTATGCAGCTGGAAATGCAGCCTGGGTCTTGCACTCCTTACCTTCTTGCAGCCGAATGCCAGCAGGTCAGAGTCCTCTGTGATGACAGCCTGGGCCAAGCCACTCTTGGTAAGGTAAGCTAACTGAGCATCAGCTTCATATGGAGCCACCACACAGTCCACTCCTCTCGCCCTTGCAACCTGGTTGAAACAAAATGTCATACATCACTTCCCCAACATGGAACAACAACATGCTGTATGTGGCCACAAAGAAGAAACCAAAGCATGCATTTGTGGGGTACAAAAAGTCTTATTTGAAGATTATACTTATTGAAGGCCATGTGTCACAAATTGATAAAAAAAAGAAAAGAAAATCAATTGAAATGGATACTTGTGAAGAGATATTACAGATTATAGTTTACTGTCTTTATAATCTACTCTATACTTTGAGCAGAAATGTTTTGTATACTTTTGGTTCCATGTACCAAAACATACACATGAACAAGAAAAGCCCATTCTTTTTCAGGGGGATTTCTTTAAAGCATTCCTTTTCTCCGCCTCTATTCATGAATCTTTTTCAGTGTACTCTTATGAGCTTGTATGTTATTTCCATGTTTGAATAGACTGCATGTTTCACAACTCAGAGAGTCTGCTATGATGTACTTGGAACCCGTTTGCCCCCTCCCCTATTGTTGCTACATGTTCTGTTAACTGTTAACATTGACTTGTTCAAATGGATAAATATTTAATATGTGAAGTTTAGAGCATTAAGAACTGTCATATAGTGCTTGTGGTATATTTACTTCATACCATTATTGTGTACCGATAAAGTTTTATAAACACTCAACATTATTACAGACTGACTTTTTGATCTTGGATTATATGAAGTAAAAATCAATCAATCAGCATGGGAAATGTCAGTTTAGCTGCCCCGCACCAAACTCCTATATCAGTCTACAATATATTTTTACTATATAAAAAAAGACAAACTCTTAAAAATGCGAGGAGACTCTGAACCACTTCAGTGGGCAGCCCCAGAGTAAAGACACTCATATAAGTATGTTATATAGGAGAGATAGGAAGATAGGAAATCCTCACCTTAATAAGGTTATGAGCCATTGAGGGGGTGATGTTCACACAGCGAGTGAAACAGTCCCTGGCTTCAGACAGTTTGCCTTCACGTAGCAGCTGCCGGCCTTTCTGAAGGTTGCTTTCTCTGCGCCTAAATCGGAAAAGAAAGAAACTGAATAAATATTGGAACGCTTTACACTGAATGTCTTTAGCACAATACATTGTCAGAGTTAAAGGTCCCATGTCATGCTTTTCCGGTTATCACCCGTCCCCTTGTGTTATGAAGCTTTTTCTGCATGTAAACGGTCAGCAGAGTCACAAACCCTCAAAGTACACCCTGTAGCGAGTCAAACTCTAACACAGAGAAGACCTGTCTATGCTGCCCCAGAACGCCTTGTTGGACATTTCTCTTTTTCCATTGTTTTCTTCCTGGGTACTGTGCCGTGCCCATACCCAAATGGACCAATCCGTGGAGCCGTTACGTTACGTCCGTGGAGCCGTTAGGTTAAGTCCGTGGATTGGTCCAAATTGACCAATCCTCGGACTTCCTCACACACACACTCAATCTTTTCTTAGCTGCAGCTCCGCCGATTTCTCCTCTCTGAGACGGCGGGACGCGGCGAGGCTGTGAGTCGGTGTGTGAGCACACACACAAACTCCCAGCCAGGCTGCGGGTGTGTGTGTGTGTTCGGGCTGGGTTTCGCTGTCTCGCAGACGGCCACTGGGCTCATAGGGAGGGAGGGGGGGGCAGGAGCTCCAACAAGCCGTTTAGGACAGAGAGTGAATACACATACTATACAGAGATGCTGGATGAGAAACCAATGTGAGTTTGGAACATTGAACAATATAAATGTATTTTAGTAGACCTCAACAATGGAATCATGATCAGTAGAAATGGCCATGACATGGGACCTTTAAAAGCACACTTCAGATCTGTTGATCAAAACAGGTTGTTCATAAGGGTTGGAACCCCAAATAAGAGAGTCCATAAACACATCAGTCTCTACTTTTGCTTATGTACTATTAGCGAAAGCAGAGACTGATGTCTTTGTTGCCGACAAGGGGCTAAATAGGGGGCTCTGTCATAACACCACGCATTAGCTGTCTTTAGCTAAGCGGTGGTGACGTGAAGTCATGTGACTGTGTGGTAGTTCCCTTTTAGCCTAACGTTAACTTTTTACATCTAGCGATTGCATTTACACTCAAAAAATATTTTAAAAGGGATGTTTATATGTGGAGATTATTCTGCTGAACAAAACAACGATTCCAAATCAAAACTAACTAAAGAAAGTTGATTATTCCTAAAACTGAAGGCTTTCTGGACAAATTCAACGACATAAATAAAAATAAAAGGCAACTGTCTGGAGGGAGTGATTGTGTGGCACCACTGTAAGCAAAGACACAAGTAGGACAGCCAGATAGAGCTCAGCTTCCTTGTTAAAGATAACAATGAGGTGTTGGACCTTGATGTTCAACTATTTGTTTGCGGGGGGTTGTTTGGTCTCATCTGTTGGCAGGTCGGTACATTCCGCTCTGCACCTTCACACATAAACAATGTTGCTCTGTTGCGGTTGTGGAATGCATTCCTTCTAATAAACCAAGCTTTGTTTGAGCGTGTTTGTTAGCAGGTATGCATACCACTGTATTATTGTGTTTGGAACAGGCCCTCAGTTATTCTGTCATGTTTCCGTTATAGTCACATTTCTTTTCTTTCATACAGGGTTCTCTGTGGAGTTTGTTTTACTTTGATTCATGGTGCAATTCTGCTGTAGCTCTTTTCCCAACTTTAGCTTCAGTATTTGTTATTAGTTTTTAAGCAAATAAGCATACTCCACGACTGCCAGTTTGTAGCTGCTCACAGTAAACACACAGATAAGCAACATTATCAGGATTATTAATCCTTATTAACCAGGATGACAAGTGAAGATTGTAAAATGACCGCGTTGTTTGACTTGACATTGTTTTTGCGTCTTAAACTGCATGGATGGTGACCGGTTAGCTCAGAATGAATCATTAGCTGTTAGCTCCAGATACCTGGTCAAGCCATGTCGCCTAAGGAGGCTAAGCCATGGCTGACTTCCCAACACCTCAGCCTGTGAACCATGACGTCACTGGGCCAACACAACTGCAACACAGGCCTGCTTTCTACCTCTCCTTCTCCTTTCTCTCTCTGTACTGCAGTCTGTACCTTTGCCAGAGCCTGCCTGAAAGCGTGCAGTTAGCCATCTCTGCTAACGCATAGTACAACAATGCTGTGTAAGCAAAAGTTATTTTTCTTTAAACTGAAATGGGAATGGCTGATCCACCTTAACATAGCCTGAGCCTTATAGTTGCCAACTTCAAGGCTAACCTTTTCGTATCTCTAACCTATTCCTGTGTTTCACATTCTCTGATCACCGAACTCTGCTTCCAACGATGAGCCTTTGCCAGAGCTTGCCTGAAAGCATGCACTTATCCATCAGTGCTCATGCACAGTACAAAAGTGATGTGCATGCAGCAGCTAGACTTCACAACAATGGGGGCAACAAGCAGTTAGCAACAAGCTAACTCTAGGAACATAATCTAGGGAGCTACCGGCTCCAAAAATAGCAAAAACATATTACAATACAAAAAGAGTTTAACTGGTGTAAATGATCATCAATATTTGATTGTAGGGGGTGAATAGCTTTGTGGAGAAAAGCGCCCCCTTTAAGGTAAGACAGCTCACACCCATACTGTGTGTTTATGACTGTTGAAAATGTGTGTCCCAAACAGTTTGGGACATGGGGACGACCTCTGATGAGGAGAGAAGCCGACTGATGGCTTTACTAGGACTTGTGAGGTCGCAGACAATAATATGCATGTGTCATGTACCCAGCCATACACTTAAAGGTCCCATGTCACGCTTTTCCGGTTATTACCCGTCCCCTTGTGTGTTATGAAGGTTTTTATGCATGTAAACGTGTGCAGAGTAAAAACCCTCAAAGTACACCCTGTAGCGAGTAAAACTCTAACACAGAAAATACCTCCCCAAAACGCCTCGTTGGAGATACGTCACTGTCCATTTGATTCTTCCGGGTACGCATGATGTCAACCGTACCCGGAACGAAATGGACCAATCCGTGGAGCCGTTACGTTACGTCCGTGGAGCCGTTACGTTAAGCCCCCGCTGATTGGTCCAAATTGACCAATCCACGGACTTCCTCACACACTCAGTGCAAGCAGCTCTGCTGATTTCTCCTCCCTTGCTGCAGGCTGATAACAGACAGTTGGGGTCGCGGCGAAATTCTCTCTGCAGACCCATTCTCTCTGCAGACCCATTCTCTCTGCAGACCCATTCTCACTGCAGACCCGTTCTCTCTGCAGACCCATTCTCTCTGCAGACCCATTCTCTCTGCAGACCCCATTCTCTCTGCAGACCCATTCTCTCTGCAGACCCATTCTCTCTGCAGACCCATTCTCTCTACAGACCCATTCTCTCTACAGACCCATTCTCTCTGCAGACCCATTCTCTCTACAGACCCATTCTCTCTACAGACCCATTCTCTCTGCAGACCCATTCTCTCTACAGACCCATTCTCTCTACAGACCCCATTCTCTCTGCAGACCCATCTCACTACAGACCCATTCTCTCTACAGACCCATTCTCTCTGCAGACCCATTCTCTCTGCAGACCCATTCTCTCTACAGACCCGTTCTCTCTGCAGACCCATTCTCTCTACAGACCCATTCTCTCTGCAGACCCATTCTCTCTACAGACCCATTCTCTCTGCAGGACCCATTCTCTCTGCAGACCAATTCTCACTGCAGACCCATTCTCTCTACAGACCCCATTCTCTCTGCAGACCCATTCTCTCTACAGACCCATTCTCTCTGCAGACCCATTCTCTCTGCAGACCCATTCTCTCTGCAGACCCATTTCTCTACAGACCCATTCTCTCTACAGACCCGTTCTCTCTGCAGAACCCATTCTCATCTACAGACCCCATTCTCTCTGCAGACCATTCTCTCTACAGACCCATTCTCTCTGCAGACCCATTCTCTCTGCAGACCCATTCTCTCTACAGACCCATTCTCTCTGCAGGACCCATTCTCTCTACAGACCCATTCTTCTGCAGACCCATTCTCTCTGCAGACCCATTCTCTCTGCAGACCCATTCTCTCTACAGACCCATTCTCTCTACAGACCCGTTCTCTCTGCAGACCCATTCTCTCTTACAGACCCATTCTCTCTGCAGACCCATTCTCTCTACAGACCCATTCTCTCCATGGACCATTCTCTCTGCAGACCCATTCTCTCTGCAGACCCATTCTCTCTGCAGACCCATTCTCTCTGCAGACCCATTCTCTCTGCAGACCCATTCTCACTGCAGACCCATTCTCTCTACAGACCCGTTCTCTCTGCAGACCCGTTCTCTCTGCAGACCCGTTCTCTCTACAGACCCGTTCTCTCTGCAGACCCGTTCTCTCTGCAGACCCGTTCTCTCTACAGACCCGTTCTCTCTGCAGACCCGTTCTCTCTGCAGACCCGTTCTCTCTGCAGACCCGTTCTCTCTGCAGACCCGTTCTCTCTGCAGACCCGTTCTCTCTGCAGACCCGTTCTCTCTGCAGACCCGTTCTCTCTGCAGACCCATTCTCTCTGCAGACCCATTCTCTCTGCAGACCCATTCTCTCTGCAGACCCGTTCTCTCTGCAGACCCGTTCTCTCTGCAGACCCGTTCTCTCTGCAGACCCATTCTCTCTACAGACCCATTCTCTCTACAGACCCATTCTCTCTGCAGACCCATTCTCTCTACAGACCCATTCTCTCTGCAGACCCATTCTCACTGCAGACCCATTCTCACTGCAGACCCATTCTCTCTGCAGACCCATTCTCTCTGCAGACCCATTCTCTCTACAGACCCATTCTCTCTACAGACCCATTCTCTCTACAGACCCGTTCTCTCTGCAGACCCGTTCTCTCTGCAGACCCGTTCTCTCTGCAGACCCGTTCTCTCTGCAGACCCGTTCTCTCTGCAGACCCGTTCTCTCTACAGACCCGTTCTCTCTGCAGACCCGTTCTCACTGCAGACCCATTCTCTCTGCAGACCCATTCTCTATACAGACCCATTCTCTCTGCAGACCCATTCTCTCTGCAGACCCGTTCTCACTGCAGACCCATTCTCTATACAGACCCATTCTCTCTGCAGACCCATTCTCTCTGCAGACCCATTCTCTCTGCAGACCCGTTCTCTCTGCAGACCCATTCTCTCTGCAGACCCATTCTCTCTACAGACCCATTCTCTCTGCAGACCCATTCTCTCTGCAGACCCGTTCTCTCTGCAGACCCATTCTCTCTGCAGACCCATTCTCTCTGCAGACCCATTCTCTCTGCAGACCCGTTCTCTCTGCAGACCCATTCTCTCTGCAGACCCATTCTCTCTGCAGACCCATTCTCTCTGCAGACCCATTCTCACTGCAGACCCATTCTCTCTGCAGACCCATTCTCTCTGCAGACCCATTCTCTCTGCAGACCCATTCTCTCTACAGACCCATTCTCTCTGCAGACCCATTCTCTCTACAGACCCATTCTCACTGCAGACCCATTCTCTCTGCAGACCCGTTCTCTCTGCAGACCCATTCTCTCTGCAGACCCATTCTCTCTACAGACCCATTCTCTCTGCAGACCCATTCTCACAGTGTTTATCAACCTTTTTCTTACTCAATATCAAGCCACACTTATTGTTTTTACTTCGGCTGTGACTTTGTGTGTGCTCAGGGTGAGTTTGGCTGTGTTTCGCTAAACAAGGAAATCACACCTCCACGGAGCTCAGCGCGATTCACAACGTCCCGACCAATCGGAGCACACTGGGCTCACAGGGAGGGGGGGGCAAGAGTTGCAACGAGCCGTTTAGTGGAGAGAGTGAATACTGCTGAATACACATATTTACAGAGATGCTGTATGCGAAACCAATGTGAGTTTGGAAAATTGCACAGTATAAATCTATTCTAGTAGACCTCAACAATGGAATTATGATCAGTGGAAATGGCCATGACATGGGACCTTTAAGTACGATACAGGTTAATACTCACTCTCTTCGAGCCTTTTCCACCTCTCGCTTTGACGGCAGATTGCGTCCATCAAACACCAAAACTGGTTTGACACCGAAGTTCAACAGCATGTCCACAAATTTCATGCAGTACCACACATACCTAGAATTGGATAAATACAAATTATAATATCAGTTCTAAACATTGAACCATTCTAAAAATATTACCCATTAGTAGAAAAAAAAGAGGATATAGATAATATAGAAAATAATTGGGTAATAACAGACCCACTAACCGTTAGAAAGAAAATATGTATCTAGCTATGAACACTTTCCTTTTCATTTCAGCTAGAATAATACAAATGCTTACTGGTCAGTTGGTTCTCCTTTAGCGAGCTTCTCAGCACAAGAAAAGGCTCCTTTGTGCAGCCAACAGTATGTGTCCACTGCCACGGTCTGGCCTTTGTATTTGTTCATGCTGATAGGCTCTCCAGCATCTTTGATGAACTGCAGCAGGCCAGAGATTCCCATGTTCAGCTGGTGATTTCAGCCACGCTGATTCTGAGACTGTAGAACAATCAGAAATACTGATAGAACAACTGTTCGAAATTGAGCAAAGATATATTCAAGACACAAAACAGGATACGGGAGTTTTCACACATGCCAAGTATGTGGACATTGTAGATTTGCTGCCTAGTGGTGCTGGCCATCTAGGCCCTTGGGTGACCTTTGCTGCCCAGCACTTCAGCTTTAGGACTGGATGTCTCAGTGGAGAGATGATAGGCAATACAGAGGAGAGAGAGGACAAAGGACATGCAACCTAATTTGCTCTTGAATCTAAGCAACATGTGCAGTCCACTGAAGACAGAGCTACTAACAGATTACAAATAACTCCTGATCTATTGGGTTTTTTTCCTGACAGAGACAGATTCGGTCTATTGTTTCACTCTTAGGGAAACGATTAGTTATGTATAGTTATTATTAGAGTTTTTTTGTAAAACGGATACTTCATTTGCCCATTACAGCCCTTCCCGCCCAGCTTTAATGTAAAGTAAACCCAGTTCCCTCATTTGAGGATTAACCCTAGCAAAGTAACGTAGCTGCCGTTCATCAAAGACAAGAGAGGGCTAAAGCTAGCAAACACAAACAACAGAGAATTTAGTTCTGAAAATTGAGTTTTCAGGTTACAAAATACCTACCTCTGGGAAAGTATGTGCGAAGAATTTAGCATAACGCCTCTAAAAATGATTTACCATTTGTGTAACAAGACCTGTGTATGTTTGTTAGTAAGCAAGCGAACGTTAAATCGGAAGTGTACGTTCAAAAGTAACGTAGGAAAGTGACATCCTTTCTTTTGAGTTCAGTGTACTAGTTCCTGCTCTTACATAATTAGCTATTACGACAAGATTACTTGTCTTGATGAGTTCATCATATTATATAACCGTACGAAGTATCCTAACTGAACACAGTGGACAGTCTCAACGGTGCCTGAAACCTCTGTCCGTGTGAACTGTAAGCAGTCAACGATGACATACATTGACCTAGACAACATGCAAAAGCAAGGAATGTAATGAAGTAAATGAAAAACTTACTTATTTTTGTTATTTGTAATCAAAACATTCAGGCAGCTTGGAACGGCAGAAACTGGAGCGAGTTTGGTTTTAGCGGCAAAAGAAGGATTTCCGTACATGAGCTGCTGCAATTGGCCGGATGGACCGAGAGGGAGGGATCAACGGAAGAAAAGGTGCGTTCCAAAACTGAACCGCTTCATCCGGCTACTCACGTGACGTTAACATGTTTATGTAGGCTAGTTACTAAAGACCTGTTTCTTGGTTACATTCTACAAGTTTCACACTAGCTGTTTCTCTCTGTTCATAAAATATAAAATAACATGGCCTTATGTGCAACCTTTAGCATGTAATGTTAGAGCTAATGATGATCTCACCCTCGTCTATATATCAAATGCGGTACACTGGTGAATATACCAAGCATGCAAATATACCAAGCATGCAAATGAGCATGGCGCTCGCAACAACTGTCTGATTTTAAAGATTTCTCAGGCGAACGCCTGGATGGACAATAATCATCAGAGGTGGACAAATTAATCAGATATATTGTACTTAAGTAAAAGTAGAAGTACCAGAGTGTAGTAATACTCTTCCTGCCTGTCGGCTCTGCTCATGGATGTATAATAAGGTCTAGCTTCAGCAGCTACGGGTGCGTTCGTTCATATTAACTGTGTGGTCCGGAGTCACTGTGGCACAGACTGGACCGCTGGTGAACAGCTGTTAGAACGGGCCGTTCAGGTGTTCAGAGCAGGGCTCCCTGTCGGAGCGGCAGAGCGTGATGTGCACTGAAATTTTTTTCTGTCGCAATATTATCGTTGAGCTATCATACATTGTCACTATCTGCTAACGTTAGCTTTAGCCTTCGTTTTCTAATAGTTTTTTTCATAGGCTATAAACGGAGGTGGTATAAGTATAGATCTTGTACTTGAGTAAAAGTAGAAGTACTCAGATCTTGTACTAGAGTAAAAGTAGAAGTACTCAGATCTTGTACTTGAGTAAAAGTAGAAGTACTCAAATCTTGTACTTGAGTAAAAGTAGAAGTACCAGAATGTAGGAACAATCCTGCAATCAAAATGTTCCTCAAATAAAAGTACAAAAGTATTATCATCAACATATAGTTAAAGTAGCGACAGTAAAAGTAGAGTGTAGGAATACTCTGAGTAAAAGTCCTGCATTCAAAATGTTCCTCAAGTAAAAGTATTAAAAGTATAAGTATACAATTGTGGATTTACTCCAGGTGGAACTACAGTCTGATTTAACACTTGATTATATTTCACATCATTCATCCACATCTGTAAAGTAACTAAAGGGATTAAATGCATGTAGTGGAGTAAAAGTACACCTTTTACCTCTGAACTGTAGAGGAGAAGAAGAACAAAGTAGCAAAACATTGAAATAAATAGTAAATAGTACTTGAGTATATGAATTTAGTTACTTTACACCACTGGCTATAAAGATAGAAAGACTAAGCCTTGAACAGAGGCATGAAAATACATGTTCACAATGCTCAAGAGTCCTGCCAAAATTATAAACTAACTGCTACACAATTAAAATAAATGCTTTTATATATTTCTATTAGGCGTTTCTGTTATTATTGACACTGCTGCTTTAGTTGTTCTGACTGCTAAAATCCTGTTATTAATTCCTCATTTTAAAGCCGATATTCCGTGGGGTCGGGGGGCTCGGATCCTTGTCACCTTTTTCATAACTGATGAGTTTGCATCCCTGTGATTATATTTCACATTATTAATCCTAGATAGATAGATAGACAGACAGACCGACCGACCGACCGACAGACCGAGAGATAGAGAGATGGATATATAGAAACTTAACAGTATTTTTTTTTCACTGTACAATATTTAATTTTATATTCTGTTCTTGTTTTTCTTATTATATTTACATGAATATAGACTCATGCATTTACTTGGTCATTTACAACATTCTCAGCATTACTTAGACAACTGCCTAATTTTTTTTTGACATGTATAGTTTACTTCATCTGCATTACTTGCACATCGGTCTTGCAATATATGTACCATTTTATTTCCACTTTGTTTCTTCTTGCACTCTTTTATTGTTTTTTAAATGTGTTTGATGTGCTATATATTGTGTTGCATTGTTGGAAAAGCTTGGGACTTGAGATTTGTATTGCCACATATCTACCCTGTAGTAGCTACTGCGCATATGACAATAACGCTTTTAAATGCATCATAAGACGCGTCTACTTTCTAATACAAAATTCCCATATTCCAGCTTTGTGTCACGACTTGAATGCATCATAAGACGTGTCGACTTTCCCAGCTTCCTCTGCACTTCCTGCTTTCACCGCAGAGGAGAAGTGGGACTGAACGAAAACAAAATGCGATAGTTTAACTTCACTGATGAGCTGGGGTCAATGACAGCGTTAACAGCGCTACTCGGCATAATTCACCGACCTCTTATTTAAATGTCATATCTCTTAACTTAAGGCGTGTGGCATTAATATAACATTAAGCATGCAGTTTCCTCCCACCAATGGAGACTTTACGTTCGTCTCTTCGACAGAGGCTGAAGGTAGGCTAACCAGCAGAGCTCCACAGCTAGCAGGCCTCAGCAGAGCAAACCATTCACCAATACTATAACGTTGTGTTATTTTCTTTATTTGTTTAACTTTAACATAGCGCAATTACCAACCTACGAATTCATTCAGACACTGTGTTTTTTAATATTTAACACACTTTAAATGTGCCAGCTATTTTTTAGCTATGCGAATGAGTAGCCGATTGATACGTGTCGTTCACTAAGCTAGCTTACAAACACCATTAAAACAATGGAAGCTTTATTTGATATATCTCGCTGTTCAGGTGATGTTGCTATTAAAGACGCACTTTATCCTTCAAATATAGCTCAATGACAATGCACAGTACGAAGATGGCCACAATATAACTTAAGTCCCACTCTTGTTTACACTGGCCACCACCTGACGTAGTGTGGGTGGTTCACTGGTGTAAAGCAACTAAGAACATTTACTCGAGTACTGTACCATTTTGTTGCTACTTTATAATTCTACTACACTACAATTCAGATGTAAATGGTGTACTTTTACTCCACTACATGTATTTAATCCCTTTAGTTACTTTACAGATGTGGATGAATGATGTGAAATCTAATCAAGTGTTAAATCAGACGTTACTTCCACCTGGAGTAAATCCACCAGCTACCCTGCAGTACACAAAGTCATTCAAACTAGCTGCACCTTTACCAGCTTTGAGAACACTTTCATGATCAATCATTATAAAACATATCATATATATTATTCTGAAATGGACCAATCTGCACAACGACTACTTTTACTGTCGCTACTTTCACTATATTTTGATGATAATACTTTTAGAATATGATATAATCGGAGAGATGAACCCCTCTTTAATGGTCACACATGCAAAGCACACACAGTGACATGTGTTCTCTGCATTTAACCCATCCTAGTACCTAGATCCTAGTACATGTCTAGTACTAGGAGCAGTGGGCAGCTATACAGCGGAGTGGGGGGGAGGGGAATATCCGGTGCCTTGCTCAAGGGCACCATGGCAGGGCCCAGGAGGTGAACTGGGACCTCTCCAAGTAGCAGTCCACACTCCATATTTAGGTCTGTTTGGGGACTTGAACCGGCGGCAACCCTACGGCTCACAGTCCAAGCCCCTACTGACTGAGCCACTGCCGGACAATTCTATTTTTACTTGAGTAACATTTTGAATGCAGGACTTTTAGTTGTAACAGAGTATTCCTACACGTTGGTACTTCTACTTTTACTTCAGTACAAGAGTACTTCTCCTACCTCTGGGGGAGGTAAGGCCAAATTAAATATACAGTAACTAAAACAGACATAACATAAAATAGACTCTTTATGAGTACCGAGAGTAGAGACTAAAGAAAGAACTACATTATTTATTTATTTATTTATGAATAGATGCTGTACAATGATGGTACTATACTGTTAGGTCACCGAGATGGTGTCTTTAAATTGCCTTTCTTTGTGCAAGCAACAGTACAAGCCCAAATATATTCAATTTACAAGTAACAGCAGCAAACACTCACATTAATTATGATTGATAACCTGATGGTTTCAGCTTTAGTTCAGGTGGATGTTTTTTTCTTCTCCAGTACTGAGTGAGATGGTTATTTTATCAAAAGGGAAAATATAAGGGGGGAAACTGATATTAGTGGGTCTTGCGCAAGATGGATTAAAAAATTGAAATGCCAAAACATTCATACTGTGTCGGCGGTATTTCTTCACACATCCTAGTGCTTAATGTTTTCCTTGTGCCACACCACTTAAACAAGCAAACATGTTTTCCACAGAGCTCAGCGGCACCATCAGTGCTCCGGACGTTAAGCTGAACCTGGGCAGTGACAACGGTAAAGACCCGTACACCACCACCTTCCTGAGGCAGCGAGGCTACGGCTGGCTGCTGGAGGTGGAGGAGGATGAGAGTGAAGAGAGCAAACCTCTGCTGTGAGTTAGCTTTTTGAAACTTATGCTTTTTGAAATGCAGATTTATAATTTGAGTACAGACTTTTTGTTATGGATCATCAGACCCCAGCCAGTGGTAGTGTTTGAGAATCTGGCTGTAGCTCACACAAGTCTTTAATGGCTGCTACAAACCTTCATCAGAGTAACCGGGACCACCTGTATACCAAGTGAATTCAAATGATCATGCATCTCTAGGTACAATTAGTCTTTCATTTAACACTGGTATCAGCAGGTACAGGACATTACAACAGCAAGGGTAACACTAAGGGTGTCCCTACAGTCAACTACTGCAAACCAGTCAGTGCGGTTTGGTTCAGTCGCCATTGTTGAGAGAGGTGTGCTGCGTTCAGGACAGGCAGCTAGGCTAGCTCTCAAAGTGGAGTCAGGTTAGCAGTAGACCAGAAACCTAATTGTGAATATCAGTATGATTCGTCAGAGAAAACATTTTACAGCTCCTTAAGAACAAAGCACGACTCTGAGATGATTAGCTTTGAACTCTATGATACAGCGTTACTCCAGGGCAGTCTCCACTGTCTGTCCCCTCTGTAACACCGAGATATTCCTGTTTTAATGAACAGATAAGTGTTACTACTGAAGACCTCTCATTAATGCTACCTGTCATTTAAAGGATTTTCTGTGGGTTGTTCACTACAGTAACTTAGCTGCTCCACTGTTAGGATGGAGAGTCATGTGCACAGTTGTATTGAATAAGATATTGTTTGATTATCGTCACAGAGGTTAGGTGACAATTAGTTTTAGGGGATGTCTCCCAGCCAGAGTTCCCATTAGAATATTTTTTTGCTGGTCAACATGTCCGTTAAAGTTCAAATCTTCCGGAGAAAATGAGAAAAGTGCCGGTCAAAGATCTTCTTTGTTATTTATTGAGCTTTAAAACAAATTGATATGATTCGATATTAAACAAACTAATTATAGTAGATTAACTACATTATTCAAAAGTGTACAGTAACTTACAATAACACGGGAATAATAAACGGAGCGCTCTCTCTCTCCTGACAGCCCGTCAGTATCATGCAGCTCGTGGATCAGTAATGAGTGACCCGACATGTCCATATCGATCAGATATGTCACATACTCTTCTTGTCTGTCACATACTCTTCTTGTCTGTCACATAAGTGGCGCAACTGATGCGGTATTGCGCTAAGGGGAAATTATTTTGACCGGACACTTTGACCGGAGAGATTTAGATTTGCCGGTCTTCAGCATATTTTACTGGTCATAGTCCGGCTAACGGGAACTCTGCTCCCAGCCCTATGAAACAGTTATTGAACAGTGAGTCACAGAGGAAAGGTGCTGCTGCTGAACCACTTATAAAGCATGTTTTACTTTATGCCACATCCCAATTATTATCAACACCAAAAAGTGTCTGATGTTAGACGCAGAGACAACTGACAGGTACATATCTTACATTAATAAACAGCTGGACGTCAGCTCTGTTGATGAATATTGTTGTGTCTGTGTGAAGGGAGGAGCTGGACATCGACCTGAAGGACATCTACTACAAGATCCGCTGTGTGCTGATGCCCATGCCGTCCCTGGGATTCAACCGGCAAGTGGTTAGGGACAACCCGGACTTCTGGGGCCCTCTGGCCGTGGTGCTGCTCTTCTCCATGATCTCCATCTACGGACAGTTCAGGGTGAGAAGGACACAAGGATGAGACCTGTGGCATCCCCATTCATACATTCAGCCATGTTTCCCACACTGTTCCACTGCAGGACACACCTGTAACCTTGGTCCTTCCATAATATGAATGTTCTGCTTTTTATATTTTTCTCTTTATTTTACCGACTGGGAATACATAATGAGCCCACAGCGAGTTGAACTGTAAGAGACTATTTGTATGTGCGGTTTGGCAGTTAAAGAAAATGGATGTGAAAAAGAGAACAGTACTTCAGAATTGGGGACATTAGCTGCGTTCACACCGGAGTACTTTTCCCCGTACTTTTCCCCTTTAGTTCCGTTAGTACCCCTTATGTTGCGTTTACACCTAAAAAAGTACATAGTGCCGGGAACTTTTACCCCCATTTTTAGTGCCTGCTAGAGAGGTGGTACTATCCTGGGGGAAAAAGTGCCCCAGTTCTGATTGGCTGGGCGAATTGCAAACCACGCCCGTAAAACTCTGAAAAGTTTTGTGAAGCTACCATTGTATTTGTGGCATTAGCATTATTAGCGTTAGCATTAGCCCCGCGCACCAACGGAGAGAGAATAACTTATGGCAACACAAAAGAAAACATGGGAGCGGTGGAGTGATGAGGAGGTGTCGGTGTTCTGGCGATTTACTCGGAGTAAGGCACTTAGCCCTTAGTTACTCCTGGGAGAATGTCCCTGTAATTGGTAATTGTAAGTAGCTTTGGATAAAAGCGTTAGCTAAAATGAAATGTAATGTGTTGAGAGATGTATCCATAGATCTCTCCATGTTGCTCTCAAAGTGCACTAGATTGATGCTTTTAACTTCAATATTTAAAAAAAAATCTTCCCGGGGGAGCATGCCCCCGGACCCCCCTAGAGGAGGTGAGGTCTGCCCCCCACTCATAAAAAAAATAGCACTTTATTGCTGGGACTCCCAGCAGCTTCTACTGAAGCCTTCCGAGTAAATCGCCAGAACGCCGACACCTCCTCATCTCCACCGCTCCCATGTTTTATTTTGTGTTGCCATAAGTTAGTCTCTCTGCGTTTCTGCGCTGGGCTAATGCTAATGGTAATAATGCTAATGCGAGGATAATAAAATGGCGGCTTCACAAAACATTTTGGGAGTTTTACGGGGCGTGGTTTGCAATCCGCCCAGCCAATCAGACATAGGAACCTTTTTCTCCCACGAAAGTCCCTGCTCTCTAGCTGGGACGGAAAAGGGGGTGAAAAGGTTCTCATGAACTAATTTTAGTTCCGGCTCTTTTTGGTGTGAACGCAACATTTCGGAACTATATCGGAACTAAAGTGGGAAAAGTACTGCGGTGTGAACGCGCCTAAGGGCACTGCTCAGGCTAGAACAATGATCCTATCAGTTTTCGGTTTCATCTTTTTATTTCCCCATATTCTGTCCCTGTGGGGGTGTGAAACACTTTTTCTCGATGTGATGTCTTCTTGGTCCATACAAACCCAGTAGTACAATGATAGCAGAGGTCGCGTTAACCGAATATTTTCCGTCAATGACGGATGTTTTCTAACAATGACGGAAAAATCTGAAAGCAGTCCGTCATTTTGACAGATTAGAACACAATTTGGAACAGCGCCAACATGTCCTCCAGCGGCCCACATTATATTACATCCTTAGTGGCCAGGTCGACTGAGGGCGATCTACTGTACTCTACTGTAGTCTGTAACTATTATTTAGTCATTCCCACCCCTGTCCAGTTGGTGGCAAGTGTGTGCATATTAAGTAGCTATTGTCTAGTCTTGTTTTTGACCTCGTTGTTTAACCGGCTTTAGCAATCGCAAAATGTCACGGCAGCTGATCGTCCGAAGCTTTTTTAATAAGCCCAGTAGTTGTGATGGTGTGGATAAACCAGGTGAAAAGAGGGATTGATGCGGTGGAGGATGAAGGACAAGCCAGTAAGACTAAAACTGACAACGTTCAGCCAGCGGCAGAGGGGCAAGCAAGTGGCAAGGAGTTGAAGCGTGAGTACCGGGTTCAGTGGGAGCAAGAGTTTAAGTAGCTGGGGAGGGAAGATGGCAAAATGTTCTGCGACACCTGTAGAAAAGCTAAAATGAGTAACGGATTTGTCCGAGGGTGCACGACGATGCAGAAATCAGCGTTCAGGCTACAGCAGGTCAATTGAGTTGTTCTTGTAAATGTTGTGTTCATATTCTGATTGTAATTGTCTCATTTAAAACAATGGCATTGTTCATATTTGCCTGTTTAGGCACAATGGTCGCGGTGTTTTTAGCGGCCTTTGCCCCCCTCTGCTGTGCCGTCAGTGCAGGAACAAATCAATCATTCATGTTCGTGTTGACATGAAAAGTGACCACACGGTCGGGTCTCTGTTCATCTTTTTGTTTCTCCATGCCCTTAAAAGCTCTGTATGAATCATTAAAACATGAATGAATGAACATTTGCTGCTCAGTACCCAAACTTAAATATTAAATATGTCTCATCTCATCATTAAAACATGAAAAATAAAATGACGGATAATAATGGATTATGACGGAAATTTTACGATCCTGTCCGTCAACATGACGGACAACGAAAAAGTCTAATGCAACCACTGAATGATAGTGACCTTTTATTTTAAGATGTAATCAACCAATCCTTGTTTCGATGTAACAAAACATCTGATCAGCCAATATAATATAGCCAATATCTGAAAGTCCCCGAAAATATCATTTCTATTTGTGTCAGCTCCTGAGAAGTGCCGAATGTATCATTTACGAAGGCGTCCTTAAAGCGTGCAGAGGACAGTGGACACAAAGACAAGATCTGTGGTAGTTAGTTCCTGCAGTGGAAAAGAGCTATTTCCTCACTCACTGTTCAGAATCAAATACAGCAGAAGCTAATGAATCCTCATCTATTTCATTCTTAAACTACATTTCGAAATTACAACTTCAAATTGAAGACATTATACTGAAGAATTGAAAGTCATATTTGTGGAGCTGTTCTTTGGTACCTATTGTTGATGTATATAATATGATATGCATGTCAGTGACTTGTTGTAGTAACATGTTTTCAGTGCTGATGCTAAACTCTCAAAGCTTTTATTTGGCAGGTCGTGTCTTGGATCATCACCATCTGGATATTTGGCTCACTAACAATCTTCCTGCTGGCTCGTGTTCTGGGTGGTGAGGTAAGCAGCGGACACAGAGTCATCTCCTCAGTCAGACACCACTGGACCTGTTCTCATGGAGTCCCTTTGTTCTCCTGCGCAGGTTTCCTTCGGCCAGGTTCTTGGAGTGATCGGATATTCCCTTCTGCCTCTCATCGTTATCGCTCCTCCACTTTTGGTGATTGGAGGGTTTGAGATGGTTTCTACACTAATCAAAGTGAGTCAAACGTGCAAAATGAAGGTTCTGAATACTTTCTGAATTCTGTGAGGATAAATGGCACCTAAGAAAACCTGTTTTTGGTATAAGAAGATGATTATTGTTAGTAAAACACTTTTTTTATTATTGAAATTTTTTGTATTGGTATTTTGTTTTATCCAGCAAAGGACACTACAAAAAAGTGAACAATAATTCAAAAGAGAAAACTCAAAACAACAAATGATTAACAATAATGGACATGTGAAATTGTAGTTGAACACAATGTAGATTTGAACAACCTCTTGCTTTCTGACTTATGTGGAACATCTCAGATTGATGAATACATATTTCTGGTATTGTGTGCTCCTGTCTTTCAGCTGTTCGGAGTGTTCTGGGCTGCGTACAGCGCTGCGTCACTGCTCGTCGGAGATGAATTTAAAACCAAGAAGCCCCTCCTCATATATCCCATTTTCCTTTTGTACATCTACTTCCTATCATTATATACTGGTGTGTGACTGGATGAGTTTCACTTTTGGACATTTTCATGGACATGGACCCTGGAGCATGGGGGAGGATGGCTCAAAACAATGGAACGAGATTTATTTTTAAAGTTGTTTATTTCTTTTTTAACTCTGTTAAATTGTAGAAGGTGGGGAGTAGGAAATATATATCATTGTAAATAGGTGTCCCTTGTCTTTGGTCAATAAAATGCGTATGCTTTTACACCTTAAACTTAGCCTAACCCCTTAAACAGGATGCAGACGTCTCGTAAAACATCAACAAGAAGTTACAGGGTTATATATTAGTTACATTATTTCATTTTTATTCATTATCCCTATGAAGAATTTGATGCCACATTTTTGTAATGCATATATTCATGCTTAAAAAAGAATTGAAGAAAATAATGGGATGGTATCAAAAAGAGATGGTTTTGCATAACCTTTTCATTGCTGTCATGTACAATGAAAACTCCATTTATGCTTTTGAGTTTTCACGGTCGTGTTTTCATTTCAAACCTTTATTTAACCCGGGGAATCCCATTTAGATCATCGATCTCTTTTTTAAGGGAGACCTGCAGCAATTTTCTTAATTTATGGATTTCAGCAGCTGAAGTGGGTCACTATGTGGTGCCTTGTTTTTTCACCCCTGTTCCCATTTAATACAGATACCTAATCATGATCAATAATTGCAGTAAATGAAAAGTGATTTGTTCCTTCAAAATCTGATATTTCCTGACTGAGTTTTTAAAATGATATACAGTAAGCACAGTTGGCCACACTAATATATTAAACAGTTGTGCTGTAACAGGTTAGATTAATCCCAAACATCCCATTAAAAACTTTTAAATCATGAGGTAAATGTCACTTCTGAGATGTCCACTATGGGGCGCTAGAGAGCAGTCACTAATTCCCCTGATGCTGTACAGTACCAGACAAAAGTTTGGACACCTCATTCAAAGGTTTTTATTTATTCTAATATGTTTCTACTTTGTAGATTAATACTGAAGACATCACAACTATGAAAGAACACATATGAAATGATGTAAACTGTGTTGAACAATCCAGAATATGATTTATATTTTCGATTCTTCAAAGTAGCCCCCCTTTGCTTCTCTCAATCAGCTTCATGAGGTAGTCACCTGCGTGGTTTTCAATGAACAGTTGTGAGTCAATTAGTGGAATGACTTGCCTTCTGAATGTGTTTGAGGCCATCAGTTGTGTTGTGCAGAGGTAGGGGTAGTGCACAGTGGAAAGCCCTATTTGACTACTGTTGTAATCCATATTATGGCAAGAACCACTCAACTCAGTAAAGAGAAACGACCGTCCATCATCACTTTAAGAAATGAAGGCCAGTCGATCCGGAAAATGTCAAGAACTTTGAATTAAGTGCAGTCGCAAAAACCATCGAACGCTATGATGAAACTTCCCCCCCGGGAAAGGAAGAGCAAGAGTTACCTCTGCTGCAGAGGATAAATACAGAAGAGTTACCAGCCTCAGAAAGCACACATTAAAGCACCTCAGCCTAGAGCCCACATCAATGATCACAGAGCTCAAGTAGCAGACAAATCTCAACATCCACTGTTCAGAGGAGACTGCGTGAATCAGGCCTTCATGGTCCAATCGCTGCATAGGTCCACTACTGAGGATGGACAACAAGAAGAATTGTTTGGGCCAAGAAACACAAAGAATGGATATTAGATCAGTGGAAATCTGTACTTTGGTCCAAATTTGAGATTTTTGGTTCCAACCGCCGTGTCTTTGTCAGACGCAGAGAAGGTGAGTGGATGGCATGTGTGGTTCCCCCCATGAAGCATGGAGGAGGAAGTGTGGGGGGGGGGGGGGGACTGATGAGGACTGGGGCAGCCGAACACAGTCAGTGCAAATCTAAATAATAATATAGTACAGTCCACAATGTACAAAAGTCAGGTCAGAGAAAATAAAGACATTGTTAAGATCCTAGATGTCTATAGCAATCCAATTTGTTTCCAGTATTCATCCCCCTTCTCCTTTTGTGGTCATTGTTGGTGATTGATTCTAAATGTAAGGCACACCTACCACAGCATTCTGCAGCGCCATGCCATCCCATCTGGTTTGCTCTTACTGGGACCATCATTTGTTTTTCAACAACACAATGACCCCAACCAAACCTCCAGGCTGTGTAAGGGCTATTTGACAAGAAGGAAAGTGATGGAGTCTGCGTCAGATGACCTGGCCTCCACAATCACCGACCTCAACCCAATTGAGATGGTTTGGGATCAGTTGGACCGCAGAGTGAAGGAAAAGCAGACAAGTGCTCAGCACCTCTGGGAAGTCCTTCAAGATGGTTGGAAAACCATTCCAGGTGACGACCTCATGATGCTGACTGAGAGAAGCCAAGAGTGCAAAGCTGTCATCAAGGCAAAAGGGGGCTACTTTGAAGAATATCAAATAAAAATCATTCTGGTTTGTTTAAATTTGTTTTGTCAACTACATAATTCCATGTGGTCTCCAAAAAATTGTCGGTCCTGTATATATAAATGGACGTAGTGTCCGTGACGTCACCCATAGGATTCTGCAGAGTTGCCGAGAAGCCCTTAGTAGGCGGAGTCGGCCACTAACGGCTCGACTGTGACGTCAGAGTCTAATCCCGCCTGCTCCAAATAAGGGCAAAGAGGCGGAGCCGAGGCGTGACCTGCAGCCTCCGAACTGGAAGTAAACAGAGCTAGCTCAGGCTAAGAAGCTAAGCTAACATGAAATACATGCATACCAAGTTACTGCAAACAGTGTAGTTCCCCTATATAAACGTTACATTCATAATCAAATGAGACAATCTGCAAGAGAATTAGCTATATGTTGTTATTCTTAATGCTTGTCATTCACACGTTGAGAAAAGACGGACTCCACCGCCCGGACCGCCCTATATGCCCTGGCTGCGGAACGCGGAATGGGGCGGGGTCGGATGTGGGCGGGGTCGGACGTCCGACCCCTCCTCCGCCCCATTCCTATAGGCCCTGGCTGCGGAACGCGGAATGGGGCGGGGTCGGGTGTGGGCGGGGCTGGACGTCCGATGGGCGGGGTGTATGGATATCCTAATGACACAAACAGCATCATCTGCTGGACAACTACAAGAGTGAATGGAATGGGGCGGGGTCGGATGTGGGCGGGGCTGGACGTCCAATGGGCGGGGTGTATGGATATCCTAATGACACAAACAGCATCATCTGCTGGACAACTACAAGAGTGAATGGAATGGGGCGGGGTCGGATGTGGGCGGGGCTGGACGTCCGATGGGCGGGGTGTATGGATATCCTAATGACACAAACAGCATCATCTGCTGGACAACTACAAGAGTGAATGGAATGGGGCGGGGTCGGATGTGGGCGGGGCTGGACGTCCAATGGGCGGGGTGTATGGATATCCTAATGACACAAACAGCATCATCTGCTGGACAACTACAATAAGTACAAATACAAATCTGCACTCGACTAAATATAATTAAAAAACTTCATACTAATTAAATGCATGAATGTATTTAAATATGTGGTAAGTCATATTTTCTATTAGTGTATTTAAGTTCATTATTTAATATTTGTTTTAATTGATATATTAGTGTATTTAAGTATATTATTTAATATTTGTTTTAATTGATTATTCATTTAGTTAGTTCTGTGCATATCATATCTAGTCCATATATTTCAAATGATACGTTGCACTGCATTTCATAGAATGATAGAAAAAGTATTTATGATTTACAACATTTATCATATAACAGAACAATCATTAAGATAACAGAACCGAAAAAGCAAATACAGTAAATATAAAAACAAAACCAAGTATACAAAAAAAAAATCTATACAACAGTGAAAGGCTTTGCTGATGCAAACATTCAACCGCGCTCTTCAAAACAGGCATGAACCTTAAGGTTTTCTTTGTCAATGCACTGCTCAAAAAACATTAAATAGTCCGACTCAAATTTGAACCTGAACATAAATGGGTCCATCCTGTCTTCCCAGCTGTCTTCGTCCCGCAGGTTGCTGGCTTCACCAAGGTTATGGAGAGCTGCTTCTCTATCCAGTGGGGCCATGGAAAGAATTTGTGGCAGGATGACTTTATCTCCCATATTCTTTGCAGAGCACCACTGAGATGCCGCCATAGCACTACTTATAAAGGGGTGCTTCTCCTACAGCAGTGGTTCTCAAACTTTTTCTGTCATTCCCCACTTTGAACAGGTGGGCCTTTTCAAGCCCCACCTGTTCCTCTTAAGCTTAATTTTTCAATCTTAAAATTGTCAAATGTATCGTTCTATAACAGTCTCCAACCTTTTTTAGGATGAGAGCTACTTTCAAAAACTAAAACGAAAAAAAGAGCTACTTTTACTCCTCTTTTTTGTTGCACATTTTAACATTATTATATGCTACCTTTAACCTTTGTGTGCTGCAACTGACAGTGGCTGACAGTTAACAATAGTTTGCAGCTCTTTTTGGTAGCAATACATGTATGTATGTAGTGCTTATGTGCTTATATGCTTATAGATGCAGTATATTTACAGTGCATATTTAAGGCTATTTCTGCTGTACACCAGTATAAAGGTAATACCTCAGTTTTCTACTTGTTTACTTTTACCCTTTACTAGTATTTTAAATATGTATCTTTCTACCTTGCTTGTGCATCACTTTCCTTTGGGATAAATAAAGTACCTATATATACATATGTATGTTGTCTGTTCACATGCATTTTGTTTGTTGTTCAAGTTATGCCCTAACATTGGCTTTTACCTTTATGTTTCACCGTTGCATGATTTTTTATGTGGTTAATCACCAAATGCCTTTCTGCAGTCTTATAAGAGCAGAATGGGCACTGATAAAAAGGTGAATCGGCGGACTGTAGGGGCACAGGTTCTTCTCCCTCAGTAAGAATGGTATGGTGTCTGAGGAAGAACACAAAATGGAATACATTCAAATCAGAGTCTACATGTATCAAATGTTGTTATTTCTTTAAGCAGATCGATTCAGTTGGTTTGTAAGAATTTAAAAACACATCAAGATGAACAATGTAGATATTCTACATCTATGGATTCTTACGAACACTTCAAGACCAAGCATGCTGCGCTAACTTATTGGTACGGCCATACAGACAACTTACAAGGTAGGAACTTGGCAGCGAATGTCTACTGGGTTGCATAATACATAATTTATTACCTTCGGTCGTTCCCTTCCATGATAATGATGATGTATAATCGTCTTCAAATGTAATAACGCGGACAAACAGACCAACTAGGTGATCACATGGTTCTTCTTCTTCTTCTTCTTCTTCTTCTTATTCTGATGTCTTCTGTCGTATTAGTTCTGTTCTTATTCTTCTTATTATTCTTATTTCTTATTCTTCTTAGTCTTCTTCTTCTTCTTCTTCGTCTTCTATTATTCTTCTTCTTCTTCTTCTCTTCTCTTCTTCTTCTTTCTTCTTCTTCTTCTTCTTCTTCTTCTTCTTCTTCGCGGTAGGGAAACAGCTGATGTGTAATGTGGACTCGGAGGAGGGGTCAGAGGAGAGGACGTCCGACCCCGCCTTTTATCCGACCCCGCCCCATTCCGCGTTCCGCAGCGAGGACCTTCTCGGACCGCCCGGACCTAACGGAGCCGCAGTGGGCTAGCTCCGGGACGCCGGCTGGAGCTAGCCCCCTGCGGCTCCGTTAGCTCCGGCGTTCACCACTGGGATAATTGGGTCACCTATTAACATTTGCTCCCGTTTAGCATTATGGGCGTCATAGCCATAGACTATAAAAGTCTTACCCAAGGCTGAATCATAAACTAAAATGTATATGTATGCATAAAGGGTTACGTCCTTAGCTGGCTAATAAGTAACAAGCTAAGCTACCAAGCACACAAACACCTGCGAACGGGGTTAACATGTATAATATTATCATTTTAGACTTCTTGGAAGTTCTGTTAGTACATTCAAGCGCACAGCACGACATTTTAATTGTCTGGTATTTGTAACAATATTCCCTAAAAGGCACAATCACCACGAACACGGCTAAAGCTAAAGGGTCAAGTACAGTACTATGACTAACTAACGTTGTAGCCTCTATGGTTGTAGCCTAGCAGAGTGGACAAGTTGCTGTTAGCTGACAGTGAGGCATGTACGTGTCCATCAACGTGACCACGCCCTAATTTATGCAAAAACGTTAAGACCAAATATAAATAAAAGGGTCGTGTTAGAAAACAATTCACTCACGGGATTCATAATCATGAAGGTGGAATCTAACTATATCGATAATAATATTTATTGCATCCATGGGTAGAAACATGTTTTTTTCTGCTGTAAAGTTGGGCATTTTAACATCGGGGTCTATGGAAATTGCTCCTTTCTGCAGCCAGTCCCTAGCGGCCCATGTATGAACTGCAGTGTGTGGCACTTCCGTATTGGCTTCCCGGCTGTTCCCCAGAGTTTGCCGCTTGGTCTAGAGCAGGGGTCGGCAACAGGCGGACCGCGGTCCGGATCCGGACCCAGACGCCGACCTATACGGACCCGGAGCTATAATCAATACAAGGGGATTTTTCGGCGCCTCCCGCTTTTTTAACTCTGATTTGGGTGACTTGTGTAATTCGTGGAGAACCGAAGAGTTTTCGTTTTGGGGGTGGGGGGGAGGGAGTCCGTCCGTCAGTCCGACTGACAGACAACTTCTCACTTAAAAAAAGAAGAGGAAATCTAGACCGCAAAAATAATTAAACAAGCGAGTACCTGTTTTTCCTGGCCAAGGACAGGTTCCTTGAACACAACACGAGCGTAACGTGTATTCACGTGGTATATGTCTCCTCTGAAAGGAGTGCTGAGCACCGGAACGCCGCTCCAGCCCTTAAAATATTGCAATACCCATAAGGAGCCGTACACATGCCGCAATGTTTGCGTGGCTGTGTCTTTAGTTGTAAGCACAGTGGCGATCTGTTGTTATTAGCATCTGGTTAGCTAGCTATGCTAACGAATTTAAAGAGCTTTTCTACAACCAGGTGGAAGAGAGCTCTCTCCTGAGAGGCTCAAATAACCTATGCTCAGTGAGGTTAAGGCACACCTTGATATGATCATTATAGTTATTAATGAGACTAAATGAAAAACAGGTATAAAATACTATATGACAGTAACAAAAAAGTTGTTAAAAATAACAAGAATAGAGTTTAAAAGGGGAGTGATTTGTAAAATATCCAAAAAGAAAAATATACAGTTCTGTTTCATATGGGTGTTGAGAGATGTATCCATAGATCTCTTAATGTTGCTCTCAAAGTGTACCAGATTGATGCTTTTAACTTCAATATTTAAAAAAAAATCTTCCCGGGGGAGCATGCCCCCGGACCCCCCTAGAGGAGGTTAGCCCCCCCCCCACTTAAATCATGTTCACATGGATAGGATACTAAATACATTTGCACACATCTTGTGTCCATATCTTTCTGTTTTGGTGGTCATGCCACACCGTGCACATGCATGCATATGTGAGTCATGGTGAGATATCTGGATTAAGAGGTTGCTTTTTCGTTGCACAGCATGAAAGAAAGGCCAAATGAATGGGCTGTGATTTTAGTTTTTTTAAGCAAAAGTTGAGTTCAATAATTTGTACGACCCTCGGAGGATGTTGTAAAAATTGAAAGGAAAAAGGTTCCCCACCCCTGCTGCAAATAATAATAAAACCCCTTGATTTATAACTTAACATCTCTGTCTCCTATTGATCTGAGTATATTATAAAGAATAGCAGTTAACTGAAGCATTATAGCACAGGCCTTTGTCAGATGGTATATTACGCTGTTTTTTTTCTGCTTCGAATAGTTCTCTCTTTGTTCACCATACCTGTGTTTGCATCCCTATAACCAATGAGCACCTGCATGTGTGTGAGAATATCCCTGACTCCATGTCAGCCCAGATTTACAAACTCCTGGCAGGACAAGCTCCAGCTCAATTCTCGCACTGAATTAAAAAAAGTGAGTGAGGGACTGCAATATAAGAGGGAAAGAAAGAGAAACTTTAAAACTGTTCAGTTGTTATGATGTGTAAAGACTGATATTGTTCTATAATCGGCTGAAACTGTTAAGTCATGCTGTGAAACGGTTAACAAAGAAAAAGGGACACTCAAGCTGCTGCTACACTTTATTTTATTTATCTAAAATTAAGCACTTTTAAGATGCACATATTTTCAAAAGCTATTTTATTTATTTTCTCTATTTTATTTGTAAATGCAGCCCGAGAGGAACATTACACATATCCACAGTATTTACTGTATATCTGTATAGTTCAATGTTAATTGACAATAAATATTGTTGTTTTTGAATTGTACTTTCTTTATTTGATTGGCAGTCAGTTGTTGATTACATGCAGACGTTGATAAAGCTACAGCTACTTCAATATATATATCACACTAATTCATGAAGCAAGTTAGACATTTTGATGTTCCCGGACCTTTGCATGGGGAGATTTTCTCTAACTGGACCTCGTTGAATTTTAGTTGAAGACCCCTGGTCTAGAGGCAAGAGCTTCGGAGCTAAGAGGTGGCGTCGCTTACGTCTCTCTTACGTCGAGGCGTGCAGGAAACTAAACCCTCCTCCCCTGAACATGGGTCGACTGTCATGCCTGCCTACAAGCAGTAGTGCTTATAAACACACTTTATAAAGTCAGGCAACACTAACCAGGCTTCGTGTGATTCTGTTTATTTGTACCTTACTTTGACCATCCGTTCACTGTTATTGATCATTGTGGAGAGAGGCAGACGTTTTGTTTTATAGCAGCTATCGGATGGAATCAATACATGGGCTGCACAGGTTGTCGTGTCCGACTATCACAAGTAGAATCATAATAAAAATACGCCTGTAAAATGTGCCTGTAGAAAACGGTTTATGCCACAATATGATAGCAATAGCAAGTAGTCAGTTTAGCTTCGGTTGCTATGCTAACATCACCCATTTTATACCAGAGAAACTTTCATAACAGCGTTGTGATACCAAACAGCGTCAATTCAGACTGACACACATTCACTTAGGCTAAGGGGAACTGGAGATATGTATCAGCTGCTTGTGTGAGTCGGACAAGGAATACTTTAGAGCGGCCGCTGCAGTGTGAGCTAACCGTGAGCTAACGGAGTAGAATAAACTCCCGTGGAAGAGCAGCGGTCGGTAAATGCTGCAGAAACACATTAATAAACAATGAACCACGGCACTCTGGAGCAAAGTATAAGGTTGGAGAAGTCGTTATTCAATTTATTCTGGCTTCGTGTGATTAAAAGCAACACGATCATCGACCCGACGCAGTTCCCCGTTGTTGTGAGCGCCGTAATGCCGTTGGGGAGCAAATCAGCGATGTAAACGGTGACGTCATGACGCAGCAGCGGCAGCACCAGTCGGGGGCTGGGCGGTGTGAACAGAGCGGGAGCAGAAAAGGGAAACAGGAGCTGAACCAGAAAAGCCTAGCTCGGAGCTAGAAAGGGAAAAGCGCTGGTGTGAAAGCCGCATGAGAGTTGCTCATTAGCGCATGATGATAAAATTGCCCAACTTTTGAGAGAGTGAAACGTCACAGATTACCCGGCATGCCTGAGAAGTACCCGTATGTGCGCTCATAGCGCATGCGCAACTTTAACCAAAATGCTCGTTCATATCAAGCACGTCAATTTGCTTACACGTAACAGCACCGCGCGTTCATGACAGCATGGTAATGGGTTGTTGTTATCATGGATTTGATATTAACGAGGCGGCAGTTAGCAGCTAGCGGCTAGCTAGTAATGATGCTAATATACACATCAATCGTTATGTACTTATATTACGTTGTAACAGGATCTAGTGATATCCAACAGAGCTTCATTTAGCATGAAATAATTATTGCACTGTATATATACACACACAGTACAATACGCTTCTTAGTGCAATAATAAGCTACAGGGACGTTAATCTAACGTCGGTAATATTAACTTTATTCAATACAACATTTACGGTACAAGATTTAATCATACAGCCCATGTAATATACTATTTTACAAATGATGAATTACAGCAAACATGTGCAATATATATCCATTATTACAGCTCCGTGGACTGGCAGTAAGGCGATATGGGTCCGTTGTTATTGTGCATCCATGGGTAAAGATAAACGCATGTAGTGCTGAACACGTAACTTGAACGTGCAGGGGGGCGCGATCCCGTGGGTTAGATGCGCGTTCATAATGCAGAGGGAAATAACTCTCAGAATAACGTTATTAGCACATTTTTACAACTTGAGGAACGAATGTTTTTAATAAGGGCTATACAAACGTTCATACTGGGTAGTTTATTTAGTTTAAAAAAAATGATCCAACGAGTTACAGACCACTCTTTCTCCATGTAAGTCAATGGGAAAAAGTGTTTCCGGGCCTGGCAACCAAACGGATGTGCAGTACCGCCGTTTGGCCACCACGAATATTTTCATCTGAGTCCGGCGCACTTCCTGGGTGCTTGAATCCACCCCCAGGGACTTTTTCCAGTGTGAACGCGATCTGTACTTAGTTCATGAGAACTAAAGAGTTCACATGAACTAAGTTCACATAAACCTTTGTGGGAAAAGTACCGCAGTGTGAATGCGCCTATAGATAAACGTGGGTTCCAGTGAGCCACATCCAGTGATGGAACAACTGCCCTGTGTCTTTAAAATCATCACAGAGTATTTGATAACATGTACACCATGACAACAGCTACAGAGCAGTTAATACTGTCAGAATAAACCCCCAATAGTCCTGTAACCCAGAGTTTAGGCTGTCTCACAAGCGGCAACACAACTTCAGTCCTGTTGGGGGCTCTGTGAGACTTGCTGCATGCTAACATGCTCACAATGACTATGCTAACATGCAAACTTAAGGCAGCTTTGGTGTTGAACATTATAATAACATGCTAACATCAGCTCATTATTATGATTGTTTCCAAATTATTTTGTACCTGTGTTATTAATAACGGTTGCATACTTAGCCATTTCGTTCCTCACTTTACCTGCACTATCTGCTGTTATAATAATGTATGTTCCCGTTGCGGGATAAATAAAGGATTTCTGATTCTGATAGCCCTTAACAAAAAGAACAGCTTTGGTTGATGGGAATGTCATTAGTCGAGCAGGTATTTTGATATAAACCAATTTTGTAAATATTGTACAATATTTACTTAAAGTTGTTATATAACCCAAAAGTCACCAGATCATCAAAGTTATTACAATTGTTCCTGAAGAGCACATTATACTGTTTACTACATCTAATGAGATCCAGTAAACACTCAAGTTATTCCCAAACAATGTCATTATCCACCAAATGATTGTTTTTAATTGTCTTTATTCGTTGTAAAATGGTCTTCACAGTACAGAGTACAACTGTACAGGCTGCTGTCATAGAAAGGAGAGCTTTAGTACAATGCTTTGTATGCAAAGCATGTTCTGATTGGAGGTTCTATAAAGCTGGATTTTAGGGGTCAAAAAGTGGAGTGAACTTTGGGTAACTTCCACTAAATATGAAATCAAAATAGCATGTGTGTGTATCATCTGACTATGATATACATGTCTGTTCTATACATTAAATGTCCTGTGTTCTCCTTTAAAGAAACTTCAGCACATGTATATTATGTATCTTTCGGTTTCATAAATGTGCGTCCTGCACCAATCAGAATATTACATCCTCCACCATTGAGTGTAGCAGACAAAACCTATTCATTTTTATTTTATAAATACGTTGCTGGATTAGTCTTATGGATAAATCATGGTGTTCAAACACATAATGTATCACTTTTTTCCGGCTCTATTTTCTTAAATATCTTTAAAATTAGTGTTTACAAGTGTAAAAGTTCCAGAGAGATATAAATAAGAAATACAACTCGGTCTGGCTCTTATATAAAGTTTTAATTCAATTGTGTGTTAAGTAATTGTTTGTGTTCTATAATTGGACTGCATCAGTTCTGCATTTACATTAAAAGAAACATGGTAATCTTGGCTACTTGTTTTTCACGGTTGTTCATTGCAGAGAGCTCTATTATTTTTGATGGTCTTATTATGTATTCCAGCCGCTGTTCTCGTGTTCACTTGGTGTTATCGCGGGAAGTGGCGAAGAGATACGCTAGCTCCGTTTACCTATCGTGTAACTGACAGAAAGCCTAGCCTGGAGTTCCTCAGCGCTGATGGTGAATAGCCACTGCTGCGGTAACGGGCGGAGGAGAAGAAGCCGCAGAAGGAGTCAGCAGTGGCAGAGGAGTAATAGTACGCAGATAGTCTTATTAAATTAACAGTATTATTGTATCGTCGGATCATTACAAACGCCAGAAAGGAAGGGAAGGGAAAATAAGGAAAGATGGCGGCCGCGGCCTCGCCGGGCTCCGGCTCGTCCACCTCTTCAGACTGGATTGTACTGAGAGACGGTTGCCTGCGTTGCGACGAGGAGGGCCTGCGAAGCCTTTCCTACCACCCGGCCCTCAACGCTATCCTGGCCGTCACCAGCCGCGGCAGCATTAAAGTCATAGACGGCACTTCGGGGGCCATTCTCCAGGCTTCAGCGTTGCACGGTAAGCATCCGAGTCCTCTGTCAGCCCTGACACCAACAGTGTGAGAAACCAGCCTCTGGTTGTCAACACACACTAACGCTAAACACGACACAGGCTAGCGCTAGCTGTTCCTAGTAGTGTTCTTTGGGCCTAGTTACATTATTTGTACAGGATTCCTTTTGGTTTTGCTTTTACATCGTCTTTGGACGTTGAGTGGTTTATCTTCAAATGTACAGTAGTGTTTCTCCAGCGTCTGTGCTTGCTTCTGTTTACCACCGTTATGTCATATACCACGCAAGCTAATAGCTAGCTGGTTAACATAGCACAGCGCTAGTTAGCCGGGCAACCTTTCCTGACAGTTCCTGTCATTCTAGTGGTCAGTCACGATATGTCGTTATATTGACACTTCATGTCGAGGCACTAATGTAGCAAACCTAATGTTAGCTAGTTTAAGGTAGTAACGTTACATAATGGATATGGGAGTTACTGTGACAGCCACTAAGCTAGCAAGCGGCACTTTAGCTGCTTAACTCCACAGCCTATGGTGTTAACTGTCAGTCATTTACGGTCTGATGCGGAAAGTAAGCTTTTCTTGATGTTGCAGTTTTCTGTAATAAGAGGTGGAAGAAATACTCAGATCTTATACTTAAGTAAAAGTAGAAGTACCAGAGTTTAGGAATACTCGGTTACAGTAAAACTTCTGCAATTAAAATTGTACTCAAGTAAAAGTAGATAAGTATTAGCATCAAAATATACTTAAAGGACCCAAAAGTAAAAGTATACATTATGCAGATCAGCCAATATCAGAATAATTCATATCATATGTTTTGGTTATAATGATTGATCATGAAAGTGTTCTCAAAGCTGGTAAAGGTGCAGCTAGTTTGAATGACTTTGTATACTGCAGGGGAGCTGTGGGTTTTTTTCGGAAGTTTTTCCTTGTACGATGTGAGGGTCTGAGGACAGAGGGTCTGAGGACAGAGGGTCTAAGGACAGAGGGTCTAAGGACAGAGGGTCTGAGGACAGAGGGTCTGAGGACAGAGGGTCTGAGGACAGAGGGTCTGAGGACAGAGGGTCTGAGGACAGAGGGTCTGAGGACAGAGGGTCTGAGGACAGAGGGTGTCGTATTGTCATACTGATATTCTGTTCACACTGTGAAGTCCACTGAGACAAATGTAACATTTGTGATATTGGGCTATAAATAAACATTGATTGATAGATAGCTGGTGGATTTACTCCAGGTGGAACTAAAGTCTGATTTAACACTTTGATTGTATTTCAGATCATTCATCCAGATCTGTAAAGTTACTAAATAAATGTATTGGAGTAAAATTAAACACTTTACCTCTGATTGTAGTGGGGTAGAAGTACTAAGTAGCAAAACAATTGAAATCCTCAAATAAAGTGAGTCCCTCAAAATTCTACTTAAGTACAGTACTTGAGTAAATGTACTTGGCTACTTTACACCACTGGGTGGAAGAAAGCAATATTTGCTTGCTTTGCTTATTTGCTAATTCAGTCAAGCAACCAGCCTAACACTTGTCTTGTTTGTTTTGCACATCTGCGTGCACAGTACAGTCACAATGTTACTGACATGTACATAACATGTACATGTACATAACATGTACATGTACATAACATTGACATGTACATAACATTGACATGTACATAACATTGACATGTACTTAACATTGACATGTACTTAACATTGACATGTACATAACATGTACATAACATTGAAATGTACATAACATGTACATGTACATAACATTGACATGTACATAACATTGAAATGTACATAACATGTACATGTACATAACATTGACATGTACATAACATGTACATGTACATAACATTGACATGTACATAACATGTACATGTACATAACATTGACATGTACATAACATTGACATGTACATAACATGTACATGTACATAACATTGACATGTACATAACATTGACATGTACATAACATTGACATGTACTTAACATTGACATGTACATAACATGTACATGTACATAACATTGACATGTACATAACATGTACATGTACATAACATTGAAATGTACATAACATGTACATGTACATAACATTGACATGTACATAACATTGAAATGTACATAACATGTACATGTACATAACATTGACATGTACATAACATGTACATGTACATAACATTGACATGTACATAACATTGACATGTACATAACATGTACATGTACATAACATTGACATGTACATAACATTGACATGTACATAACATTGACATGTACTTAACATTGACATGTACATAACATTGACATGTACATAACATTGACATGTACATAACATTGACATGTACATAACATTGACATGTACATAACATTGACATGTACATAACATTGACATGTACATAACATGTACATGTACATAACATTGACATGTACATAACATTGAAATGTACATAACATTGACATGTACATAACATTGACATGTACATAACATTGACATGTACATAACATTGAAATGTACTTAACATTGACATGTACTTAACATTGACATGTACATAACATTGACATGTACATAACATTGAAATGTACATAACATTGACATGTACATAACATTGACATGTACATAACATTGACATGTACATAACATTGAAATGTACTTAACATTGACATGTACATAACATGTACATGTACTTAACATTGACATGTACATAACATTGACATGTACTTAACATTGACATGTACATAACATTGACATGTACTTAACATTGACATGTACTTAACATTGACATGTACTTAACATTGACATGTACATAACATTGACATGTACATAACATGTACATAACATGTACATGTACATAACATTGACATGTACATAACATTGAAATGTACATAACATGTACATGTACATAACATTGAAATGTACATGTACATGTACATAACATTGACATGTACATAACATTGACATGTACTTAACATTGACATGTACTTAACATTGACATGTACTTAACATTGACATGTACATAACATGTACATGTACATAACATGTACATAACATTGACATGTACATGTTATGTACATGTACATAACATGTACATGTACATAACATGTACATGTACATAACATGTAAATGTACATAACATGTACATGTACATAACATTGACATGTACATAACATTGACATGTACATAACATGTACATGTACATAACATGTAAATGTACATAACATGTACATGTACTTAACATTGACATGTACATAACATGTACATGTACATAACATGTACATGTACATAACATGTACATGTACTTAACATTGACATGTACTTAACATTGACATGTACTTAACATTGACATGTACATAACATGTACATGTACATAACATGTACATAACATTGACATGTACATGTTATGTACATGTACATAACATGTACATGTACATAACATGTACATGTACATAACATGTAAATGTACATAACATGTACATGTACATAACATTGACATGTACATAACATTGACATGTACATAACATGTACATGTACATAACATGTAAATGTACATAACATGTACATGTACTTAACATTGACATGTACATAACATGTACATGTACATAACATGTACATGTACATAACATGTACATGTACATAACATGTACATGTACTTAACATTGAAAGTTTCCAGAGACTTGGAAAGTCCTTCCACAAGCTGTGGTCCACGCGCCTGCTAACTGCAATGCTGACCCGTGTCCTCTGCTCTGTTCTCACATCATAACACGGGGCAAAGCACTTCTCTTTTAGAAGCTTGAGAGCATTTAAACACACATGGTTTGGGTGTTTACAAGTGTTAACATCATACATCGTGGAAGATGCGGATGGATGTCAGTATTCATCGTTGCCTTTATATCGTTGAACAAAAGATTGTTGGTTAGTACCTTTCTCCATATGAAGTGTTTACTGTGATTAAGAACCCATGGCTCAGTCAGTATGAAGTAGTTGTGATGAGGCTGCTGACTGGAAACAGTATACACACTTTCTCACATAAATACTGCTTGATTGTAGAACTGTGATAGTGTGTACTGCCCATTGTGTTTGATGGCCTCGCCTATTGGAGGATTGGTCATATGCCTTTTGAGATGTAGCATATCACCGTTTGAGAGTTACTATGATAATGATGATAACAACAATAGTAATAATCATCATAATAATAATAATGAGAACATGCTTTTTCTCACTTTTCAAAACAATGCAACAGTCTTCTAAGCAGCACCCAACCTTTTCTCTAAACACAATGGTCTGTCATGTCTTTGTGAGGAAAGGGTTTTCTGCAGTGGTTATCTGTCTGCTCTGTGTGTCAGCCCTGGGTGTAACCCCCCCCCTGACCCAATGTCAGCTGGGATACAGCTCCATGTGAAAGCACAAGTGGTTACAATCAAATGTATGATTTTTCTGCAAACAGCTAATGTTGATACAAATCTTGCTCCAATGGAAGCTGTTTATACTGTACATAAAAGAGACACTGTACATGCAATACTGAGCTGTTGGATATTCAATTGACTTGACTTTAAAGTGACTTGAATCTCAATATATTTACTGCACCGGCTCCTGGTTTCCAGGTCCGGACTGATGTGTCTGTCACCATCGGGGTGATGGATGCTTGGTCCCAGTTGAACCCCAATGCATGGTTATGTCACCTCTAGATGTCTGGGTTCTGCCTGGTGTCGTCACATCCATTACTAAAGGATGACAAAAGCAGAGATGGAATGATCCTGACACAATGTTTGGGTGTTTCCATGTTCGTCACATTTGACATTTGATAAGAAACAACAACATTATGATCAATGCCCCTCACTGCATTTCTGCTTACCATTATAATATTTACAAATCTTATTTTGCTTCAATTGTTTTTGACTTCAATGAATTCGCCAAGGACTGGATACTTACCTTAAGGTGCCCAGTATCTTGGCACTTAGTTGCATTACAATATTGTAAGGGTAACTCCGAGTCTTCAGTATAGCAAAGTGTGCTTTGCCTGAAAAGCTTGAAACTGACCCCAAGAAGTGCTTACATTTTCATTTGTAAAAGGTGTAGGAAGCCTGTAGATTGTATGTGAATTATATACGCTTAGATATAAATGCCTACATTTTCAAAGATGCTCTTCTCGTTGTTTAATAATAATGCTGTTTTTGTTTGGTTAGGCTGCTGGTTGTTTTGTCAAGCGTTCAAACATTACCCATCCTCCAACCAACCCAACCCTCTTTTTTGTCAATCACCAACCATTGAAATAGACTACACAAAAGGGAGATACCTTAAGTTGTTGCCAGGGCAATTCAAGTACATTTCTATAAACACAACTCATATTATGAGCACACATTGTGTAAAACCGCAATTCAGCAAAGTATGGTATGATATGGTAAATACAGATCTGTTTTCAATTCCACAGTAGAGATAAGAAAATGACCATGAAAAGGTTTGGCTTTCATTTGTTTGGCACAAGATGGTAGAGCAAACATGGCGAATAACAGACGTTTCCCTGTATTATTATCTCAAAGTACAATCGACCAAAGATACATGTATCTTAACCGTATTTCAGGTAGATATTTAGCCTTCATTCCAGCCTCCCTTCCTTCACACTGTCTGCTGTCTTCTGTTCCTCTCACAGCTAAACCTGGCGGCCGTGTCAGGTGTCAGTACTTTCCCGCAGTGGACAAGGTGCTTTTTGTGGACGACTATGCAGTGGGATGCAGGAAGGACCTGAATGGCATCCTGCTCCTGGACACAGCTCTGCAGCCTCCTGTGGCAAAGCCGGAGGACATGGTCCAGCTGGAGCTGCCGGTCACAGAGGTGAGGGACCACTGTTCAGAGAGACTGACCTCATATTCACATGTGTGTGCCCTTTAAAGATGTGTGTCCTTAACCCTTTCATTCCTCCCTCAGTATATAAGCCCTCATTGTTATTACTACTGCAGTGCCTGTTTGGGTCTTTCTGTGGTTTTGAAGTGAATAATTGATTGCCTCAACTAAGTGAAAGCTCCCTGAACAGGTGGTGTTGTTCCTTGGAGCAAGCAGGAACATTCATTGTTTATGTTAATTGCTAACAGCTAACACAAACTATGTTGTTCTAAATAAAAGTCAAACATTGACTATGTTGGCAGAATGTGTGTTAAACATCACACTTCTTGATGTTTAACGACCTGATGTCACAACCTGTATATTCAAATAGTTTTAGATACTACACAAGGCACATTTACACAAGCCATGTTTTGTCATTGGTGCAACATTTGGCAGGAAATAAACTGGTGCTGACGCTTACAGAGGCCTTGCTTAGGCCATTTAAGGATGTGTTGCCACAACTCATCTGCTGAAACACAGGAGCACTCATCTGCTATTATATCCTACTATTCAACTGCATCCCAACAGCTGTACCTAAACAATTATTTAAGGTACAAATGATCTGACACTTTTCTGTGGGGCCACTTGGGTCTGAATGTGTCTACAGTGACATGTGACTGAAGTCATATAATCATGCAATAAATGGCTCAACAACCCATGAAATCCTTTATTTGTTAAGAAGATGGTACCTGTTGATGATGGTAACTGTGTGTGTGTTTGTCTGTTGTTAGGCCCAGCAGATGCTGTCAGCCTGTCAGGAAAAGATTGACGTGTCTAACACAGAGGGCTATGAACTCTTTATCACCCTGCTCAAAGAAGGCCTGAAGAATACCTCACACGAGACGGCAGCCAATCACAAAGTGGCCAAGGTAAGTCTGAAACCTTTCAAAAAGTGACATTTTTAAAAGTGTTACATCTTGTATAAATAGATGCTTACTTTCCATGTTAATATCAACACATTAGGGTTATGTCATTTAGCTGTTAGTGACACCTTAAAGTCACGCACGTGTTTCAGTATGGGATGTTTTCGAAGATCATGTGAGAGGAGTCGGTGAAGGAAGACTAATGATCCTCCCACTCAGGCCACTCAGAGTACTGCAGAGTCATTCATTCCACTTGTTCCACTGCCTCTGCTTTCTGGGTCCCTATTGCTCTTACTTCTCTTACTGCCTTTGGGCAATAGAAGAGCCGCATTCATTGTAGGTTAGGTTCCTTAGGGTGGACACTTGTATAATGTACTGCCATCCAATGCAATAGCCTCAAATGAATATGTGCTCTGTAAAGCTAACGTTTAATTATTGTTAACACTGAGCTGTTGATTAAACCGATGTTATGGTGTTGGATTACATTATCTTTGACCGATTCCTTGCTTTTAGATTTAAGTATATAGGTAAAAGTACAAAATACCTCTTAGTACGTTCTAGGATACAAATTGAATTCACACAATTTCTTTCAAACCGAGGTGTAATTGTTTTTTCTCACAGCCAGTTTAAACACAGCCGTGTTTGGCACAGCTAGTTTTCTCTCCCAAATATTGATAGAATATCAAGCTGTGACTAGGGCCCCAATCTGGCTAAAGCTAAGTATTAAGTCATGTCAGGACTCTCTGACTGGGATGTAAACACCAGCACATCAAGGTAGCACTTTAAACCTATTGGTTTCAATAATAGTCTAATGTTCTAAAGGAGAGATAACACATTCAACGTACAAAATGTACTGGCAGTTTATTTGTATGTCGCATTAGCAGATCAATATTATTTGTCTTCCTTGTGTATCCAGTACAGTGCGTGTACATGTGTAGCCTGGTGGAGCCCAAACACGGGAGGTGTGTGTTTTGGTGCAGCAAAGGACAATGTGACTTGGCTTGTGCAAAATAAGGAGGAAATAACCATATTTACAAAGTGAACCTTATTCAATTGTTTTCTGGACCTGATTTTCTATGAACACAATTCAATGTAAACAGCAACATCCCTTCTCAAGTGTCATTGCTTACGTGAATGTTTCCTAAAGAACTTAAGAATGTGTTTACTTCTTTGAGCTGCATTACATCGTAATGGTAACACTAGTCATCATGTACTCAAATATACCTGCACCAGTGTCTGCGTGACTGTAAATTCACACCTTCATGATATAGCTAGCTCCTAGTGATCTGCTTTTTCTTTTACTGCCATTCAATCCATCTCTCCTCTCTCTGATGTTTGGCTTCTCTTTCAGTGGGCGACAGTGACCCTCCAGCTTCCCCACCACGTGCTGAAGCTGGTGGCCAGTGCCATTGTCAATGAGCTCAAGAAGATAAACCAGAACGTAGCTGCCTTGTCTGTGGCCTCATCCATCATGGACAGGCTCTCCTACCTCTTATCAAGCGCCAGGCCTGAGCTTGGTGTGGGCCCCGGGCGCTCTGTAGATAGGTGAGCAAGCAGGAAATAGTGATTTCTCAACAACTTTTGTAGCATCACTCTGTAATCTATGATACGCAACACGCATATGACTGATTGTAAACAGTCCACTACAAAACAGGAACTGTGATACATTCCACACGTAACGTAAAACTGAACGTGTTCCTTATTTGTTCTCTGCAGGTCTTTGATGTACAGTGAGGCCAACAGGAGGGAGACTTTTACATCGTGGCCCCATGCTGGGTACAGGTGGGCTCAGCCTGATCCAATGGCACAAGCAGGGTTTTACCACCAGGTAGGTTCTGACAGAGGAGCACAGCAGTCTGTAGCTTTACATCCGTTTACTCACATGCACATTCAAATCATTTGCATGCAGTCCAGGGGATTTTTGACGGCTTTTGAATGCTGTACACAACAATAGATGTGAACTCTTGGTAGATAGATCATCTCATGGTCCCTTTCAAAGTAAGCATTGTATGTATTATAACAGTCTCTGTGCACCAAGTCTTCCTTACTTAAAAGCACACTGCTCCACCTCTGGTGGACAGCTGAACATCTACATGGTGCGTAAGGGCCTTTACCGGAGTTTTCTGCTGGTTTATCCGCCAGGAGGATGTACTGTTAGCACTGTTAGCTTAATAACAAACTGTTGCGCAATTTTTCCAAACAAATCAGGATGTTGCAGCCTTGCATTGTGCATGCTTCACCAAATTGGTCCAGTGCAGACATTTATTAATCATTGCTATTTCTTGTAATATCAATGCTGTGTATTTTAACCTGTGGTTGAAATGCGGCTGTGTAAGTGTTTGTCCCACCCTGTCTTTCCATAGCCTGCCTCAACAGGAGATGACAGAGCCATGTGTTTCACCTGCAGTGTGTGTCTGGTCTGTTGGGAACCTACAGATGAGCCCTGGTGAGTTAACTTTATTCAAAATGCATTTATTGAGCTACGAGCTATAACATATGAATGAAGACCGACATTTCTCTGCTATCCCTAGGTCTGAACACGAGCGACATTCTCCCAATTGTCCCTTTGTGAAGGGCGAGCACACACAGAATGTGCCACTGTCAGTGACACTGGCCACCAGCCCTGCCCAATTTCCCAACAGCCCCGACAGTTCGGACAAGATCGCCTGCTATGGCTTCGGCAGCTGTCCACAGTTTCTGGCTGCTGCCACCAAGAGGGGAAAGATCTGCATCTGGGACGTCTCTAAAATGATGAGGGTCAGAACATCTAAATGTTAAAGCATCAAACTGTCTCATGTGTTGTGTTTCACTTTCGATGATATCGGTGGCAGCCTGGAAATGTTGGTATGGGCCCAGAATCAAGAGTGTGTCTTTGTGGGCTGAACAGGTGCACTTGAAGTTTGACATCAATCCATACGACCCAGCCATCCTGAGGCAGCTGATTCTGTGTGGGGGGGTGGAGCAACAAAGCGAGTCTCGCAGACCAACCCTGGCCTGGCTGGAGGAGTCCTCCACCTACTCAGACCTGCCCAAGCTAGAGGGAGACAGGTAACACACATAGATTTCCAGCTAGATCATTTAGGATAATAGCAAAACCTAGTACAGAGTTTAAGTACTATCCTCAAAACAAACAACAACAACAACAGAAGTGTGGATGGCTGAAAAGACAGTAGCCATTTACTCTGACTCAAGCACTCAGTTCTTGTTTCTTTGATGGAATCTTGTGTTTGTGTTTTATCATGTTAGTCATGTCTTTTTAATCACTTCTTAATTTGCAGTGATGACCAGTTGGAGGATTCAGACAGCGATGAGCATTCCCGATCAGAGTCATTAACCGGTATGAAGACATGAATTACCACTTTTTGTGATTTCTAAGTGCTGGTGGTGTTTCAGAGATTAGGATGCACAATATCAAAAGCAATGTAGATACTGGATGTCAACTTTATTTCCATATTTTTGTTTAAAAAACAAATGTATCCAACCTATTATCAGGAACATGACAGACCTCTCCTCTTGTTTTTATTCCAGGCCAGCAGTCCCAGTGGGAGAGCATGGATGTGAGCCTGGGGGTGACGTCGCTGAGTTTGCTGCAGCAGCCGGAGAAGCTCCAGTGGGAGGTGGTGGCCAGTGTGCTGGAGGACACGGTTAAGGACCTGGAGGAATTGGGTGCCAACCCCTCACTAAACCAAGCCAAGGCCCACAGCCAGGCCAAAGCAAAGGACAAGGTGGCTGACTACCACAACATTCCCTTCCCCTGCCTGCTGGCCGGAGGCCTGCTCAGCTACCGCCCAGCATCCTGCACCCCCATGGCTGGACCCCCGCCCACAGCCCCAGCTTCAACTCGCAGGACCACAGATGGTCCACTAAGGACTCACGGCCCTGAGCCCTTTCACCCTGGGCCTCTCCAGGACCCTATGGAGATAGAGACCTGTAACCCCCAGATTGCGGCCCAGGAGCAGGGCTTCTCTAACCTCGTAGGTTCCCAACCTCCCAGCCCCTCCTCTCTGCCGGCTGTTCGCAGGACTATACCTGTGCTGCTGCTGTACAGCATCAGAGAGGTGGACGACAAGTCCTCAGGGCAGGTGTTTGCTCAAATGAACAATCTAATGAGCAAGGGGCTCCACGAGGAGGGCTTCACTGTGCCACAGATTATAGAGATGGAGTTTGACACACACGAGCAGCTTCTTCTTCAGGATCCTCCCATCACTTACATTCAGCAGTTTGCTGATGCAGCAACTAATCTTGCAGGGTTGGATGGTCACATGGACAAATGGAGCACGCTGGCTGCAGCTACGGCCTCCGCCCCCCCTCGGCCAGGAGCACTTGTGCAGTGCTTGAGGCTTCCCAAACAGCTGGAAGAGGAGAACCTTTATGTGGACTCGATCACGCCCTGCTGGGACGGTGTGCACCTCCTGGTGGGCCTGCAGCCATGTGGCACCGAGTCTCTGAGTGCTACAAACCAGGTGGAGGCTCTCAACAACCTGAACCGCCTGCACTCTGCACTCTGCAGCCAGCGCAAAGGAGACAGTCTACACTCAGTGGCCAATGGGGTGGAAGGCCACCACTCAGGGGGCTCACCGCCTCAGACGCCCCTCATTCTCCCCCCAGGAGACCAGCCGCAGCAGCAACAGAGGTCCCCAAGTAGTGGGAACGGCGGCTATCTTGCACTCTACAAGCTCAACTACTCCACCCGGATCGTCACCTTGGATGAGGAACCGGTGAAGGTGCAGCAGATCTGGGACCCTTGTGATGCCATCACCTCCCTCATACTGCTGCCTCCTGATGTGCTCGACAGCAGGGAGGACGACAATGAAGAGGCTCCTGAGGAGGCTCTGGCCTCAGGGTCCAAAAAGGGCTCCTCTGGGTTTGGAATGGCCCCTGCAGGCTCTGGTGGCTCTGCTGGTACTGGGACTGCATGTGGTGCAGCGACAACCAGCAGCACTGTCACCGGCCCCTCCACCTCTGGCATGAGCCACAAAGAGTGCAAGCGGGTGGAGGTGGCGGGCCTGGGCCACCTGGTGGTGACCACACGGGCTGGATATATAATGATACTGGACCTGTCTACGTTGGAGGTCCTGGCCAAGGTGGAGCCGCCTAAGAAGGAGGGGTCTGCAGAGGAGACGGACCCCTTTGTCTCAGTGACCTATTGCTCGGGGACTGACCGCCTTTGTGCCTGCACCAAAGGTTAGTGTTTCATTCCTGGGCCTGTTTCTCTGTCGACTGCAGTTCTGCTGGCTGCTGGGATGGGCTGCGATTGGGTTTAATGAATTGGGTTTTCAAAGTAGTTCTTACTTTTTTTCAGCAGCATATTATTGAAGATTTGTGGCTCTAGTGAGGTTGGTATTCTGAGAGCCTGGTGTGTTGTTGGATTGAGTCAAATTGAACTAAAGTGTGCATGCTCTGTGGTAATGATGGAACATGCCATCCAGTGCAACCGTGTGGGTCATTGAAGGACTTGTCACACTTGGAGCTATGTGGCACACAGGAAGAATATATACAAAGCATTGATACACAATACTTGTTAGTTTTTTAGGGTGTTTTTCTCACTCAAATGGAGTATAACTTTTATATTAGCTGCAACATGATACACAATTGAATTGATTTATTTAAAACAAGGGACAGTGTACATTAATCAACATATTAAAAACATGTAAAAGTACTCAAATTAGCCAAAAGGCTAGTTTCATCGATAGTCCCTTTGCCAGATGGTGATAGACATCCTAAAAGCAATAATACAAATACCACGACATTGTTATACCATTGTACATATTTACAATAGATGACATCACTGAATACAGATAAGAGCAAGTCATGATAATAAATAAAACATTTACAATACACACTCATACACACACCTACACCCACACATCAGTGCTGACACCGTTGAGGTGCCTTAAAGCCTGAGATGTGTTTTCAAATTGGTTATTTTAGTCCATGAGAGCATAGTGGTATATAGTAGGAGTGACAATTTTGCTGATGTTTTACTTCTACTATACTGTAATAGTAGCATAATGCAGACTAGGGCAGCCTATCCCGCGTGCGGCGCGTGCATGTGTAGAGCAAGCAAGAGAGAAGTTTCTCCCAAGAACATTAATGCTGGATTTCATTTACCGATCCTGCAGACGTCCGATACACAGGGCGGAAGTCCTGCAGCATGCGCCCCCCCCCTGCAGCAGCTCCTCACAAAGGAGAGGGCAGCCCCCCACCACAGTCACAGTTCTAATCCTTCAAAATGATGCCCGGACTTCAGATTTTTTTCCTGTCAGATTTCAAAACAACGATGCTAACGAGACTTCTCCCGGTCACCGCGAAAAACATAAGCATCGGAGCATTTCACCTTGTTTACCGATCTGCCGATGGTGGTAAATAGGGATAACCCTAATATACAGTATATATTTATAGTATACTCGGCTACTCATCTTCCCAGTTAACTTCTCTGTCAGAAATATCAAACATTTAAAAAAAAATTCAGAACACCTTTTCAATAATGTTTTTATGTTCTGAGTTGTGACCTCAGCAAGCGCACGTTCCTGTTCTGTGAATTTGTCCTAAAAGCTATTCTTCTACTTTCATCAGCAAGTTTAATGTCCAGCCTTGCTTTATATATGTTTGCTCAACACTTTTGTTAACTCAAGAGGTTTAGCACCTGCAGGTGATTCGTTTATATGCTGTCAAGATCAATCAACTGAAGTAAGAGTTAAAAGTGCAGTGAAGTCATTTGTAGGTTTTCATTTTGTTTCGTATCTCGTTTGAAGGTGGAGAACTTCATTTCCTTCAAATTGGAGGTGTGTGTGACGATCTAGATGATGGAGACATGTTTATTGATGGCCCCCTTTCTAAAGGGGCTGAACTGCTGCTTGAGGGGGCCAAGCCCTCCTCCAACCCCTCTAGCCCTGGAATAACAGGTGAACCTGACACTCACACACTCACTCACTCACTCACTCACTCACTCACTCACTCACTCACTCACTCACTCACTCACTCACTCAGTAGCTGTCCACTTCAGAATTCATGGCCTGATCGTCAATGACAAACATTTCACTGGTAAATTCTTTGCCCTTCTGTGATGCTGTAACTGCTGAACTGTCCTCTTTGAAGGAGTGGACCTCCTTGTTGACCAGCCGCTGTCCACGGAGAGCCTGATGTCACTGGTGGAGCTGACACGCTTCGAGACGTTGATCCCCCGCTTCTCAGCCACTGTGCCGCCATGTTGGTCGGAGGTGCAGCAAGAGCAGCAGCAGCGGCGCCACCCCCAGCACCTCCACCAGCAGCACCACGGAGACGCAGCCCAACACACACGCACCTGGAAGCTTCAGAGCGACAGGTAGCGTCAACTTTTTAAAAACTGTATGACTGCAGTCACTTTAATAAGTGTCCCAGTTAAATGGCTAAGTCATCTTCAGTGCTTGAGTTGAATGTCTGAGCAGTCGGTGACCTGTGTTGTCTTTGCAGCTCCAGCTGGGACGAGCATGTGTTTGAGCTGGTGCTGCCCAAGTCCTGCATGGTGGGTCACGTGGACTTCAAGTTTCTCCTGAATGCCAACATCATCAACATTCCTCAGATCCAGGTCACCTTACTGAAGAACAAAGCACCCGGGCTGGGCAAAGTCAGCGGTAAGGACACTGCCTTGAGATGGTATCTTTTGGTATTTAGTACAGTGACGATACTGAATGCATACCTGCATGTTGGTAGATTGTTCTTTGCAACTGTTTTGATCCAGGTGCTTCAAGTTTTTTGTGTTGTTTTTCATTACAATATCTGCTAAAAGGAATTGTGGCCTATTGAATATGGATCCTCTCTTTGTGTCTGATTCTTGCCTCTGATGTCTGTAACAGAGACGGCGGTGGACAGACAGATCTCCTTCCCCCTCTCCAGCGTCCTCCACGCTAACGGCGAGAGGAACGGACAGCCTCTGCTGCATGACTTCACAGAGGACATCCAGTTCATGGACATTGAGGAGACATCAGGTAAAGAATAACACCATTTTTGCTTTATTTCAGATTCAGAAATGTTGCCGTCTCTAATTTTCTAAAAAGACGGTAACAAACATGAGTATAAAGGTTGGCATTTAGTGTTTAAGCGCTTTGAGTGGTTGGTAAACTGGAAAGGCATGAAATGTCTTTTTAGGGCTGAAGGTTGTTGTTTGACATTGTGAAAGTCTTAATGTGTGTATTACCAGCCCTAAATATAGCTGTTCATGTGTTTGCTGCAGGTTCCATGCTGTGTCCATTCCTGGAGGACCACAAGGAGGACATCCTGTGTGGTCCAGTGTGGCTGGCCAGTGGGCTGGACCTCTCTGGCCATGCAGGCATGCTCAGTCTCACCAGCCCCAAGCTGGTCAAAGGTAACTACACTCACAAGTACACGTTCTGTGAGGGCATCATGACCTGATCACAGCCTGACCCTCAGGGGTTTTCTGCTCAGGAAGATGCTATTCTGTTGTGAGTGCGTCCGTGTTTTCTAAGCTGTATTGTTCTCCCTCCCCTGAAGGCATGGCGGGAGGCAAGTACCGCTCCTTCCTGGTTCACATTAAAGCGGTGAGTGACCGGGGCATGGAGGAGAGCCCCCGACCCGTGGTGAGGATGCCCTGTGCCAAGCCCCAGGGCACCAAAGCGCACTCGCTGTCCACCCTGCTGCAGCGGGCTCAGGCCTCCAAGGTACACATCACTGCTTCCAGTTTTCTCAGGATAGGTTCATATTTGGAATACTCCCATGCAAATATAAATGTAAATAATGTTTTTATTAATGTAGTAGTTTCTCATATCCTTACCTTTCCGAAAAAGTTAACACCCTCACATTAATGTATTTGTGTGTGTGATTGTAGGAGAAGGTGTCTGCAGTGAAAAGCGAGAGCTCAGCGCCCTCGAAGAAAGTGGAAAACATGCGAGGCTGTGACCTGCTGCAGGAAGTCTCAGTCACAATCAGAAAGTTTAAAAAGACGTCAATGCCCAAAGAAAGGTCAGATCACTGTGAAACATTATGTTCTGTTGGCACTGTCAAAATGTTGTTGTAATAAATATCTAACATTGCAGAAGTAAATTGAACAGTAAGCGTACTAACACACATTCCATCAGATGACAGTGACTTCTTGGTATACCTGTTTCTGCTGTTCCTGTCGCAGAAGTAAACATATGTTTGTCCTTCTCTGCTCCTCAGGGTCCAACGCTGTGCTATGCTGCAGTTCCCAGACTTCCACGAGAAGCTGCTGGACGCGCTGTGTCGACGCACAGAAGTCAGCCCAGCCAATGAGCACGCTCAGAGCCTCATCCTCGACATCCTGTGCTGGCTGGCTGGGGTGTTCTCTAACGGACCTTGCAGGTAGGACTAAAATAACACTGCATTCATCTATGACATCTCGTTCACACGTTACCTCCACTTTGACATTTTGCAGACAATAATAATATATTCTTTGGCTTCAGTTTAAGAGAAGGAAAAGAGGGCCTGCTGGCAAAATCCCGGACGCGGCTAACGGATATTGTACGGATGTGTTTCTTCGAAGCTGGCCGGAGCATAGCGCACAAATGTGCCCGCTTTCTTGCACTTTGTATAAGGTAAGAAGCATGGATGATTTCAGTGGCTATCTGAACTGCCCAGTGAAACTGAGCGGAGGGGGCAGATACATTCAATATAACACTTACTCACTCACTCAAAACACATTGTCTACAGATAAATTGCATAACAGGAAAGCCTACACGTATCCCTGGGCAATATTTGTTTTGTTTGCTGTGTTGTGAAATAAATGTTGAATTCACCCCGAGAGCACCTGGACCTGGATTTATGAAGTGAGCAGTGACGTAATATAGGTTCAGGAACTTTTCATCAAATGATCTGGCACTGGAAAGAAAAGCACAACACATTATTATGGCTATCCCTTCTGCTTCAACGTTTATTTGGTTCCTATAGTGGAAAATGCCGATACGATGGAGTATTTGTACTTTATTTATGTTTTTGGGTTTCTACGGACATAATAATAAACATGCTGTTTTATTTTCCCTGCTGTAGCAATGGGAAAGGTGACCAAAGTCAGCAGGGTTTTGGAGTCAGTCTTCTGAAGGCAATGCTAGACAATATGCCTTATCTGCCTGCATCAGCTACTGGTGGTAAGTAAGTGAACAACAACTCCGATCATCATCCCCAGCATTCAGTGCCTGACCCCTCTGTCCTGTCTCAGGATCCGTGTTCTGGTACTTCGTGCTGCTGAACTACGTGAAGGAGGAGGACCTGGCAGGCTGCAGCACCGCCTGCGCCTCTCTGCTCACCACCATCTCTCGACAGCTGCAGGACCGCCTCACCCCCCTGGAGGCTCTGCTGCAGACCAGGTACTGCAACTACTCCAAGAGTTTCTTACAGCCTCTGCAGGCTTGTGAGGCACAAATACCATTCTATTACTTAACTTATTTATTTAATAATAAGAAGATACAAGTATTTCCAACTACTGCTGAAGTGAAGCCCACTGTCTCATCCGCTTTGTTCTTAATTCCTCGATGTATCTACCCATCGCAAGCGTCACTCTCCCCCTCCTGTCCTCCTCCTGCAGGTACGGCCTGTACAGCTCTCCCTTCGACCCGGTGCTGTTTGACCTGGAGGTCAGCGGCTCCTCCTGTAGGAACGCCTTCAACAGCAGCATCGGAGTCCAGTCAGATGAGATCGACCTCTCTGACATCCTGTCAGGTATCAGCTTTTCACACGGTATTCTGACTAACGATGAAGTTGCATCAGATGGTAAACAATGTATATGAAATAAGATTACTTTTAAATAGATTGAACTTCTCCAATACATTTTGTTTAATAGAAGGGGATCATGTGTAAAGATGGCTCCAGTCTTTGTTATTCTGATAAGGATGTATACACCCTTTAATTGAAGCTTTAAGTCATTTCAATGGTATACTGACTCTTTCTGTATCTCACAACATTTGTCCTTTAAATTCTTAGGGTCTTGATTCCAAAATTGAGGAAAACTGGATAGAGTTGAATTGTAGTTTTCTCCTGAAGCTCGGTGTGTTCCTGAATGTTTGGTTTGGTGTTGTGCAGGGAATGGAAAGGTGAGCAGCTGTTCAGCAGCAGAAGGCAGCTTCACAGCACTAACAGGACTCCTGGAGGTGGAGCCTTTGCACTTTAGTTGTATCTCTACTAGTGACGGCACACGGGTGGAGCGAGACGACGCCAGCCTGTTCACCGGTAAACATAACTTTCAATAGATGTCTTTGGCCCCTGATCACAGAGCTCACACAGTTGAAAAGGTTTCTTCAATGCCTAATAAGAACTGTTATTTTTAAGGGCTAGGAATATGCTGGAATTAGAATAAACTCTTAGAACAGCTCCCTTTAACACACTCTTGTGTATACTCAATTACTTGTGGTTTTAAATGTTGTATTATTTTTTAAATAATTGTCCACTTGAGAAGCTGTTGGAACACTTAAGTGGCCATCTCCTGATCTCTTACTCTTTACCCCCAGTGAGTACGTTTGGCGTGACGCCTGCGGTGGGAGGCCTGTCGTCAGGAACGGTTGGAGAAGCTTCTACAGCGCTGAGCTCTGCAGCACAGGTGGCGCTACAGTCACTGTCCCACGCCATGGTGTCAGCGGAGCAGCAGCTGCAGGTGCTGCAGGAGAAACAGCAGCAGCTGCTCAAGCTGCAGCAGCAGGTACACACGCACGCGCATGTACGCACAAACGCACATCATTTCACTTAGCAGCATAGCATAGGTGGCACAGTAAAACTGGAACCAATATTTAGACATAGCAGTACTATGTTACTTTTAACAGTATATTTTCTAACTGCAGGCACCTAATGACAACACATTTAATGTCATTTTCAGGCATTTAGATTTTCTTGAATTGTTTTAATTTCTTTTTTAGTAATTCTGCTGTTACGATACCAGCTACTAGTTAGTTATGGCGCATTTCCACTGCAGGGCCTCGCACGGCGTAGTACGGTATGGTTAGGCCTTGGTAGGCCCGGCTCACTTTATGCTGCGTTTCCATTACAGTTTAGGAACTGGGGTAGTTACTATAGTAACGCAGTGTAGGCAGAGCCGTGACGTCATCTTCAATGCGAACACAAAACCAACATCAGCCGTTAGCTCTTAGCCCTCAGAGCTCACAGCTCTTCATATCTGTTCAGAAACTTGACAAAAGTTAAACAAGTACAAACCACAGACTGCCTGTGTCATGGCGAATACAGTCGCTGGTTTATTTATGTCTGTAGGCCGTTGTTGTGAGTGTGGACGGTCGGAGCATATATAACGTTAGCTTAGCCGATCTCCATTTAGAAAACACGCATTTTAAAAGGGTTGTTCGCCTGCCGTCTGTCTGCAGACTTGTCAAAGCATTAATTCATGGTTTTTACTAACCGGTATCAGTATGTTGTTACTTCGGCATCATTTTGAAACTTGTATTACAATTAAATCACGGTCAAATATGTTCATCTTGTTGTAGTTGTCGCTCCCATGCCAGCGATTATCTCTCTAGTTTAGCATACTCAGCCTGGTTGTTGGCCCGGAAAGAACCTGGATAGAGCCAGAAAACTGTGAAACAGTACCCGTTAGCCGGAACTACCCCTAGTGGAAACGCAACAAAAAACGGGCCGAGTTTGGCACGCCACGCTTAAACCGTGGTATGCGCTGCAGTGGAAATGTGCCATCAGTAACCCTTCTGTGTCTGTGCTGCGAACAGAAGGCCAAGCTGGAGGCCAAGCTGCATCAGACCACTTCTGCAGCCGCCTCTGCCTCCGGCGTGGGGACCATCCACAACTCTGTGCCTTCCAACCCCTCCTCTGCCCCGGGCTTCTTCATCCACCCCTCTGATGTCATCCCGCCCACACCAAAAACAACTCCCCTCTTCATGACCCCTCCTCTCACGCCGCCCAACGAGGCGGTGTCAGCGGCCTTCAGCGCTGAACTGGCTCATCTGTTCCCCGGTTCCATGATGGACCCCGGGCCCATCAACCTGGCCGCGCACAAGAACACACAGAAAGCCAAGCCGGTTAGTTCATGCAGCTTCATGCTGCTTAGTTAGCGATAGCTGCCTGTCATACAGGGCTGCCTCATAAGCCTCAGTTATTTTTTAGCTGCAACTAAAAACTACCCAGTACACAAATGCCTTCTCAGTTTCATTCTCCTTTTCACTAGACACACAAGGAAGCCAAATCAATTATTAAATAACCCTTTAAACAACAATGTCTGAGGGAGACTTACAGTACACTGTATAATAATTAATAATTCCCTTTATTCATCCAGGCGTCCAAATATACTCTCATAGGTTTTAGGAGACTAAACATATCAAAAGATTCATAGTTCAACATGTGTAAATGCCTGAATTAAAACAGACACTTTTGTCAAACCCATAATCTAGCAGAGAGATTTATCTTCTTTTTCTTTTGTTAAATACGGTTTTGTTTTTGCAGCAGAGCCCCATGGGAAGTGGTCTGGCTCTGGCCATCTCCCAGGCATCTCACTTCCTGCAGCCTCCTCCACACCAGTCCATCATCATAGAGAGGATGCACTCTGGTATGTCGTGGATAAGTGGTGTGTTGGAATCAAACGTATACAACTTTTAAAACCTCAGTACAATTATTCCAAAGTTAACTTCCGGTGTCCTTTCTCCTAGGAGCTCGTCGCTTTGTGACGCTGGACTTTGGTCGTCCGGTGCTGCTGACTGACGCTCTGATCCCGACCTGCGCCGACCTGGCCTCTCTGTCCATCGACATCTGGACTCTGGGAGAGGAGGTGGACGGGCGCAGGCTGGTGGTGGCCACCGACATCAGCACCCACTCCCTCATTCTGCACGACCTGCTGCCCCCACCTGTCTGCAGGTTCATGAAGGTGTGTATTTTGCTTTGCATTGACACATGATGGCTGACTTTAATGTTAGTTTTTCTTGCTTTTTTTTGTTTACCATAAGTATGCCTTCTCCTTCTTTGCTTTCTAAACTCCAGATCACTGTGATCGGGCGCTACGGCAGCACCAATGCTCGGGCAAAGATCCCGCTGGGCTTTTACTATGGACACACGTACATCCTGCCCTGGGAGAGTGAGCTGAAGTTGATGCACGATCCTCTGCGGGGAGAGAGCGAGGCCGCCTGTCAGCCAGATGTTGATCAGCATCTGGCCATGATGGTGGCGCTGCAGGAGGACATCCAGTGCAGGTAAGCATTGGAGTAAAGTATTTTACTTTTCTATTATCAAATCACACCTAAGGAGCAAACCAACAATGTTATAATCCTCATTACTTTCTGACTCCTACTACTGTCCATGAGCTTTGACTCCAAGCCCATTGGTTAATACTGAAGCTAAAAAAACAGCTCACTCATATAACCTAGAATAAGATTTTTTTTTTTAAAACAGCTGGACTGCAATTTTGAGCAAATATCAGTCACACAGGAAGATGTTTGCAGAGGTTGGGGACCATTTTTTGAGGTGAATTAATTCACATTCAATTAACTCCTGTTTCCAGATACAACCTAGCTTGCCATCGGCTGGAGACGCTTCTGCAGAACATCGACCTGCCGCCTCTCAACAGTGCTAACAATGCTCAGTACTTCTTACGGAAGCCAGACAAGGTGGTGGAGGAGGACCAGCGTGTGTTCTCCGCCTACCAGGACTGCATCCAGCTGCAGCTGCAGCTCAACCTGGCTCACCACGCAGTGCAGCGGCTGCGCGTCTCCCTGGGGGCCAGCCGCAGGTCGCTCCCCACAGCCGGGGCCCCGGAGGTCCAGGAGCTGGTCCACAACTCCTCCACAGAGCAGCTGAGGACCATCATCCGCTACCTGCTGGACACACTGCTCAGCCTGCTGCACTCCAACAACGGTGAACAAGCGTGATCAAAACAAATCTTATTTGTTTCTTTATATTTACTTGTATATACAGTAGGGCTGTACCCGAATATTCGTTCGTTGGAGTACTATTCGGGTTTCAATTTCGTTATTCGTTTTGTTTGTTTTTTCCCCGTTTTATTTTTCAAATTGAATTTATTGAAATCTCCAATATCAACGTCAGAGCTTGTGCCTCTTCGGGGGTGCTAACACTTAACCATAAACGTTATCGTTTACTTTCTCCGTCTTTATATGTAGATATTACTTTTCTCCGTTAATCTCCGTTGCGTTGTTTCCATAGCAACAACAACTTCCTGTCAACAGCGCTACCTCTCCTTCAAAATAAAAGCATGTCCATAAATAGGACTATTCAACTGCAACGAAAGTAACAAACACAATGCGATATCCTTTTCAATTTCAAAGAACACAAATTGGGTTACATTAACAAATAACTATAAAACAACAATACTGTAGAATAACAAAATGAATGCCGTCTGCTTCAGCGAACCGCGCGGGCCGAATATCCGGAGCCCGAAAAATGGTATTCGGGACAGCCCTAATATACAGTAGACCAATGACACACACATCCCAGACAGGGGCACAAATGCTTGAATGTTTTCCTCTCAGACTTTTACCAGTAGAATATGGACATTTATGTATGGATACATGTGTGGACAGCATCATACTTATATTCACACCTGATTGATTCGTGCCTCTGTATATTCCAGGCCACTCTGTGCCCTCAGTGCTGCAGAGTACCTTCCATGCCCAGGCCTGTGAGGAGCTCTTCAAACACCTCTGCATCAGTGGGACGCCTAAGATCCGTCTCCACGCCGGCCTGCTGCTGGTTCAGCTGTGTGGAGGAGAGCGCTGGTGGGGCCAGTTCCTCTCCAACGTCCTGCAGGAGCTCTACAACTCTGAGCAGCTGCTCATCTTCCCTCAGGACAGGTGGGGACATCAGATTGCTTCCATCAACCACAAATCCTGAACTGATTCTTCCCCCAGTGCTTTTTAACTTTATCACATTGAGGATTATCATTCTCAGTGTAAAAGTCAAAAAAGCTTGTCGGACAATTGTTTTTTTTAATGTATTTGTTACTCAAATGAGAAAAAAGCTTAAACCTTAAAGCGCACTAACTAACTTCAGGACCAACCTGATCATCTCTCTCTTTCTATCTCTCTCTAAATGTATATTGAAACAATTAATAGAGTTTTTCATGCTGTACCTGCAGCTCTATAGCTCGAGCTGCTGGCATCTCTTTGAATCCCATCAACAATCAGAATAAAAACACTTTCAGTTTATTTAAATCTCAATGAAAGGCTTTGTTAGTGAGGAAACAGCTCTGTCAACATTGAAACAATGTCTTGCACTGTACATCTGTGCCTCTGCCTTATCTTCTTGCTACGTATTATGTACGTTTCTTTTTTGTATTACTTTCGTATTAGCATTTCCAGTATTGTATGCCTCTATGTTTTTACTGATTGTATTTACTTGTTATTTTAAATTTAAAAAAATGTTTAGGGTGACATGCAACATCTGTCCAAGGATTACAGATGGAAAATAGCCTCTTGGCTAACTCTAGCATTTACAGAAATACATTCATTAACTAAAAATAAATCAACCAATAGAACTTGTTCTCCTAAAAACATGTCTCAAATGACCCTGTTTCAAGTTCACCAATGCAGTATTTTCCTTGTCTTGTTTGACCCCAGGGTGTTCATGCTGCTGTCCTGCATTGGCCAGAGATCCCTGAGTAACAGTGGAGTGTTGGAGGGGCTCCTGAACCTGCTGGACAGCCTGCTGTCTCCCCTGCAGCAGCCACAGGCCTCCGCCCAGCGCAGGACCGAGGGTACAGCCAGCCTCACTGTGGCACCGTTACACATTTCTGTTTGATGGAGCAAAAATGGCACATTTCAGCAGATTCTATATTAGAAAGTGTGACAAAGAGTGTGTGTTTCAGGTGTTTTGGATATCCCCATGATCAGCTGGGTAGTGATGTTGGTCTCCAGACTGCTGGACTATGTAGCCAGTATAGAAGATGAGGCTGCAGGGGGTAAGAAGCACCTTGGAGGGAAAGAACGGGAGAGATCTTTTACAGGTATAGAAACTACACAATATTCCCTCACTTTTTTCTCTAACCTATGATTATATATTTTATTTCACTAAAGGACTTCACTATTTAAAGTCAAGAATCTAAATAAAAAATGTAATAGGCATTTTTGACAAATATCTATGAAATATGGACACCTCACAAATGAACCACACACATTATGATCTGTTAAAGTGGAACATTCAACATGGATCTCTGAATGATCTTTTTACTAACAGGAAAGAAAGCTTGTTAGACTTTCATAGAATACACTTCATCTCTTTTCTGCCCTCTTAAAAACGTTTGATTGAAATCTGTCCCAACCCCCGTGACCTGATGAGTGCTGTTGCTCTGTCCTCCAGGTATTCAGTGGAGCTTCATCAACAACAGCCTTCAGTCTCAGAACTCCGGCAGGGCAGCTAAAGGCAACAGCAGCCTGGACCGACTTTACTCGCGCAAGATCCGCAAACAGCTCGTCCACCACAAGCAGGTAAATGTGTCTCATCTTCACCATCAAATATGTGCTTTAAAAAGTCAGTGTGATAAATGAATATGTGCTTACGAGTCCTACAAACTCAAGGACAATGTTTTTCTCATCTCTTGTTTGACTCAAATAGGTTTACAATGCTCCTATTTATCATACCCTTTTTATTGCAGCAGTTAAATCTATTGAAAGCAAAACAGAAGGCTTTGGTGGAGCAGATTGAGAAGGAGAAGATCCAGAGCAACAAAGGCTCCTCCTACAAACTGCTGGTGGAACAGGCCAAGCTCAAACAGGCCACATCCAAGGTGAGCAGCTCAGCTTCTGCATGTCCAGTAAGCAGCACCAGCACTGTGTGGGGTCAGAGGGTACCTCTAAAGAGGATCCACGGTGTGTAATAAGTTGTCTGCATGTTTTAATAGTATGAAGACATTCGTATAAATTATAATATTAAAGATTGTTGTTTTGTGAGATGAAGATAATGCACAGACCTGTCAGCGGTATTAACTACAGAGCTACAGATGAAGTCTTCCACTTATTATGCTAAGATAAATACATTTAGAGAGGGAGCATCACTATGTAGCTCTAACACAGTATATACATGTCTAATAATTGGATGTTTGCCTTGCTTCCTTTTAAATATATTTTTATCTTAACATCGGCAGTATTACAGAACATGACATATTTGACAGGTGAAATAGATGACAACATCAACAATGTACAGACGTAGTGCACAATGAAAGTATTAATAGCGTAATCAAAATAATAAAACATCTATTGTTCCCACGCGAGACCACAGAGCCCTGATGTTATTTTCTGTGAGCAATCAGCTCCTTAATAGGCTGTAAAGGGAATCCATACTTAAAGAAACTAGAGAGCTTCAAGGGGCATACATTCTAACCTGTATGCCTTGTCACTTGTTGACTTATCCACATGTCACTGTGGGGGGGTTCCTCCATCACCCACTTTAATAAAATGAAGCTCATGGCACAGAAGAGGAAGGTTTTAATTGAGTTGGAGTAATACTTGGGGGATTATCTATGCCTAAAATGCACAATACAGTTGTTTACTGTCCTACCAATTCTGTCATTGATTTCTTTTAGACCCTCTTTCTAGAGTGTTATGATATACACACATTGTGATAAACAGTGAAGATATGAGCCTTATGAGTTATTTTGCATTATTACAAAACTATGTTGAATCTGGGTTCATTTTATTGCGTCTCTCTTCCAGCACTTTAAAGACCTGATCCGTCTGCGGCGAACGGCCGAGTGGCCCCGCTCCACGTTGGACACGGAGTCCAGCACAGCCAAAGAAGCCCCAGAAGTAGAGCCCCTGCCCTTCACCCTGTCCCATGAGCGCTGCATCTCTGTGGTGCAGAAGCTGGCCCTCTTCCTCCTCTCCATGGACTTCACCTGCCACGCCGACTTGCTGCTGTTTGTCTGCAAGGTATCTACCGGATCCTCATGCATGGACTTGTTAAATTCCATAATCTGTATATACACATAAATAAGTACTTTTCTTACCCCCTCAGGTCCTTGCTAGAATAGCCAATGCCACAAGACCCACGATCCACCTGTGTGAGGTGGTGTCTGAGCAGCAGCTGGAGCGCCTGCTGCTCCTGCTTGTGGGAACAGACTTCAACCGGGGGGACATCTCCTGGGGGGGCGCCTGGGCGCAGTATTCCCTCACATGCATGCTACAGGACATCCTAGCAGGTGTGTTTGGGTTGCTTTAAGTCTGGTGTGACTTGATTAATGAAAGAGTGTAAGATAAAACATTTCTCCTTCATCCTGTCTCCTGTACAATGGGATATTTAGGGAGTAAGGCCACTTTACCTGATCCTTTACATTTTGTTTGTTGAATTGGTGTTTTAATGTGAATATTTCTAATTTGGTTTAGTCATTTTACACATGTTTTGATTTTTATTAGTTCTAAGGATATGTTCTGTCGCTCTGTAATTTAAAAAAAGGAAATATCTTAACAATGATGCGATGCATTTCCATCAAAGTATTAAACATAGTGGAGTCCCCTTGAGCATACTTTTGGCTATCCTTAGACTATTATTAGAGCACCACGATTAAGTGAAATAGTTCAGCAAATACTAAATAAACTTGCACCACATTTTTAACCTACACACAAAATACCTCGGTAACAACTTTTAGATTTTTTTCCCTAGACTGCTGTGAATACATTTGAATAACTTTGGATCCCTAAGCTTTTCATCTAGAGGCATCAACGAGTCATCATTTTTCATCCTTTGGTTTTTGACCAAATACCTGCAAAACTAAATCCATTCCTGTAAGCTTTACTTTCCTTGTTTAGAGCCGATTAGTTAGCATGCTAACACACTGAACTCGGGTGGGAAACACGGTAAACATTCTGTGACAACATTGACATTTTTAGAATGTTAGCATTTAGCTTAAAGCACGGTACAACCCAGCATGGTGCTTTGATTCTCACCCAAAAACAGTATCCCTAATCTTGTGCGTTTTCCTCCGAGCTGTGTGTCATTAAGTGTACACGTTGTTGTCCCAGGTGAGTTGCTGTCTCCGGGCTCTCTGGATGGCATGGATGATGGTGCATGCGGTGAAGAGGCCGGGGCCTCTTCCTCCTCAGCGGGGGCGGATTCGGACGACTGCCTCCCCCAGCCGGCCCCCATCCCCCTGGTAGAGAGCATTGATGAGGCCCTGGTGCCTGATATCATTGCAGGTACTACGGGGGCATCCTCAATATTCCAAAGTGAGTGGGTAGCCCCGTCCACACTAAACACACACACACACACATAAATGTTGATACCAACACTTTGTATCATCACAATATAAAGTATTTGTTTGTTAAATATTTTTTATATTTGCATTTCACCGTTTGTTTTACAGTATCGTTCAATGTGTTTTAATGATTGTAGTTCTGTCTTTTGGAATGGGAGTCGAACATGTAGGCCAATTTGTCATTGCAGTTATTATGACTTCAGTGTTATTTCAGAGGAGTAGAGGAGATGATGGCTCGATCGGCATTAACATTGCCCAGTAACGTGCTCAAGAAAGTTTCTCTTGCCTGTTTGTTTTCCTAGTGTGCTTGCTTGGCAATATTAAGGCTGTTTTTATTATCCAAAGGTGCTCCACCGCTGTCCTCTTTGGAAAAAGATAAAGACATAGACTTTGACTTGCTACAAGACCTGATGGATGTTGATATTGATCCTTTAGATATTGATTTGGAAAAAGATCCACTCGCGGCCAAGGTGTTTAAGGTATGTGTGACTTCATTTTCTTCTCTTTTTTCTCTCGCTGTCTACTTGTCTATAACTTGGTATTGGCTTGTGTATTGATGTTATTACGTTTACATGTTAAGTTAGTAAAGGCTGGAATAAACAGCATTTACAGTTCCACCTAGCTAATGTAGTGTTGGAGAAACTCATGTGCAGATGTTAAGACTAAGTCCTTGGTTAATATGAAAGAGTGAACATAGAATATTGTAATATTGTCTCATGAGTACAGGAAACAGTTTTGCAACACGTTAAGAATGAAGTTGTTAATGATCAGAATGTATCAGGGGAAAAAGATAAATGCATAATTAGACCAGAAAGGCCCCTAGATTTAGATTTAGAGTTAATTGTGAATAGTTCAACTTAAGTTAGGTTAACTTTTTAGAAGATTTAGCTTGATATTATGTGATTTTCACAAGTAAATGTGTATTATTAGAACAGTTTCGTTATCATGAAATGTTCATTGAAATACATTAGTGTTCAAAGGTGCAACAAATCGGAATGAAAGGTGTTCAGTCCATTTTTTGTGTCAGGACATTTGTTATCAGCCTAAATGGTTTTATACATTTGTCAAGGCAAGGCAAGTTTATTCATATAGCACATTTCAACACAAGGCAATCCAAAGTGCTTTACAACAAATGAAAGACATTAAGAAAAAGGCATCATTAAAAAGAAAAGCTAATAAAATAAACATTAAAAGAAAAAATACATGGATAAAAGTTACAGTGCAGTCTAAGATATGAATAGTTCAATTAAAAGCTGCGACAAAAAGAAAAGTCTTTAGTCTGGATTTAAAAGTAGTCAGAGTTGCAGCGGACCTGCAGGTTAACTAAAAGATTGAAACATTTGACAGTGGTGAGTTCTACGTTTGACTATTTATCAGACAAAAATCATAGATTAAACATTTGAGTATGATTGATGATGGCCCCTAATGTTACTGTCCAAATTCAACAAGTTGAATGACCAGTTTGTTAAACTGAAGGATCAGTGAATATAAACGTTGTGAGGGTGTTCTTGAAAAGATAAAGGGAAGTGATTTATTTGTTTTCAAGCTGCACATTTAGAATGAATTGAACCAAGTGTAGCATAACATATTTTACTTTCAGTAACTAAATGTGCATTTTGTGATTTGAATGTTAATGTAGAAGTTGACTTTTTTTATTTTGCCCTCGTCCTCACATCTGTCCTCAGCCTATAAGCAGCACCTGGTATGACTACTGGGGCGCTGACTATGGCACGTACGGGTACAACCCGTACATCGGGGGGGTCGGTATCCCAGTGTCCAAGCCTCCAGTCGCTGTTGAGAAGCCGGGGTCACAGAGTCTGTCAGTGTCCGTGTCGCAGGGTGAGTAGAGGCTCATTTCAGCACTAGTCTAGTCTTGTCCTCTCTAAATCCACTTTGTGATGTGTTTGACCTTTGGCCCCTGTGTCACAGCACTGGATGCCCGGCTAGAGGTGGGCCTAGAGCAGCAGGCTGAACTGATGCTCAAAATGATGGCAACTCTACAGGCCGACTCTATTCTACAGGCCCTCTCCTCCAGCTCCTCCACAGGTAACCTCACAACATCACAAGCAGAAGCCCATTTTTATTTAAATAACAAATGCTGTTCTATAGTTGACCATAAGTGCTCAACAACCCACAAAAGTGTTTTTTAGCAGTCTGTGTATCGCTGCTGAAAGATTAACTTGTGCGTGTGTTTTTTCAGTGAGCCAGGCCTCCAATGGGACTGATGACTCCCTGCTGAGGGCCCTGCATGGGGGGGGGTCTCCTCCAGCTAGCTGCCTGATGATCCAGCTCTCGTCCATCCCCATGTTGAGCGGCTGCTTCAACAAGCTCTTCTCCATGCTGCAGGTCCACCATGTACAGGTCAGCACTAGAGATGGGTACCGAGCCCCGGTATTAAACGGGTCCCGGTGCTGAATTATTAAAGACCGTGGTACCGTTAAGCTCCGACGTTATCGGTGTTTTTATCGGTACAGGAGACATTTAAAAAATATGTATTATTGCTACACAAACATTATATTGCAGTTTTAATGTCGCCAACTCCGTTTCTAATACGCACAAAGACTGCAAAATGCGTCAATGATGTATTTTCGATCTTTCCAATCCAGACGAGAGATCTCTCTCCCCCCGTCTGTGTGTGAGGGGGCGGGGCAGTTTACACACACACACACACACACACACACACACACACACACACACACACACACAGGCCTGTCACGATAATTAATTTTGTTGGATACATTTTCCCGGAAATTATTGGGATAAACGATAATATTGTCGGCACCGTTGTAAGACCATTTTAGACCACTGACATAATGATAATATATAATAATAATTCAAGTACATCCTTTCAAACAGAACTTTTTATTGAACATTCAACATTGCAAATGAGAGTTTAGCATGTAAGGGCGGTAACACGAGCAATTTGTCTAAACATTTAGCAAAAGTGCTCCACATCCAGACGGAGGAATGCACTTGTTTTTTGTTTGTTTTTTTACAGTTTTATAAGTTCACATTATTTACAATTTGTTTAATTAATTTACCTTTATTTATTTTTCAAAAGAACCGATAAGAGTACCGTTAAAGGACCGGATCGAAAAGCGGCATCGATAAAAGTAGTAGTACCGTTAAAACTTTAACCATACCCATCCCTAGTCAGCACACACAACAACAGATGGGGAACAGATTCCTGACTGATATCAGTCTTCAGTGTGGAAACCTTTAGTCGACATGGTTAGGTATTTCTTATTTAGTTTTTAATCAGTTCCATGGGGACTCGGCAACTCCAGAACTTTAACTCCAGAGCTATGCCGTGTAGTTTTGGCTTTGTGTCCTGTTGCTGTCTTACAACAAAGGCTTTGTTTCCCAAGTAACGTCTGTCGTGCAGACGGCGGCAGGTCCAGGTAAAAACAGAACTAGCTTTAGTATCTGATAATCTGGGTTTGAAGCAGAAGTTAACGAGGCGCCAGTTTACATCTAACGTATAGACCGGTGCAATGACACTGTTTTTTCATGTAAAGTATTCAGCTTTTTAGCTCAATGTCGTGATGAGGTTTTACTGCAAATCGGTAAAGCCTCAGCACGCTGTGCTGTCCTCCGCTCCCCAACAACCATCCTCAGTTTTGGAAGAATATGAAAATTCACAAGCTTCTCTCAGCTTAGTGAGGATTTGATGAAGATAACATTTATTGCACAGTCGGTCTAAAAACACTGGATATGTTTCCTGGATGAAATTAAGGTATGTGATTAGTTTCATTTTTGTACTAAATGATGTATATCATCATGCAAAAAACCCATCACCAGTGTGGATCATTAAAGTGATGCATACATGTTAGTTTCCCCAAATTCTGGGTCATTTTTTAAATAAGTAATTTCTTTCTTCTCTCTCAGTTGGAGTCCCTGCTGCAGCTGTGGTTAACACTCAGTCTCAACACATGTTCCACTGGCACTGAAGAGAGCGGATCAGACATCTTCATGTTCAACGCCAGCCGAGTGCCCACCATCCCACTCAACCAGGGTCAGGACTCCTTCTAAACCCCTGAGAGGGAATTAAGTCCCTTTTTACATTCGCTATTTTTGTTTTATTCTTATTTTATAAATGTTTTTTGTGCGTTTCCAGCATCCATTAGCAGTTTCCTGACAGTGCTGGCGTGGTACCCCAACACCTCCCTGAGAACGTGGTGTCTGGTGCTGCACTCTCTCACCCTGATGACTAACATGCCAGCCTGCGGTCAGTACTCCACTCTCACTGAATCCTCTCAGAGCTCAGATAGTCACACTTTCATTCTTTCTCTCAAAGAGTGATGCATATTGAATTATGCTACACCAAAAGCAAAGGTCTCCTAAAGCAAGACACATTTATCTAAGTAAATATTATTATTATGCCCCAAGTTTGAGTCATTCTTTTTCAAACAGCTGGCTGTTCTTGTTGGTTGTTTCCTTTTTTAAATGTTCCTACAACAGTTTTCAACGAAGAGCATCCTTGAATCAGGGTCATTGGATGATGCCCTCAACAAACTCAAAAAGTAGTTTATTCCTTAATAAAATCATTCAAAATCACCAGCTGTTTGAGCGATAAGAGCTTAATTTACCTGTGAAACATGCCCAGCAGTACACAACTTCTTTCACTTCCAATTTGAATTATTATTAACAGTATTGTTAGTGGTCTGGTGTTAAATAAGTTCTGTTTGGACTTCCAGGCTCCAGCAGTGGGATGAGCTCTCAGGAAAGCACCGCCCAGCAGATGGTGTCTGACCCCACCCTGGTTCATGTCCTTGTGCGCTTCCTGTCTGGCAGCAGCACCAACGGGACGAGCCAGCACAGCTCTCAGGTGGGACCCACCGCCACCCAGGCCATGCACGAGTTCCTGAGCCGCCTGCAGGTCCACCTGTCCTCCACCAGCCCGCAGATGTTCAGCGAGTTCCTGCTCAAACTCATGCACATCCTGTCTACAGAGAGGTATGCTTTCCCTAACAATAATGATTGCAATTATTGAATGTTACAGCACAGTCAGTTTCAGCACATGCTTTATGAATGGTCTTTGTGAACTAATGTCTCCTCCCGACCCTGCAGGGGTCCGTTCCAGGCCGGCCAGGGTCCACTGGACGCCCAGGTGAAGCTGCTGGAGTTTACTCTCGAACAAAACTTTGAGGTGGTGTCAGTAGCTACAATCTCCTCTGTCATTGAGTCCATCACATTCCTGGTCCACCACTACATCACCTGCGCAGACAAACTGGTGTCCCGCAGCGGCTCCGACAGCTCTGTGGGGGCTCGGGCTTGTTTTGGTGGTTTGTTTGCCAACATCATCCGGCCAGGAGACGCCAAGGCTGTGTGCGGAGAGACGACACGAGACCAGCTGATGTTCGACCTCCTCAAGCTGGTCAACGTGCTGGTGCAGCTGCCTCTGTCCGGGGACAGAGAGTTCAGTGGACGACTGCCGCCGACCGGCAGCGAGGCGGCTGACAGCAGCGTGTCGGACGAGGAGAAGGTCTGTGGCAGCAAAGAGAGTGTGGCTGGTGGCTCAGCGTTCAGCCAGGGGCCCCCTGCAGGGGTGGCCGACCTGGTGCTAGCCAATCAGCAGATCATGAGCCAGATCCTGTCCGCACTGGGCCAGTGCAACAGCAGCGCCATGGCCATGATCATAGGTGAGACCCATCACAGGCACTTCCTGTGCTCTACCAACAGCTTCAGTATCTTTCACCTTGTTATTTTTATTTTACTCCTCACTTTTTTTAGCAGCCTAAGACAGATTTAATAAATCTGAGTTGGTAGAGAGTGAATATTAGATTTGCATCAGGTGGACTTGACTAAAATATAACTATTTCCAAAAAATGAAATTGCTGCAAAAATTGAAATGTGCCTCAAATTGAATGAGGAGAAGGTATTTAGCCTATTCAACATTTGCCAAACATTTATGGGATACTGATAAATAGTCAACAAACGGACTCATTAATGCCAGTCATACATAAGTACTTGTGAAGTAAAACATTTACCACCATATATAAGCTACTGAGCAGAGCAGAGTTGTAGCCTTTATTGAATTAAACAGTACTGTGTTTAATTACTTTGGAATTCAACTAAATCATTTGTTATTGATAATAACATTTCACTTGTGGGTGAATTGTTCCCTTAACCAACCAGAGAACAAGAGAAAAACGTGTATTTCAGGAGGGTATATATATCTAATATCTTAATACACCAGAGACGGCTTTGGATATTGTAACTACGCAAGAAATACAACTTGAAGTGGTTACCTGTTACAAATACTTGGGTATCTGGCTTGATGACTGTCTCACTTTTAAACTTCATGTAAATAACCTGCTTAAAAAGCTGAGGGTTAGGCTAGGTTTCTTTTACAGAAATAAATCCTGTTTCTCGCTTGAGGCCAGGAAAAGGCTAGTCACTGTGACCTTTTTACCTGTGCTGGATTATGGTGATCTGATGTATATGAATGCACCTGCTAATTACCTGAGCAAGTTAGATGCTGTGTATCACAGTGCACTGAGATTTTTGACAAATTGTAAAGCACTTACGCATCACTGTACCCTGTATACCAAGGCGGTTATGCCATCACTTACTGTACGGAGGCTCAGTCACTGGTACTTTTTCATTTACAAAGCCATGTTGGATAAACTACCATCTTATATCTGCTCCCTGATCTCTCGGCGAATTGAAAGTACTTATTGCCTGAGATCGCATGCTGTGGTTTTATTAAATGTGCCAAGTGCTAGGACTGTCTTAGGGAAGAAAGCTTTTAGATGTGCAGCTCCTCTAACATGGAACAGTCTGCAAAAAGAATGGAAAATTACCAAGCTAGTACCACTACATGTTTTTAAAGCTCGGTTGGATGCTACAAAATCAGATGCTGTTGGTACCTGTACATGTGGTTAAATATGTCAATTGTAATCCCTGTACATTTTGCTGTATGATGTCCTTTTGTTGTTCTGTTGTTTATGTCTTCTTGTGGAACCTACTGCTGCAGGTCTCCCTTGAAAAAGAGATCATTGATCTCAATGGGATTTTACCTGGATAAATAAAGGTTTTGAATCTACTGCTACTACAAGCTTTCTGTCTCTGTTCCTCAGGAGCCAGCGGCCTCCACCTGACCAAACATGAGAACTTTCACGGTGGCCTCGACGCTATCTCTGTGGGTGACGGCCTCTTCACCATCCTCACCACCCTCAGCAAGAGGGCCACCTCAGTGCAGGTCATGTTGCAGCCCATCCTCACTTACATGGCCTGTGGATACATGGGCAGACAGGTGAGCAGCAGCCTGTTTGGACTCTGATTACTTGATATTAAAACTAGGGCTGTCAGTCGATTCAAATATTTAATCGCAAATTAATCGCACATTTTTGATCTGTTCTAAATGTACCTTAGAGGAATATTTTTCAAGTTTTTAATACTCTTATCAACATGAGTGGACAAATATGCTTTATGCTAATGTTTATTATCATTTGAACAATGACAAATATTCTCATGAATATTAAACACAACAACCTGTGTGTGTGTGTGTGTGTGTGTGTGTGTGTGTGTGTGTGTGTGTGTGTGTGTGTGTGTGTGTGTGTGTGTGTGTGTGTGTGTGTGTGTGTGTGTGTGTGTGTGTGTGTGTGTGTGTGTGTGTGTGTGTGTGTGTGTGTGTGTGTGTGTGTGTGTGTGTGTGTGTGTGTGTGTGTGTGTGTGTGTTGCCTGGACGCTGCAATCATGTTGCGCGCACTATTCTTTCACACACATACGGGTTTTGGGCAGCCAAAATCAACCGAAGGCCACTTTCGAGGGTTGTTTTTCCATACATCTGCAGGCAGTCTGTAAGGGCAATCAGACAACCCACACAGCTCTAGTTTACGCTGGTAACGACCTAGAGCACATCCCTCAAGTCCAGAGATGTAATCCGAAGACATGCAGCGATTTCTTCGGTCGTTAATTTAGAAAAAAAACCTAGTGCGCTCTGCCTGGCTACGTTAGCTAGCTGTTTATATTTGCACTTCCAGGATATTTGCACCTCCATGAAAATGGCGTATTTATATATATATATGGCGCGTGTTGCATTGTGGGTAGCTCGTGACGTCACTGTGTGTGAAAGAATCCGTGCTGACTTTTCGTACAATGTCCCACTGTCTGGCTTCCTGCATAAAGTCAAGTGCTCGGCGCAGTTGTCGGCGAAATGTCGCTCCTCTGTTTTCATTTAAACAGCTCCTTATATCCGTTAGCGCAGCTAGCTAGCACCAGATGCTAACAACAACAATAAACGTATGGTCTCTCTCTCGCTCGCTCGGGCCACACATACACACACCCTCCAGATGGCCAGTCGGTGCCTGCCGGTGAGCGTGGAAGTGTGGTCTGCCACAAGCGGGCGGCAGGAGCGGGGCTGTCAGCATCAGCTTGTAGATGGTATTTTAAACTCGATGCGCTCTGAAACTACGGGGCGGCCGAGGACACAACATGCGTTAATCGCGTTAAAATAATTAGTGGCGTTAAAAATGTTTTGCGTTAACTTGACAGCCCTAATTAAAACATGTCTTGGAAACCAATGCCAACGTTTTATTTTTTTACATTTTGTAGGGGTCTCTCTCCACCTGTCAGCTGTCGGAACCTCTCTTGTGGTTCATCCTCCGAGTGTTGGATACCAGCGAGGCTCTCAAGGCCTTCCATGACATGGGTTTGTACACACCACTTCTAAACCAGCCTTTTACTCAAAGTTTGGAAAAACCGATTGAACATGAAGTGTTACTTTCTTGTGTTTTATCAGGTGGTGTGCAGTTGATCTGTAACAACATGGTGACCAGCACCCGGGCCATTGTGAACACAGCACGCAGCATGGTGTCCACCATCATGAAGTTCTTAGACTCAGGTCCTGGGAAGTCAGCGGACGGCAACCTCAAAGCCAGAGTGATGACATCAGAGCCGGACAACGCTGAGGGACTCCACAACTTTGCTCCCTTGGGTGCTTTTACATCCTCCTCAATCTCTTACATTCAGTGGGACAGTATTTTACAGTAAAATACCCTAAAACCTTGCCACCATGTTTCTAATTTTCTATGATCCCTTTGTCCCTGCCCAGGCACCATCACATCCAGCAGCCCCACAGCACAGCCAGCAGAGGTCCTCCTCCAAGCCACGCCCCCCCACCGACGAGCCCGCTCGGCAGCCTGGTCCTACATCTTCCTGCCGGAGGAGGCTTGGTGTGACCTCACCATCCACCTTCCTGCTGCTGTGTTGCTGAAAGAGCTCCACATCCAGCCACACCTTGCCTCTCTGGCCAGTGAGTAGCACCCAGTTTAACAGTGACAGTACATTTGAAAAAACGTAATGTGGAATTTTTGGGATAATTTGTTTTAATCACTATTTTTGCAACCATCATTCACTTGTCCATCTCACTTAAATTCTAACTCAAATGTCATGTTCTGCTGTGTTCCCTTCAACCAGCCTGCCCGTCATCTGTCTCCGTGGAGATCAGTGCTGATGGGGTCAACATGTTGCCGCTCTCCACGCCAGTGATCACCAGCGGCCTGACCTACATAAAGATCCAGCTGGTGAAGGCGGAGGTTGCATCTGCGGTTTGCCTGAGGCTGCACCGGCCTCGTGATGCCAGCACGCTGGGTCTGTCTCAGATCAAACTGCTGGGCCTGACGGCGTTCGGCAACACCTCCTCTGCAACCGTCAACAACCCCTTCCTTCCTTCTGAGGACCAGGTGTCTAAAACCAGGTACCAAAAACTGATTCTTCACTGAGAGTAGATTCATGTGTATTAGATGTAGGTGCTGTAACCTTTATTTTCTTCCTACAGCATCGGGTGGCTGCGCCTTCTCCACCACTGCCTGACCCACGTCAGTGACCTGGAGGCCATGATGGCCAGTGCTGCAGCCCCCACCGCCAACCTGCTTCAGACCTGCGCCGCGCTGCTCATGTCGCCTTACTGCGGCATGCACTCTCCCAACATCGAGGCTGTGCTGGTCAAGATCGGCCTGCAGTCCACACGCATTGGACTGAAGCTCATCGACATCATGCTGAGGAACTGTGCCGCATCCGGCACCGACCATGCCAGTGAGTCCCACACAGCTGCAACAGCTTTAACTATAGGACACAGAACCACAGGGAAGAGCCTCCAAAACTCAAAGTTCAAATACTGAAACTCATTCCATTTCATTTGTTTTTATTTATTTGAAAAGTTTTTGGCATATTTTAGATTGCCTCACCAGGTGTTAAAAAAAAGTGTGTTGTTCTGCAAGGTCTCCATTGAATTTGAAAATGTGGTCATGCTTCATAATATCTCATTCATTTCTCAGAATTATGTAATTTGTAATAAGAGACTCAGTTTGTGTATTTTTGGTGCACAAATGTGAGTCCCGAACCAATCACTGGCCACACTTTAATTATTGTGCAGCTACTTGCAACAAATGACATAAAAAAATAAATGTTGTATAGCCATAGCTGACCAAACCTGAACCTAGGTCCCACAAAAGCTTCAGGCTCTGGTCACATTTAATTGTATGCATCATTGTTTCAACTCCCCCCCCCCCCCCCCCCCCCCCCAAACAAACCTGTAAGCACTTCTACTGTGGCAAAGCATCTGCCAAATTAATGTAATGTATGGAGTTAGTGTTGCACGGTGTACCGGTACTTGAAAGGTACCGCGATACCCTGCCGTTAAAAACGTTACGATTCCTCCGTTTCATTAGTATCGGTACTTTAAGAATGACGGGAGAAAGTACTCCGGTGAGAAAGCGCCGTTTTAATAAGAGCCGTGTGTGTTCAGCGCTCTGCTTCCACTCCCTGCAGCCGTGCCTGCAGTCCCTCCCCTCTCAAGCACGCTCTAAGTGCCTCCCCTCTCTCGTGCACGCGGCCACGCGCCAGCTGCCAGAGCATGTGAGAAAACGAGAAGCATAGCTGCAAGTACGAGTGCAACTGCCGCTGCGCCTCGGCTTGTTGACAAAAAAGACGCCAGAAGCGAAATTTGGAAGTATTTTATCGATATCTCTGACAGTGAGGGCAAGCCTACGGACACCACGAGGCCTGTCTGTGAGACATGTTTTAGATCCCTGCAAACCAAGGGAGCCAACACATCAGACTTGACTAAGCACCCGCCGACCGGAATCCAGAGCTGTTTAAAGAATTTAAAGACAGACAGGTTAGCGAATTTGATAGATAACATAATTACATCATGCTCAAGCCCATGCCCTCAGATCTAAGTCAAACAAGTGTCATTTATTTTGTGATAAACGAACGTTTTCGTAGTTGACGAGGCAATTAATGGCAATGATAACTGTCTAATATGGCTTTCTTTTTGCTAACTTACCAATGTGGCTAACATCTGCAATATACATTTTGTCAATAATTATTTATATTACTGTACTATTACATGTTAATATAATATAAAGTTAACTATCAAAGAAATCACATAAACTCAAGTATAAAGAAGAGACCATGTTGTAAGAAAACGCTTAACAGATAAACTACAATTGTATTGATCATGAAAATAATAAAAGTATCGGAATCGCAATTCTTGACTTAGTATCGGTATTGAAACCAAAATGTTGGTATCGTGACAACACTAGTATGGAGGTGAGTTAGGAAGCTGTACCATGCATATCTACAGGAGAAATGTCCACAAATTATAAAAAACCTACCATAATACTGTGCACATATTTCCTGTTGAAGGTAGCTCACAGGGGTTCAAAACTCATCTTAAAAAACCTAATTATCAGGCGATAACAACCCTTTTTTAAGTCTATCCCTCGATCGTTTCAGATTTAAACAGTCCCCTGCTGTTTGGGCGACTGAATGGCCTCTCGTCAGATTCCACCATTGACATTCTCTACCAGCTGGGCACCACACAGGACTCTGGAACCAAAGACAGGTATATAGCCACACCCCAATTTTACCCCAACTGTCCTTTAGACCCCCCCCTGTAAGAATAACAACCAATGAGTAACACTTTTTGTCAAGGTGATATTCCAGACAGACTCACGAGGCAATAGTTAAAAGTGTCCTTACGTCCTCTTTGTCATCTTTTACTGTCACATGGTTGTGTCGGTTGAATATAAATTCCAAGATGACTCACCTCACACTGAGGGTAGGAGATGAATTGAAGATTTTAAAACCACATGAGGAGTTATTTATCCAATATAACTCTGAATCTCCACCCTTCAGGATCCAGGCTCTTCTGCAGTGGGTCCATGACTCTTCTCGGGTGGCGGCCCACAAGATGAGTAGCCCGATGGGGTACACTGGCGCCGCTGCGGTCCCTTCCTCTTCTTCATCCAGAGAGTATGGTCTTCTCATGCCGTCACCCTCCCACCTGCACTGTGTGGCAGCCATCCTGTGGCACAGCTACGAGCTGCCGGTTGACTACGACCTGCCTGCACTGCTCAACAGAGAGCTCTTTGAGTCAGTCAACACTCTTTCCCTTATCATCAACACCGCACTTTAGTCTATTTGCCAACTCATTGAGATCTATTGTGAACCCAGGAAATGTTGAGTACCCCAACGTTTTATGTTAGAAATGAATAATTCGGGTTCCCAGCACATAGAAATGCTGGATTCTAGCTAGCATATGTTGCACAATTAGCACAAGTTGCATTAATTAGCTTTAATAAGCATATGCAAACAATAGCTAAAAGATGGCTTGGCCGATTTGGACAATTTTGGTGTCGTTTTGGAGGCATAGTTAGGATGTACAATCCATTTCTAATATTTCAGGATCTAAAATGGCAGTTTTGGGTCCCCTTAACTTTATAATCGACCAAAAATTCTTAAAAATCAGCCCACCAGGATAATGAATAGCCACTTTCTGGTTGAAATGCCATATATGCTCACCATAACATCATTTGAAAAAGGTGCCACATCTTACGCCATTAACTTTATGTTAAAGGTCCCATGTCATGCTTTTCTGGTTATCACCCGTCCCCTTGTGTTATGAAGGTTTTTCTGCATGTAAACGGTGTGCAGAGTCACAAACCCTCAAAGTACACCCTGTAGCGAGTAAAACTCTAACACAGAAAATGCCTGTCTCTGCTGCCCCAGAACGCCTCGTTGGAGATTTCTCTTTTTCCATTTTTTTCTTTCTGGGTACAGTAACGTGCCCATACCCAAATGGACCAATCCGCGGAGCCGTTACGTTAAGTCCTTGGATTCCTCACACACACACACTCAATCTTTTCTCAGCTGCAGCCCCGCGGATTTCTCAGCCTGAGACGGCGGGACGCGGCGAGGCTGCGGGTGTGTGTGTGCGCTCGGGCTGGTTTCGGGCTGGGTTTCGTTGTGTCTCGCTGTCTTGCAGACCCCACGCAGCAAGCAGGAAATGAACCCAGCTCACACTGTCCGCTCCTCGCAGCAGCGAGCGCCGCAACGTCCTGCCAACACGGCACCCAGACCCCACGCAGCATTCTCATCTGTTTGTCATTACTGGTGTCATTTTCTGGTTGCTAACAAACGCCAGTGTAAAACATAATCACTGATGTTCCGCTGTAACAGTGATGGACTCATCAGAACAGAGTAGGCGAGCTGACCAATCAGAGCACACTGGGCTCACAGGGAGGGGGGGGGGCAGGAGCTCCAACAAGCCGTTTAGGACAGAGTGAATACACATACTATACTATGTATGAGAAACCAATGTGATTGTGGAACATTGAACAATGTAAATGTATTCTAGTAGACCTCAACAATGGAAACATGATCAGTAGAAATGGCCGTGACACGGGACCTTTAAGGACATTTTACATGTTCTCATGTCAGAAAAAGCATCATTTATGAAAAATACATAGTGCTAATCTTTTTCATGTTTGTCCTAGTAACATATTTTTAACACTTCAAACAGTATTCAAATATTATTAAGCCTTTATAAATAAATACATTTACTTTCACATAGTATTCATACACTCAGGTACTTCTACTTTTACTTTTTACAACATCTGAGTACTTCTCCCCCTTCTGATAACCATGGATTAATGACTGATGATTTCCTCTTCCTCCAGGCTGCTGTTTAACTGGTCCATGTCGTTGCCGTGCAACATCGTGCTGAAGAAGGCAGTGGACAGCCTGCTGTGCTCCATGTGTCACATCCACCCCAGCTACTTCTCCCTGCTCATGTCCTGGATGGGGATCGTCCCGGTGCCCAGCGCCAGTCACTCTCAGGCCCAGCGCCACCGCCTCTCCATGACCGACGACGGCAAGAAGCAGCACGACGCCAACACCAGCTCTGCAAGCCTCACCGACGACTCCAAGCATGCAAGACCCCCGGTCAATCTGTCTGAGTCCCAGCTCACCACGCTGGCCGCTGCCTCCCAGTCTCCGGGAGCCATAGAGCAGCTGCTGGACTCAGGCTTACCCTCGCTGCTGGTCCGCAGCCTGGCCCAGTTCTGTGTGGGTCTCCTGGCCAGCGCCGACCTGCCTCTACCCGCTGCTCAGGCCGAAAGACGACACCACCATCACCACTACCACTCATCCTCCTCCTCATCCTCCTCATCCTCCTCATCCTCACACAGTCGACCCCCTCTGGCTGCAGAACTGGTCGCTCCAGTGCTGCGTTTCCTGACTGAAGTGGGCAACAGTCACGCCATGAAAGACTGGTTAGGAGGACCTGAGGTGAACCCGCTGTGGACGGCTCTTCTCTTCCTGCTGTGCCACTCCAGTGCCAGTGCCGGTGCCAACGCAGGCTGTCTGCCTCTGGGCTCTGCAGCTGCGGCCGGCCCCTCTGCATCCCAGCCCCAGGCCTCAGGCTCACGGTACTCCCTGGCGTCTTCTATGCAGGCAGGAGGGCTGACCACACAGCAGAGGACCGCTCTGGAGAACACCACCGTGGCCTTCTTTCTGCAGTGCATCTCCTGCCACCCCAACAACCAGCGGCTCATGGCTCAGGTCTGCTTTTATATTCCTCTCTGTTAAGACTAAAGATTTCACTTTGATTGACTTTTCAATTTCACACATAGATTAACTGTAAAAGCATAGAGCTGACTTTTAATACAAATTATAGTATTAACTATATTTTTAGAACATTCATTTCTTGTTCCTTTGTGGTTTGAATGTCAAACTGTTTTCATTTGGATATATTATTTCGTCTCAGTATTGATTTCAATCATTTTTCCTGTCTTTAGGTTCTCTGTGAGCTCTTCCAGTCTGCACCCCAGCGAGGCAACGTGCCGATCTCTGGAAACATCTCAGGCTTCATTCGAAGGCTTTTCCTGCAGCTCATGCTGGAGGACGAGAAGGTCACAGTCTTCCTACAGTCACCTTGTCCGGTGGGTAACTCACTCTGTTGTTGAAACCTAGAGAAGAATGTCTGCTATATCAGTTCTGGTTACATACAGCCTGAAAATATAATTATAACAATTATAACATTCACACAAAACCATTGTCCCCTTTTTTTTCATCAGTTATACAAAGGACGCATCAATGCCACCAGCCACATGATCCAGCATCCCATGTACGGAGCAGGACACAAGTACCGCACCCTCCATCTGCCCATCTCCACCACGCTGGCTGAGGTCCTGGACCGGGTGTCTGGTATGTTTCAACACACAACACTTACACTAGAAATCTGCCTGACAAACAAAACTCAGAACAAGATGAGTTCCTTCAAAATAAGAGTCTCAATCTTATTACTATCAAAAGTGCAAAACGAAAACTTTACCATAAGAAAATATTGGCATACAAATATAATCACTTCTCTAAAAGGTAACTCATTTTAAATATAGTTAGAAATATTAAAGGTCATTTACAATAATAAAAATAATATTAATATTAGTAATAAGCTTTATATTTGTATAGCACCTTTTATACAAGAATTGTAGCCAAACTGGCTTCACAGCAGTTCAATAGACAGATGAGTATAACATGACAGGATAAAAACAATGTAGAGGAGCAGCTACATTTCAACACATATATCCACGAAGATTAATACATGAAGACTTGTGACTCGGACTTGGGTGACTTGGACTCGGACTCGAACACAGGTAATGATGACTCGGACTCGACTCGGACACTCCTTGGGTGACTCGGACTTGGACTCGACTCCGACTCTCCCTAGGTGACTCGGACTTGGACTCGACTCCGACTCTCCCTAGGTGACTCGGACTTGGACTCGACTCCGACTCTCCCTAGGTGACTCGGACTTGGACTCGACTCCGACTCTCCCTAGGTGACTCGGACTTGGACTCGACTCCGACTCTCCCTAGGTGACTCGGACTTGGACTCGACTCCGACTCTCCCTAGGTGACTCGGGCTTGGACTCGAAAAGTGGGAACTCGAGAGTGACTTGGAGTCGTGAATTGGTGACTTGACTACAACACTGGTCCGAGATATATGAGGCTTCCTGCTTCTCTATTTGTCTCTGTCATGGGAAGAGAAGCAAGGTCTGGACACATCTCTCTGGGGTTCAGCCTCACAGTCAAATGGCCCTGCTGCAACATGTTTGTCATTTTATTTTATCCCAGTTTTCAGGTTTGCGATTCAGCTTGTTTAACCTTCAGAAATAAATTCAATAGAAATATACGTAGTTGTAACCATTTAACATCAGACAATTTGTCAACAAAACACCGCAATAGCCACATCTACTGCCTCTAAGCCACATTTTCATTGAATATTTGTTCACTGTTTTAAGCTTAACAACATTTATTTTGTTACAATAACTAAATAAATAAAGCCCCAATAGGACTATTTTATTACTAATTTGATATCATTCTATCTTCTATTTATCCAAACAGACACACCAAGCATTACAGCCAAGCTAATCAATGAGCAGAAGGAGGACAAGGAGAAGAAGAACCATGAGGAGAAGGAGAAGATGAAAGCAGACAGCGGCTTCCAGGACAACTACAGTGTGGTCGTGGCCTCAGGTACTGTTGTGTGTTTCAAATACACTCCTCTGACAACAGACCACCTCTGAGTCTTACCCCGCAGACAACATCAAAATTAGATTAATAAAGGGAATTGTGTATATTATTCACCCACAAATAGAAAGCACCGAATAGATGGATGAATAGTAGAGCGTCTGCAACAATGGAAAAATATCTACGATAAGATAGGATGGTCATGTTTTATCTGTCCTAGGATCAGTTTCAGTGTCTAATAAGCACATGGCAGAGTTTTGACATGTATAATACTGGCATAATAGATAAGTTCTTGGTTGCTTTAAACCTCTGTATTTTGATCCAAAATAAATATGAACGTGTATTTCATTCGATGAAAACAAGACTCACAGTCCAGTCCTGTCTCTCTGTTCTCCGTGTCCGTATTCAGGCTTGAAGTCCCAGTCCAAGCGAGCTCTTTCAACCCCCCCCAGACCTCCATCCAGGAGGGGTCGCGTGATGAGTGACAAGTTGACTGCTTCGTCTGGAGTGGACCCCTCAGCCAAAACCATCAGTGTGCCTGTCTTCCACCTCTACCACAAGCTGCTTCCAGGTACTGCAAACAGGGCAGGGTTCACATGCTCACTCACATCTGATGACATTCAAGTGTTTGAGTCTGAAACTGATCATCTCATGGACGAGTGTTTGCCTTTTCTTTGTGCTCCCCTCAGGTCAGCCCCTCCCATCTGAGATGACTCTGGCCCAGCTCCTGACTCTCCTGTACGACCGCAAACTTCCACAGGGCTACCAGTCCATCAACCTGACCGTCAAACTGGGCTCCAAGGTCATCTCCGACCCGGGCCTCTCAAAAACAGACTCCTTCAAGAGGCTGCGCACGGAGAAAGGTACCAACAACAGCTCTAATGTTCATTCAACATTCATTTATATTATTCTGTTTCATACCAACATTTTGCCAATCCCATGTGGGAATTCAAGGCCACACTATTTACATATTCCGAACATGTATATACAAAGCATGTGAACATTTAAAAAAGCTAACAAATTAAACCAGGATTTGGCTTTCTCTACCCTTAATCTAATGTCCATCCATCTGAAAGGGAAATAAATAAATGAAGAGATGATTTATTTGTACAACAATTTTCCTTTTGTTACTGCAATACCGATAATGTGAATAGAAAGAGGTCTAGGGGCTTACAACGCAGTCACATTCTCAACGCGTTGTGCTGCAGTGAGAATCCCGTCCAGTGGCTCTCCTCCTTCATCTATACCTGATGAGTTATATATTGTCAGGCTGCTTTAAGTCTTTGCATGTTGCGTTTTTTTATCAATGCAGATTTCATGTACTTAAAATGGCATTTAGAAAGATTGTGTTATACAAGGGATACTGTTCCTAGTATTTAAGCATTAGGGAATTATTTGCAGCCTTTAACTCTGATTACCCTTGCTTATCAAATGAAACGGATAATAAAGGAAGGACATTTAGTGAGGAGGACAGGTTGATCAAACTGCTGACCTTCCTTTAGCCAGAAGGCCACACTGCCGATCCATGGATGTGATGCCTTTAGCACTGCTTATATTTAGCCATCCAAATCTGCAGGCTCCAGGGTCAGCACGAGGTTGCATTCATTCATGACATCAATGTCTTTTTTGATGATCTCAGCACCGGTGAATCTGCAGATCTGCTCAGGCACCTTTTGTCTGTTCACCATGTCCTGCCCACTCTCCATAGTTCACATTATGGTCTGTTTGTGATGGATGGTTGTGTAATTCAGTACCATAGATGTTCTAATTTGAAGGACAAAATGGTTTTTTTTGTAAGTGTGTTTCTTTCCCCCCTCGAATGCACATGTGGAAGTCACAACGGCTCTTATGTACTGTTAAGTGTCCCATTAAGCCACACATTAAGCCAGCAACCAAGAGAAATCCTTTCATTTTCTCTTCTTATCATATCGCCATGACTTTCAAAACTTGTAAAAAAAAAAAAGAATCTAAATGTAAATCCAGACCCTATCTGTGATTAAGGGATTACTCTCAACATCTGAACTGGCGGCTAGCAGTGCTGACAGTGCAAAAGATCAGAGCTTGCAGCTAACATTTTAGAGATAACAGAGTTCACATGAGCGGAGCTGGACTGTGGGTGTTTGAGCCCAGTGTGGTGACCATCAGCTATGGAGTGAGACTCACATGCAAATACAGCATGGCTGGCTACCTTAGGTATCAATTAATAATGTTCAGATTCCTTCTTGATTTTATATTTCATATTCTTGTTAACATTATTTGCATTTTTAAAAAAAAACTCTCCCACCTTGTCAAATGTGCTTTGGTACGACTGCCTTTTATTGTGGTCATGCCAATAAAGCCTTTTTGAATTTGAGAGGGTGAGAGAGGTCCAGCAAAGTGTTGGGTAGAAAAACACATCTAGAAAGTTGTGCAGAGCGATGAGTCATCTGCCAGATTTCTCCTCTGTAAGAGATTATGAGTGGCTTTTAAGGGATGACCTATCAATAGACCAGAGTTTTATGTTATCATAAAACGGTAAGACTGTGCTTCTACAATAAACTGGTAGAGGGTTAGCATTAGTAGAGGGGGGTGTGGTGTGTCTTGCTTTCCACCCTTTGTTTCATTTTGAGCGTCTGACTTTGTCTTCACATTATAAGTGTAAACAAGGACATTAGGACGGTGTTTCATCTTCTGTCTTTGGATCAGCACATAGCTCATCCAAGGATAGCCCCCCCCCCCCCCACTGCAGACATTAAGACCTGCTGATGAATGAGAGCCAGTGTTCCTCCTCCTCCTCCTGCTCTCTGCTGCACTGTTGGAGCGATGGGAGTGATAGACTGATGATGTGCTTCACCACACAGCTCAACACTGAAGTCTAGAACGATTGAAATAAGATATGCAACCAGGGAAAACATTATTAAACAGACACACATTCAAACACACATACTTTATAGAAAACAACAGAATAAAAATGAAATCCCCCAGAAATGTGATAATGAAGGAAACTAGGATGATAAATGAGAGCCACTTCGAGTGAGGGAAAAAAATAAAATCAGTGATACTAATTATACATTTTTTAAATGATAGGCTTCAGACCAACAATACCACCATGCTAGTCAAAATGTGCATACACGTTTAAGCATATGTAAGGCTAAACCCCACTTAATACCCAATTTATTTTCAAGGACCATGCAATAATCGTGAAAAAAAGGAAATCCACACTTGGCAGAAACAGCCACTGGCTTATAGCATTTAAATAAAAACATTAAAGTTGGGTTTTATATGGAACACGTGTGAACAAATCTGACACCTTTTTCTCTTGTGTCCCTCCCATACATCCCAGTTGTAGATATTATATATTTTATTTAGAGTAGGTTCTACATTTAATAAAGTGTCCAAAATGTGAGACAGTGCGTGAACACACAACAGGTCCTCTGTTTGCTCTGCTTGCAGTGGACCACTGTGACATGCTGAACAGCTGTCCTGAGGATGAGCCCATGACGCCAGGGGACGAAGGTCTGGACGCTGCAACGGACGAGTCTCTGCTGGAGACCAAACCCATCCAGTCCCCGCTGCAGGTCTTTGCAGGCATGGGGGGGCTGGCCCTCATCGCAGAGAGGCTGCCCATGCTCTACCCTGATGTCATTCAGCAGGTACCCTCACACAGAAATATGCTAAACAATAAAAGAACCAAGACAGTCAAGGAGGGCTTAATCTTGAACCAGTAGAGTGCGGCAGTAATGACGTATTTTGGTAGGCCGTCCCTAGGGTAGCATCGCACGTGGTCCTTTGAGACATTTTGAATTTCCTGTCGATATTTGGAATATTGTAGGAAAGAAGCTCTCAGGTAAATGCACATTTATGACACATAAACAACCACTTTTATGATTGTTGATGTGAAAAAGCAATCGACCAAAGGAAAAGCTTTAAGGCCATAAAGAAACTACAGTACGGTCACATGAATGCACGTCACCACCGCTAAGCTAAAGGAGGCTAATGTTAGTGTGATCATGTTTAGTGGTCTTATTTATTCACTAATATTGGCAACTGCCGTTTTTAAGAAACATAGAAGATTCAGACATTCATGAGTGGGGTAGTTTCTGACCTTTTTTGATGTCGAGAACATAACATTTCAAATATTTTAAGCTTGATTTAAATACAGATCTTTCTTTAGAGATCCAACCAAAAGAACGTTTAAAAATGAATAGACTTCAGGGCTCAATCCTGCACCACTCTATTGAAGCATGTTAAGAATAAGCGCTTGAATTGAATGGTCATTTCATGAGATGAGTTTCATATTTCGTATTCACAGTATGTAGAGGGGACAGCCTCGTCTCCCTCAGCTTGAATTGGCTACATCATGACACTGCAAAGTACTCGCCCTCCTCATCCTGCTGTCAGCATTGTCTCCCGTAGCTCTCACCTTTGCTAACGTTCCACTCTGTCCCCAGGTGAGTGCCCCCGTGGTGCCCTCCGCTACGCAGGAGAAGCCCAAGGACAGCGACCAATTTGAGTGGGTGACCATCGAGCAGTCGGGCGAGCTGGTGTACGAGGCCCCCGAGTCCATCGCCGCCGAGCCCCCGCCAATCAACAAGCAGCAGACTCAGTCATCGTCCTCATCCTCAGCCTCAGTGCAGACCATGTCTCCCATCCCGGCCCACTCTCTGGCAGCGTTCGGCCTCTTCCTGCGCCTGCCAGGGTACGCAGAGGTGCTGCTGAAGGAGAGAAAGCATGCCCAGTGCCTGCTCCGCCTGGTGCTGGGGGTCACAGACGACGGAGAGGGCAGTAAGTCTGACCAATCAGCTACCAGTACCATCAGAGTGCCTCACAAACAAATGGAGGTTTTCACGTCTGATTTGATTCTTACTTCTCTAGTCAGTTTAATATTCATCTCAAGATTCAAATGTTTTATTGTGATATACAAAATCTTAAGTCCCAGACTCCTCCAACAATGCAACATAATATATATAAGACATACAAAATAATAATAATAATAATACAAATATTGCAAGAAATAACAAAATAGAAATAAAGTAGTGCAAGAAAAAGTTGCAAAACTAATGCGCAAGTAATGCAGAAGAAGTGAAATATATATATACCTGTAAAATACAATAAGCTTAATTTAGCAGATAATGCTTTAAGTGAATGCAGGAGTCTATTTACATGTAAACATCATAAGATAAATAAGAACAGAATGTACAAAGATGTTGATGGGTTATTGATGTCAGAGTATTTTTCCATCTTGTTGGGTGAGACATCAGGCCGCAGCTAGACAGACACAAACAGAATATCAATAGTGTCATTATTCAGTGGTCATTACAAATACCAAAACTATTTCATAGCAGCATCACATTGTCTTCAGATGACCAGTAAATCAATGTTCTGCTTTGGCTTCCTCTCAGGTCACATCCTCCAGTCTCCGTCCGCCAACGTGCTGCCCACGCTGCCGTTCCACGTGCTGCGGGCGCTGTTCAGCACCACCCCTCTGACAACTGATGACGGAGTCCTGCTGCGCCGCATGGCTCTGGAGATCGGAGCAATCCACCTCATCCTGGCCTGTCTGTCAGCCCTCAGCCACCACGCCCCCCGCAACCCCAACGCCAACAGCAGCGTGTCCGAGGTACGGCCCGCTGTTCAAAATAATACGTCATATTTATATAGCGCTTTTCCTAGTGCTCAAAGACCCTTATGGGGGGGGCTGCAGCAAACTCCCTGTCGCCCCAGGTCCGGAGCTCAGTCCTGATGGGCTGCAGGGGGGGGCGCTGCCAAGGTTGTTGATGGCTTTGGATGTAATGAGTGATATCGTGAAGTCAATCTGGTGTTTGAAGGGTAGCCAGTGGGGGTCGTGGAGGATAGGGGTGATGTGGACGCAGTGTCGGGTGAAAGTGTGGAAGCAGACAGCAGAGTTATTCACACACAAGCCCACATACACAGACTTTAATAGGGCCAGCCATGTTCTGGAAGCTGTGTAAAGAGGGTAGCAGCATGCCCAGTGTTTGTTGTTGTTTTGGTGACACCCCTCTGTGTGACAAGCCAGAGACCTGTCACTGTGGCCGTCCCTCAGCCCCCCGGTCCAAGAGTTTCAATAAGAGCACAAAATAAGAACATCAACTCCGAAACAAAACATATGTTTTTCATCCATGTTGGCTCCTATATACTATATATTATTCATATCAAGCTAGAAAAACATAAGCATGCTGTGATAGCTTGTCGGGAAGAAATGTTAATCTCCTTATTTAGGTTCCTTGACGTATTACCTTTAGATATCTGAATGAAAATGTTTTCTAAGCTATTCCTTTAAAGACATTCCTACATTTTTCTAATGTGAGGCTGTATAGGGAAACAAACATGAAGTTGTTTGCTTGATGTACAAATGTTTTATTTTCATGATTCCACAGTGGTGTATTTGAATGTATCTGGATACACCTTTTCAGACATGTATGTCAGAAAAGGTGAGAGCCTTTTGGATTAAATGAGCCCAATTTGAGTTATGTGTGATAGTTCCTATAGTAGACATTTCTTTGTATTCCTTGAGAGCATTTTTTAAACTTGACATTGCTGTATAATTAGTCTCATGAAACTTTACAACCAAAAATGACAGACAGAGGTCAATCAAAGCGTGTATGTCTCACCCAGATGTATTGACAAAAAGAGTGTCTGGACAGTGTCTTCTATGTGGCTAATACTGTCGACTTTTGATATACCCCTGAAACTAATGAGTGTTATTCAGGGCCAGAGAATATAAACCATTTCTATTTTCCACTCCAACAATACACTGGCAAGCATTGTCCTTAAAAACAAGGGGAATGTAATACATTCTCAGAATGAGTGTTCTTAAATCCCCAACCCAGAGCCATCCGTCTAACTCTAAACATTATTGTGTGTGTTTCGCAGCCACAGATGTCCAGTTGTCACGGTGGTGGCACCAGTGAGGAGCAGCAGCTGTACTGGGCTAAAGGCACTGGTTTTGGTACTGGATCCACAGCCTCAGGCTGGGACGTGGAGCAGGCTCTCACCAAACAGCGGCTGGAAGAGGAACACGTCACCTGTCTGCTGCAGGTGAGTCCACTCAATGTCAGATCATTTCAAAGCCAGTTTTGAAAATAATTTGGATGGAGCCTAAACTTCTTTCAGAATTCCAACATTGTCCCAGCAATGGGGAAATGTACATTAGTACAACAGCAGAAGTATAGTGCTGATAAAGTGAAGAGAATAGACTTGCATATAAAAATAACTTAGTATGCACATGTTATCAATATTAAAAAAAACTAATACCAGATACATGTAAAGTGTGAACTTAAATGTGTCAATTAAGACAAAGTGGACAGGGTTTTTTGGTAATTGGTCAACAGTGTGTCTACATTGTTTTTCTCACCAGGTGTTAGCAAGCTACATCAACCCAGCCGGCTCCAGCAGCTGCCAGAGTGCGGAGGCGTGCTCCGCAGAGAGCCGAGCCTCCAACAGCTCTGCGCTGCCCGCCGTGCTGCAGGAGCTGCTCTGCCAGTCCTGCCTCATCCCCGCCATGTCCTCCTACCTGCGCAACGACTCAGGTAGGCTCCATGATTTTACTAATGAAGGCCAAGACACCCAAAGCAAGAGGGAGTATTTTGACACCATGTAGTAATAACTGTCTTTGGCTGTGATTAACACTGATGAGTGTGGCTAAGAGAAAGAGCAACACACACAGACAGAGAGATTTAGAGGGAGTTTGTGTGCGATTGTGAGTTATAATTAAGATTGAATTAACTTGCCAATATGCCACCAACACCCACAAATCATCTTTGTTAAGCGCATTCGGTTTAGGAAGCATGTGTGTGAAATGAGCACAATCTGTGTGTGGTTTAATTATCTAGGATTTTAAATGCTACACCTCCTGAAAACCAACACCTGATAAAGGTGAAGGGGGTCTAACTTTTCTGGGGTAAACCCTGAAATTATGACGGTGGTAGCCCTTCAGTGCTTGGTAAGGCAAGGCAAGTTTATTTATATAGCACTTTTCAACACAAGGCAATTCAAAGTGCTTTACAAAAAACGAAAGACATTAAGAAAATGGCATTAAAAAGAAAAGATAATAAAATAAACATTAAAAGAAAAAATACATGGATAAAAGTTACAGTGCAGTCTAAGATATGAATAGTTCAATTAAAAGCAGCGACAAAAAGAAAAGTCTTCTTGCTGGATTTAAAAGTAGTCAGAGTTGCAGCAGACCTGCAGGTTTCTGGGAGTTTGTTCCAGATATTTGGAGCATAATAACTGAACGCTGCTTTACCATGTTTAGTTCTGACTCTGGGGACAGAAAGCTGACCAGTCCCTGAAGACCTGAGAGATCTGGATGGTTCATAATTTAGCAGGAGGTTAGAAATGTATTTTGGACCTAAACCATTCAGTGCTTTATAAACCAGCAGCAGTATTTTGAAATCTATTCTTTGACACACAGGAAGCCAGTGTAAAGACTTCAGAACAGGAGTGATGTGATCCACTTTCTTAGTGTTAGTGAGGACTCGAGCAGCAGCGTTCTGAATCAGCTGCAGCTTCCTAATAGATTTTTTAGTGAGACCTGTGAAGACACCATTGCAGTAGTCGAGTCTACTGAAGATAAAAGCATGGACAAGTTTTTCCAAATCCTGCTGTGACATTAGTCTTTTAATCCTAGATATATTCTTTAGGTGATAGTAGGCTGATTTAGTAGCTGTTTTAATGTGACTGTTGAAACTCAGGTCAGAGTCCATGACTACACCTAGATTTCTGGCTTTATCTGTTGTTTTGAACATTGCACACTGAAGCTCAGTGCTAACTTTTATACGTTCTGACTTGGCTCCAAAAACCATTACCTCAGTTTTATCTTTGTTTAATTGGAGAAAGTTCTGACACATCCAGTCATTGATTTGTTCAATGCACTTACTCAGTGTTTGAATTGGAGCATAGTCTCCTGGTGAAATTGTTACGTAAATTTGTGTGTCATCTGCATAGCTATGGTAACTTATTTTGTTGTTCTTCATTATCTGAGCCAGTGGTAGCATGTAGATGTTAAAGAGAAGAGGCCCCAAGATGGAGCCTTGAGGAACCCCACATGTCATATTTGTCAACTCAGATGTGTATTTACCTATAGAAACAAAGTTGTTTCTGTCCTTTAAGTAGGATTCAAACCAATTTAGAACTGTTTTCGAAAGTCCCACTTAGTTTTCTAGTCGGTCGAGTAATATGCTGTGGTCAACAGTGTCAAACGCAGCGCAGAGATCTAATAATACTAACACTGAAGTTCTGCCGCTGTCTGTGTTTAAGTGGATGTCATTAAAGACCTTTACAAGAGCAGTCTCAGTGCTGTGGTTTGGACGAAAGCCTGACTGGAACACATCGAAACAGTTATTTAAATGCAAGAAATTACTCAACTGTTGAAAAACAACTTTTTCAATGATTTTACCTAGAAATGGGAGGTTTGATATGGGCCTGTAATTGTTCATTACTGAAGCATCTAGATTATTCTTTTTTAAGAGCGGTTTAATGACTGCAGTTTTCAGGGCCTGTGGAAAAATACCTGATTGAAGAGATTTGTTTACTATATGAAGTAGATCTGAGGCCATGCAAGGAAAAACATCTTTGAAAAATCCTGTTGGAATAATATCAAGGCAGCAAGAGGAGGATTTCAGAAGTTGAATAATGTCCTCTAGGTTTTTATCATTAATCTGATGGAATTGTGTCATGGTGTTTGAATTGACGTTAAGTGGAGATAGGGACAACACATTTGCTATTCCTGATGCAGAGGCACTGACTGCTTGTCTGATTTTCTGTATTTTGTCAGTGAAAAAGGAGGCAAGATCATTGCACGCCCTGGTGGATAGAAATTCAGAGGCTACTGACACTGGGGGGTTAGTTAGTCTGTCGACGGTAGCTGTTGTTTTTGTTTTTGGTAATGATGTCGGAGAAGAACGATTGTCGTGCGTTTTTCAATTCCAAATTATAAAGGCCAAGTCTCTCTTTATAGATTTCAAAGTGAACCTGGAGATTTGTTTTTCGCCACCTACTTTTTCGACACTCTTTTTTCTGCTCTCACGCTCATGGCCTATCTCCATGGAGATATTTTCTTGCCAGACACTTCCTTTACCTTAGTTGGAGCAATGGCATCTATAACATTTTTAATTTTTGAATTAAAATGATCTACTAGCTCATTTACTGAGATGTTAGCAGGGGCAAGTGTGGAAGAGAAATTCTGATTAAACATTTCCCTAGTGTTTTCAGTTAAATATCGCTTTGTGGTTACCTCTTTTTGAACATTTTTGTGAACAGAAATAGAACTCTCAAAGAAAACACAGGAATGATCAGAGAGTGCAACATCAGTCACCACAACCTTAGAGATATTCAGACCCTTTGAGATAATTAAGTCCAGAGTGTGCCCCTTATTGTGCGTGGGCTCCGTCACATGCTGAGTCAGTCCATAGCTATCAAGAACACAAAACAGTTCTTTAGCCCCTCTGTCCTGGGGGTTGTCAACATGGATGTTAAAATCACCAACAATGACTAGACGGTCAAAGTCAATACACACTATAGACAGCAGTTCAGTAAAGTCATCAAAAAAGCTTGCACAGTATTTGGGTGGTCTATAGATATTTAGGAACAGAGCTCGAGAGGAGCATTTCAGCTGAAGGGCCACATATTCAAAAGAATCAAAGATCCCATAAGATGTCTTCCTGGATTGAATGGAATCATTGAACAAAATAGCAACTCTGATTCGATAAGAACAGCTGCACTGTTATTTTGTTCAATCCAAGTTTCCGTTAAAACATAAAATCAAGATTGTGCTCAGTGATAAAATCATTGATTAAAAATGTTTTTTTGGTAGCACAACATCCTAACAAATCACCACTAACAGCAGCTATATGATGGACTAGCATCGCTACTTTGCTTTCTATGATCCATTCGGTCTGAAAAATACAGCTCATGATTAGCAAACACGGCCAAGCTTCGCCTTCATTTTATGTTTCTGAAAACGTTCAACAAGTGCTCAGTGCAACCAGAAAAAAAGGTAAAGCCATGCGACTACACACCACCTCGCTCTTCCTTTTAAAGGGGGATCAGAAAAAAACTTGATATGGACATTCAGCCTAAGATGGCTGTAAAGTGAATAAGTTAGTCCTGTTAAGTAACAGGACAGCAGCATGCCCACTCTTTTGTGCAACATTTCATGGGGTCCTATTTTTATATTTGTTCAGATGAGTTCTTATTCTTGGGTTGTTCAGTCAAATATTTTGACCCACTGATTTCTGGTCATGATGTGAAGGGCTGCCAGATACCGGCCTTTAAGGCTGAGAGAGTGGACAGATTTTCTGGTCTTCTCTTTTAGTGATTACTGCAGGCTAGAGTTCCTGCACTGCACTCTAGTTCTGGATGACTGTAGAGGTAGGTATGTATGTTCCTGTGTGTTTGTGGAAGAGATGGAGGATTTTTGCAACATGAAACAGCAGATGGAGCTACAGCATCTTAGACTGAAACTGAGGCTGCCTTGGTTTTAAATCACACTGAAGTAAGTCCCAGTACCATACATGTAATGAGTCCAGGCTTATAGGACACACTGTCCTATCAAAACTTTTATATTTAAACTCAAGAATAAAAGGCATGTCTTTCCACTGTGATTAGGTTTTGTTATGTCATAGTTTGTTGTAATTTAATGTGAGCAAATTGGATTGTAATGTTTCTAGCAAGAAGCAGGAGCATGGCTGTAGATTGTGTGCTGCAGCTTAGACCCCATGCTCAGGTCATCTCTTATACTCCCAGTCAGTTAAACCTCTGGTTGAAAAATGAGCTTCCAGCAGAGCTCTCAGTACTCAGTGGGCTTCAGCAGTGTGGAGGTCAGGTCAGCCCATTGCTTATACCCTGCCTGGCCTCTGCAGGGAGCGGCTGGTTATTAGTGCTGCGCTGACCTTCTGAGTCCGGCTGCAGTGGGGCTTTACACTGCTCTCCTCACTTGTGGGCCATGTGGCAAAAATAAATCTATGCTTTTATAACAATTGTATTTGCATTTCCGGCAGTTCATGTACAAATATAAGTCAAATAACCCACAATTGACTATTCTGCTTTTTCTGAAGCATTCAACCTTAGTAGAAATAATAAAATAAGTTATTGAAAGCTTTTCAAAAAAGTACACTGAACTTAAGTCGAGACAAATTACTTTTGCCAATGTCAATAATGTACTTCTTTTTTTTTGACAACATGTTCTTATTTTAAGATTAGGTGAAATCAACCTTAATGTTTTGCCTAACATTACTTCCAGCTATTAAGAAGAACAGTTGTGTAAACTGCACCATACAACAGCAACCAATTCATGCCCCAGTTTATAATAAAATCACTGTTTTTCAGTAATGCAACAATAGTTATTTGCCTTCTTTCCAGATAAATAAAGTTAGAGGATTTTTGTAACTGTTAGGGTTATTTTTGGTGTTATAATATTGGATTGCATTATTCTGTGAAGTGCAAGTAGCATCCACTTTTCTATGTCAGTCTTTGAGCAAACTATTGATTGCAGTTCCCATTAGGATGTTGGTGTAAAAGTGAGTCAATGCAAACGTTTGCGGTACAGTCTGCGCATTGTAAGGACAAAAGCTTCCATCAAAATGTTATGGCCAAAGAAAGTCAAAGCCTCATTTAATGTGTGCCCCAGATTTCATGATCACTTTGGAATTAAATCAAAGTAATCATTTCTTCATTTTAATGGCGTGTTTTTTGTGTGAAAGAAGACATGGAGACATGCCATGCTGGTTGTTAGGGAAATGGCTGTGCTGTAATGTGGATCGTGCCCATTTGCCAGTTTACAGTAGGGTCTGATGAGTGCAGTAACAAAATAACTGTAACAAAATGAAAACGTTATGAAGTGATTCGTAAATAGGAATACAGGTTTGACTTAATGTTTTCATAAATATATTTTTCTCCCAGGGAAATTGGCATGGGACTTATTTTTACCCTCTCAAAGAACCGGAATCGAGAACCGAAAAGAACCGGAATCGAAAAGCATTACCGGTATCGTTAAAATCCAAACTTTCTTTTTGTGAGAGAGCGAGAGAGAGAGGGGGGGCTTCCTCTGGTATGCTCTCTCTCGGTAAGCGCTGTCCCTCAGAGCTGGGTTAATAGCTCTCGGTAAGGTTCTCTCAGACTTGGTAAATATCTCTCAAATGTCTTGGTTGAATGCCGAGTGAATTACTTTGTGAAATGAGTGGAATGATTTGATGGGTGATGTGTTTGAGTATTAGGCCCGCCACCTGTGAGGAATCTTCCTCCGAATTCATGCGGATAGGAATAGGTTTTAGAATGTTATTCCCGCCATCTGTTTCGGAAAAAAGGTATGGAATTGATGTGAATTGATTGGGTGAAAATGAAAGTTTGAATGTGCTTTTTATTAACACCAGTCTTTTAAGAGGAAATGCCTCTAAATTCTATCGGGAGATTTAAAAATCACAACTGAATTGGGCAGTTGAAATTACAATTTTGGTAATAAATGTAAAACTGTGAATTAAAGTTTCATATTAGAACATGATCACAGCATGATAGGTTTAGTATGATTATAATGTTGTAAAGAGAGAAGGTAAAAACCCTGTATTAGTTTGGATCTATTTTTCTTCAAATAAACTGATCCCACCTTTTGGACTGGGATAACTTAAAAGACATCTGTGCTCTCCTCTCCTGCTTCAAAGGTAAGACTGCACCCTGCCACACTCACACTTAGGTAGGGCCACACCTCATTTACTGATATCAAAATCCTTCGGGATCGCTTAAACAGATTTAAGAGAGTTGTCTGAATTGAAACATCAGTTAATTGAACCTGGTTCTTCAGGAGCTTATAGAGGTGAGATCTTGCTGACGTTGGTGGATCTGATCCAACCAGTAAACTTACATAGACTCAATAACTTCGGTTAGGTCAATTAGTAGGTCTGAGTAATTTCCCGGAATAAATTATCAGCCCTCACCGACTCTTACAACATGCCACAGCATTAAGTCCAATTGTACTCCACAGAGGACATCCTGGGCTTTTCAGACATGTGACACATGTGGGGGTGTGGCTTTTAAAAAGATAATTTCATTGTATTTCAAAATGGCGTCCATCAACACAAGCACTATTTATAGAAATAGTAAGTTTGTAATTTTGTAATTACCAGTGTTGTGAGTTCAATATTTTTAATTCATTATAGTAAGGGAACATCTTAGGAGTTAGTGTAGTGAGTTTTCAGAGCAGTGTAATACTTATTTGACCTAAAACTAAATGGATTTGCTATCTTTTTATTTCCCCCATTTTACACAACACAAATGGAGGTAGCTCACTAACCAAGGCAGAGAGGGAGACTCAGACATAGACCTGTCAGATGATGAGGATCCACAGGCAGTGATTGAGGAAGAGGTTGATAACTCAGAGGAGGAGGCATTGACTGAGGAAGAGCAGGAGACAGTTACAGAAAAAAGGCCCGTCATTCACTCTGGGCCAAAACTAACACGTAGGTTTCTGTAGGGTTCATGGCAGACGGATGCAGTGGGAACACATACATCAAGTGCCTCAAATGTCAGATGTATCTCTGCATTTCAAAAGAGGATGGAGTACTACAAATGAGGGCTCAGTATTTGTTGCATTGAGTTGTTGTCTAAATGTACTTGTATGTTAATGTTGTTTGTATACTATGCTTCACATGACTAACACCCGATGTACTCTACAAAGGATACACAATAAAACAAAAAATCAAATATATTGTTTTAGTTTGTGTTAGTCATTATTACCAGACTTGTGTGATCTAAAAAAAAAAGGAAATTTGAAACCTTTTTCTTTCGGGGTCTCAGGAGGATATGGTGTTTGTAGCCCTTGTTTGATTATGTATTGCTACCTGCTCTGTTGAAGCATAGCCTTAATGATTAAACACCTTTAATAGCTATGAATAGCCACTCCATATGTCATAACCAGGGGTGCACATCACTTTTTTAGTGAGTTACTCAGATGAGTACCAGGAGACAGCGTTTTTGGTACTCACCCCACACAAAGCGTGGTCCTCCTCAGTGTCTCCTTCACTGTCCTCTATTTACACTTCTTGCATGCTAGAGGATGATGAAGAAGCACCTCCCTGTCTCTTTTTAAGCCTCCGATTTGCTTTCTCCAAAACTTGTTGCCAAAACTGTGAAATCCTTGCATTTCCTGAGGCCAAGTGGAAGGATCAAATACTAAGAAATGATCACATGACTTGAAGTCATATCTGATTTCAGATGTGGGAAGTTACTAAGTACACTTCTTCAAGTACTGTACTTAAGTACAATTTTGAGATATTTGTATTTGACTTTGATGCTACTTTGTACTTCTACTCCACTACAGTTCAGAGGTAAATGGTGTACTTTTACTCCACTACATGTATTTAATACCTTTAGTTACTTCACAGATGTGGATGAATGATGTGAAATCTAATCAAGTGTTGAATCAGACTTTAGTTCCACCTGGAGTAAATCCACCAGCTACCCTGCAGTATACAAAGTCATTCAAACTAGCTGCACCTTCACCAGCTTTGAGAACACTTTCATGATCAATCATTATAAAACATATCATATATATTATTCTGAGATGGACCACTCTGCACAACGACTACTTTTATTGTCGCTACTTATATTTTGATAATTATTTTCTAATTTTACTTGAGTAACATTTTGAATGCAGGACTTTTACTGTAACAGAGTATTCCTACACAAGATATGAGTACTTCTTCCACCTCTGTCTGATTTCAAACTCTTCCATAACACCCTGAGTAAGTTTGCAACTGTGTGTTTAACTCCACTTTGTTGTAAATAGATATGAAAAGGAAAAAAATGGTGCCTCATGAACTGCTGTCTAACAAGCTAGTTCACATGGCATATTGATGCCATTAAAAACGTTTAATAAATTAAAGTTTAAACAAGGCACGGTTTGCTAGAATAGCAACCATAATAAGGAACGGTGCAAATAAAAAGTATGCCCGGCTCAGCTAGAGGCTGAGGGGGTTGGTTAATCAGCGCTAACATGTTGGCAAGGACAAATATCACCTCGTTTCTTTTTCCCAAGCCCTGTTGTTGCCATTTTCGTTTCTGTTAAATAAGGTTCGTTAGATCCGAGTCTTCCTGACAGTTCAACTGGTGCGCAGCCGCAGCACTGGAAATGGAACTGCTGGGAACAAAACTGACTATCAGAGATGTAACGTTATCTTTGATAATATTTCGTCTCCTTCTTTTTCGTCAACGAAAGTAAAGAGAGATTTTGGCAAAGTTTTTATTTAGTAAACTACATTTTTGTTTCGTCAGTTATTGTTTACTGACGTCGTTGCCGTCTCGTCTTAGTCATGGAAAAAAAGGTTGTTGACGAACATATTTCGTCATGGTTTTAGTCAACGAAATGAACACTAGTGCTTGCTTAACTTGAACTATTAAGCTGTAGTTCCAGGACAGTCTAAACACAAAGTACATATTTGGAAGGAGATTCAAACCTGTGACGACAGTATACTAATAAAGAGAGACTATCTAACCCTCACTTTATTCCGCTTATACAATATTAGTTTGGATGTTTTTTTCATCTCCCTAACCTCAAAACCTTTTTGGATATGTTGTTATGCTGTCAAAGGATAGTTCTCTGCAGGGCGGCGTGTGGCGCAGTGGACTAGTGCGTTAGTGTTGGGATCAGGGGGTCAAACCCCACTGCAGTTCGAACCCCACTGCAGTCAGCATGTCGTTGTGTCCCTGAGACACTTCACCCCAAATTGCTCCTGTGGGGATTGCCCACAGTACTGAGTATGTAAGTCGCTTTGGATAAAAGCGTCTAACAAGTAACATGTAATGTAATGTAGTAGTGACTGATAAGACCCAAAAGAAAACGTTCAGTATGAGCTGCTGATTACAACACAGATTGACTGATGTTATGACAGCACGTCTTAACATTCTCGAGTCGAGCTTCCAGTATAGGCTTTTTAGGTGGTGTAATAATCTCTACACCTCTAAAGCAGCACACAGAGCTGGTAACATCCTGGAACAGAGTTTATACAGATACTCTGTTACCACTGAAAACAACAAAACATGACAATTAACAGTGGGCCTTACCACTGCCGTAGGTGGGGGGGATCAAACCCTTGTTTTCTTGGTTGTATTTAATTAACGGCAACCTCAAAATACCCATTCCTCCCCCAGAGAAATAAATCCCCTCCAAACGGAGCCTCATTTCTTTACTACCCCCAACTCTTTATTTTCCTCTTACTCGAACCCACTAGCACGTAGGCTTTCATTTTCAAGCTGCTTTATCCCCCCCCGCCCCACAGCTCCTCAGCCCCAACAGCGCTCCACATTAATCATTGGTGTCTTGGCAAAGCCTTTTGGGATGCATTACAGTTTCTCACAGTCTCCTGGCACTCCATCATATGAACTAAGCCATTAGTGAGAGGTAATACCTTTACATTTCAGCACAATACTAATGTATCTCAATTGAAGAATTTATTCCTTGCACATTGTTGTTGACACTAATTGGCTTCCCGATCTGATATGCGATGTTTATATGTCTGTGTTGTATTCAGACTAAACATCTCTACTGTTCTAAACCTCGATTTTCCTTTATGCTCATCCAAGACAAATAAGAATGTAAAGTTATCTAAGCTGCAGCAGGTTACACCGGTTAGGTAGTCTCTATTCTGGTCCATCATTCATGTTAAGTGGGCGCCCGCATGATGTTGGAGGGTAATCTGAACATGACTGGGCTGTTGGAGGGTGTTTGGTAATGATTCTTCACTCCATATACCGTAGAGACCATGTGGAACAGAAGGCAATTGACACAGGCGAGTGTGTTTGTGTTTACAGAGCTTCCCCACCATTGAATAAGTGTGTGTGAACGGTGGGGTTTATTAGCACAGGCTTCACATTGTTTGTTACATTTTTATTTTTTATATTTTCTCAGCCTGGTAAGCAAATAGTGGTTTTGACCAGGCCACCACTAGTGATCATCATTTTAATTACAGAACCATGGGGCTTCTTCTCCCTAGCTAATGTTCTCTAGCATGCTGGATGGATTGAAGAAGTGTCCCACTCTGTTGTACTTTTCACTTGCTTTTCCATTTGGGTTTTTAGTCAAGATTAGTCTTTAACTGTCTGTATAGCTCATGCTAGCAGGAAAATACCCTTTTCTATACTGTCAGTTGTGATGTAGCATGCATCAGCAAGCAGAGGGAGATTACATTTTATGGGATTATGAACATGCAACCATAAAGATGCCCTTCAATTCCCAATTGGGTTCTTATGTCTTCCTATCCCAGTCACATGAAAGCAATAATCTTTCTCCTGCATACGTCATTAAATAACTCCTGTGATGATCCTCAGACTCTGTCACACACACTCCTTTGGGGTTTCTCACAGAAATGGCTGGAGGCTATCCTTTTTTTATATGTTCAGATTTTATTTTTCAGATGTCCCCTATTACATGTTACCTCTCGACTTGATTCAAATGTGTATACAAGCTTTTTTAACACAGGAAAAAGATTGCGGACACAAACCTGAAATCAACATGAACAAATATATGAGAATATTCCAACCCCCCCTCCCAAACACCAACTTCAAATTGTGGAAATAGATGCAGAAAAAGCAAGAAGATAGACCCAGTTTACATGTATATAGGCTACATGGTTTATTGACACGTTTATCGTTTTCTCACATTTATTGATAATTAAACGTTTTCTTTATAAAAAAAATATCTCCCTTTTGGAGTAACATCTCTACAAATTCCTCATCAGCACAATGTAAACGTTTTTGCACATATTTTCCTAAATAAAAATGTGTTTACATGTAAGGTTGTTTCTGGTTGGTTGAGGGCATTTTAGAAATGGCAGATATTTTTGGAGATGAAAGTACAGCAGAACTAAGAGCCACATTTCTGGGGAAACTCTTGGACAGGGGCCGGGAAGCTACAGTATGTGGCCCTGAAGGCTGATGGGATATGGTGGCAAATAGTGTCTCCATAGAAGCTTCAAAAGTTCTACTTGTAATCAGGTTGTTAAAAGCCCTTCCATTCAAAGAGCAATTAGTCTTATCAACATACATTTAAAATGAAAGTCCATAAGACTTTCAAAGAGTCCAGAAGTCCAGGAAAATGAGTTGAAGTAGAGGTTTGTATATCATATCAGGCCACTGGGTGGCTTAGTCATGTCCACCTGGCTCTGCCCACGCTGGGACCCACACAGCCCGCTTTCTGCCATGTCTCCCAGCCCTCTGTTATCTCCCCGAGTCATGGCTATGGCTTGGCATCATGGCTTCGCCATCTTCAACCTCTTCCAGTGTGTCCAGTTTCCTCCACCTCTTTCTGGGAAAGATGTTCATGTCAGTTTTCTTTTTCCAACTCTTTCTAATCCTCCTTCCTGCCTGCTCACTTCCTCCTTTATCGTAGAAGTCTTTTCTGACGTCAGGTTTAAAGAACCCTTTATGTTTGATTTCACAGTGTGGTGTAAATATAAACAAAGACGACTACAAAAAGGTTAAGGAATGTGCAAATTATGCCCAAAAATGCCAAGATAGACTCCTCCTGCTCCTCCTTGACCTCTAGTGCCTTGAAGTCCTCGAGGGTGATGGCTGTGGTGCCCATGATCCTGATGCTCAGCTAACCAGGCAGGGGAACACTTATCTGGAATAAAAGGAAATCATGGAGAGCATGTCAGAACGTTCACACGCGCATAAAAAGCAACCAAAATATCTTGTCTGAATGACCAAGTAATTAAAGGCTAAACATGGGTTCATTTGTGTTCGTCCTCTTACTAATCTACGGTAACAAACAGTCCCACACTGATCTGGGTTTTGCAGCCCCGCCAACGTTATCCTCCCACCAGAAAGAAACAAATCATTAATGGAACATAACAATGGCCAGTCAGGGCGGAGGGGAGATTAGAGTGTAAACAGCGGTGTTTACGAGCTGCCACAGCTTGGAGCAGAGCGCCTTCACAGCAGTGTGTCCGTCAGCGCCAATCAGCCTCTGCCGTGGATAATCTGCAATCAAACTGTTCAACTGACATCACTAAAGCACAATGGCGTTACTTCATGTCAAAATAAGCATGATTTAAGGCTTTCATTAAGAGCCCCCTCACGCCCGCCCAACTCTTTTCTCTTGCCGTTAATGATTAACCACTCCCCACCCCCAGGTCCTTGTTAGTAGTTATTTTAAGCATAGTTCCCACCTTCCCTATGAAGGGCATTGGAAATGGTGTGAACACAAACATTAACAGGAGCATTCTTGGCTTTGGTTTATATGTGAATGGAACTACAATCATCCTCATCCCCTTCAACCCTTGCAGTATATATGTCACCTTATTCACTGAAATGCCTGATATTACAAAATACGAAATTACACAAAAATAAAAATGATGGTATAAAGAATAAGTGGCTTACCCTAAGGCGTCTAAGGTGTATGACAACAACATCCGGCATGCTTTTTGGATCCTCACTGGTAAGCCATGGCTTCAAAGACATTCTACATGTCGAGGATGGGGGGAGAGAAGAGATGTGTAGCCTCAGACAATGACAGACGGAGCGATGGAAGGTAGTAGTGGCACGATGCCTTCGCTGTGCTCACAGGCTTTCCAGTAAAAAAGCCTGATGTGTCACTTCTCCACTCACCCAGTCTGTAGCGCCACCGGTCAGGTTTAAAAACCCTCCACCCCCCAACTTCCTTTTGATTAAGTTTCCCCCTCGCAATCGCAATCTCTTATCAGCAGGATTGCATTGCTGCTAAAGCGCTAGTAGCTTCTTCTGAGGGAGATACCCTCTCCCCATTTACCCTCTCCTGCCTCCCCACTGTTCCTCCCATCTTTTTTCTGTCTGCTGTCTCTTGAGTTCCCTTTTACTGCTTTGCCTAAACACAACTCATCCACCTCCCTGCCCGGCTTATCAGTAAATCCAACACCTCCTTTTTCAGTTCTATCCCTTCTGATGGCTTACTACTCTTCTGTGGAACAGTACAATTTCAAAAAAGCCCTCATGCCTGTCACTGTAGCCCCCATGCCAGTCATTACAAAACTGTCTTTAGGATCAGTTGATGGGGACACCCATCCTCCGTTGAGCCAAGTAGGAATGGTTTACGTCCTGGAATTAGTGGAGTCTGGCAGATGATATTCCAAAAGTGGAAAAGCTGTAAAATCCCATGGAGCTGTAAAATCCCAATGACGTCTGAAGAGAGGCGATAGCAGCCGGAGCACCAGACTGTTGTTATGGCAATATGGATCTGCATCTGCTGCCAGTGACAGCAGTGTTACGGCAGGTCTCCAACACCAGCTATTCCGTGGGAGGAATGTGCATTGCATAACCAAGCAGAACGAAGTCAAGAGAGGGAGGATTCTGATGGTGGTGGCATGAAGGAGCATGAGAATGAAAGGGAGGGAGGGAGGGGGAGGGGGAAGTGCCATTGCTCGCACTTTCTGTTGTCTCCTCCCCTCCCACTGAAGTGGGGGCTGGTTGAGCTCACACCCATACAGCTACCACCTAGACGGCACACAATAACAAAAAGAGAAAGGAGGTGAATCCAGCCGGCGCTGCCACGCTCCGCTCTGAGTTCAGCCCATCCTCAGCTGCTGGTACTCAGACCTTTGGAGACAGGAGGAGTGGAAGAGGAGGAGGCAACAAAAGGAGGCTGGGAAATAAAGGATAGTTGGGTGGAAAACAAAGAGGAAGGCAGTGCAAAGATGTAGGGGTCTTTTGACGCATTTCCACCGCAGGGCTTCGCACGGCTTAGTACGGTATAGTTAGGCCTTGGTAGGCCAGGCTCACTTTATGCTGCCTTTCCATTACAGTTTAGTAGCTGGGGCAGTAACTATAGTAACGCAGTGTAGGCGGAGCCGTGACGTCATCTTCAATGAAAACCACAGAAAACCAACATCAGCTCTTAGCACTCAGAGCTCACAGCTCCTCATATCTGTTCAGAAACTAGACAAAAGTTAAACAAGTACAAACCACAGACTGTCTGTGTCATGGCGAAAGAACCTGGATTTTGGAGGGCCAGAAAAACTGTTAAACAGTACCTGTTAGCCGGTGTAGGTCATGGATGTATAATAAGAACTGGATACAGCGTGGGAGGCGGGGCCTCTTTAATTCCTATGAGAGTTGCTCATTGGCGCATGAAGACAAAATGGCCCAACTTTTGAGAGAGCGAAACGTCACGAAAGTATTCATATAATCATATAATCCATTCTCATTGTGCATCCATGGGTAAAGGTAAAACTCATGTAGTACTGAACACGTCACATGAACGTGCCGGGCGGCGCGGTCCCGTGGGTTAGATCTGCGTTCATAATGCAGAGGGAAATAACTCTCAGAATAACGTTATTAGCACATTTTACAACTTGAGGACCGAATGTTTTTAATAAGGGCTATACAAATGTTCATACTGGGTAGTTTAGTTTTACAGAAGTCTCTTTCCCAATGTTAGTCAATGGGAAAAAGTCTTTCCGGGCCCAGAGACTGATACAAAAGTGTAGTACCGCCGTTTGGCCACAACAAATATTTTCCTCAGAGTCCGGCGCACTTCCTGGGGGCTTGGTGTAGGTACCATATGTCCACGGCCTACCAGATCAGCCCGGGTCCGTTACGCTTACCAATGACATCACGCATTGGCTGTACGGCAACCCAAGAGGACATTTTACACGGCCAAATTCCGCAAAGAATATTAAATAACAATCGACAGTGGATGTATGTTAGTGGAACTGTGTCAGGAAAGTGAAGTGTTAATTAAGGAATGTTAATGAAGAACTGAAATGCATAAAATTGAAAGTTAATATGTAGCATATCCCTCCGAAATATGGTCGTAGACTTTACTGATGATTTAGAATTTATTGAAACTCCAGACTCAACGTAAGAGCTTGTGCCTCTTCTGGGGGTGCTAACATTGAAACATAAACTTTATTCTTTACTTTCTCCGTCTTTATATGTAGAAGATATCAGATACCGTCATGTTGTTTCCATAGCAACAACAACTTCCTGATAACATGGCAATGCCATTTTCCTCAAAGATGCCAACAACAAAGGAAACACTTGATTTGTATCAAATATAAATGTTCTGTCTGTGGATTGTATATGAACACATACAGGAGTAGATCAATCAGCTTGTTCATATATTGTTAACAACATGGATAGTGCTAGCTGCATTGCTGATGTCCAAAGCAAGAAACAAAAATAAGAATCCCAACAAAGTAGAAACCATTGCTACTATATAGGCACCAGATAGTGGTAAGGATTTATATAACATAACTTTATTCATTCTGGAAAGAAATTAGGCTTCTTGATAGAAACCAGAATATTCCTCAAAATGTACAGTGAAAGCAAGTTTTGTTTATAATTGATTGACCGGAGTAGAAAAAAACAAAAAACTTAAATAATTGACATGTTTCTTGAATAGATATATTTGTACACATTGAGGAAAATGTCCCAAATATGCCACAGTACCATTTAATATAATATAATGGCAGAACAACCAACCTTTACTACTCTCTTTGTCTCAGTGGGCAAATAGTTGTATTTGTGTTTTGTATTGTTTATTATGATCACAATATGGTTACCAACAGCCCTAATCCATCAAGCCCCAGAGTAAATAGTGTGTCTTTGAATGCTTCATTGAACTGTGACCGCTGTCAGTGCAGTAATCCCCTTTGTTTTTGCATTAGTATCTTATTTCAGCCCTGGTGTATCTTGCATTTCAATGAGTTTAGCACATGACTGCTACAAGGCTGCTTTCAATCTAAGAAATGTGTAAACTTTAGCTTTTTGGGACAGGGCTTTTTGATAACAGTTCTGCCTGAATACAGTAGATTAAAGGTAGTAACCACCATGGATTAATAGGAAATGTATTGAATAACTATTACTTTGTAGTAGTAATTCCTTTTAATTTAATATTGTTTTTTTAATGCAATTTTTCATTAACTGGAGAAAGAAATGAAACTAAGATCATGTTTCTCATTAAATTGTCAGTGCAACTTATCAAAGAGACCACCTTAGTGCATGATGCCAAAACATTGGTTTGCTGTCGATTAAGTAGCATTTCCCTCAGTTAAATGCAAATCCATTTTTATCTTTTATATAATGTCAATTTATAGATTTTCTTTTTGATATTCTTATACTCACTGTTCAAATAAACCTACCATTAAAATGACAGACTGTTCATTTCTTTGTAAGTGGGCAAACTTACAAAATCAGCAAGGAATCAAATAATGATTTATAAATATATATATATATATATATATATATTGCACATAAGTAATATTGTACATCGGACATGTTAATAGTCTAAAAAATAAATGAAAGTCTTAAAAGCTCTGCTCCTTCTGTCCTTTTAAAATGGCACAGAGCTCCAGGCCACCTTTTCTCTGGCGGTTCCACATAGTTAAGCTTTGGTGCACATTATCCACGGTGTGTACTGAGGCACACTGTGTTGGCGGAGACATGTCACAGCCCTACTGTTTGGGCTCCGTCTCTCTGTTCTGTTGCCCTTGAGGGGCAGGCAGACCTGACACTGTCGAGCCAAGAGCTTGAGTCAGACTGCTGGCCACCCACTCAGTGTGAGCGCATGCTTAACGCCTCCCTCCCTTTGGGAAGCCATCGGACACCCATCCTGCAGCAGCTACCAGCCCCCCACCGCTCTGCTGCTCACCCAGGAGACCCAGTGTTAACCTGCTAAATGGTTTTCTATCACTGTTTTGATCAGAATCACAATTATTGTATTAGTCCTGCAGCAGGGACGTTTACAACGTTATAGCAAAAATGACATAGCAGATAAAAGGCGAGCAATAATTGAGTAGCTAGCATGTTAAAAATAGAGAAAAAGCACACATTGGAAATCAAAATAATAATAATTACTCATCCATGGTTACAAATTAGTAGCAGCTTGTAGCTAAATGTACAATTGCCAAAAACACTGCATATATTGCACATTACAGGTTTAGAGCCCAATATTTCAACAGTTTGTATTGTGTGCATTTTATTGACCATTACAGTAAACCCTGTAAACAAATAAGTATGTTGAGCATGTGGCTTTTATGAAGATCAATGACTGTCATAAGCTTTTGTCTCAGTGGGTTGCCATGGAAGCAGTAGGTTGGATATATTACTACCAACCAGTGGCGAACCATGTCTAACACAACTGGACCTTCTGTAGACACACACACACCCCCCGCCGCCGCCTCTGTCTCGAGCCAGTTAACTAGCGGGCCTTCTAGAGTACCCTGGAACCGAGGGGAACTCTGAAAGAATACGCCCATTGGCTACAAATCAATATATGATTGGTTGATCAAACTGTCAGTCCAAACGTACGCTCTCATTCAGTGCAACAGCCAGGGCATTCGATCAAGGATGTAGAATACCTTGGTTGAAGGATGGATATTCTACCCAGAGACCCAGAACAAGATCTGATTGGTTGCTTTATTTTCTAACACAAATCAACGTAACACTGTAATATTACAGATCAACAACACAGATACAATTCTCATTTATACATTTTATTACATTTTATTTATATAATTAAATCGATTTTGTATTTGTTTTATCTGAGTGTTCCAGGGTATTCTCTGAATACCTTGAAGGCCCTGATGGTTCGCCACTGCTACCAACACATTAACATGCCTCTACAGTTACGTTACGATAATACTTAATTGTGAGGTCAAGTCTGACATTTTTCTTGCATCGCAGCAGCCTAATTTGCATTATCAAAAAAGACACATATTTAAGGAATCAGACATTTACCATAACATTAGAATCACTTCATGTTTATGGCCAGCTACCATTGACTTTGTTAGCGATTGCGTTGCCTCTAAAATTATCTTTGCCTTCTGTCTGACCACAAAGCAATTACATAATGCAGTCTATTAGGAAAAGTTGACATACTTAAAGAACACTTTTGTATCAGTCTCATGCACATTTGCAGCACCAGCCAAGAAGGGCAATTATCCAGTATGCTCATTCTAGAGAAGCACATCTCTCTGCATCTCAGCTAGCTTCATTAAAAATGGACCATGGTCCCAAGAGGTAAATTATGAGCTGCTCTCAAATGATAAGTGGTGTTCCCCATGGAGGATCCAAAAGCTGAGGTATTTTACAAATCGTATCCAGGGAATCACATCGCCTGGATGGGCTTTTGGAATGTTTTTTGGTAGCAATGCATATACTGTACAATTTAGGGTTGGGAACCGAAACTCGGTTCCAGATGAGAACCAATAAGAAAATGCCGGGTACCCATACAAAATACACAATTTCGGTTCTGCTTAACGGTTCCTAAACGCGGTAGACCCTGTATTCCACCGGGTCCGTCTGCGCCGCGGTGACCCGGTGGAATACAGCCAGGGTAAGGGAGGACTGGCCATCTGTGTGTTCAGGAGAATCACAGAACGGCCGGTCGTCAGCGGGCCGTTGACGGCCGGCTCGGTACGCTGACGGCTGGCACCGCCCTTCATTTTTTAAAACGGCATCATGTAAGTTGCGGCGACAGAGGTCCACAGTTTCACCGCAGCGAGGCTCCCCCAGCCCTCCCGTAGACAGTTCACGAGCTCAGTCACTTCATAATACCAAAGATGGATCGTGGTAAACGCTCTGAAGTGAGGCTCCACTACACAAAAAAAGAAAAAGACAAGGCACAGTGTGATGCCTGCTAATAGCTTGCCACAGGCATAGCTCAGTTAAAATAAAGCACAGCTATTGTACAATACATTTGTATTGCATGTATATTTTTTATTTGTAAAAATGTCAGTTAAAGCTTAAAAAAAGATATATATATTTTTTGTTATCTAAATGTTTCACCTCTTTCTTTTACAATTTTGGAATCGAAACGGGGAATCGATAAGAACTGGAATCGATAAGCAGAACCGGAATCGGAATCGATACATTTCAAACGATACCCATCCCTATGTACAATGCAGTGATTGTCTCTCAAATATGGGAATGGATACTTATTTTTCCTCACCCTGCTGTGGCACTATCTGCAGTAATTAACATCACAGAGGTGTCCATTTCTAAACAAGTTCATTTTCTTTCACCCCCAGTAAAATACCAACCATCAATCTGTCAGCTATAATTACAGGAATCTTTGCATCTTCACTGGGGACTGCGGGCAGAAAAGGCACTAGACTAGAGTTGTTAGTGGGCAACAGGGTTTGGGTGTTAATTAGAATATCTGTGTTTGGCATTTGATGCCAGGGATTTTTCGGTGGTTGATTATCAGTTCTATTTCCAGGATTTTGAACGGCCATGTATAGAAATCAATGATTGTGTGTATTTCTGGAGGATTCACAACCTGATTTTCAAATACAACTTCCTGAAACCATCAAGCCATTGATTTGACACGAGGTGGGGCTACAGGGAGGGATTAAAGTCCAACACTAGAGCTTTTATTAAAATAAGCCCTTTCATATGCCATGCTAACTCATGGCAGGCACTCCTATTCAGGTCTACTGGCCTCCATTAACTTTTACTCAGCCTGAAGATCCAACATGGCTACTGGCAGCACCCATCTCTGTATGGCCCCCATAAGGCCCTAAATCACAGAGAGAAGGCCCAGATGAAGGTTGGCTGTTCGAAGCACTGCAATGACTGCAGGTCAGCACCACCAAGACGCTCATAGCTGTGATGGATGTCCCGCCTCCTTGGGTTTCCACTTTTCATGTGTCTCAGAGGAGAACAGCCTCCTTACTCTTTGCTCTGAATCACTGTTCAGGCTCCAAATTGGTGTTTCTTTAATTTCATGGAAATATGACTATTTACAGAGGCAAGAAATGAGAAGCCAGTGCATATGACTTTTTTTTGTAGTGTTGTACCAGGCGGTTGTTGAAATAGTTGGAAAAAGCGAAAAAGATAGTAAACCATTACCAATCATTTGTATCATAAGGTTAATAACAACAATTCATGGCGGTTTGTTTGCATAGTTTTGTGATATCTTTTAGAAACTATATTTGTGTATCCCCTTGGAAGCCTTGTAAATAGTTCATTGTTTTATCATTTGTAAATAAGATGAGGAGACTTTGATATGTTTATATTCGTTGGTAAAGTACTATCATTTACATCTAAATGATGGATTAGCCTCCAGGGACCATGAATAGTTGAATGACCAATGTAACCATTGCTAAAACACACTGCATGCATGGCTAAAGAACAAAACAAAACATGAGCGCAAATATATACAAATATTTTGTGTCCTTTCTTTTTATTATTTTCTCTTTCATTAGTGACATTTATTCCCCAAAGTGTAGAAAAAAACTGTGACATTGAAACAGAGCAGCAGGAGGAGGAATTCTGATGAGTTGCACACAGAGTAATTACATCGAGGTAACTAAAAGGGACTAGGATTCCATGCTAGGTGTCATCCAAAGACACGGTGTAAGGATCTGCGATGAGGTTGAAGCTCTGGGAGGTCAGTGCAGATGCTGAGTGACGACAGTGGATAGCGGGGAATTTCAATATAAATGTAAAACAGTCTGCAAGCCCCGAACAAGAGCTGTTTATTTAGAGCAGGGGTGGGGAACCTTTTTCCTCTCAAGGGCCATTTACATTTTTTCAGCATCCTCCGTGGGCCGTACAAATTATTGACCTCTGCTTAAAAATACTAAAATCACAGCCCATTCATTTGGCCTTTCTTTCATGCTGTGCAAAGAAAAAGCAACCTCTTAATCCAGATATCTTACCATGACTCACGCATGCATGCACGTGCACGGTTGTGGTATGAACACCACAACAGAAAGATATGGACACAAGATGTGTGCAATTTAGTTTCCTATCCATGTGAACATGATTTAAGTGGGGGAGGGGGGGGGGACCTAACCTCTTCTAGGGGGTTCCGGGTACATGCTCTCCCGGGAAGATTTTCTTTTTAAATGTTGAAGTTAAAAGCATCAATCTGGTGCACTTTGAGAGCAACATGAAGAGATCTATGGATACATCTCTCAACACCCATATGAAACAGAACTGGAAGCAGATTTTCTTTTTGGATATTTTACAAATCACTCCCCTTTCAAACTCTATTCTTGTTTATTAATAACAACTTTTTTTTACTGTCATATAGTATTTTATACCCGTTTACTTTATTCTCTTATTTTTTTATAACTATAATGATCATATAAAGATGTGCCTTTACCTCACTGGTTGGAGAAAAAGCTTCTTATATTCGTTAGCATAGCTAGCTAACCAGATGCTAATAACAACAAAGTTATTGACTGTATGATCAGTATGACAGATGAACAGATCGCCACTGGGCTTTCAACTAAAGACACAGCCACGCAAAAACTGCGGCATGTGTACGACTCCTTATGCAATTTTTTAAGTGCCGGTGTAGGTACCATATCTGCACAGCCTACCAGATTAGCACGGTGTCCGTTACGCTTACTAATGACGTCACGCATTGGCTGTACGGCAACCCAAGAGGACATTTCACACGGCCAAATTCCGCAAAGAATATTAAAAAATAACAATCAACAGTGAATGTATGTTAGTGGAACTGTGTCAGGAAAGTGAAGTGTTAATTAAGGAATGTTATTGAAGAACTGAAATGCATAAAATTGAAAGTTAATATGTATCATATCCCTCCGAAATGGTATCTGGTGTTTCCATAGCAACAACAGCGTAATCTCCCACAGACAACACGTTCATCATCTGAACGTGTGTGTACTGTCTGTTAAAAAAACTGCAGGAACCCAGAACACAGACAAAAAAACATAACCCCCTTCACATTGTAAATGTTACGGGTCCCCGATGTGACCACAGTAGCAGTGATGATAACTGTATTAAGCAGGTGAAACAGGAGCTGTTGACAGGAAGTTGTTGTTGCTATGGAAACAACATGACGGTATCTGATATCATAAAGACGGAGAAAGTAAAGAATAAAGTTTATGTTTAAATGTTGGCACCCCCCGAAGAGGCACAAGCTCTTATGTTGAGTCTGGAGTTTCAATAAATTCTAAATCATCAGTAAAGTCTACGACCATATTTCGGAGGGATATGATACATATTAACTTTCAATTTTATGCATTTCAGTTCTTCAATAACATTACTTAATTAACACTTCACTTTCCTGACACAGTTCCACTAACATACATTCACTGTTGATTGTTATTTTTTAATATTCTTTGCGGAATTTGGCCGTGTGAAATGTCCTCTTGGGTTGCCGTACAGCCAATGCGTGACGTCATTAGTAAGCGTAACGGACCCCGTGCTAATCTGGTAGGCCGTGCAGATATGGTACCTACACCGGAGCCGCGTTCTGGTGCTCTCCGGCAGAACTAAACCCCTGTCAGACGAGACATATACCACGTGATGACATGTTAAAATTGTGTTGTGTTCAAGGACCCTGACCTTGGCCAGGAAAAACAGGCACTAGCTTGTTTAATTATTTTTCCGTCTAGATTTCTTTAATTTTTTTCTTTTTTACGTGTGTTTATAAATTACCTCGAGGGCCGTACCAAATGGTCTCGCGGGCCGTATACGGTTCTGGCCGGAGGTTCCCCACCCTTGTATTACATTTTGTAGCTTGTTGTCAATAAGTATATAAATTGTCCAAAGAGGTTGTATTCTACAGTCTGCCTGAATGTAATCATTGCGTAGGTGTGTAGTGTGATTCTGTGTAGTTTATTGATGGCATCCTGTTGGGTTTGACGTCATCTGAACAGGACATCGCACGCTCACTGCTTGATAGCGTGTGAAGGTCCGTTTGTGCCGGTTGTTAAACAACATCGTTATGGGGAAATGCAAGTCTGCGTCCAAATGGTTGGAAGATAAGGAGGAAGGACAATCAATACTGTATATAGTCAATGTGAGGTAAAGTGTGTCGCCAATGTAACCGGTGTAAGGGAAACTTCTGTGCAGCAATGCAGTGGGAGTCACCGACTCAGGAAGGAGACACGGTAGAGCAGGAGCTCTGATGTCAAACACTGATGATTTATTTGGAGTTTCGGCCGGAGGATTCACATCACAAGTCACAGCAGTCACGATCTGACTGCACGGGAGAGTTGCCACGTCAATTCTGGAGAACTCAACCCCAGACCCATGTATTTAGCTAGTTCTGAGAGCATCATCAAACTGCTGCATAACAAGATAAAATCATAACACCTCTATCAGCTGACGCCAACAGGCAGGAACAGGGAGACAGAACACTGAGAGCACAGCAGCCAAGGTTACGAGGTGCGTGTGCTCAGTCAGGACAGTTTGAACTGATAAACTGGGTCAGTTATGGGCCTTGGAAAATATTCCCCAACAACCAGTTAAATCTCGAAGTGGCGATGAGGTCTTAAAATGTATGGAAAGGGTCTTAAAGAAGCTCTTAAAAAAGGTCTTACATTTGACTTCAGGATTCCTGCATATACCCTGATGTATTATTTATTACATTACAAAAAACTTTCCTCTAATAATAAACAAAGAACTCGTATAAGGAGAATTTAAAATAAAAAGACACAGACCTACTTTAAAATAAATAAAACATATAGCTGCACCCTAAAAAGAGTTAACTGATTGAATTATGACTGAACATCGTTAGCTGTCTTCCTCTTCTGTGTTTTTCCTCCAATACGTAAAGGCTGCAGCACCTTTGACAACTTCTCTACCGGTAAGCCAGCATCGGTTGCTGTGAAAGCATATAACGCTAACCACCAGAATTAAATCCTGTGTTCCTGCGATACTTTTCTTTGATTTATCCATAGTTCGCTCATCGAGCCGGGGGACAGGTTATTCGCCTGCAAGAAAAGGCGCTGGTGCGGGACTGCAGCAGGATATGACGCATATTTTAGTTGACCTAATTAAAACTGTTTATTTTTTTATTTATGTGTCAGAGTATCACCTCAAAATACAAGATACGAAACATTTTCAACCGTGCAACAACATATAAATAGTCCAACAAATATTTGTATTTTATTTCCTTCTTATTTTTGTCTAAGCTCAAGGGAGCCAGAGTAGAGGGCTTAAAAAGCCGCAGGTTGCAGACCCCTGGTCTATATGAGAGAACTGTAGCGGATACGACCGTTACCGTTCTCGTGTGGCTGCAGCCTCAGACCAGCCCGTCTGACACCAACAACCATGCCATGTTCAAAGTCACTTAAATCTCCTTTCTTCCCCGTTCTGATGCTCTGTTTGAACTTCACCAGGTGCTCTTGACCAGATTAGATATTTGCGTTAACAAGCAGTTGAACAGGTGCACCTAATAAAGTGACCAGTGAGTTTGGGTTTATATAAATATATTTATTTATTTATAGCTCTCTCTAGCTCTCTGTTTCTGTCTCTAGCTATTCAATATTTGTTTAAAGTAGACATGTTATTGTAGTATCAGAGCTGGCCACCGGTGGCAGCACTGATCTTTATTGCTATAGATGAGTCAGTCTTTTTTGTTGCTTTGAATTCACTAAAAGTCATCTTTCCCCCCCTCTGTATATTTTGGGGTCACTAAGGATATTACCTGCCCTCCGGCACATTTTCATTTTTATTATTGTTTTTGAGCTACTGTGACTAAGATGTTTGATTATGAAGGTTCTGGATCATGACAATGTTTGCTTACAATACTATCACTGTTGTAGGGCAGTAGAGATCTGTTTATTGGGAAATAAAGAAAGTCAGTTAATGTTTTGCCCTATTCTTGGAGCATCTAACACTCACACACTGTATCCTGTGGTCTCGCTGCAGTCCTGGATATGGCTCGTCATGTGCCTCTCTATCGGGCGCTGCTGGAGCTGCTGAGGGCCACCTCCACCTGCACCACCCTGGTCCCTCTGCTGCTGCCTCTCTCAGGAGACCCCGAGGAGGACGAGGATGAAGAGCACTCAGAGGGACAGACCTCTGTAGGGATGCTGCTGGCCAAGATGAAGACATGCGTGGACACATACACCAATCGTCTCAGGTGAGATGGTCAAAATACACACAGCACAGAGGTCTATACCTACACATACATTTAATTATTTTATATTTTGGGCGGAATATACTACTATGATTTAGCCATTACCCCAACTCTCCAGGCAAACAGGCTCTTCTATTATTAACCTTTTCCTCCAATTCTCTCCATGGGTATATGAATTTACCCTGAGTGACATTCAGATTTAGAAACTCCGCTGCTTTTGGCAGTGGTCAGGAAAAGTGCAGAAGCGTTTTGTGTGTTTTTATAACTGCAGGAAAAGTCGTTAGTCTCACCATAAAAATTCAATTTTCTGAGGAAAAAACATTGATCTTTGCAGAAAGAGCTGTATCTTAAACACATCCCTAACATAAGAGATGGGACCACATCATCTCCAGCACACAAAGCTCATGCAAGCTTGGTTTATACGTATTGAACCAAGTTTACATGATATACTCTGCATAAATACATACCAATAATAATAATAATAATCCTTATAATAATCACTCAAAGCGCTTTACAAATACACATACAGATCATACATGTAATGGTCATCTACTGTGGACAATACCCACAGGAGCAAGTTCAGGTGAAGTGGCTTTACAGACGCAGATCTGATAATCATTGCACAGTGCCAGTGCCACAGTGCCACAGTGCCATTGCACTGCGCCACACCGGCCATCTTCACACCTCGAAGTCATCAAGGCGCTTTTACAAGTACACATTAATATCATACATGTACTGTGGACAATACCCACAGGAGCAAATTCGGGTGAAGTGTCTTGCCCAAGGACACAACGGAGTTCCCCAACGCCCAGACCACTGCGCCACCCGTCCCTATAGTCCCAATAGTGCCTGAGTATGAATGTCTCCATTCCTCATAAGTCAGAGAGACAACAGAGAATAATGAAGCTGTCCTAAGGTCCATTTTACATCTCTGTATACAACTTGTATATGATTAGCTGTTTTTAGCTTCAAGTCATACGTTATCTTAGTTGTGTCAAAATAATGAAATCTGCCTCATTCAAAAGACTAGTTCTATAAACAGGCTAAAGAATGGCTAGTAAATGATATATAGACAACAGGCCTTTATCTTTTCAAAGATAAGGATACAAGTAACAGGAATAAGAGCACTTCCCTAATATTTGGGACAATATAGTATATTTTCTGGTAAATCAACACAATGATTTTTTTCCATTGTATTAATTAAATACCTGACAAATAATCACCATTCTGGTTTTCCCTGCATATATATCAGTGACCGATTTGAGTATGTCAAATTGTATTTTCAGATACAGTCTGTGATGTTTACCCACAGTAGCAACTGTACATATAACGAGTCAAAGAGGAGAAACATCATATCAGTGAACCTAAAAACCCTCAGCAGCATTATACCAAAACATGTGTATGAAATCTTAAGGAAAAACTACCAACCTTTGTATTAATGCATACAAAATGACATACAAGTTATCAAACAGCAGCCAATATTACATTATGACTGAATGTACATATGTGTGTGTGTTTCAGGTCAAAGAAAGATAAGGGTAAAGGTGTGGTGAAGACGGACACCTCAGACCCAGAGCCCGAGGGTCTCACTCTGCTGGTGCCTGACATCCAGAGAACCGCTGAGATTGTGTACGCTGCCACCACTAGCCTGCGGCAGGCCAACCAAGGTACCCAGAAAACACACTCATGGGGATTTATTGCAAAGTTAGATTTCAATCACAGTCTGCAAACACTTCAGTAACATATTTACATCCATACATTTAACCTGAGGCCAAAACAAAGCCAGATGTGTTTTATGTTTGGGACTTGAAATCATTTCCCAGATCTCTCCTATCTCCATCTTTCTATTTGTGTCTCTCTTACTCATCTGTAGTCTGTGTCCTGTCCTCTGGTGCAAGGACACCAACATAATGTATCTAACCAAAATTCTGAAGATTTAATTACATTTTTATCAAGGATGCTTTTCGGCTGTTTTGTTTTTTAAAGCTCGACTTGACCAAATACTCTCACAGGTCAAACCCACCCTAATGTGCCACCTGTGGCTCTAAGGTATACATCAGTGGAGCCACACACTGCAACAGGCAGAACAAAGTGTCTACATCTTAATAAGACGAGGGGGGGTTTGCCATTAGATGAAGTTGAAGTGTGCATGTGGGGGAACAGAAAGAGATGAGTGTCAGGTCAGTTCACATGAAGAAATCGATACACACAGTTCTGTGGTGTGTAACATGAGGGTCTTGACAGATGTATAATAATGTCATTATTACAGAGGCTCTAAGACAAATGTCAGGAAGAAGCCATGATCAGCAAGAGCAGGACGGTATTGACTGAGGAGAGGAAGTATTCCTCTGAAGCTTCACTGAATCTGTGCTCACTCAACAAGCTGAATAAATGGCCGCTGCACTCTGGGTGCACCTCTTTGCTTCCAGGGTTGGATTGTAGCTCGGATATATGAATGTATAGGAAATATATACAAGTGAATTCTTAACCCTAGAAAGAGTAGTTATGATGAAATGATCTTAACTAAAGGTCAATGGAAAACATTTAGCAATAGATTAGAACCAGGCGTGCATCCTCTCTTGAACTGCATCCACATTTCACTCATGCGTCTTATTCCCTTCCATCCAGCTGTTGAACACCTGCACATGAACGCCCCCCTGCATTCTGTTTTTATAATGTGTACTGTGGACCCATGTCTACTGGCAGAACCAATTAAAAAGTGTTATTTATTATTTGCATTTGTATTTTTTACATTTGTATTGAATTGTACATTTCATGTCTTTTGAACTCTTTATTTGGCTAAATGTTTCAGGAACATTTTAAAACAACATCATTAAAATCAAACTGGTTGCCCAGGCATGAGACTGAATGGAAATGACAATTATTAAAGTTGTCGACGTAAAACTTTTTTCTTGCTGACAGACAGACGCTGTCTGAATTTAATTGTATCCAATAAAAGTTAATGGGAGGAAAAACCGATCATAAAAACTAAAATCCTTCTCATAAATACATTTGGTTATTCAGATCTGCATCAAACATATTATTTTCTAGGTGGTTGATCAGAAAAAAACAGGAAAGATGTTCCAAAGCTCATGCCACTGTGCCACTTTGGAATGCCTGGAATGCATCCTTGCTCTGTTTCACTCTAGCCTTTGTGATTCTTGTTTCCTCAGAGAGGAAGCTGGTGGAGTGTTCGAGGAAGGTGTCCAGTCGACCCAAGCCTCTGTACGTTCTGCGCTCTGTAGAGGAGAAATACGTGGCTGCCATGAAGAAGCTGCAGTTTGGTGAGTCCTGAGTTTGTGTGATGCACGTTTATATGTACATTTGTATATTCACAGATTTGCATATTAGTTTTATTTATTTACAACACACACACACCACAACAACCACTCAGCCATGTCATGACCTATTACACCAGTTTAGAAATGGATGTAGTAAGCAGCTTGATGTCTGAAGTAATGTCAGGTGACTGTAAACACTGTTGTTCCAGTGAGCTGGCAGAATAGAACCAGACAAGTCATGACAGACTGAAGGCTGGACTGTAACTCCTTCTAGCAAGACTTCTGATTATATCATTGAATTTCATACTATGTGGGATATAAGAGTGTGTTTCTGTTGAGGGGATAATAAGAGTCTGATCAAATGGTTTGCAAATTTTTGACTGAAGTTGTATTCATGGTTTGAATGCCCTTTAGTAAAGCCAATAGAAGTAACATTTGTATACAGTATATTTGTACTGGAAGACCAGCTGTTCTAAGGGCAAGAAACTGCATAGCTTCTTAGCTCTTAAAGTGTATAACACAGGGTCGGCTTCATGGGGGGGTCATTCGCGGGCCATGCACCCCCAAACGAGTCACTGTGCCCCCCCAACGCAGGGCAGGCAAGCCCTGCCACTTTGCCGTTTTTTTGTTTTGTTATCATACAATAAGTGAAAACGTTTCCACAAAATGTTTTTTTGTGTGAACTAAATCAGAAATGAAGAATACAAATAAAAAACACAGCCTGAGGTGTGCTCACTGCTGCTCGTTGATTGGTGTGTTGCTTGACCAATGACCCGACCTTTGTTTTGTTGTCATTACGTGGCTGACTAGTTGTAAGCCCAGTGGCGATCTGTTATACTGATTATACAGTAAAGCCATCGAAAATAATATGATACAGACAGTACAAGTATTTCTGGGTCTCTGTGTTTCATTCAAGCTCGGCTCTGTATGTGTGGCACGAGCGCATTTTGTTGTTGTTAGCATCTGGTTAGCTAGCTATGCTAACGGAGATAAAGAGCTGTTTCTACAAGAAGTGTGGAGGAGAGTCCTCTCCTGTCAGACTGAGAGGCTCAGATACCTACAGCTCAGTGAGGTAAGGTCAGGACTCTGTCAGTGTTTAGATAATTAACTTAAGTTATCTCAGTGGGTCTCAAACGGTTTGGTCACCATTTATGTAAAGAAGTGTTTCCGAGGAACACCTTGATACGATCATTGTAGTTATTAAAAAATAAGAGAATAAATGATCAGGTATGAAATACTATAGGACAGTAACAAGAATACAGTTTAAAAGGGAGTGATTTGTAAAATAAAGAAAAAGTAAATCTGTTTACAGTTCTGTTTCATATGGGTGTTGACAGATGTATCCATAGGTCTCTTTTTAACTTCAATATTTTAAAAGAAATCTTCCCCTAGGATGTTAGGTCCATCACCCACCTAAAACATGTTCACATGGATAGGATACTATAGTGTTGTCCTTTTGTGTGTGTATCTTGCTTTATTGTAGACAACTCAGTCAGCGAGTATCGTTAACTGTGCTTTATTCACGCTCTGTACTACATCATAACTGGTGTCACACATATAACATTCCGAGTATTCACAACTCCGGACCAAAGAGTATGTCACAACATTACATCCCTCCCTTATTTCAGATGAACGTTGACTTTTGATATTAACGAAATGTAAATAAGAATTTCAGTAAGAAAGGTCTCTTATTCTTAGTAATCAAATAAAGAAATGAATGTCTCAATGTTTTAACTTAAATGACTGAGTCTTCTTTGTCACTAGCAAAAATGTCCTTTTTGTAATTGTTCAACTATCTGCAGTCTCTTGACTTCTTTAAGTCATATTTCAGCAATGAGACGTTGTGGTGGTCTCCTGTTTGTTCTGATTGAATATCTGGTTGGAACAGGACCTTTGGGGTTGATATTCTCGTTTTGGAGCTGATGAGTTTCCTCTCTGGTGGGTCAGGAAGTTGTAGATCCAGATCATCCTCTTCATTCCTGAGTCAGATCCAATAGGAAGTGAAGGTGGGAGCAGTTTGAAGTGTGAGGAGTTTCGTGTTATCTCATGTCCTGGGCGAGCTGCTGTCACCATTGATCCTCTGATCTTCACGATGGTGTAAGGTTTGCTTCCATAAGGAGTCATGAGCTTGCCTTTGATATTCTGACGGCATAGCACAATGTCACCTGGTTTGAGGATAGAAGGTCGAGCTCTGTTTTTGTGGTCGGCATGCTCTTTCATGCGCTGCTTGGCACGCTGATCAATATCTTGGAGTTTGGTGTCAGGTGTGTGATGTTGAGTCACATGAAGAGCAGGGAGAGTGGTGTTGAGTTTTCTCCCAAACATTAACTCGGCTGGAGTCAGCTGTGTAGTACCGTGTTGGGATGCAGGGTAATTTCTAAGAAAACTGTAGAGGTTCTGTTTCCATGGTTTTCCTTCAGTCTGTGTGGCTGTTATTGTTTTCTTCAATGTTTTCATGAAGCGTTCAGCTTCTGCATTAGCTCTCGGCCAATACGGTGTTATTTTTCTGTGTTTGAATCCGAGATAGTGGCTGAAATCTTTGAATGGCTGTCCATTGAATGGAGGTCCATTATCTGTTTTCACCACATGTGGGATACCATAGGATGAGAAGATTCTGCTGTGGACTTTAGTATCTCAACTTCGGGGAACCTGGAATACTCATCAATAACCACAAGCAGGTAATCACCTGATGGGAAAGGTCCTGTAAAGTCAATAGAAACATTTTGCCATGGACCTTTGGGATGTTCAGACATGTTAAGTGGTTCCATGTGATTCTGGGAGGTTGCTGCTTGACATGGTATGCAGTGTTTTATCATCTTTTCCACCATTTCATCTATGCCTGGAAACCATACCTTTTCTCTTACCAGTTGTTTGCTCTTAACAATGCCAAGATGACCGTCATGGGCTAGGCTTATTGCCTTATGTTGGAGAGAGGTAGGTAGCACAAGCCGTGTTCCTCTGAGAATGACATTCTCTCCAGCGTTGACTGTTAGTTCGTTTCGTACGCGGTAGAGTGCTTTCAGCATTGGATAATCAGTGTAGTCTGAGTCCTGTGGTGCATGTCTCCAGTGTCCTGTACTCAAAAAATGCATCACTTTACATAATGTAGGATCATTCTTTGTTTCTGTTTGAACTTCTTCAAGTGTCATTGCCTTTGGAACAACATTGTCAATGACAAAGTTGACATATTCCTCAGCCATGCGAGACGATCTGCTTGGTATGTTTCCCTCAATAGGATGTCTGGACATGTAATCGGCAGGGTTATCTTTTCCCGCTTTGTACTTGATAATGTAGCTGTATGGTTGTAGTCTTAGCCGCCAGCGTTCTAACCGAGCTGGGGGTGTGGCTTTTGGGTTGTTGAAGATCAGTTCGAGCGGTTTGTGATCTGTGATGACAGTGAGGTGTGACCCATAGAGATATAGGTGGAAGGGTTCACATGCCCAGAGGATTGCCAGAGCTTCTCTCTCTGTTTGAGAATAGCGCTGATCCACTGGTGTGAGTGCTCGGCTGGCATATGCAACAATGTTTGTTTGTATTTATTTATAGAAGGACCATGCATACAAAAACATTAATCTCAGCAAAGAGAAGAGATGCAATATGCCAGATTATAGATAATAGCTCATTTCCATCTGTGGTCCTCAGACAGGTTCATAACAATCAATAAACAAATAATAACATTGCATGATCTCTGTCAGTCAAACCATTTTAAAACCTTATTTAAGTAGCTCAATAAATTAATACATAGTACACTTGAAATACACTTACATGATTTCGGTCACTCAAATAATTACAAAGCCTGATTTAAATACAGGTTACGAACATAATACTTGGTACACTTCAAATACGCTTAAATAAAATATCTAAGATATAGTATGACAATACAGTTCAAATAAAAATAACTCAGATTACAGTGTAATTCATGTCGGCATGACTGGTTGCTTAATATCATTTGTTTTGCACCATAAGAAAACGAGTTAAAATCAGTACAGGTTTTAAGTTCAGCTGGAAGAGTATTCCAGTGCTTGATGGCCGTAAACGGAAATGCTGATCGTCCAAAGGCAGTGCGCCTCAGAGGGATGTTAGATCTGCATTTGATGCAGATCTGGAGTTTCTGCAACTCTGCTCACGGCGAAACTGAAAAAAGCTCCTCAACGGTAGTGTTGTAGAATTGTGAATGATTCTGAATACCAATCGAACTCGGGAAAGTAGAACAAGACTATCAAAACTGAACAGTTTGTATTTGGACAGTATATTGCAATGATGGTGTTTTAATGACTTTCTATCCATAACTTTTAAGGCTTGTTTATAAAGAACCTCAAGTGGTCTCATAGCAGTCTTAGTTGCTTGGGACCAGCAGGTTATACAGTAGTGAAAATGTGATAGTATCATGGAATGCAAAAAGGTTTTCGATGCTTCTATGGTTAATGAGTTCCTAATGTTTAAATTTGAAAATGTTATATATCAGCTTTCTAGTCATGCTTCTAATATGGCTTTCAAAAGTCAAATTGGCATCCAAGATCACTCCTAAGTATTTGACCTCATTGACGTTTTCAATTATTTTACCATTCACACGAAGCTGTGGATGCGTGGTTCTTTTTTTCTTATTCGTGAAATACATTGTCACTGTTTTGTTAGTGTTTAGAGCAGGGGTAGCCAACACGGTGCCCGCGGGCACTCAGTCGCCCGCAGGGGCAACGTGAGGCGCCCGCCGGGCATGTTCTAAAAATAGCTCGCCAAGAAAATCCAAAATGTATAAAATACACAAAACAAAAAAGGAAATGTAATTAAAAGAATCTACCCTATGCATAAAGGAAACCTAAATCATAGCGAACTCTATCTACTTACTACAACTCTATATCTAACACCCCTCCTCCCCCCACCCACACAATGAATATCGACCAATCACGTTCTTGCTTGCTTTGCGGGACCAGCGTTGCAGTCGGGAAGAAAAGCAATGTGGCACCTCCCCGCTGATTTTCCTTCTGGCAGAATCTACACATCAACCCCATTGAACAGCCTATATACAGCACATGAGGGGCAGAGTTTTACTGTGTGTGTTGCAACTTGCATATTTATTTATTGCACTTGACTCACACACACGCATGGCGTAATCTCCAGGGGGGACAGGGGGGACATGTCCCCAGCACTTTTCAAAATCCCGTTTGTGTCCCCCCACTTTACAAATATGTTTATTATTTTTTTTTTAACGCAAGCCGTCATCGCCACGGAGGAGCACACTGTGTGTGTGTGTGTGGTGGTGTGTGTGTGTGTGTGTGTGTGTGTGTTGTGGGTGTGTGTGGTTGGTGTGTGTGTGTGTGTGTGTGTGTGTGGGTGTGTGTGTTGTGTGTGTGTGTGTGTGTGTGTGGGTGTGTGTGTGTGTGTGTGTGTGTGTGTGTGTGTGTGTGTGTGTGTGTGTGTGGTTGTGTGGTGTGTGTGTGTGTGTGTGTGTGTGTGTGGTGTGTGTTGTGTGTGTGTTGTGTTGTGTGTGTCTGTGTGTGTGTGTGTGTGTGTGTGTGTGTGTGTGTGTGTGTGTGTGTGTGTGTGTTTGTGTGTGTGTGTGTGTGTGTGTTGTGTGTGTGTGTGTGTGTGTGTGTGTTTTTTTAGATGAAGTAAGAAATCATTCCAATGTGTACAATAGGACAGTACAAACATATTTTAAAAGGGGAGTGATTAGTAAAATATGCATAAATAAAAAGAAAGAATGCTAACTAGGTAACATAAGATAAGAATAAACAAGTATAAATGATTTGTTATTGGTTGTGATCATATTCTAAAGATGTTTGGATTATTGAAAAGTAAACAGCTCCTTTCAATCTGAGTGTTGAGAGCTGTATCCATAAATTCATGTTGTGCTCAAAGTGCACCAGATTGATGCATTTCACTTCAACATTTAAAAAAAAAATCTTCCCGGGGGTGCATGCCCCCGGACCCCCCTATAGGAGGTGAGGACCCCCCTAGAGGAGGTGAGGTCCACCCCCAAATAAAGCAGGTTAAAATAATTGAATACATGTTATTTTAGTAAACACTGGAAACGGGTCCCACAGACCCAAACAGCACACAGAGGTTAAAGGTCAGCATATAATAATGTTAAAATGTGCTAAATATATACACTGCAAAAAACAAAACAAAAAGTAAAAGTAGCCCCCGACTTGTTTTATTTTTTGAAAGTAGCCCTCATCCTAAAAAAGGTTGGTGACCCCTGATTTAGAGTAAGACACGAGTCATTTAACCATTGAGCAACTTTGTGCAGCGTCAACGAGAGCTTAGAGGCAACTAGGGTTGGGAACCGAAACTCGGTTCCAGATGAGAACCGATAAGAAAATGCCGGGTACCGGGTACCCATACAAAATACACAATTTCGGTTCTGCTTAACGGTTCCTAAACGCGGTAGACCCTGTATTCCAGCGGGTCCGTCTGCACCGCGGTGCTGCGGTGACCCGGTACCGCCCTTCATTTTTTTAAACGGCATCATATAAATTGCGCTGACAGGCGACAGAGGTCCACAGTTGCCCCGCAGCGATGCTCCCCCGCCCTCCCGTAGACATTTCACGAGCTCAGTCACTTCATAACACCAAAGATAGGTCGCGGTAAACACTCTGAAGTGAGGCTCCACTACACTAAAAAAGAAAAAGAAAAGGCAAAGTATAATGCCTGTTAATAACTTGCCACAGGCATAGCTCAGTTAAAATAAAGCACAGCTATTGTGCAATACATTTGTATTGCATGTATATTTTTTAGTAACGATTTCAGTTAAAGCTTTTAAGAATAAATATATTTTTGTTATCTAAACGTTTGACCTCTTTATTTTACAATTTTGGAATCGAAACGGGGAATCGATAAGAACCGGAATCGATAAGCAGAACCGGAATCGAAATCGGAATCGATACATTTCAAACGATACCCATCCCTAGAGGCAACCTGTTCAGCAGCTTTCTCATGAGTGTAAACCACCGTGTCGTCAGCATACATCTGGACGTCCACATCCTCACAAACAGATGGGAGATCATTAATATATATGCTGAACAACAGCGGTCCAAGAATTGAGCCTTGTGGCACTCCGATTGAGCATGGCTTAGTTTCTGACAGTTTATCATTTATACCAGGGGTGGGGAACCTTTTTCCTCAAGGGCCATTTACATTTTTTCAACATCCTCCGAGGGCCGTACTGACCTCATCTTAAAAATACTAAAATCACAACCCATTCATTTGGCCTTTCTTTCATGCTGTGCAAAGAAAAAGCAACCTCTTAATCCAGATATCTTACCATGACTCACGCATGCATGCACGTGCACGGTGTGGCGTGACCACCCAAACAGAAAGATATGGACACAAGATGTGTGCAAATTTATTTAGTTTCCTATCCATGTGGACATGATTTAAGTGGGGGGGGGGGACCTAACCTCCTCTAGGGGGGTCCGGGGACATGCCCCCCCAGGAACATTTTTTTTTAAATGTTGAAGTTAAAAGCATCAATCTGGTGCACTTTGAGAGCAACATTAAGAGATCTATGGATACATCTCTCAACACCCATATGAAACAGAACTGTAAGCAGATTTTCTTTTTCTTTATGGATATTTTACAAATCACTCCCCTTTCAAACTGTATTCTTGTTTATTAATAACAACTTTTTTTTTACTGTCATATAGTATTTTATACCCGTTTACTTTATTCTCTTATTTTTTTATAACTATAATGATCATATAAAGATGTGCCTTTACCTCACTGGTTGGAGAAAAAGCTTCTTATATTCGTTAGCATAGCTAGCTAACCAGATGCTAATAACAACAAAGTTATTGACTGTATGATCAGTATGACAGATGAACAGATCGCCACCGGGCTTACAACTAAAGACACAGCCACGCAAAAACTGCGGCATGTGCGGCTCCTTATCTGAAGTGCCGAGCCACGTTCTGGTGCTCTCCGTCAGAACTGCACCCCTGTCAGACGAGACATATACCACGTGATGACACGTTAGGCTTGTGTTGTGTTCATGGACCCTGACCTTGGCCAGGAAAAACAGGCACTCACATGTTTAATTTTTTTGCGGTCTAGATTTCTTAATTTGTTTTCTTTTTTGCGTGTGTTTATAAATTACTTCGAGGGCCGTACCAAATTGTCTCGCGGGCCGTATACGGCCCGGGGGCCGGAGGTTCCCCACCTCTGATTTATACGGACACATTGAGAACGACCAGCTAAATAAGACCTGACCCATTGTATTGTGCTAACTGACAGGTTGAAATTGTTGAGTTTTAATAAAAGTTTGGTATGGTTTACTGTGTTAAATGCTTTTCGCAGGTCAAGGAACACTGCTCCAACTATCCCTCCTTTGTCTAACTTAGCCTTGATTCCTTCCATTAAATAGCAGCATGCAGTCTCAGTAGAATAATTGGTCCTAAAACCAAACTGCATAGGATGGAGTATGTTGTTGCAGCTTAGGTGTGACACCAGCTGTTCCGCGACTACTTTTTCAACTACTTTGGACACAACAGGTAGAATACTGATGGGTCTATAGTTGCCTACTTCTTTCTTGTCACCACATTTAAAAATTGGTGTTACAATAGCAGTTTTAAGAGCTGATGGAAATGTATTATCTTTTAATGATTGATTTGTAATATAGGTGATGGAGCTAACTAAGTCCTTTTTATGTTTTTTTATAAATACTGTGTCTAGTCCCCAGTGGTCTTTAGCCTTAGAATTTGATAAGGTGGAAATTATTTTATTCACTTTAGTCTCATTTGTACAGTTGAGTTTGAGAATGTGGTCATTACCCTCTTTGTCAGGGCTGTGCTGGCTGAGTATGGCACCTAGACCAACAGGGCTGGCATCAACCAGTAGTTTGGATTTCTTCCTTGGGTCAAAGTAAGCCATTGTAGTGTTTTCCATCAGCTCTGATTTTAGCCTCTCCATTGCCGACTGTTGTTGTGGTCCCCATGACCAAGTAGTGTCTTTTTTTGTTAGTTGACGTAAAGGTTCAGAGATCGTGGCATAGTCATGAATGAAACGTGAGCAGTATGTTATCATCCCGAGCAGACTGCGAACCTCTGATGCGTTTTGGGGTGGAGGAAGGTTCTTGATGGCAGTGATCTTTTTACGATCTGCAGATATGCCTTTTGCAGAGAAAATATAGCCAAAGAACTCAAGCTCTGGTTTACTGTATTCACATTTATCAGCATTGCCATTGAGTGTGATATTTTTCTCCCTCAGTCTCTGAAAAACAGCTTTGAGGCTACTGTTGTGCTCTTCTTGTGTTTTCCCATACACAATGATGTCATCATTCATGTCACTGACGTAGCCATGTAGCACTCCTTGAATGACATTTTGGAACACTTCAGCGGCAGAGTTAATGCCAAAGTTCAGTCTGGTGTACCTCCAGAGGCCAGTGTGTGTAGTGAAGGTGGTGATATACCTTGAATCTGGATGTAGCTCAAGTTGATGGTATCCAGCATTCAGATCCAGCTTGGAGAATACTACAGCTCCATTCAGGTCGTGGATGAGGTCATCTACAGGTGTCACAGATACTAAATACATTTGCACACTTTTTATATGGTGGCCTATGTCCATATGTTTCTGTTTTGGTGGTCGTGCCACAACCGTGCATGTATGCACAAGTCATAGGTGCGCTATACAATAGCACTACACCCTGCAATGTGTGTGAAAACAAGAGACTTTACAGCATGTTTTGAAATTGAAGTTGCGTTGGTGTTTGTGTGTTGGTTGTTGACGGCAGTGTGTGCCCCCCCCGTGGTAAATGATTACCCCCCCATTTGATTTGTTCTAGAGCTGACCCTGGTATAACAGAAGAATGAAAATGTTAGAGCAAGAGCTAACAGAACCAACTAGCTAGCATGCTGTCCATCTAGTGATGCCAGTAAAACAGCCTTTTTTGTAGCAAATGCAAGCAAAATGTTGTTCAGCTTTAAAAGGTATTCAGCAATATTACATTATTTTAGCAAGATAACTAGCTAACCGCTACATGTCCTTTCGTCCCTCCATTACTACTGAAGGAAAGAAGAACTTCTAATAAGTGGTCCTAACAATTCATTTAAACATGGCTAAAAATATAAATGTATATTTTGAAGTTTTTATTTGAAGTGTTTACAGGCAGTACTGATGTTTTTAGGTTTAGTTGAGAGGAGAATAGTACATTCCTGCAGCAGTGAGAGCTTCCTCACTCTGGCCTCTCTCTCTCTTCAGACACCTTTGAGATGGTCTCGGAGGACGACGATGGGAAGGTGATGTTCAAGGTGAACTACCACTACATGTCTCAGGTGAAGAACGCTAGCGACACCAACAGCGCCGCCCGATCCCGCCGCCTGGCCCAGGAGGCCGTCACCCTGTCCACCTCCCTGCCCCTCTCCTCCTCCTCCAGCGTCTTTGTCCGCTGTGATGAAGAGAGGCTGGACATCATGAAGGTAAAATACCACTTCAAATTGTCATAAAGTCATGGATATGTCATAGTTTTGCTGGTGTGTACAGGGTTTTGTACTGAGATTCATAGAGACCACTAGTTTAAGAACTAGAGGGTTTGGATTGTTCTAGTGGACTGTGTTACTGCGTCGGGTGTTTCCACTTACAACTGGCCATGACATACTCATTCCCCCACTGACATTTCATTAATGGCTCTCAACCCACACGTTGATTAATGGCAAAGTCTCTCCTGCTTAATGTCAAAATCCTCATCTCTTAGCTCCGTTTCGCCAAAAGAACATGTGAGGAAGGGAGGGCTCCTGCTCCCTGAACCCCTCATTCACTATGTGAGCCCCCCTGGCATTGTCCTCTTGGAATATGTCCGTGCCATCAGGGAGGAAGAACTCCATTGATGTTAGACCTGGTCATTCAGTATATTGAGGAAGTCAGCTGACCTCATTCTTTGGGAACATAACGTTGCTAAACCTAGAGCTGACCAACTGCAGCACCCCCAGATCATAGCCTGCCCCCACAGTACGGTAGGCACTAGGCATGATGGGTACATCACTTCATCCGCCTCTCTTCTTACCCTGATGCACTCATCACTCTGGAACAGGATGAATCTGGATCCATTGATTTGGTTTTAAATAATGCGTTGGACAGTTCTTTCCCTGATTTGAGTAGTTTCACCAATCTCCTTAGTTGTTTTCTTTGCTTGATGCAGGCCAATCATTTGATCTTTTTGTAACTGATTAATGTCCTTGTCTTCCGACATGGATGTTTAAGAAATGAGAAGCTAAACACCACATCAGCTGGGGTTAAATAACTTGTTGCCAGCTGAAACATGTGCATCTCTGCAGTAATTATCCAATGGAAGGCTCTTCCAGATTGGCTCAGTTAAATCCAGGTGGTGACTTTTTTTTTGGACGGGCAGTGTATATATATGTTATACTTACTGTGAGCACCAAGCTGGTATAAAAGGAAGGATCTTGGTCCATAGCCAAGAGTCCTGTCACAGCGGTGCACTGTTTCCTTCTGCAAATACGTTCATACACACCAACTAAAACTCACTTTCTCCATGAGTGTAGCATGGCCTGAGGAGCAGCATCAGCACAAAGGAACAGTAGCTGATGAGGTGGAAATCTCCTGATCTGTGAGGGTCAGCGCATCCTGTGCCCCCCCCTGCATCCTTACGCCAGGACAAAACAGCTTTGTAGCAGCTGCTTCAAAAGGAATTCTCAATACCCATTTCATACTACTGAAAAAAAATCGAATCCCAATTAATTCTACATAATCTCACTTACTCTGTTTGAATATTGTTTCTTTAGGAAGTTTAACAAGTAATAATTCACCTTTCTAACATCTATTTTATATTGCCATGAAAATATATTCTTCAGACAACTGTAAAAAAACTCATTTTAAAAGATTACATTTAAACACATCATAATGTTTAACTCTACATTCACAATACACATTTTTACTAAATAGAGCCTGAATGCACCTCGGATGCTGGCAGCTAACATTAACAAGGAGAAAATAGGGTGATTCCCCTGCACGCATCGTAGGGAGTTTAATGAATACATTTTGACAAAAGCTCAACTGATGTGTACTGTGTGGGTGTTTGGGTAACAAGAAAGACAGATGTGGATGTGCCAGCAAACAGCTGTTAGGTAGAGGAGAGAAGAAAACTCCAGGGCGCGCAGACAGACTCTCTCGCTTTAGGAACTAACAAAATTAATTGAAATTCAATGTTTTTATGTGTCAATAAGACGCCATTAGTCTCAAGCCACTGCCTGTAGTACTAAAGTTTAGGTTGTCTTGGAAAAAGTTGTTGTTGTATAATACAAAGATATAATATATTACATTTAAACTGTGCTCCAGTACTTTTCTGTTCAGGCATATGACAAGTAGGGTTATATTATCTTGTAACGTTTGTTTGATAAAGAAGAGATATCGAAAGATAATTGAATCAAATATTAAAATAATAATATATATACAGTTTTAAAGATGTAATATAGTTAATAAATTGTTGTATTGATTGAGTTGTAAAAAAAAACAATCGTTTAATAAGTTGTTAGAATAATTGACTAATCGAAACAACATCTTTTGTGGTGCACCCCCAGCTGCTTCACAGACAGAGCAGCACTTCATACTGCAGCTATAACAAAGCCCTACAGTTTCTTTTAAAGGCTTGTTTACTATTTCTGCTTAAGGTTCAATCATTAGATACAATAATATACTGGGGATGGAGCTTATTTGATTTAACATATGCATTTATGTCCTTATGACACGTTTTAAGTGTGTTTGTTTTGTTTGATTAATGAGCTTATCTCATTTGTTCATGAAACAAATAGTTGTTGCTACACATGCCAGGAGAGGTGTAGATAGAGCCGGTCTCTTTCGTTCTGCTAATTTCACCCTTTAGCCTGTTGTTAATCACATTGTTGTGGCCGTGAATACGCCTGAGAGAGAGTCGCAACTAATTCACCTTGATATATTGCCATTTGCACTTCATTTAATTTGTACTTCATTTAATTTGTACTTCCTGTTATCAGTGTGTCTACCTTTCTTTAATGAAGCCCCTCTCCATGAGTGTGATTAATAACCTTCTCAGTGCTTCTTCTTCATCACCTCTCCTCTGTGTTTCAGGTTCTCATCACAGGCCCAGCCGACACACCGTACGCCAACGGCTGCTTTGAGTTTGATGTGTATTTCCCCCAAGACTACCCCAACTCCCCCCCTCTGGTCAACCTGGAGACCACCGGGGGACACAGTGTGCGCTTTAACCCTAACCTCTACAATGATGGCAAAGTGAGTGGAAACCAGCTAGTGAGTCTGTTAGTGTGTGTCATCATCAAGAACAGGATGGATTTGTTTTTATTAACCCTTTCATAATTTTGAATCATCAATCACAAACAGAAATGTAGTCTTCTATTTAGATTTGAATGATCCAAGGTAACATTTATGATAATGACAAAAATTATTTCTTCATTTTCATATTTAGAAATGGGTATAACTACACAACTCAAACTCACTTCCATTTAACCTGAGATGAAAAAACAGGAAAAACATATACAACAAATTCAAAATGTAGTATAAAACATCTAGGAACAAAGTCCTTTACATGAAGTAGAATCCTAAATGATGTCATTTCCGTGTAGCGTCATATCTTCTCAAATAAAGAATCAAACCTGCAATACATGTAGTGACTGCAAAGAAAATGACATTTCTGAAATAAATGAGTTTTCCGTGTTTAGTGAGATGGCTAAAAAAGATAGTTGTCCATCAAGAACCCAACATGGTATAGAAGTGTCAAACTCACCCAGCACATCTGAAGAGCATCCCTGTCAGGTGTCCAGTTTTAAATTAAAGCTGACATTTGGACGACATCCCTCCAGAGTTCTTTTTTTGCGATGTTAGAACATATTTAGCTCTCCCTCTCTGGACCTGGCTTTCTTCCATTGAGTAGTTGGGGTCAAGGTTACCCCCCACATCTGTGGCTCATCATCAGGCAGCCGCTGACACTCCGCACACATTTCAATAATGTATATGTCGGAGCAGTATATGCTCCGACCGTCCACACTCACAACAACGGCCAATACAGACATAAATAAACCAGCGACTGTATTCGCCATGACACAGGCAGTCTGTGGTTTGTACTTGTTTAACTTTTGTCTAGTTTCTGAACAGATATGAAGAGCTGTGAGCTCTGAGTGCTAAGAGCTAACGGCTGATGTTGGTTTTCTTTGGTTCTCATTGAAGATGATGTCACGGCTCCGCTTATACTGCGTTACTATAGTTACTGCCCCAGATACTAAACTGTAATGGAAACGCAATATAAAGTGAGCCTGGCCTACCCAGGCCTAACTATACCGTACTAAGCCGAGCGAGGCCCTGCAGTGGAAATGCGCCATAATTGGCGTCAAAGCTTAATATTGAGTCCAATCAAGATGGATAGATAGATCCTTTATTCATCCCAAATTGGGAAGTTATTTTGTCACAGCAGCAGTGTTGTCATTACACGAGTTAAACATATTTATAGTATACAAATATAATACAAATTAACAATAGCAGCAAGTATATACAAATTCACAAAAGAAAAGACATATATCAATAGCTTATCTAGTATAGGGGTGCAACAACTAATCGATTAAAATCGATGACCTAATTAGTTGCCAACTAATTCAGTCGTCGATTCGTTGGTGCCGTCATCACGTGTGTTTTACACGCCTTTAAGCTCCAACGTTATCGGTCTTTTTATCGATACTGGAGACATTTAAAAAATATGTCATATGTATTATTGCTACAAAAACATTATATCGCAGTTTTAGTGTCGCCAACTCGTTTCTAATATGCAAAAAGACAAAGAAATGCGTCTATGGTGTATTTTCGATCTTTCCAATCCAGACAAGATCTCTCCCCCCCCCCCCCCATCTGTGGGCGAGGGGGCGGGGCAGTTTAGACACACGCGGCTGCTACATGCAGCCACACACACACACGCGGCTGCTACATGCAGCCACATACACACGCGGCTGCTACATGCAGCCACACACACACACGCGGCTGCTACATGCAGCCACACACACACGCGGCTGCTACATGCAGCCACACACACACGCGGCTGCTACATGCAGCCACACACACACGCGGCTGCTACATGCAGCAACACACGGCGGAGATGGCGGAGAGAACGCGCTCCGAGGTGTGGTTCAACTCTACCCGTCTCGATGTGGACAATACTCGTTGCCAAAAGTGGAATAAGAGTTTAGCATGTAAGGGCGGTAACACGAGCAATTTGTCTAAACATTTAGCAAAAGTGCTCCACATTCAGACGGAGGAATGCACCGGGTTCGACTGTCTTTCTAGTAGCTCTGTAGCCCCATCCAGGAGTAACGTTTCCACGTCAGGTGTTATGTATGCTAAGTAGTGCTGGGGGGAAACGATTATTTTGAAAACGATTAATCGGGCGATTATTTGATCGATTAGTCGACTAATCTAACGATTATTTTTCTGTTGTTCAATTCCTAAAAAAGGTAATGTAAAACAATTTTTTTCACGATACTGTGTCTCAGGGGATCTTAATATTTAAGAACCTATTAATGTGTTATACCAGATTAACGGAAATAATCTCAGCTGACTGCCGTTACAAACCATGTTTACCAAAACAAAACACAAGTCTCATAAGAAGCATCTAAATGACCCCTGAGCGAAAAATGCTAACGGACATTGGCACAGAACTCAAGATAAAAGTACCCTTATTACTTATCGTAGCTGCACATACAATATATCCGATTAAAGCTGAGACTCCACAGATTATGTAGGTATATAGTATCATCACTGAGTGATCCGGACTCGCGACAGGGGAAGCAAATACAGTCATCACAACACGTACCTTCACAGAGCTTCTAGGGAGATCGTCTCACCACCGTAGCTGTCAATCTGATCAAAAGACGTGTTCAATGGCATTAAAACGAGAAAAAACGCGGCTGAATCGGTTAATCCATAGGTTTTTAACGTCTATGTATACAAAATCGGAGAGCAAATGCTAGCTGCTAATGGTAGCCACCACAGCTAGCTGCTGCTTCTGCTAGGCTATGCAGCAGTCTCAGTGAGATATAAATATATAAATATCTTTGCATTTTGGACTAACTTTAAAATATTCCCATGCTTTTGAAGACCTAGGGCGAGATGTTTTCGTTTGGGGGCTTCGTGCGCAATCCTGTGAGGAGGAGGTGGTAGCCGTTTCAGTCTCCATTGTGTTTGAAGTGCGATTGCGAACTGCTTGTTGCTTTTGGTGACCCACGTGTGTGTGGCGACGCGTCAACGCGGAAATATGTCATTGACGATATTTTGAAGTCGTCGACGCGTCGCTACAGCACTAGCTAGCAGCAACACACGGAGTTAACTCAATGATACAAACATGGGTTAATGATTAGAGGTAACTGAGTTATTTAGTTTGTTAAAGTTTCAGCTATTCTGTTTACAATTATGTTATCACATTATTTAATACGATTTGTTAAAACACTGTTGTTTCTTTTGATGAGAAATATTATTTATTATATTTAAATAAAAAGCAATGTTAATTCTGTTCACAATGTGTTTAGTTAATTTAATAATATATGTATTTTTGAATCAAGTATTAATCTTTATTGTCTTCATTGTTAGTTTCCACATGCCTAAAACAACCTCAAGCTAAATCTAAAAGTTGATGGCTAAATAAGAGCGTTTGAGAAATTGTGCAAGGCATAATAGTCCAAATAGTCTATTAATCGTTTCATTAATCGATAGATTAATCGATTATCAAATTAGTCGTTTGTTGCAGCCCTAATCTAGTACACAATATATTAAAAAAGAATCTACTGAATACATTTCAATACTCTACAAAATAATGGCATTGATCATATGTACATTTCAATTGTAATCAAACAATTGATGGAGCTGTTCCCCTTAGATATGTCATGTTGAACAAAAAAAACGTATAACTAAAATTAATTTCTTTTTTTTCAACCAGGTATGTTTAAGTATCCTCAACACATGGCATGGGAGACCAGAGGAGAAGTGGAACCCTCAGACCTCGAGCTTCTTACAGGTGAGCCTCAGATTCATCAGGCCTGCTGTCAGGGGGGTCAGCAGGCTGTTAGAGTCTTTGTGTCCCAGGCTGCACTTCATCTCTGGCTGTCACTACCGTGCTGCAGGCTCTGTATTAATGGGCCTGGTGGATCAACAGCTGACATGAAGGATCCCTTTTAAAGCCGAGTTATCACTCTGCTTTGGCCACAGTGTGTGGGTGTTAATCAAAGCAAACACAAGCCACTATCATTTGAACCTGGGAGCCATGCCCGCTCACACACACATCACTCATCTTGGACTCGGGATCAGAAGGATTCAATTGCATGTTCAGCCAAGACGCCTCGTTTTCAGCTTTGATTCTGCAGACTGTTTTCACATTTCATCCTGAAAATGCTAAGCCGTATGGAGGATACATAGCTGTGAAGATAACCAAGACCCATTGTAGTTAAACTGCCAAATGTTACATTTTCCTAATGTTTTTTATTTTGTAAAAAAACTAGTTAATCTGTGTTTACAAAATATAAAGCCAGTGGTACCAAGTAACTAAGTAATTGTACTTAATTACAATTTTGACAGTAGTTTACTTGAGTATTTACATTTTCTGCTACTTTGTACTTCTACTCCACTACAGTTCAGAGGTACATGGTGTACTTTTACTCCACTACATGTATTTAATCCCTTTAGTTACTTCACAGATCTGGATGAATGATGTGAAATATAATCAAGTGTTAAATCAGACTTTAGTTCCACCGTAAATCCACAAGCTACCCTGCAGTATACAAAGTCATTCAAACTAGCTGCACCTTTACCAGCTTTGAGAACACTTTCATGATCAATCATTATAAAAAACATTAAAAAAAACTAATGCTGTCAAAATTATCGCGTTAACGGCGGTAATTAATTTTTTGAATTAATTGCATTAAAATATTTAACGCATTTAACGCATGTGCAGAATGGCCCGTCCCATACGTGCCACCAGTGGCAGCACCAGGGTATGGCTGGGGTTAAAGTAAGCAAAATAAAGTCCGCCAACTCGCGCCGAGTAAATTGCACAGACAGCAGTTAGTAAGATTGATTTCAGTAGCCACTTGTCTGGAAATACCGAAGACCAGAAACGGTTTTGAAAACTTTTGTCACGTAGTGATCGTCTTCTCAATAGAACATCTTTGATAATGTCTTCTGGCCAATCAGAATCAAGATAACGGCGTGGTGTTGTTGCAGGAAGTCCCGACGGAGAATACTTTTGCTGTAGTACAGGGGTGCACATAACTGGTACGCAGGTTATGTGCGTAATCTGAAATGCGTACCGTCACTTGTGTCACAAAGCGCATTTGCGTACCGACGTACTTGTGAAGCTTTTCCAGAAGGCGGTTAGATCACCGGACGACAGAGTCGCTCTCCGTGTGCACAGACAGGCTGCTGTTAACGTCGGTCTGTACAACGGAATTGTGCCAAAACTACGCCAACCGGCTGCGGAGGGAGACTCCCCCCCCCCCCCCCCCCTTCACTGGAGAACTGCGCTAAAACAGCTGATCACAACGTTCACACTCTGTGGTCACAAAGTACTCCACTAGCCCCCCCCCCCATCGACTTTCCTTTCCGTTGATAGAAATCAACACGTAATGAATTAAAACCCCACGGTTTGATGATTGATAGGTGTGTGTGCTGTCTTTCATTTTGACACGCAGAAAATTTTTATAATAAACATAGATACTGTATGTTAAATGGACAGTGTTGTGCTAGTTACTTCATTTCAAAAGTAACTCAGTTACTTTACTGATTACTTCCACCAAAAAGTAATGCGTTACTGTTAAAAGTAACTTTTTAGTTACTTGAAAAAATGTCTCCCATGAATGCCCTTATAGCCTTCATTTCAGTACTGTTATTGCATTGGAGAATAATACAATCTGTTGATCATCTTCACATGCATTATATGCAATCTGGATTGCATCGATATTAGCTGGCTTTCCATTTTTGTATATTCTTTCTCCAGGTAGTTGGAAAAAGTGTTCCGTCCCATATGCCGTGTGCCGCCCGGACATGGTATCATGCTAACTAGCTCCCTGAAAGCGGGTGACTCCACTGTAGCAATAGCCTGCATGTGTTCTACAACATACCGTGCAATGGCTTTATCGACTTTTCCCTGGCTAGCAGTCCCTCGGTTAAAATCCAGCCGCTGTTGCTTAGGTGGAGGTGGAGTGGCGTCGGCTGAGTCTCTGTGGTCTTAGCTACTAGCTTCGTCCCAGCATGTTGTTTTTGCAGATGTTTTAAGAGATTTGAATGACTGGTTTGGGCAGTAGATAGGATCTTTGACCGTGGCCGACGCCATGATAGTCTTGTTAGTAAACAACACAAACACGCCCACAGCGCGTCTCCGCATGTGACACAGGAAGTATCTAAGTACATTTACTCAAGTACTGTACTTAAGTATCTCATCTCTGTTCGCCTGGCTGTTGACTATATAAAAAAACTAACGGAGTAACGCACCATGTAGTAACGGTAACTGAGTTACTGAATTTAAAAAGTAATGCCTTAAGAGTACTAGTTACTGCCAAAAATAACGGCGTTACAGTAACGCGTTAGTCCCAACACTGTAAATGGATATATCCGCCTTCTTTCATTTATCTTTCCATTCCCACAACAATATACATAAAGAAATGGCATATTTTGGACATAGTTCGAATGGTGATTAATCATGATTCATTAATTTTTAAGCTGTAATTAATCTGATTAAAAATTGTAATCGTTTGACAGCCCTAAAAAAAAACATATCATATATATTATTCTGAAATGGACCAATCTGCACAATCACTACTTTTACTGTCGCTACTTTCACTATATTTTGATGATAATACTTTTATACTTTTATTTGAGTGACATTTTTATTGCAGGACTTTTACTGTAACAGAGTATTCCTACTTCTACTTTTACTCAAGAACAAGACCTGAGTACTTGTCCTACCTCTGTCTAAAGTCTTTGAGGCACCGTAACCAAAATATTTAAAATTGTATTTTCGTATCCAGGGCGCGTCTCCCCGTTACCTGCAGAAGGAAGCCATGCACTCAACGCAGCCCCGCTCTCTTTAACTCCAGGCGACTTTCTGCCGCTTTCCTCCGTGGTGCAGTGCTGATCGTTTCACCACAGAGGAATTTAGAAATAGAGCATTTTAGATTAGGCTAACGTTGCATGTTACGTTTGTTTAAGCTAACGTTAGCTAGCTGAATAGCGAACTCGATGAGGGATAATAATAATTGCAGGGGACAATCATTTCAGAGGAGCGTACCTATGTTATGTGCGTTACAGTCTCCATCCTGTGGTGTTCAGAGGATGAAGCACTCACGGCATTTCGTGTTATAGTCACGAAATATAATCTATTGATTCGACACAGAGCGATTTTGAAAGCAATGTATTTCTACTGGTAGTAGCCTATGTTTCGTGCCTAAATCAAATGTGACTTGCTCTATCGAAATCAGCCACATTGACCCGAAGACACATTTTCGTTTGTATTACTGGTCTGGGGGAAGCTTGCGAGTGTGTGTGTGTTTGTGTATTTTTGTGTGTGTGTTTGTGTACCGGGGAAACACTCACAAGAAACACCGGCTGTTGTTATGCTTGCTGTGACATTAAATGACTCCGTTCTCCGCTTGTAATTATGCCGAAGCTTCAAAGTTGTATTTATCATCTGCATTTGCCGAAACAAGTTTAATATTCTGAAAGCCAAGACTTTGTTTATTTGAAACCAAACTGTCCCGGACCCTGTCGTGTTATCTATGATTACTATACGGCGTATGCCTTTACTTCATAATTTCAGCGGAGGGAGGGGGAGCGGCGCCGCGGAAGAGCAGGGTGTGAATTGAGAGATGCCTCTTCTTCCCTTTACAAGCTTCAAAAATGTTTTATCGTGAGATTTTGGCAATAACAGTTTCATGTCCTGAAAGCCAGGACTTTGTTTATTTAAAATCAAACAAAACACCCGAATCCTGAAAAACTAGTTTTTTTTACACAAATCCACGTTTATTTTTTAAATGAGCCGTTGCGACTTTTGACTGATTTCGATGGAGATAACAAATTTGAAGGAACAAAATATATACAGATTTCAGTATTCTGAGGCTCTGAGCCCCATTTATTTTCCCCACAGGCGGCAAAAAAAGCCCGACATTATACGATTTAAAATAAAAACAATAATGGTGGCTTGATATTGAGTAAGAACATGTTTTTATGAACCACACAGCTTCGGGTCTTCCAAGACCCGACCGGACAAAAAGACGCAGGCACGAAACATACTACTTGGTTGCGTAATTAGACCACAGCTTGTTAGTATGTTGTTAGTTATAAATTATAAACTGAGGATTTGACCGCGTCGCTCGCTATGGTTGATACTTTTAGAAACAGGCTTTTATATAAAATCTTGAAGTATTATACAAGTAAAACTACATTTTGCTTTAATCCCATGTAATTGTAGAATGAACACAGTCTTCCTTGGAAGATGTATAAGTCAGGTTCTTGAGTAGTCAAAATTACCTACAAATCATTGTACACATTAGTAAATATTATTTTCCACTTGTTACCATTGTGAGTCTATTTTTATGCTGCTCTGCGTGATTCTGTGGCTACAATTCAGACTAATACAAAAAAGTAGAAGTACTCAGATGTTGTACTTGAGTAAAAGTAGAAGTACTCAGATGTTGGAGTAAAAGTAGAAGTACCAGAGTGTAGGAATACTAGTACTGTAAACAAGTAAAAGTTTTGCATTCAAAATGTTTAGACAGAGGTAGGACAAGTACTCAGGTCTTGTTCTTGAGTAAAAGTAGAAGTAGGAATACTCTGTTACAGTAAAAGTCCTGCAATAAAAATGTCACTCAAATAAAAGTAGAAAAGTATTCTCATCCAAATCTAGTGAAAGTAGCGACAGTAAAAGTAGTGTGTAGTAGTCGTTGTGCAGATTGGTCCATTTCAGAATAATATATATGATATGTTTTATAATGATTGATCATGAAAGTGTTCTCAAAGCTGGTAAAGGTGCAGCTAGTTTGAATGACTTTGTATACTGCAGGGTAGCTTGTGGATTTACTCCAGGTGGAACTAAAGTCTGATTTAACACTTGATTATATTTCACATCATTCATCCACATCTGTGAAGTAACTGAAGGTATTAAATACATGTAGAGGAGTAGAAGTACACCATTTACCTCTGACTTATGTTCACTGCCAACCTAAAAGTACCTCAAAAATAGTAACCAATAATGTATTGAAAAGTTATTTGGCTGATTGTTGTATATTGGCTCAGCCAGGTTATATGGGAGGCCCAGTCTACGTACAGATCACTCATTTTGAAATATTACACTTAGTTTTCTTTTCTTTAATTTTTCATCCTCGTGTAGAATGCTATTATGAAACACACATTTGGTTGTTTATAGCATAAAGAACATCTGATTTAATGTGAGGTGGGGAAATAATCATTGGAGTATAAGTATGTGTATATAAATATGTAATTTACAACAGCTGTAAGATGCTTGAAAAGCTTGAAAATGCACCTTTAAAATGCTTGAAAAGTGCTTGAATTTGACTTGGGAAAAGGTGTAAGAACCCTGTTATTTACTTACTTATTACTTAATTTTTTTATTAGTTGAAAGCCCAGTGGCGATCTGCTCATCGAAATAATATGCTACAAAGGGGCGGATCTGTGTGTTGAACTTTCCTGTCGGCTCCCAGACCGTAGTCGAGGAAACAGGGGGGTGACTCTCTGTCGTCTCCCAGGGCAGAAGCAACAAGCGTCAGGTTCAATAACCCACTTTAGCTTAAATGACTGGAGAGAGGCGAGCTCTTCTTGGGAGGCCGTTGCATTTATTTAGCTGTTCTTCTGTTTCACAAAATACATCACAGACCTCTGTTTTTCTGCTTCCTCGTTTCACTTCCAGAAACATACACACGCTCGCTCACTGTCGCTCTACCATCCACACACACACACATGCACACGCCACACCCCTCTCTCTCTCTTAAAGGGACATCGATCTCATCTCACTCTGCATGACCCTAATATCATAACATGTGTGCTCTGGAGAATCACAGAACGGACGATCGTCCACACACTGCTTCCCCGCTGCAAGGCTCCCCCCCCCCCCCCCCGTTGATAATTCACGATCGTCGGCACGCTGATAACAAATATCAAAAAGGTTGCCGACCCCTGCCTTAGATAATGTAAAGGATTGAGCAACGACTGGTTATCTTTAGTGGAGCACTGAGGTATGGATGAACACAAACTCTTGAACGCAGCACGATGACATTCACACAGAGCGTTGTTTGTCATTAGCCCGCATGGTTTTTCATACCACTGCTACGCTGACGACACCCAATTTAATTCTGTCCTTCCCCCGCTCAGAGACCCAGGTCGTCGCACGCATCTCTGCTTGTCTAGCTGACATCTCTCAGTGGATGTCTGCTCACCACCTCAAGCTCAACCTCGACAAGACTGAGCTGCTCTTCCTCCCGGGAAAAGATTGTCCAACTCTTGACCTAACAATCAACATCAGCACCTCAGTTGTTTCCCCGACTCAGACTGCAAGGAATCTGGGTGTGACCCTAGATAACAACCTGTCCTTCACTGCAAACATCGCTGCTACAACCCGTTGCTGCAGATACACGCTTTACAACATCAGGAAGATACGTCTCCAGCTGACTCAGAAAGCGACTCAGGTTCTGGTCCAGGCTCTCGTCATCTCACGCCAAGACTACTGCAACTCCCTCCTGGCTGGTCTACCTGCATGTGCCATCCGACCTCTGCAGCTCATCCAGAATGCAGCGGCTCGTCTGGTCTTCAACCTTCCTAAATGTTCCCACTCCGCTCCTCCGCTCCTCCGCTCCCTTCACTGGCTTCCGGTAACTGCTAGAATCCACTTCAAGACACTGGTACTTGCTTACCATGCTGCGAATGGATCTGGCCCTTCGTACATCCAGGACATGGTCTAAACTGTACACCCCAGCACGTGCACTCCGCTCTGCATCAGCCAAACGACTCGTTGCGCCCCTCGCTGCGAGGGGGACCCAAGTTCTCATCAGCAAAAACACGTGGGTTTGCTATCCTGGCTCCAAGATGGTGGAATGAGCTCCCCATTGAAACCAGGACAGCAGAAAGCTTACACATCTTCCGGCGCAAACTGAAAACTCATCTCTTTCGACTCCACTTCGAGCGATAGAACTATTAACGAAGCACTTTTATACTAATAAAGGACTGGATTACCTAAAGCCAGTTGAGTAGCACTTGAAATGTTTGGCTCTATGAAACCTGATGTACTTATATGATTCTGTTTTCTTCAAGTTTGTGTCTTCCTGGTCGAACGCACTTATTGTAAGTCGCTTTGGATAAAAGCGTCAGCTAAATGCAATGTAATGTGTGGTTTATGCACACACTTGCATTATAGCGAGCAGGGCCCTTGGAAATTGATCCCTCCTTTGCAGGATTCGAGAGTGCATAGAGATGTCTTCATTGATTATCATTTCATTTAGTGTGCTGGGGATCAATAATGGGAAAATAAGGGGGTTTGAATAGGAGACAGGGGAGTAGGCTGGGAGCAGGCAGTCATCAACAAGGGTGGATATTGCCTCTGATATCTGGCAACCCAGTTTAAGACAGACGGCTCACCACAGTTGAAAGTCACTGGTATCTTCCTGATGGAGCATTATCAGGAGCACAGCAACCAGCTCCAGAAGGCTGGTCGGCCTTCACTGCCAGGTCCTCTTTGTTTGTGATGTAGTGGGCGGCGTCCTTATTCTCCTTGAGACGGACATTAATCGTGCTGTTAATATCGATATATTCAGGGATATATCTTTCTGCTTCCAAAAAATGTCTTGCTTTTGTCAGAGTCCACCCCTGCCAAGAATATTGAAGATGCGGCTTTAGATGTGGAAGACACTCTGAGTGTCCGTGTAATTACCAAAGGATCAGGGTTACACCAAACCATTGGGACACATTCATGAATTACAATGTGGTTTTACACCAGCTCTCTGGAAACCAGACCAAGCTGCATTTCATAGCAGTGTGTAGGGTTCTATAGGCAATCATCATTTCTTCAATCAGAATACTTTATTTTTCTTGGGGAAAAGTAGGTTTTGTAATAGTTGCTACATAAAAAATTATAATTATAACAGAGATTTTTATAAACATGCTTCAGGTCAGCTGATTGAAATGAAATACAAAATAATCAAAATATGCATATGAACTTAGAAATATTAGAAAAATTAAGATATTTATATCAACTTTAGAGGTAAAAATGTGCACTATATATTGCATGTGCATTACAATAAATACAGTGGTGTATTATGAATAAGATGTAGATAATGATAGATAGGATAATGCATAGTATAAGGGTTTGATGGTGAAGTTATTCCTGGTGTCAGTGTATTGAGGGGGGAGTTAAACGGAATGACTTCCTGTTCTGCTGTTTGAACTTTCTAACCAGTAGGTATCCTGAAGCTTTCCAATACATCATTTATTTTCCCTCCCTGTTTTTAAATTGTGTAGGTTCTGGTGTCGGTGCAGTCCCTCATCCTGGTGGCTGAGCCCTACTTCAACGAGCCGGGGTATGAGCGCTCCCGCGGGACCCCCAGTGGCACCCAGAGCTCCCGGGAGTATGACGGCAACATCCGGCAGGCCTCGGTCAAATGGGCCATGTTGGAGCAGATGCGCAACCCCTCACCATGCTTCAAAGAGGTAGGGGTCTCTATCCTGCTCAGTTTCTCTAATGTTTCCTTCAACATGCCGTTCTGTGTATGATCATATCATTCCTGGAACAACTTGAACTCAGGGCTCTCCCCTTTTTAACTGCACCTACAAAGGAATCATGGTCATTTTTACAATATAAACTTTGGTATTTGTTGAAGAGGAGGGGTTCAAGATAAAGCAAGAAAAGAACACCTTCTTCAGAATGCATTCCATGTGTCATTGTCATTTTAATAATCAAAGGGAATGTTTTAAAGAAAACTGAAATGTTTTAATAATGGTAGAAAGATTTAAGGCCTGATCTGAACCTGAAATGGCCGGGACTTGGGCTGAGACTTTCAGACTTAATTCTGTCAAATGTACTGATTGTATTCTTTGCAGAGGCAGTCATTTATTTGTATTTTCTTCTCACTTCCACTCTCAATACACATTCCTAATAGAATACAGAAATGTTGACATAATGCATTAGCTTCACACCTTTTGCCCTTCTTGACATGTTCCATCAACTGAAGAGGAATGAAAAGCAGCTTCCCCTCCCTCAGGCTGTCTGATAATACATCGTATGAATCCCTTGTAGATGACATTGTCTGGAAGTTGGCCAATTCCTCCTCCCCCCCTCTCTTCCTCACAGTTTCTTGATACAATGTAATCCTTTAAATGGTCCGTGTTCAGACTGATGTGCAGGGCAAGATAACAATCTTTCAACCTGCTCATCCAGAGCAGCTTCATTCGGAAATATCAGGAAACAAGAGGCACGGAGGAAGAGGAGCGCTCTGCTGAGAGGGCTGATTACATGATCAAAACATTTCTAATAGAAACACATCCAAATAGAGGGATTTCATGAATAGGTTTCAAAAGGGTCATTTGACTTTACTGCTCTTTTGACTTCATTCAATAAGAATTGAGCTGAAGGACTTTGAGGAACACATTTATTGGTTATTCTTCTGACCAATATTCAAATGTCTCCAGATGAATTCATCTCCACACCTATGTTGGTGGTCTACATGGTATACATCTATACAAAGCTTAATCACAATCATGTTTCTGTTGGAGCCGGATCATGCCTCCATGCACATGGCCACATGGCAACTATATTGTAGGGCTGACTGTTCATGCTTTCACTAAATGTTTACACAATAATGTTTTTGATCAAGGTCTTTTTTATTGGTTTTAAGGACACATACGATACAATGATCAGTACAATACAGTATTACATTCCAAATGACACAACACCCCACCCGCTCCAACAGAGCCCCACCCCTATTATGGTATTACTGTACCGATTAGTAGTGACATTAACAATTACATGTATAAATACAAAGAAATACAATAACGTTTTTGGAACGTGGATATAAATACTAAGTGGTTTAAGGCAACATTTAGAATAAATTCAGAATATAATTTCACTTGACTGTAATTCAGACTTTCAGACCAGGAAAGATACTAATGCTATATTACCATATCATAGATCAAAGAAGATACCCACTCTCACATCACAGTGTTGATATCAAATGAATGTAATACATACTCAGCCCTTTGCTCTACCTGAACTAAATATTATACATTTCATTTCAGTTCTCTTTTATGAGCCGTCAGTTGGGGAAAAGTCAATTCTCTTATTAAAAAATGTACATAATAATTCAAAACAAACCTCAGTCTTCTCAAATATCAAAATGAGACAAATTGTCTTTGGTTGAAGGTATATATCGATCAGTTTTATTTTGTAGTTTGGACAGTTAAGTAATAATTGCTGCTGGGCAAAAGTAAAGGCTTTTTATAATAAATACATAATGTTCCATGATATGGGCTCCATTACATATGTTTTTGTTAACTACAAAACTGGTTCATTGACTCTAAATCCCAGAGGACTGTTAATGCTTTGTATTTTAAAGGAGGATAGTGTTGGAGATTTTTGAATGTGTTTTTCCACCTTTTTAGTAATGCTCTTATATCCCCCCCTTCAGTGGGATGTTTTGGAAGTATGCTCTGAAATCTGAGACTTGGATTCACCACATGTTTGGAATGAAGCAGAGCCTCAGTCTTTTAGGATTGAGTTCAGAGCGGGAGTAAAGTGTTCTGAGGTAACCCATTCTCTGATTGTATCCACAGACAGTGCTGCTTTCAGTGTGATCTGAAGGTGTTATATTATAAATCTATCTGGCCTTTGCACAGTTGGATGGGTTCAAATGAGGAAGAAAAGAGTGTATGACATCGCCCAGCCAGTGTGTGAAACGGAGCGTTGTAGCGAGAGATCTTGAGGGGACTGGGGAGGACGAGGCCAGCCGGCTGAGACATCTCACACACACGCTCTCAGAAATTCAATTAGGCTTGCTAAGAATCTCCCATGTGCTGTTCTCTGGCCTTTTAGCACCTTAAAGTCTCCAGCTGAGACACATCCACTGAGAGGAAGACTACCAGCCAGGAGCAGTGGCTTTAGTGTTGTTGTTGCCTTCTTCCACATAAACATATAGACATTAGGAACTCTTATATTGAATACAGGTCAAGCGTGTGGCTCTCATCTACAGAGTTGTTAGCTGATATCCTTTTGGGAGGTAATGATCTTTTTTATTTGTTTTGCCATAACTATCATTTGAAAAAAACATCATGAATTTGTTCACAGCAATCAAAGCTTCATCATTTTTGTGTCTATTTTTGTGCAACAATATTTAATGGATATAGCTAGATGGGAAGCTAGCTATGTAGAACAATGCTGCCTCAATCTTAATCCTGCCTATTTAGGTTACATTGAATCTGCCCTTGATAAGCACAACAGCAGACCTGCTTGTTTTGGTAAACATCAAGACATCTGCCACTCATCTGCCACAGAGTATGAAGCTGTCACTTGTGTGGTCTCTACAGTGCTATAGACAAAGTTTATGAAGTCCGCTGTGTGGTCTCTACAGTGCTATAGACAAAGTACATGAAGTCCGCTGTGTGGTCTCTACAGTGCTAATGAACAAAGTACCATGAGTCCGCTGTGTGGTCCTCTACAGTGCTATAGACAAGTACATGAAGTCCGCTGTGTGGTTCTCTACAGTGCTATAGACAAAGACATGAAAGTCCGCTGTGGTGGTCTCTACAGTGCTATAGACAAAGTACATGAAGTCCGCTGTGTGGTCTCTACAGTGCTATAGACAAAGTACATGAAGTCCGCTGTGTGGTCTCTACAGTGCTATAGACAAAGTACATGAAGTCCGCTGTGTGGTCTCTACAGTGCTATAGCAAAGTACATGAAGTCCGCTGTGTGGTCTCTACAGTGCTATAGACAAAGTACATGAAGTCCGCTGTGTGGTCTCTACAGTGCTATAGACAAAGTACATGAAGTCCGCTGTGTGGTCTCTACAGTGCTATAGACAAAGTATATGAAGTCCGCTGTGTGGTCTCTACAGTGCTATAGACAAAGTATATGAAGTCCGCTGTGTGGTCTCTACAGTGCTATAGACAAAGTATATGAAGTCCGCTGTGTGGTCTCTACAGTGCTATAGACAAAGTACATGAAGTCCGCTGTGTGGTCTCTACAGTGCTATAGACAAAGTACATGAAGTCCGCTGTGTGGTCTCTACAGTGCTATAGACAAAGTATATGAAGTCCGCTGTGTGGTCTCTACAGTGCTATAGACAAAGTATATGAAGTCCGCTGTGTGGTCTCTACAGTGCTATAGACAAAGTACATGAAGTCCGCTGTGTGGTCTCTACAGTGCTATAGACAAAGTATATGAAGTCCGCTGTGTGGTCTCTACAGTGCTATAGACAAAGTATATGAAGTCCCGCTGTGTGGTCTCTACAGTGCTATAGACAAAGTATATGAAGTCCGCTGTGTGGTCTCTACAGTGCTATAGACAAAGTATATGAAAGTCCGCTGTGTGGTCTCTACAGTGCTATAGACAAAGTACATGAAGTCCACTGTGTGGTCTCTACAGTGCTATAGACAAAGTATATGAAGTCCGCTGTGTGGTCTCTACAGTGCGTATAGACAAAGTATATGAAGTCCGCTGTGTGGTCTCTACAGTGCTATAGACAAAGTATATGAAGTCCGCTGTGTGGTCTCTACAGTGCTATAGACAAAGTACATGAAGTCCGCTGTGTGGTCTCTACAGTGCTATAGACAAAGTATATGAAGTCCACTGTGTGGTCTCTACAGTGCTATAGACAAAGTATATGAAGTCCGCTGTGTGGTCTCTACAGTGCTATAGACAAAGTATATGAAGTCCGCTGTGTGGTCTCTACAGTGCTATAGACAAAGTACATGAAGTCCACTGTGTGGTCTCTACAGTGCTATAGACAAAGTATATGAAGTCCGCTGTGTGGTCTCTACAGTGCTATAGACAAAGTATATGAAGTCCGCTGTGTGGTCTCTACAGTGCTATAGACAAAGTATATGAAGTCCGCTGTGTGGTCTCTACAGTGCTATAGACAAAGTACATGAAGTCCGCTGTGTGGTCTCTACAGTGCTATAGACAAAGTATATGAAGTCCGCTGTGTGGTCTCTACAGTGCTATAGACAAAGTACATGAAGTCCGCTGTGTGGTCTCTACAGTGCTATAGACAAAGTACATGAAGTCCGCTGTGTGGTCTCTACAGTGCTATAGACAAAGTACATGAAGTCCGCTGTGTGGTCTCTACAGTGCTATAGACAAAGTACATGAAGTCCGCTGTGTGGTCTCTACAGTGCTATAGACAAAGTATATGAAGTCCGCTGTGTGGTCTCTACAGTGCTATAGACAAAGTATATGAAGTCCGCTGTGGTGGTCTCTACAGTGCTATCGACAAAGTACATGAAGTCCGCTGTGTGGTCTCTACAGTTGCTATAGACAAAGTACATGAAGTCCGCTGTGTGGTCTCTACAGTGCTATAGACAAAGTATATGAAGTCCGCTGGTGTGGTCTCTACAGTGCTATAGACAAAGTATATGAAGTCCGCTGTGTGGTCTCTACAGTGCTATAGACAAAGTACATGAAGTCCGCTGTGTGGTCTCTACAGTGCTATAGACAAAGTAGATGAAGTCCGCTTGTGTGGTCTCTACAGTGCTATAGACAAAGTATATGAAGTCCGCTGTGTGGGTCTCTACAGTGCTATAGACAAAGTATATGAAGTCCGCTGTGGTGGTCTCTACAGTGCTATAGACAAAGTATATGAAGTCCGCTGTGTGGTCTCTACAGTGCTATAGACAAAAGTATATGAAGTCCGCTGTGTGGTCTCTACAGTGCTATAGACAAAGTATATGAAGTCCGCTGTGTGGTCTCTACAGTGCTATAGACAAAGTACATGAAGTCCGCTGTGTGGGTCTCTACAGTGCTATAGACAAAGTATATGAAGTCCGCTGTGTGGTCTCTACAGTGCTATAGACAAAGTATATGAAGTCCGCTGTGTGGTCTCTACAGTGCTATAGACAAAGTATATGAAGTCCGCTGTGTGGTCTCTACAGTGCTATAGACAAAGTACATGAAGTCCGCTGTGTGGTCTCTACAGTGCTATAGACAAAGTATATGAAGTCCGCTGTGTGGTCTCTACAGTGCTATAGTTGGACAGTGTTTTGGGTTCATCTGTCCATCTCTGCTGAAGATGCAGCGCTGCAGTGGTCCTCCCTGCTGTCCCTCTCTCTGTATGTCCCTCTCTCTGCTGTCCCTCTCTCTGTATGTCCCTCTGCTGTGCCTCTCTCTGCTGTCCCTCTCTCTGCTGTGCCTCTGTCTGTCCCTCTGTCTAAACCTCTGTCTGTCCCTCTGCTGTCCCTCTCTCTGCTGTTCCTCTGTCTGTCCCTATGTCTGTCCCTCTGTCTAAACCTCTGTCTGTCCCTCTGCTGTCCCTCTCTCTGCTGTTCCTCTGTCTGTCCCTATGTCTGTCCCTCTGTCTAAACCTCTGTCTGTCCCTCTGCTGTCCCTCTCTCTGCTGTCCCTCTGCTGTCCCTCTGCTGTCCCTCTGCTGTCCCTCTCTCTGCTGTTCCTCTGTCTGCTGTCCCTCTCTCTGCTGTCCCTCTGCTGTGCCTCTCTCTGCTGTGCCTCTCTCTGCTGTCCCTCTCTCTGCTGTCCCTCTGCTGTTCCTCTGTCTGTGCCTCTCTCTGCTGTCCCTCTCTCTGCTGTTCCTCTGTCTGTCCCTCTCTCTGCTGTTCCTCTGTCTGTCCCTCTCTCTGCTGTCCCTCTCTCTGCTGTCCCTCTCTCTGCTGTTCCTCTGTCTGTCCCTCTCTCTGCTGTCCCTCTCTCTGCTGTGCCCCTCTCTGCTGTCCCTCTCTCTGCTGTCCCTCTGTCTGTCCCTATGTCTGTCCCTCTGTCTAAACCTCTGTCTGTCCCTCTGCTGTCCCTCTCTCTGCTGTTCCTCTGTCTGTCCCTATGTCTGTCCCTCTGTCTAAACCTCTGTCTGTCCCTCTGCTGTCCCTCTCTCTGCTGTCCCTCTGCTGTCCCTCTCTCTGCTGTTCCTCTGTCTGTGCCTCTGTCTGCTGTCCCTCTCTCTGCTGTCCCTCTCTCTGCTGTTCCTCTGTCTGTCCCTCTCTCTGCTGTCCCTCTCTCTGCTGTGCCCCTCTCTGCTGTCCCTCTCTCTGCTGTCCCTCTGTCTGTCCCTATGTCTGTCCCTCTGTCTAAACCTCTGTCTGTCCCTCTGCTGTCCCTCTCTCTGCTGTTCCTCTGTCTGTCCCTATGTCTGTCCCTCTGTCTAAACCTCTGTCTGTCCCTCTGCTGTCCCTCTCTCTGCTGTCCCTCTGCTGTCCCTCTCTCTGCTGTCCCTCTGCTGTGCCTCTCTCTGCTGTCCCTCTGCTGTCCCTCTCTCTGCTGTCCCTCTCTCTGCTGTTCCTCTGTCTGTGCCTCTGTCTGCTGTCCCTCTCTCTGCTGTCACTCTGCTGTCCCTCTGTCTGCTGTCCCTCTGTCTGTCCCTCTGTCTGTCTGTCTGTCCCTCTGTCTGCTGTCCCTCTGTCTGTCCCTCTGTCTGTCTGTCCCTCTCTCTTACTAGTATTCAGTCCGTGAGAGAGGAGGCCGATGGGTGCCCTTGCTGTTATGTGATTTGTATTGAGTGTAATAGAGACCTCTCTTGAGTAAGTCATGTTTCTTGTTGTTAATTTCCATCTAACTGACGGCCTGTGTTCCCACTTTGAGTCCCACATTTGAGATGTTCTTCCATTCGTGAGTTAAAATCGTTATCCTTGTTTCTATGACAGTTTAGTTATGAACTGCTCATGGTCTCTGCTGGTTTAGACCACACTTTATCATTTCCATTTCAGCCCTACTAACACGGGGCCAAAAGGCGAGTCAGTCAGTGGTTCCATTGGGGCATCCTTTTTTTTTTTTAGCTCCCTGTGAAAATAGTCCCACTGGTTTCCTTCAACCTTGTGCCCTCAATAGCCTGTGTTCATTACATTACATTACATTACATTACATTACATTACATTGCATTTAGCTGACGCTTTTATCCAAAGCGACTTACAATAAGTACATTCGACCAGGAAGACACAACCTTGAAGAAAACAGAATCATAAAGTATATCAGGTTTCATAGAGCCAAACATTTCAAGTGCTACTCAACTGGCTTTAGGTAAGCCAGTCCTTTATTAGTATAAAAGTGCTTCGTTAATAGTTCTATCGCTCGAAGTGGAGTCGAAAGAGATGAGTTTTCAGTTTGCGCCGGAAGATGTGCAAGCTATCTGCCGTCCTGATGTCAATGGGGAGCTCATTCCACCATCTTGGAGCCAGGATAGCAAACCCACGTGTTTTCGCCGATGGGAACTTGGGTCCCCCTCGCAGCGAGGGTGCAGCGAGTCGTTTGGCGTAGTGCACGTGCTGGGGTGTACGGTTTTAACCATGTCCTGGATGTAGGAAGGGCCAGATCCATTCGCAGCACGGTAAGCAAGTACCAGTGTCTTGAAGTGGATTCTAGCAGTTACCGGAAGCCAGTGAAGGGAGCGGAGGAGCGGAGTGGTGTGGGAACATTTAGGAAGGTTGAAGACCAGGCGAGCCGCTGCATTCTGGATGAGCTGCAGAGGTCGGATGGCACATGCAGGTAGACCAGCCAGGAGGGAGTTGCAGTAGTCTAGGCGTGAGATGACGAGAGCCTGGACCAGAACCTGAGTGGCTTTCTGTGTCAGCTGGGGACGTATCCTCCTGATGTTGTAAAGCGTGTATCTGCAGCAACATAACATTGAATAAGCTCAATGTGTAGAAAGTCCTTTTTATCATCAAGGCTCACGTGAACCCACAGCAGGCTCCATGGGAGCATGCTAAAGACACTGCTACTGTTTCTCTCTGAGCATTGGATGAGTGGAATCACCAAGATGTGTAGTTTTGTGTATGTGAGAATCCAGTGTTGCCACATGGTGTTTTAGAGGGAGCTCCAGAGGAGTACAGGCTTGAATTATGCAGCAGCAGAGTGTCATGTGGAATTAAGGACAATGAGTGTTAAAATATGGATCATGGTGTGCGTGTGTTTGTGTGAGAGCAAGAGTACACTTGTGAATGTGCATGTTGGAGGTAGCCGTGGAACTCGGTGTGTGGTGATAGCTAGATCTGTGTATATGTGTTTGAGTGGGAAGGCAGCGTTGTCATATTCACATCTTTAGGAGCCACCGACAGGTTTACATTCTAAACTAGCTCCCTATCATCTCGGGTGTTTGGATCGAGAGCTGCCCTCCATGAACATCCACAGCTATGTGTGCAGGAACACCTGAGTCTCACAGAGGGAGGAAGCAGCCAGTCTATGGCTGCTTTATTTATCATTTGAACATGTCTGTCTCGTCGCCAGACTCGGGTTTTCCCTCTCCTGTAAAAGTGTGTAGCTTTGAACTGTGGAGCAAGGCTGCATGCATTTGCAACATACTGCTCCTCCCTGCTGGGGAGCAGGGAGGACGTTTTCTAAAAGTGTCAGACCCTCAAAATACACCTTGCTAGCCCGGCTAGTGTTGAGGCTCTGGAGATGATGAAATACAGAAAACTAAGAACAAAAGTTTGTAATGGCTGCATGATGTAGTCTGGTCCTTGACCCTGGGTGTGTGGAGGGTCTCACACACCCCTCCGTCAGCTGCTCTTCCTCTGTGTGCCCTGTGGAATAATGAGTGGACAGCATTACCTCAAAGGGTTTTTCAGCAGCGGGCTCTCCATCAGAGAACCTGCTCTGACTGCACTTACCAGCTCAATGTACTGTGTGTGTGTGTGTGTGTGTGTGTGTATTTCCTGAAAGGTCATTTGTCAGAACATCCTCCACCCTCATCATGGTTAGCATACAGCGCTTCCTCCCATGTGGTGATCGATGGTCATGTCTAAATACCAAAAGTTAAACGGCTACTGACCCTCCCCACATGGAGCCCTGGGGAACCCCCCCCCCTCTAAAGCACATGGCTGAACATGTCTGTGCATAAGGTCAGGATGTGCTGCCGTCTTTATGTTTCTTATCATGGTATGCACACTCATGTCTGTTCAACTGTTCACCACACAACTGTGACCTTGAAGCATCCCTCTCACTGGGGCCCCTCACCCACATCACTGATTGTAACTTAAGGAGCACAGGGAGGGGGGGGGGGGTGGGAGGAACATTGACAGAGGAGGAGATGGGAAGCTGCCCCAGAGTGGGATGAAGATGAAGAGAGAGGAGGAAGATGAAAGCTCCACAGACCCTCTCTGCCTCCCCCCTGGTAACCAGTAAATCAGCAGTCGCCATAATAACTGATCCATCCCTCCCTCACCCAGAACAGCAGACACATCCAGCACTCACTCCATACCGATGGCCCTGGAGACGGTTGTTAGGGAGGCCAGATTGGGGGCTAGATGTTGACATCAGTGTTCCAGAAGAGGGTCCTACACATGATGTCAGAGAGGCCCTCCATAATAAACAACTCCTCAGTAAGAGAGAGATCAGTGTCAAACGTGTACGGCAGCTTGAGATACACGACTGAATGTTTGGTCAGGCTGCTTTTAACACTGCAAGTAATACTAAAGAACTGTCAGTGGTGTTTCCTCATGGCTGAAAGGTGTTCTTTCTGAAGAGCTGACACGTGTTGGAGCTGGGAAATGTTTCTCTGATGTAGCCGGATGATTGACAGGTGTCCTGACGCCTGGTGCCGTCAGGGCTCTGATTGTTTAGAGAGCAGGCACTCAGTGTGTCAGTCTGGACTCCTGACGGGGGGCATGTAGTTAATAAACATACATTGGAACATCCATTTGCTAGCAGACATTCAATTATTTCATAGTTTTTCAAAAGAAATGTTATTTTTACAGCTTTTATTATTATTTGATATATACACAGACACTTGTTATTGGAGAGCCTTCTTTGTGCTGGCTGTAGTTGATCAGTTCCCCGTCGTGTCTCTGCAGGTGATCCACAAACACTTCTACCTGAAGCGGGTGGAGATCATGTCTCAGTGTGAGGAGTGGATCGCTGACATCCAGCAGTACAGCAGCGACAAGAGGGTGGGCCGCACCATGTCCCACCATGCTGCTGCACTCAAGGTAATAATACATTTTATTTATAAAGGCGCAGTTCAAGGCTCTTAAGGTTGCCCTACATGTTACACAAAACACTGGTAACGCACTGCAATGACATTACATGTCACCTGTTAGATGCTTTTATCCAAAGCGACGTACATACATTCAGTACTGTGGGCCCCACAGGAGCAATGTTGGGTGAAGTGTCTTGCCCAGGGAACCAATACTGCTCAATGTGTTGAAAATGCACAGTCGGTATTACGGGGTCTTAAGGGGCTTTTCCACTTCCTGTGTGAATATCTTCCACATAAAGTGTACTCTGAAAGAGCCCTGCTAGTGAACAGCTGCAGGGGGCAGGGGCTCTGCAGACCACCCTGGGCCACTCAGTAGCTCATAACATACACAGATACACACACACAATTAGCCACACCCACAAACTGTGTCTGCCTGGTGCTATATAGGCACATTTATCCTCACTGTGAACAATCCAGATGTCACACAGCTGCAGGACCCTGAACACAACACTTTATACTCCTCTAATTGAGTTACCATATTTCAAAGTCAAGTATAAGATCTGATGGACCTTTATTGATCCCCGTAGGGACATGAAGGTGTCATGGCATCAACAGAATAAGGCAGAAACACTTGGAATAATAAAGATAGAAATAATAAGAACACATATGTATTAACAGAATTAATAGAAAGAATGATATGAGTTAAACATTGAACAGGTGAATGTACATATATACAAATATGTAGGTTAAATATATATACACTATACTCAACTGTGTCTAACTTAATTATCAGGCAAGTACGTATTTTGACCATGTCATAATTGTATGCATATTTTCTAACTGCAAGCTGCATTGGGGGGAGGGGGAGGCTGAACACCCTCCTCATCTTTAAAATATTGTTGCCTCCCCCCCTCCTGTATTACCTCATGCTTTGTTATTCTGTCACAGCATGTATCATGAGAGAGCTGTGCTTAATGTTTGCTGTAACATTAACCCCCCCCCCCCCCCCCCCCACAGAGGCACACGGCTCAGCTCAGAGAGGAGCTCCTGAAGCTGCCCTGCCCCGACGGCCTGGAGCCCGACGGAGACAACTTCCCTGAACGCAGCACGGGCCTCAAAGAGCTGCCAGGCCCCCCCGACGCAGAGAAGCCGGGGGGCAGCCAGGACAGCGAGGGCCAGCTATGAGTCCACACCCCCCCCCATCCATTCCCAGCATCACGTCCCCCCCTCCTCCCTCCTCATGATGATTATTACTCTCCAAAAGACTTGATGGCTTCAGAGCACAAGCCACCACTTTGTCAATATTTGTATGTAAAGATCTAATAGCAGATAGCGGGGGGGATGTGGGAGCCGTGAGACGAACTATGAAGTATGCTACGCCCTTATGAAAACAGTCGGAAAACTTTTATTTACCTGTAAAAGAGTGTAAACATTTTGTGCTTTTCCAATTGTGAAATAACCACTGATTGGTATGTTATTAAACTTGTTTATGTATACATAATGGCAGAGAAGACATGACAGATTATATAAGGGAATGGACCTTTTAGAGAAGAATTGTTTACTGAATGTTAATTTCCTTTTTTCTTTTTGACTGTTAGAGCAAGATCAGTTGTAACCAAGGGTTTGGGTCATTCTTTAAGCAAACTATTTAAACATGAGAGAAAAGAGAACAGGATGTGATAAAAGGCCCCGCCCGCCGGTCATCATTGCTTCTTCTGATTTCTCCAGGATCATAGCGCTTTAATATCGGCTGATGGACACATTTTAATGCTATGTTATCCCTTTTACAGGCTCCAAATTAAAAAGCACCATTCTCTGGATAAACGTTTTGTTGCCTCTCAGAAATCTCCATGAGCGTTTTGCATCAACATGACTGTAGATCGTAAGACTGTCAGAGCATCATGGGAAATGTATTCTGAAGGCTTGTGCATGTGTTTTCTGTGCGTGTGCAACAATCCCCAGTGAGATACAGAGCTGTGCCTTTGATCTACACCATCCCACCAAATACTCCAACAGAGTACCTTTACTGATTTCTTTGCTATTTCTACAAAATTAACGATTCTGCTCCGTCTGACAAACTGCTTTGATCTTTTTTTATTATGTCAAACTTCAGTGAAAACAAATGCACTTTCTATTTTACTCACTCCTTAGAACAGTCACATTCTCCTTTTGCTAGGACATTAAATGGAGCTTGAAGTACGGATTGATTGTGCGAATGATTCTTTATGCGTGTCAACAAACATCAGAGAGACAGGAAGTCCTGACAGACATGCAACATCTGAGCTAAATGTGGCCAGTTTAATGACTTCAAAAGTGGATCGTGCAAGGTTGAAAGAAAATCCATCCATTTGCATTCAAATGTGTTATGAATGTTGTGGGATCAATCCGAATTCCTTTATTGGTCCCACAGCGTGACAATATTAAAGAGTAAGCTAACTTATTACATATAGAGAAGAAAAGCACACTGATCATGTTAATGAACAAATAATTAAGACAAAATAAGTACACAAATATGGCTAAAAATTCATAGCAGCAATTAAAAATAAATGATAATAAAACTAAGTGACGGTTACATATTAGTGTTGGGACATTTATACCAAAAAAAAGTATGTATTTCACATAATTGCACAAAGTGAATATTTCCTGGTAATGAAATCTGGGCTTCCTTTACCGTGAGGATTCTGTTTTAAGGGTGGAAGACTAACAACTTCATATCTAGAAAGCGTTGACAAATTCACTTCTAAGATGTAGCTGTATAGTTTAAAAGGCTCTAAAACAAAGCTGCAGAATGTTTGAGTCTCTGGTGACTCGGCGGGCTTCAGCGCCGTTCTCTTTCTGCTTCCCCGGCCCTTCGTCCTGCACACAGAAAGCGTCAGGGGTGAGTGATGGACAATGTAACTGCTGTATAGTCGTCACCAGACTCAAACATGTGTTCTCTCCACTGGCCGCTCAGGGAGCTGCAGCTCTTCTGCACCACAGGGGTCCTGGTTCAGGCCCCCATTGGTCCTAGAATGAGATCATATGTGAGTAGGTCTTTATAGGTGCAAGTGGATACAATTGATACTTTTATTGCCTTTTTTTTTTTTAGATAAAGAAAATAAAGGATCCCAAATAAAATGTACACGGCTTGTATCTTTGCTAAAAAATGTTTGCAATTACATTCTGTAGACAAAAGCTTAAAGGCCATAGAAGAGTTGCAAACATAATTGTTCCAATACTGAAACTCTATATTTCTACTTCTGTGATACCTGTTATTTATCCCTGATTGCACTTGAATGCTGCATTATTGTGAAGATTCAAGTTGGAATACATAATTATACCGTCATGCATTTCAGCTACAGAGGAATAATACATGCATCAGGCAGCTGTAAACTTAGTGCCAACATATTCCCTTTTCCTGGAGCTTTCTACAGCATCGTACACTTCTGAATGGTGTCGTGTCTCTTCATATGAAGTTGACTCCCCTGGTGTCAAATCAAAATACTGTTATATGTCAACAAATACCTGTAATTAATATGTGACAAAAATAAGTCATGAGTAGGAAACGCATCATGACAAGAAAGAGTCCGGTGGAATGTTTTAAAATGTGATAGGAAAACAAAATAATATATTTGCCCAAATACTTTAAAATTCCTGACTGACATGCAGATCGGAGACAACCCACCTGTTTCATAAAAAAAACATGAGTTTTACAAATCCTTGATGGTGCAGATTTGACGGCCAGTGACTCCCTTAAACTAGGACGTTTGTATTTTGGTCTTCTTTTTCACCCTTAATCTGAAGCACATAATAGGGCGGGTGGTAGCGAAGTCCCCGGCAAGACCAAGTGCTACAGAGGTGTCCCTGAGCAAGGCACTCCCCGAGCGCCGTTCATAATGGCACACTGCTCCTAACACTATCATGATTCATGAGTCAAATGCAGAGAAACCATTTTGTTACATAGTACCGGTAGCCTACTGTGTAATGACAATAAAAGGGAAAAAAGATTACATGAGGTGCAGCCCCCTTCAGACATTACTGCAGCAACCTCTGCCCCCCCAGGAGCAGAAGAAAACTCTGAACAGGTGAATGTACATATACATGTTAATTATGCCATTATGAATATGAATGTTCAGTGCAGGTTATTATTGACGGCTCAGGGTTAACCCTTGGTGGTGCAGCCTGATGGCTACGTACACATACAGCAGAGGGACCTGCTAAAAAAAATTAAAAAAAAACTAAACAAAACTACATCATGTGCTGAACATATTTCCGTTGTTTGGTCTCAAGTCAAGACTAAACCTATGTTAAGCCGACAAAAGGCTCAGCAGTTCAGCAGTTCGATTCTGCAGATAACAATAATTGTTGGTCTTTTCAATATTTAATCTTAAAAATAATTTGTCCTCCAAAATACTGACAGGGCTGATGGTGTTTTGGGGACAAAGTATCCCCTGCTTGTGTTTGTAGCCATGCTGAAGCTGTGACACGTTCAGGGACCTGTGGGAGAGAGGAGCACAGGGTGTTGTTATATCCTGACAGATTGATACATTTTCTCTCCCTTCATCCACTCTTTCATTGATAATAGGGGATATATGGTCATGGCTGTAGCCCAGGAAATGAAATTGAAGAGCTTACTCTGACAAATATGATATTCAAAGTGGAGAGACGTGCAGCAGAGATGCGTGGAGCAGAGATGTGCAGGATTCAGATTGTTAAAAGATATTGTTCGTGCATATTGAACATGAATGTATCATTCTCCCCCCTCCCCATGAAGTATTTCACAGCATACAGCCCCCTCTGCTCCGTCTGTTGGAGCACTTTCACGCATATCTGTGTTTTCCACATAATGTGAGGCTGATCTCAGTTCATTTCTAACAATCAATACAAATCTTATTGACTTGTAGGATCAATGACAATTATCTCTGGCTCATGATGTCATTATCTGGCACTGATCAACACAAGTCCTATGTCACGATCACAGGTACAGATCGGAACCCAATAGCACGACACAGATACAACCAGTGTTTTGCAATGCTCAGTTTATTCAGGTCAGGGACAGGCAGGGTCAAAACCAGGAAATCCGTCAGACAGGCAACCAAAACCAGACAGGGAGCAGGCAGGAACTCGAGATCCGAATACAGGCAGGCAGGGGTCAAAAACCGGGCAGGACAAAAATCTAGGCTTGAGAATAACACTCACTGGAGAGGTTGGCGGAAACGACAAGACAATCTGGCAAAGGACCAGTGATAGTGAGGTGGTATAAATACTGTGGGGTGATGAGGGAATGAGTAACAGGTGAGGGGAAGGGCTGGGGAGACCAGGTGAGGGAAGTGAGCTGATTACAAGGGCCTGGAGGAAGGCGGGATCTGAAATGACAGGAGAGTTAGATGAGCCACCAAACAAACAATAATAGAAGTGTCTAACTTGTGACAGAACCCCCCCCCCCCCCCCCCTCCCTCCTCTATGGCGGCTCCTGACGTCCCATGTGGTTGATCGGGATGAGCCTGGTGAAAGTCAGTAATGAGATGGGTCAAAGATACTGCAAGCGGGCACCCATGAACGCTCTTCAGGACCATAACCCTTCCAGTGTACCAGGTACTGCAACCCTCTACCACGTCGCCGGGACTTGATGAGGCGACGGACAGTGTAAACTGTCTCCCCGTCGATCATCTGGGGTGGTGGTGGGGGTCTAGAGGGGGGCTGAAGAGGGCTCACATTAACTGGTTTGATCTTGAACACATGGAAGGTAGGATGAATCCTCATAGAAGGGGGCAGACGCAGGCGGGCAGCTGCAGGATTGATGACCCTAGATATGGGAAATGGGCCTACAAAACGGGGAGACAACTTCTTCGACTCAACTCTGAGAGGGAGATCCCGTGTGGAGAGCCAGACACGTTGCCCTGGGGAGTACTGTGGAGCTGGCTTGCGACGGTGATTGGCGCAGAGCGGGCCTTTAACCACATGCGTCGACATCGGCTTACAAACGCCTGGCAGATGGGACGCTGGCCTCACGTTCCTGTGCCGGGAAAAGGGTGGCTGGTATCCGCGGGAGCATTGGAATGGAGAAAGACCAGTAGCAGAACTAGGAAGGGTGTTGTGGGCATACTCAACCCATAGAAGCTGCCTCGACCAGGAGGAGGAGAGTGAGGAGAGGCAGACAGCGTAAGGCAGTCTCCATCTCCTGGTTCATTCGCTCTGCTTGACCATTGGACTGGGGATGAATCCGGACGAGAGACTGACACTGGCTCCCAGCAGCCTGCAAAACTCGGACCAAAAACGAGAAGTAAATTGTGGTCCCCGATCAGACACAACGTCACTGGGGAGACCATGCAGCCTGAACACATGTTGTAGCATGATTTCAGCCGTTTCCTTGGCAGTAGGTAATTTGGTTAATGGAATAAGCAGGCAGACTTGGAAAACCTCTATGACTGTGAGTATGACTGTGTTACCGTCTGAGGGTGGTAGTATCTGTGACAAAATCCAAGGAGATGTGGGACCAGGGACGATGAGGGATAGGCAAGGGATGAAGAAGACCGGAGGGAGCTTGGCGTGAGTCTTTATTTTGGGAGCAGACTAGGCAAGCAGCAATGAATTTCCTTGATATCCTTCTCCACCAAAATCGCTGTCGAATCAGGGCTAGGGACCGTCTCACTCCTGAGTGAAAGCCAGGCGAGAGTTATGACCCCACTGGAGAACCTGGGTACGGAGAGTGGCAGGAACAAACAGACGGTTAACAGGACAGGCACTTGGGGCTGGGTGTTCAGCATGAGAGCGCTTGACCTTATCCTCCACCTCCCAGGTCACCAGACCAATGACACATGTAGAAGCGATGATATTCTCAGTATGAGATGGAGAGCTCTCTGGCTGAAACTGGCGAGACAGGGCGTCAGGTTTGATGTTCTTAGAACCAGGTCTGTATGAAAGAGAAAAATCAAAGCGTGTGAAAAACAGAGCCCACCTGGCTTGACGAGAGTTCAGCCGCTTAGCTGAACGGATGTACTCCAAATTGTTGTGGTCAGTCCAGACCACAAAAGGCTGCTCTGCTCCCTCCAACCAGTGTCTCCATTCTTCCAGGGCAAGTTTCACTGCCAACAGTTCTCGATTTCCAATGTCATAATTTTTTCTGCTGGGGACAGCTTCGAGAGAAGAAGGCACACGGGTGCATCTTCTGATCCTCGGCCGACCGTTGAGAAAGAACTGCCCCAACTCCAGTGTCCGACGCATCTACCTCTACAGTAAACTGCCGAGTAGAATCTGGAAAAATCTAAATAGGAGCAGAGGTGAAGCGTGACTTTAACTCACCAAAAGCCCCTTCGCCACAGGGACCACCGGAAGGGAATGTTCTGAGAGGTGAGAGCTGTGAGAGGGCGCCACCAAACTGGTTTCGAATGAACCTCCGGTAGAAGTTGGCAAAACCCAGAAAGCGTTGGAGCTCCTTGCGTGTTGAAGGGCGTGGCCAGTCAGTCACGCCTTGGTCTTTCAGGATCCATCTTGATGTTTCCGGTGGAGACCACAAATCCCAGGAACGGGACTTCTGTGGTGTGGAACACACACTTCTCGGCCTTGACAAAGGGGTTCTCCAAGAGCCTCTGGAGGACTAGGCGAACATGGACCACATGCTCCTGTTTGACTTGGAAAAAATCAAAATCATCCAGGTATACAAAACACAGATATTGAGAGATCCCGCAGAACATCATTCACCAACCCCTGGAAGACTGCAGGTGCATTGGTGAGTCCAAAAGGCATGACTAAATACTCATAATGTCCACTAGGAGTATTAAATCCCGTCTTCCACTCGTCCCCCTCCCTGATTCTCACCAAATGGTACGCGTTACGTAGGTCCAGCTTGGTAAAAATAGTAGCGCCTTGTAACGTTCAAATGCAGAGGAAACAAGTGGAAGGGGGTACCTGTTCTTGACAGTGATGTTATTGCATCCAAAGAGTCATTGATATACTTCTCCATTGACTTAGTTTCAGGAGCCGATAAAGAAAAAAGTCGACCTCTAGGGGAGAAGTAGCAGGTAACAGGTCAATAGGACAGTCATTAGCACGATGAGGCGGGAGTGAGGTGGCCCGAACCTTGTTAAAGGCCTCTTTAAGGTGCCAGTAATCCTTGGGAACACCGGAAATGTCTTGACACTCAGAGAATCGGCTGACTGGAATCAATTGAGGAACTAGATTTTAAGCAGACAGCATGACAATGAGCACTCCACTCTCTAATAGTCCCTGAAGCCCAATCTATATGAGGATTATGCCTCCTTAACCAAGGAAACCCCAAAATGACAGGCTGATGTGGTGCATGGATAAGGTGAAAAGAGAGTGTTTCGCTGTGATTACCCACATGCTCATTTGAACTGGAGTTGAACGGTGTGTCACTCTGCAGAGAAGACGACCATCTAGAGCGGGAGCATTGATGGGCTTCTCCAAAACCTCCCGACCAAGTCCCATCTGAAAGGCCAGTGTTATGTCAAAAGACTGGCATCAGCACCAGAGTCAATAAGAACTGCCACAGTGTGCATTTTCCCCGAGCAGCTCAGCTGAGCATGGATTAGGGGTCGAGAGGGCATTTCTAAATTCATAATTCGGCTCACCAGCGCCCTCTGGATGACTGGTGAGCCCTGCCTTTTACAGGACAAGAGAGGCAAATGACCCTCCTGGCCGCAGTAAACATCAGTTGTCCCGCAGGCTGCGCTGTCGTTCTGCCTCATTGGTTCAGAAGAGTTAGAAAATCCTCCTCTCACCTGTTCAGTAGCATGCGCTGACGGGAGAGGTGGGCCTGAGGCGACGGAGAAAACCCTCTCTCTCTCCTCCGCTCCCGAAGACGGCAGTCAATGCGGATGGACCACCAGCTCATCTAAATCAGCAGGAAGGTCCCGAGCTGCCAGTTCGTCTTTAAGGCGATCCGACAGACCGTTGTAGAAGGCATCGAGAAGTGAAGAAGCATTCCAGTTACTCTCGGCGGCTATGGTACGAAACTCGATGGAATAATCGGACACAGATCTCCCTCCTTGCGCCAGGTTAAATAGTCCCCGAGCGACCTCTCTTCCGGGTGTTGCGTGATCAAAGACTTTACGCAGTTCATCGGAGAATAAGCTTACAGACGAGCAGGCAAAGGATTGTCTCTCCCATTCGGCGGTGCCCCAGTCTTTAGCTTTGCCCATGAGAAGAGAGACAATATATGCCACCCGGGATCTTTCTGTTGGGAAGGCGGAAGGCTGAAGCTCGAAGGCGAGGGAACATTGGACCAGGAATGGTCTGCACGAACCTGGGGCTCCAGAGTAGTGTTCCGGAGGAGGCAGGCGTGCCTCCGACGCCGGAGGATTCTGGATTCGAACAGCGGAAGCTGGAGTTAGATCCGGACTTTGGACCGTAGGAGGAAGGCTCTGAAGATGATCACGCAGATTCACAATGGTCCGTTCGTGACGAGCGGCCATCTCCTGCATAGCTTCAGCCATGAAGGTAAGCTGCTGCTCGTGGCGTTGTAACCTGACATCTTGCGTCTGCGGTTCTGTCGCTGAGTCGGCTGGGTTCATGTTGGCCAGATTGTACTGTCCCGATCACAGGTACAGATCAGAACCCAATAGCACGACTGAGATACAACCAGTGTTTTGCAATGCTCAGTTTATTCAGGTCAGGGACAGGCAGGGTCAAAACCAGGAAATCCGTCAGACAGGCAACCAAAACCAGACAGTGAGCAGGCAGGAACTCGAGATCCGAATACAGGCAGGCAGGGGTCAAAAACCGGGCAGGACAAAAATCTATCTCCCTTTACAACTTCAACGTACAGCAGGAGAGATTTGACAGCACATTATAACTACTGCCCTCTCTTGGAACGCCTTTATTCTTTATGCTATTCATTTCTTTTCAGCCAAGGAGCTTCCATCGTCCAGCAGGGATCCCTGAAGAACCTGACGGAACATTATAATGGACTGGAATTAATGAATCTGATCATGTATCAAACATTTTGTATATTGAGCTTCTCCGTAAAACGACAAGATGTTTATTATTTTTGATACAAACTATGTTGACCTCAATGTTAACTAGCTAGTATTTACAGCGTTTCATCGCACAACACAATCATCAGTATCATGTACCGGAGGAACAGAGTGGTTCGTTGGCAGGAATCTGCAGTGTTCCTCATGTGAGTCTGTGTGCGCCTCCAGATGAACAGAACAGAGAGCCTGCTGCTTCTTTAGTGGTTTGTCAGAAACAGGTTCAAATGGCTTTGTTCCTTTGACATACTGGTCACAATATAACAGTAAAGCCCTGAGATGTGACCCTCTCATCAGAGCAACACCTCTGGGTGCTCAGGGATGCACTGTTGAATCGTGTTAAATCTGATCCTCCGCGGCTCAGCAGCCTGCAGCTCCTTCACACTGGGAAACAGACTGGATGATGAACAGGAGAATGTGTAGGTTGCTCTCACTAGCAGAATCATGACTCCGGACCAATCCCAAATCACCCCCTCGACCCTACCCCTCCGTGACGGAGTGAACTCCGTCTGTAGCCACACTCGCAGCTGAATGAAGTTCCCTCCATTAAGGGTTAAGGGTATAAATACAGCAGCAAGCTTTGGGACGGCCTCCCCTCTCTCCGGCAGAAACAGGAAATGCCGTAACTGTATGTAACAACGGTTTCAAATCAGCATCTCTTTGACAAAATATGTAAATTAATAACTCAAATAAAACTCCAAACATCTTTAATTGTGTTACTTTTTTGTAAAACTCTTTTAGTTTTAATCCTGATGTTTATAAGCTTCTTAGTTCTTGCAACAGTCTGTAAATATACACCACTTTATAATAAAATGCACACATTTACCTTTTTCTAGACTAAACACAGGTATGTGATCAGGGGCGGACTGGCCATTGGGAATATCGGGAGTTTCCCCGGTGGGCTGGTGCTGTGTGTGGGCCGGAGGGCCAAAACAAAACAAAAAAAAAGTTTATAAAAATCCTACCGGCCCACATTTGTAAGTGTTCCGGCCACTCCCTTTTTTTTTTTGCTTAACTAAATCCTACCGGCCCACATTTGTAAGTGTTCCGGCCCAGCCCAGCCCAGTGGGGTGTGGCCACGGTTGGGTTGTAACGGAATACATGTAACGGTGTTACGTAATCAGAATACAAAAATCAAGTAACTGTATTCAGCTCGCGTTACATTTGAAAAACGAGTAATGTGATTACAGTTACTTTCGTAAACCTGAAGTGAATACATTTTGGATTACTTATTGGAATTATTGGTGGAAAGATTTCCTCACAACATTTAATATTCATTACTAAAGGTACAGCCGAATCATCACAGCGCACAAAACCGCGCAGATGGACCAAAAAGGGGAGCGTTTGAAAAAATGTGCGGGTCGCTCAGTGAAACAATAACAACGTAACATGGAGGACCAAAAGTCTGCGTTTAAATCGTGTGTGTGTGTGTGTGTGTGTGTGTGTGTGTGTGTGTGTGTGTGGTGTGTGTGTGTGTGTGTGTGTGTGTGTGTGTGTGGGTGTGTGTGTGTGTGTGTGTGTGTGTGTGTGTGTGTGTGTTTGTGTGTGTGTGTGTGTGTGTGTGTGTGTGGTGTGTGTGTGTGTGTGTGTGTGTGTGTGTGTGTGTGTGTGTGTGTGTGTGTGTGTGTGTGTGTGTGTGTGTGTGTGTGTGTGTGTGGTGTGTGTGGTTCACCAGCCACACCGCTCTTTAGCCTTTCTAATGATTCTGAAGGTAAACACAGTGAAGGCGGTGCGTGAAAGGCACTGCACGCTCCTCTTCTCAGAGGCTGAGTTAACCCTCCCGCTGCCTCCTGGTGCTGCAGAGATTTCATGAAGTGAAGGAGGTTTTCCTTCTATAAAACAGCTGTGGGCAGCAGATACTGTGAGAGTCACAGACATGAATACATAGATCAAGGCAGACTGGTGCACACACTCTCCTGTTTTGCCAATCCGGTGCTTAAACAAATATAGCTCTACACCCCTGGCCGAAATGTCCTTAAAATGAAGTCCGAGTTCGACATTTTAATTCATGTCCTGCCAACACTGGCAGGACAGAAGGCAACACGGCCTTTCTAAGCCATGTCCTCACATCCCAAGCTGCATCCCCAAAAAATGTATTATGTTGTTACAACAGGGTTCAGGGGGAGTGGCTGTACCCGTAGGATAGAAAAGGGGGAATGATGTCTGACTCAGAGGTCGCGCGGCTGTGGAGAAGAACGTGTTGCCCACATTCTGTTACTGAGTTTAGGCTAGTTAGCTAGCAGGTTTATTGTTTTGGGTGCAGTCACCTTTGGCTCCACTTGCTGTTCAAATAAATGTTGAAAGAAAAAGTAAATCTGTTTACGGTTCTGTTTTATATGGGTGTTGAAGAAGAAGAAGAAGAAGAAGAAGAAATAGAAATGAACCCCTCTTTAATGGTCACACATGCAGAGCACACAGCACACACAGTGAAATGTGTTCTCTGCTTTTAACCCATCCTAGTGCCAGGAGTCTAGTACTAGGAGCAGTGGGCAGCTATTGTACAGCGCCCGGGGAGCAATGGGAGTGAGGGGGGAAGGGGGATGTCTGGTGCCTTGCTCAAGGGCACCACGGCAGGAGGTGAACTGGGACCTCTCCAAGTAGAAGTCCACACTCCAAATAGGTCTGGTTGGGGACTTGAACCGGCGACCCTACGGCTCACAGTCCAAGCCCCTACTGACTGCCATAGATTTAGTCCCTAATGTTGCTCTCAAAGTGCACCAGATTGATGCATTTAACTTCAACATTTAAAAAAAAATCTTCCCGGGGGAGCTTGCCCCCGGACCCCCCTTTTAAATTGTCTCACCCACATTGAGAATGCTTCCTACGCCCATGTTTTATTCCATGTGTCAAGTCAGGCAAATTGGGTCAAAATGTTATTGCATCAATGATCTGTTAACATTAAAATCACTAAATATATGCCGTAACTATTTTGCTCTAGGCAACTCAAGCGCTCAGGTAATGTGATTACTATATGAATAATGGTCCAAAATAACATAAAATGCATAGGGTTTTTTGTTAAAGGAGACCTATCATGCTATATTTAAATGATATAGTGTATGACCATACCTATATAAGGTATATTTATACATTTTATTTTTCAAAATACCAAACGGATCATTTTTTAGCCATGCCTCGTTTCGCTTATTTTCGCTCTTTTCCAAGCCTGTCTTTGAAAATTCTGAGCAGCAGCTGACCACGCCCCCCTGCAGAAGAGCGGGGCATGAGCCGGCGAGAGTCACGTTACCATGCTTGCTGTGATTACGAGTGTGGAATAAACATGTCATCTCAGAGCAATGCATGTGTTCGAGCATATTATCAATTTGATCCAGAGACTGACCCTGAAGCAGCGGAGGTTTTGGTGGAGGTGCAAACATCTCGGTTGCAGCCAGGGCCGCCTTAATGCACGGGCTGACCTGGGCTGAAGCCCAGGGGCCTACGGAGATCAGGGGCCTATCATGAGCCAATAAAAAAAAGAAAATAAATCAAATATATATTTTTTTTTTTCGGGTGTTTTAAAAAAGATGTAAATAAACAAAGTCTTGGCTTTCAGAATATGACACTTTTATTTCCAAAATCACACGATAAATACATTTTTGAAGCTTGTAAAGGGAAGATGACAGCTCTCCACCCTGCACTTCCGCAGCGCCACCCCCCTCCCTCCGGCTGAAATTATGAATGTAAGGCATACAGTAATCATAGATAACACGGCAGGGTCCGTTACAGTTTGTTTTCATCTGATTTAAAAAAAACAAAGTCTTGGCTTTCAGAATATTAAACTTGTTTCAGCAAATTCAGATGATAAATACAACTTTGAAGCTTCGGCAATCGGCATAATTACAAGCGGAGAACGGAGTAACTAGACGTCACAGCAGGCACAACAACAGCCGGTGTTTCTCGTGAGTGTTTTCCCCGGGAAACAAACACAATACACACAAACGCAAAAATACACAAACACACACACGTATACACACACACACACACACACTCGTGAGCTTCCCCCAGACCAGTAATCCAAACGAAAATATCTTCCCTCCGTAGTAGGGTGAATTGCCCTAATGTGGGAAATGTTTTGCATTTCAGACTTCTGGAATATTGCGATATGAAGCCGATACAATAAATCAAAATCCAGTACCATTCTGAAATCCCCAGGATGTGTCCTAATCAAACCAAAAGAGAAAATGCAGATATTACACTCATAAAAGAAATGGTAGACATATCAGTACTCTTAGTGCCAAGTTGTCTCAGACAATCTACATTTCCTAATGTGGGACAGTTCTGTGCAAAATGTGGGACACTGAAAAGTCTATGTTAAAAAGCCTCAGTCACCTTCATTCATGTAGTAAACACATCTCAGGCCAGTAACACTCAAAGCTAAATGTGCAATACCATGTTCAGCTATGTTACTATTTATAATAGATGTTTTTCTTTAAATTGAAGCTAAAAGCATCAATCTGGTGCACTTTGAGGGAAAAATTAAGAGATTTATGGATACCGCTCTCAACACCCATATGAAACAGAACTGTATATATTTCAATAATCAAAAAACCATTAGAATATGCTCACAGCCAATAACACATATTTGATAAATCCTCTCTCCTATCTTTATCTTAGTCTGCATTCTTTCTTTTTTATTTATGCATATTCGACTAATCACTCCCCTTTTAAACTGTGTTTTTTTTTTTTTTACTGACCTATAGCACATATTGGAATGATTTCTTAATTTAGGCTATTTTTTTACAATGTGTGTTGGAAGGATTTATTAAATGACTATGAATATTTGGGCTTAAATTAATGCCATCTTTTAAACTCAGACATTAATCCCTAAC